>NC_090270.1:215750574-216388074 GCF_040414725.1 Anabrus simplex | reverse complement strand
TTCTAAGTAGTGTTAACAGGGAGGTGGTAAATAGCTACAATATTTCTATACAGAAGAAATCATGAACTATCTTGCAAGCTAACTAATTAATTATTTACACGGTAATTGAATGACTGATTTAAATCTCAGACATAATAATATGTTAAGAAACACAAGTTCATCACAGAACCAATGAATTCAGTTTATTATTATTTTATTAAGTCAGTGCTGACTTACATGTATAATATTGTGAATTATGACTAATTTTATTCATCAATGATGGAATTTCATGACGATTCGAGTTCTCTATTCTTTCATTCATGCTGAATTTAACAAAGGTCTTCTGTTATTATTATTATTATTTATTTATCATGTGAGTGATGATTTGTAGAGGTTGATTGTAGATAGACTTATTTATCACATAATTTACGTCGAATTTATGCGGTGAATGATTTATTTACTCAAGATTGCGATAGGATGGAGACGTTCTTATCTCAGAATTCACGTTAATCTAAGCCTAAGAAGAAAAATTAGATATTTTTCTCGTAAGAAGAAATACCCTGAGATTACATCTGGCTGTCGGGAATTTTTTTTTGTATCGTACCTGGACGCGGGAAGGGCGCAACAGTAAGTGAGCCGACTGACCAACAGTATGTTGAATCAGAAAACCAGTGAGCTACTGTACATCCCGGGTAGCTTATACAAAATATGACGATTAAAAAAATCCTCTGCTGATAGAAAAATACATATTTTCAAAAATTACTGAACGAATTGGACGTGCGGTTAGTATCGCGTAGCTATGCGCATGCATTCGGGGGATGGTGGGTTCGAATCCCACCGTCGACAGCCGTTAAGATGGTTTTCCGTAGTTTCCCTATTTTCACACCAGGAAACGCTGGGACTGTACCTTAATTAAGGCCATGGCTGCTACCTTCCTAATCCCAGACTTTTCCCATCCCGTGTCGCCGGAAACCTTCGATGTATTAGGGGTGACTAGCATTTTCTCTAAGAAAGGAGTTCATAGTATGAGGTCCAGATGGCAGCAGCGAGCACTGAATGCTGTTGCTGCTGTCTTACCAGTACATACTACACAGATGCAATGAATCGGATCACTGTATCGATTCAGTGACGTGAACGGAATCAAATGAATCGGTTCAGTAAAATGAATCGAATGTCCCATCACTACTCCGCGTAAGGCGCAGTCACAAAATTAATATTATATAATACGTTCAGTGTCTTTCTGTGTGAGCGCTATTAAAATTTGGGTAATAATATCCATTTTGAAGTTTTCCTACATCTGTTTTACAATTTCCGTAATTCCTAAAAATCCAAGTTCATTTTTGCAGTTTTTATCCGATTTCATGTGGAATGCCTCATACACATTACGTCTGGAGGTAATGGCCGCTCGACTTCTCTCGCAAGGGACTCATTTCCTTACCAGTTAATGTTGCCACCGTAGTCCGAGTAACAATAAATTACGAGCCTTGGTTCAACGCTTTATCTTCGTGTGGCCGATTAGAAGCACCCAGGATAGTAATATTACTTCAGTCTCTACTTACGTCCTTAAATTATATCCTTGGATAGAACATCGAGAATACAGTCGATGTTTTACAATTATTCTATTCACAAGGTTTATCTCTCTTCTGTAAAACTGCTATTATTATTATTATTCTTATTATTATTATTGTTATTATTATTATTATTATTATTATTATTATGAGCAGTATTATTAGCAGATAAGTCCATGGTTTAGGGGCAGTATGCCCGCCTCTTACCTGCAGGCCTGCAAGTTCGATTTCTAGTCAGTTCAAGGATTTAAATTCTGAACTGAGGTCTGGAATAGTGTTCATTCGGCCTTCTGAGACCAACTGAGGAGATGGCTGATTCGAAAGGCAGTGGACCGGTCAAGAAAACCAAGCAATAGGGCTGAGAATGCCATCAGTAGAACAAATGGCACTCTGGTATCTAGAGGACATCTGACTGAACAGCAGTCATCCTAGCCCTTAATGGGCTGTTCACTACGGATTTAATTTCTTGTTTTAATAATAATAATAATAATAATAATAATAATAATAATAATAATAATAATAATAATAATAATAATAATAATAATAATGTTTTTCCGGGGTTTCCGTGAATTGCAGAGGGATAAGAAGCGCCTGGGGTGAATGGGTCGACAAGGAATTAACACAACAAACTTTGAAATTTTATTTATTTCATTTTTCTAATTTAAACATTGATTAAAAAATCTGAATGAATTACAACAATATTAACGAGCTCGTCAGTTCTAGCAATAATAAGGACTTAAAAGTCCGAAACTCAGGTACAAAATATACAATCGTTAACAGTTTGGTTGATTTACACAGAAAAGAACGTAATTGCCTTTGACAGGAACAAATTTCACAAAGAGCATGTTTTGCTCTGATCATTTATAAGATACAGGAGTCTGCGCTCCATAAGGTACCATATTCCAGCCTCGCAGAGGTATCAATTTCTTGCTATTTGCTTTACGTCGCACCGACACAGTTATGTCTTATGGCGACGATGGGATAGGAAAGGCCTCGGAATTAGAAGGAAGTGGCCGTGGCCTTAATTAAGGTACAGCCCCGGCATTTGCTTGGTGTGAAAATGGGAAACCACGGAAAACCATCTTAATGGCTGCCCATATTTCATTTCAACATTTCCTATCACACCGTAAATATTGTACGTCAAAACGTGTGGCCATGGCCCCGACATAACACCCCGCTCCGTTCAATTTTATCATCTGGTTAGTGTCTGTTAAAAAGCTGCTATTTTCACCACAGGTAAGTTGAAGAAATACACAAGGAAAAGTATAAAAAGGCTCATGGTACGTACCCATGATCGGGTTTGGTACAACTATTAAGGAATAACATCTCCCCTAGTCTGGATGGCTCATGGCATTTGATAATGTTCAACTACTTCAATGCATGTGGACGAAATACAGATACCGAGCTCGATAGCTGCAGTCGCTTAAGTGCGGCCAGTATCCAGTATTCGGGAGATAGTGGGTTCGAACCCCACTGTTGGCAGCCCTGAAGATGGTTTTCCGTGGTTTCCCATTTTCACACCAGGCAAATGCCGGGGCTGTACCTTAATTAAGGCAACGACCGCTTACTTCTCAGCCCTAGCCCTTTCCTGTCCCATCGTCGCCATAAGACCTATCTGTGTCGGTGCGACGTAAAGCCAATAGCAAACAAAAAAATACTGATATTTTTTCTTGAAGGGGAAATAGCACGTTTTGAACACACACTCCTCTGTTGCACTTCCGTTTAAAATAATAATAATCACAACCACCCATCATCCTCACCATCACAGAAAGCGTCCTTCTCTCAGAAAAACTCTGGTTTAATATTTCTTACAACTGTGTCTCGGGATATCTGTTAGACACATGCGCTCATGTAGCGACGTAATCCAGGGAACATCGCACTGGGAGATGAAATTCTCTGATGAAGACATTGCATATCTGGGGTGCGTGACAGAACATTACTAGAGAGAATCAGTGATCTCGTAACCACTCGTGATGAATGCGAAACAGGATATTTTTCTCGTTTGATCTTATCTGCCTCTCTAGTACAGGGTGACAAAATAAAACTGATCAGGAAAATATTTATAATACTGACGCGGAATTGACCGTTGTTAATGAACATGAGAACTGCCCATCACAGGAAATGCTGGAAACCATGATTTCGATGCACCAATCGGTTGATGTCTGTTGTCTGCGCGTGCGCATCTCCCGAGTACGTCGCTGTGTGAGTGACAGGAACAGACGTGTTTAGTGACCAGCTGAATGCAACACACAATTGTGCTCACAATAAAACAGTTCGTGTCCTTTACTGAATGTTATGCAAAGCACGATTCGTGGAAAACCAGTTTAAGACTGGGAGTGTTTTGACTAAACCTCCAGCAAAGTGTGCAATGCAAAACTCAGTGGAAAAATGGCGTGACTATCCATAACTATCCGAAAAGATCTCGAACACCAGAAAACACAGCTCTAATGGAGGAAAGCTTAGAACGAAGTCCGAAGAAACCTCAACGCCATTCATCTGTGTAAATGGGAACTAAGAAATCGTCGTGTCGAGTTGAAATATTATCAAAAAATTTACTTCGTGTGTTGAGTTCTGCCAGTGGTTTCTGGGTGTCATTTGCGACAAAAGAAGTAAAGTTACGGCATTGTTGCGAAGTTTCGGGCTGGGAAGACTTGGGAGAAAGGAGACGAGCTGATCAGCTAAGAAGTATGTTCCAAGCTGTCAGTGGTGAGAGAGTTTGGAACATCATTAGTAGAAGATTTAGTTTGAGTGGTGTTTTTAAAAGTAGTAAAGAGTACAATATGAAGATAAAGTTGGAATTCAAGAAAACAAATTGGGGCAAATAAATATTCGTTTATATGACGAGGATTTAGGCATTGAAATAATTTACCAAGGAAGATGTTTGATAAATTTCTAAATTCTCTGAAATTATTTAAGAAAAGACTAGGAATACGACAGATAGGGAATCTGTCACCTGGGCGACTGTAGATTAGTGTTGATTGATTGATTGATTGATTGATTGATTGATTGATTGATTGATTGATTGATTGATTGATTGATTGATTGATTGATTGATTGATTGATTGATTGATTGATTGATTGATTGATTGATTGATTGATTGATTGATTGATTGATTGATTGATTGATTGATTGATTGATTGATTGATTGATTGATTGATTGATTGATTGATTGATTGATTGATTGATTGATTGATTGATTGATTGATTGATTGATTGATTGATTGATTGATTGATTGATTGATTGATTGATTGATTGATTGATTGATTGATTGATTGATTGATTGATTGATTGATTATCAGTATACCCAGTGAGTGAATGCCTATGGTGATGATGACAGATTCCATTCTTTGACAGCTACAGAACGTGAATTACCCCTTCCGTGACCAACCACAGGAGTGTCCTACTGAATACTGAGAAATGTCAGGCTAGTAAATCGAACATGTTCTGCGATGAGTCCTGGAGATGAAAGAGTGCATAGAGTTAAACATTTTATGAGTTTGTATTGATTGCCCCAGCACAACAATAAGTCAACTAAGGCATACAGCAGTGCATAGACTGTTTTGATGCAGTGCACCATGCCATCCTATTTTGTGCTAACTTTTTCATATCTACGTACAGTACTATTACATCCTACATTATACTCTGATCTATTTGTCATATTCATGAATTGATCCATCCCTACTATTGCTACCGCCTACATTTCACTCAAAAACTAGTTGAACAAGTCATTGGTGTCTTAAAATGTGTTCTGTCATTCAATAACTTCTGGTCAAATTGAACCAGTTCGTTCTTCTCTCATCACTTCGATTTAGTATCTCGTCATTCGCGATTCGATCTACCCATCTCACCTTCAGCATACTTCTGTAACACCACATCTCAAAAGCTTCCATTCTCTTCCTTTCTGAGTCACTTACTGTCTATGTTTCAATTTCGTACAATGCCATGTTCCAGACAGAATTATTCAAAAACATATTTCTAATTCCTATATCATTGTTTGAAGTGAGCAAAATTTCTTTCTTAATAAAGGCCCTTCTTGATTGTGGTGCTAGTCTGTATTTGTTCTCTCATTTGCCGAGCTGAGTGGCTCAGACAGTCGAGGCGCTGGCTTTCTGACCCCAACTTCACAGGTTCAGTCCTGGCTCAGTCCGGTGGTATTTGAAGGTACTCATATAGTACGTCAGCCTCGTGTCGTTAGATTTACTGGCACGTAAAAGAACTTCTGCGGGACTAAATTGCGGTACCTCGTCGTCTCCGAAAACCGTAAAGGTAGTTATTGGAACGTAAAATAAATATTATTATTATTATTATTATTATTATTATTATTATTATTATTATTATTATTATTATTATTATTATTATTACTATCGTTACTAAACCTACTACCCAAATAACAACATTCATCTGCTTCCTTTAAGACTTCATTTCCTAATCTAGTATTACCTGCATCACCTGACTTCGTTCGACTGTACTCCATTATTTTTGTTTTGAATTTATGTTCAACTTGTACTTCTTCTCGAGGTCTGTGTCCATACCATTCAACAATTTCTACAGATCTTCTGCAGACTCAGATAAAATAACAATGTCATCAGCGAATTTCAGTGTTTCGTTTTCCTCTCCTTGGATTATGATTTCCTTTCCAAATTTCTTTTTGATTTTTACTACTGCCTGCTCTATATAAAAACCGGAAAAGGAAGGGGGAAAGCTGCAGTCTTGTCTCACTCTCTCTAGATTGCTCCTCCTTTCCAGGCCCTCGATTCTTGTCACTGCAGACTTACTGTAGATAATCCTTCCTTCTGTGCATTTCATCCCGATCACTTTCAGAATTTCAAATAGCTTCGATCCAATCAGCATTGTCGAATTCCTTTTTTAGATCTACGAATGTCATGCACGTTACTTTCCCTTCTTGATTATATCACCTAAGAGCAACAATAGCTTAACGTGTTCTTACTTTTATTCTGAATCCAAATTTATCTTCTTCCAACTCAGCTTCAACATGCTTTCCATTCTTCACTAAATAATACGTTTTATGGTTTTGTAAGCGTGAGATACTAATGGTGTTGTAGTTTTCACTATTCTCAGAGCGTTCTTTCCTTTTCTTGGATAGATTTAGCAACATTCTGTCTAAAATCTGATGGCATTCTCCTGCATCACACATTTTACACACTTTACGGAATAACCTCACCATGCCGGTTTCTCCTTAGTCATTCAGTAATTTTGAGGATATCATGTGTCTTGTTCTCTCAATGTCCTATCGAATACGGACCTCGAAATTGGGTCTTCCATTTCATAAGTATCAGCATGTCCTTGTTCAAGAACCTTATCATCTACTTCTTTCCCTTGATACAATTGTTGAATATGTTCAGGCCATCTTTCTGCCTTGCCTTCCTTCCATAGAAGTGGTTTCCATTTCTGCTCTTATAATTCATACAACTAGTTTTTATTTTTCAACGGTTTCTTTGATTTTCCAATACGCAGCATCTACCTTTCTTACAACCACACAAGCTTTGTCTTGCATGTAAGCCATTCTTCCTTTGCTTCCCTGTACATTCTATCTACTTCTATTCTTTAATAGCCTGTTCTCGTCATTTTCTGGATTCCTCACCTTAGACATTCGTCAATCAGGTCTAGTAAGAAATCCACTGATTCTTACTTCATATTTCATTTATATCTAACTATTCTTCTGCAGCCCTACCGATTTCATTCTTCTTGACTGTCAACTCTTCATCGATTCATTCTTTTTATATAGTCCTTGTGCACCATGCTCCTTGAAACAATCCTTCAATTAATTTTCCTTCAACGTGTTAATTTCCATCTCTTTGCATTCCTTTCTTTCTTTCTTTCTTTCTTTCTTTCTTTCTTTCTTTCTTTCTTTCTATTTCTTCGTAGTAAGATTGCATCTCATGTACCTTCCAATGCCCACGCATATAGCCGTCATTTATATCCGTCATTTATGGTGTTTGAACCATGTATCAGCAAGGACTAAATTGTTATCGGTGTAGAATTCTACCAGCCGGCTTCCTTTTTCATATCTTTCTCCCAGTCCGTATTTTATTACTACATTACCTTCTCTTCCTTGGCCTACCACTGCATTCTAGTAAC
Organism: Anabrus simplex; assembly: GCF_040414725.1. NCBI lineage: Eukaryota > Metazoa > Arthropoda > Insecta > Orthoptera > Tettigoniidae > Anabrus > Anabrus simplex. Next base: position 216,380,426 of record NC_090270.1, on the reverse strand, counting down.
CCATCACAATTAAATTCCCATTTCTTTTGCATATTGTATTACATCTTCTATCTCGTCATGTATTCTTTTGATTACTTTATCATCAGCTGAACTAACAGGCATATAGTCCTGCACCATTGGAGTAGACATTGGCTCGTTATCTTAACATTAACAATCCGTTCACTATGCTCTTCATAGTAGCTTTCCCGTTACCCTATTTTCTTATTCATTATTAAATCAACTCCTGCATTTCCCCTCTTTGATTATGTGTTGATAATAATATAGTCGCCTGACCAAAGATCTTGCTCTTCCTGCCAACCAACTTCACTTATATCAACTGCATCCACCGTAATAGTATCCATTCTCCTTTTCACATCCTGTAACCTGCCACAACGATTCAAACTTCTAACATTCCATGCTCCGACTCGCAGAATATCAGCATTCGTCTTCCTAATGAAAATATCTTCAGTACATCATTCATTAATGCAGAGAGAGCTGCCCGACCTCGGAACTTAGTTACGGCTGTAGTTTCCCGTTGCTTTCAGTCGTGTAGCAGTATCCACATAGCTAAGCTATGATAAAAATGATTACAATGTCATATTAGTCAATCATCCAGACCTCCGAAAGGCTGCTACCCTACTTTCGAGGAAACATTCATTAGTCTGGTCTCCGATATGGTTGCTCCGCTGCCTGCTTCATTAGAATATACGAGCCTCCCCACCATGACGAGGTCACATGGTTCACACGGGAGGATTATTGACTACATTCTTGGAAGCTGGACATGTACTGATAATGAATAATCAACTCGCTGCTACTGTAAGGTGGTAAATTCAGCCGTTATTCTTTTATGACATAATTCCGAACTGCTAATTTTCCTGCTTTAGAATATATTGAAAGGGTTTTGCAACTCTCATCATTCACTCTCACAGTACATCCATGGGTATTGTCCTCGAATTCTATGAATTTTATTTAGGAAACACTTCACGATACAGTTCCTGATATTCACCACCAGTATGCAACAGTCTCTTATGATGTGTTAGTATGGTTGCATATACAAATCTTGTCAAGGGATAACCAGTTTTAAAACTGTTTTCAATATTATAGCCTTATTTTTCTCCTTCCTCCTGGCCTTTTGCCAATTTATTAGGGTCAGAAATAATTATTAATTCGGTCTAGTTTCACGTCAGGTTGCACTTCCTGACTACAACCTTATCTGGAGAGAAAATAAATAAATAGATAAATAAATGTGATGTGATGTACATAGATGAAGAGATTCGTAGTAAAATGAACATAAACACCCAGTCTCCGAGCCAGAAGAATTAAACATACGCATTTACAAATGACAACGCGGCCGGGAACCGAACCCAAGCACTGTATACTGGCCATTCAACCAAGTAGCCATATATTTTCAATATTATAATAATGCAGAATATACACTGACTGACAGAGCAAATGCAACACCAAGAAGGAGTGGTCAGAACTTTATGCCAATTGCAGGGTAGACTGACGTCACTGAGGTATGCTCATGATGTAAAATGCGCCGCTGTGCTGCGCACGTAGCCAACGATAAATCGGACACGGCGTTGGCGAATGGCCCACTTCGTATCGTGATTTCTCAGCCGACAGTCATTGTAGAACGTGTTGTCGTGTGCCACAGGACACGTGTATAGCTAAGAATGCCAGGCCGCCGTCAACGGAGGCATTTCCAGCAGACAGACGACTTTACGAGGGGTATGGTGATCGGGCTGAGAAGGGCAGGTTGGTCGCTTCGTCAAATCGCAGCCGATACCCATAGGGATGTGTCCACGGTGCAGCGCCTGTGGCGAAGATGGTTGGCGCAGGGACATGTGGCACGTGCGAGGGGTCCAGGCGCAGCCCGAGTGACGTCAGCACGCGAGGATCGGCGCATCCGCCGCCAAGCGGTGGCAGCCCCGCACGCCACGTCAACCGCCATTCTTCAGCATGTGCAAGACACCCTGGCTGTTCCAATATCGACCAGAACAATTTCCCGTCGATTGGTTGAAGGAGGCCTACACTCCCGGCGTCCGCTCAGAAGACTACCATTGACTCCACAGCATAGACGTGCACGCCTGGCATGGTGCCGAGCTAGAGCGACTTGGATGAGGGAATGGCGGAACGTCGTGTTCTCCGATGAGTCACGCTTCTGTTCTGTCAGTGATAGTCACCGCAGACGAGTGTGGCGTCGGCGTGGAGAAAGGTCAAATCCGGCAGTAACTGTGGAGCGCCCTACCGCTAGACAACGCGGCATCATGGTTTGGGGCGCTATTGCGTATGATTCCACGTCACCTCTAGTGCGTATTCAAGGCACGTTAAATGCCCACCGCTACGTGCAGCATGTGCTGCGGCCGGTGGCACTCCCGTACCTTCAGGGGCTGCCCAATGCTCTGTTTCAGCAGGATAATGCCCGCCCACACACTGCTCACATCTCCCAACAGGCTCTACGAGGTGTACAGATGCTTCCGTGGCCAGCGTACTCTCCGGATCTCTCACCAATCGAACACGTGTGGGATCTCATTGGACGCCGTTTGCAAACTCTGTCCCAGCCTCGTACGGACGACCAACTGTGGCAAATGGTTGACAGAGAATGGAGAACCATCCCTCAGGACACCATCCGCACTCATATTGACTCTGTACCTCGACGTGTTTCTGCGTGCATCGCCGCTCGCGGTGGTCCTACATCCTACTGAGTCGATGCCGTGCGCATTGTGTAACCTGCATATCGGTTTGAAATAAACATCAATTATTCTTCCGTGCCGTCTCTGTTTTTTCCCCAACTTTCATCCCTTTCGAACCACTCCTTCTTGATGTTGCATTTGCTCTGTCAGTCAGTGTATTTTTAACAGGTCCGCCCTTTACAATTTAATAATCTAATTTAGTAGAACTACTGTATGTTACAAGATTGTGATACATCATTAGTCATTACAATAAGCAGGGAAAGTTCAGTGACTCTAGCCAAGGTAGAAACACTAACCAGACCACTACTTTCTGTGATTTGAAATGGCAGCTACGTAGTATAACATTTTCAATAGATATAAGTTTAGTTAACAAATTTACACATGTCATTGTGAGTAAGGCAAAAAAAAAAAAGCACATTCTTGGCTACCATTAACATATGCAACCGTTCGTGATTGATCTTTGACGAATCATAAGATCAATTTCAACAATACTTAAAAGAAGACGTATTTGTATCACAATATTGTACACACGAGTTTTTGCTGACTGGAATGTGTGATATGTATGTATGTGCGTGACGTGATGATACCGTGAGTTTTAAAAGGTAACAAGGCTTAACCAAGGGAGGTCAGATAGGAAAGGGTTGTTGTGGTGATCGTGATTATTGTTTTAAATACAACTAAGCAACCATGCTCTCTTGAAATAAATGCGAGAGAAAAGCGAATAGTGGTTGTGACGGTGGTGATTATTGTATTAAGAGGAAGTAACTTGGTAATCATCCTTTCTTAGCACTAATAAGGGAGAAAATCGAAAAGCAGTCGTGTTAGTGGTGGTGTTTATTGTTTTAAGAGGGAGTATACCTGAGCAACCATCCCACATTAACACTAATCAGAAGGGACGAAGAAGAGCTCCGACACTTTGAAGAAGGAAGGTATCGTCAAAAGAAGAGGAAGGACCACGAAAAGCGAAAAATGAAACACTACCTTGGCCTCGCAAACTTAATATCGTCGGGGCCGGAAAAGAACAAAATTTGACCAAGATGGGTCAAGATGAAATTTAGAAAACTGGCACAAGTAAGTGATAAGACTACCTTTGCGATGTACAGGCCGTACTGTAGGAACCGTGCCAATTTCATCAACTGATCAATTAGGGCGGTCTAAATGAATGTCATAAATTCTACTTGTGAAAGTAATACATAGTTATTGATAATATTCTTTTTATAATTGTGACCGTTGAAAGACAGACGTTTATTTTAAAGTATATTGCATGCTTGTTCTCTAAATTTATCACATCAGAATTTAGAGAAACCGAGCTTACTGAGATAATGAGTTTAGGTTAAGTATGTTATTTTTATGTGGTGAGTAATGAAAATTCAAGGAACATAATATTTCTCGTGGAATGTACTAATTGAATCGTTACCGTATAGCACATTTTGTGGAAATATAATGTTAATAATTGAAATAAATTGCCACATTTCCAAAAGATTGTGCGTATCATGACGAATATCCAACTGTGCAAGTGACTATACACACTAGTGATCAATATTCTCATTTCTTTCGATTGAGGGCAAGACTAATTAGTGGAAGCCGAAAATCCTAATCGAAAATGTAACTATTACGTAGACATACAGGAGTATGTTTCATTAATTTTCCCGAGTTGAGGGTGAATTCTGCTTTGACTTTCTTTTTATGTAAATTTATGGCAGTGCGTTTTACTGTTGATAAAATACAATATTAAAAGTAACATGGGTATTGTGCCCTTTTCATCGCCTTATGGGCGCAGTATATTATAAGCAATGCAGCTTAATTCCGTGAAAAATAGTGCCAGAAGTTCCAAGGAAAGAAACCCACGAAAGGCGTGATATATGTATGATCATCTAGAGGTATGGCGACACAGCCTTATTATTATTATTATTATTATTATTATTATTATTATTATTATTATTATTATTATTATTATTATTATTATTATTATTTGTGTACATTCGTTCTCTCCATGATGACTTGTTGGGTATGTAGACGAGTAATACAATCGTTATGATTTGACTACTTTGATCACATTTTAAGTTTATTTCTCCTAAAATTACCTAGACCTCAGTTGCGAGATATCAAACGATTACAGGTGTTAATGATCTCACCTGTTCCATTAATGCAACATTTGAGAATATTTCTTAACTACAAGGCACAGACGTATCGTATGTTTCCATTGTGCCGGTCGGACGGAAGAAACTGTTCGCCTCTTTGCGCGCCGTCATCCGAGCTACGGTACGGCCTGTACATCACGAAGGCAGTGATGAGAGCAATGCCAGACTCAGTTAGAAAATCATGGTCACCAGCTCACTCTTTTAAGTTTAGACCCGCTGGGATTACCCCTTTTAGTCCCCTCTTACGACAGGCAAGGGATACCCAGGATGAACTCTACCACCCCTTCTCACAGGAATCACTTATTATGACCTTCTGAGAAGCCATGACGAACAAGATCTCAAAGGGGTCGGAGGAAACATTAGGAGAAATTGTATCCTGCTCTTTTGGATTTTAACTCTTCACTGGAACATTTGAGATTTCCAATCAGAGGAGTATATATTGTCACGATTAACTATACCTCAAAATAATTTACACTGTGGTTAACATTTTGACATCATCAATGAATGCTATGGTTGGTCAAGTACAGGCTGGACACCTGCGGTTTATGCACACAGCACCATAAAGAGTAGAGTTTGTTATTTTGTAAACCACTACGATGATAATTACGGCCTCATTGGAGGCTCCAACACAGAGCGGTGTAATTTGCTCTGGGTAGAGGCGGCAGTAGAGTGGTGTTTAACGCGTACCGGGTCGACAGTGGGCAATTAGCCCAAACGTGCCGTGGCAGGGAACTCTCCATACGCTGTTTATCTACAGGGTAGCTTCTTATCTTTGTCGTAATATATTAGGATGTAGCCCTTCTCCGTTATCGCTCGTAATACCTATAGAATATGCCAGAGGAAGTTCATGAGATTGCTATAACTTTCTCCTCTTTCAGAGACCTGTAATTTGAGATTCGGTGTAGATGCCATCAACCTTCCAAGTTGAAAAAATAAAATTCAAAGTCCTCGCCCTATACGTCATGAGGTAAGGTGGGCGGGGGGGCGTAATTTCGTCTCCCAGGGGATTTTCAGTTTACACGATTGGTACCTAATGTTCAGTCACGCGCACACGCGTAGTCTCATTCCAATCTCTTGTTGTGAGAGTTGGTTATGAACACCACATTTAGTTTCCGTGTACAAGGAGGATTCAGTTTTCATGCTAAGCTGAGTTAATGCAGCATTCAAATTAGGTGAGGTAAGGGTTATTCTGCCCGAAGGCAGGTCCGAACCTCCGCAGAGGTGTTCCTGAGCCGGAGTTTACGTGCGGTAGGGTGGCCAGTTTCTTTCCGCTCCTCCATTCCCTTACCCCCCACCAACAGCGCGTGGCAACCCATCCAACTCCTGACCACGCCCAATGTTGCTTAACTTCGGAGATCTCACGGGATCCGGTCTTTCAACACGGCTACGGCCGTTGGCGCATTCAAATTAAGAGCCTGTTATTCCTAGAGTGAGCACTGACATGTGTATGAAATACTGGACTGCATTTCAGTCGTGTGGTGTACTTCCTGGCGTGTAATCGCTACAGTGAGGTGGTTGGCGTGAGTTACTGTGGCGGCCATTGTAATAAATCAGGGAATGTTCGAAATTTCATCCCCCTTCATTTTATTCTCTATTTATGAAGTTTATTATTATTTTTAGATGGGAAAACGCAAACAGTGGGATAAGTCGGCTACGGAAAAGACTATGAAGGCAGTGAAGGACAAGATAATGGGTTACAAACGAGCATGTAAAGCGTTTAACATCCCGCGAGCAACGCTGAAAAACCATGTTAAAAAGAATACCTAGAAAACATTTTCATAAATGCCTTCAAGTAATTCATTATAGGGAAAGTGTTTGGTAAGGTTAAAAAGGATTTTTTTGGTAGTTGCTTTACGTCGCACCGACACAGGTAGGTCTTATGGCGACGATGAAACAAGGAAAGGCTAGGAGTTGGAAGGAAGCGGCCGTGGCCTTAATTAAGGTACAGCCCCAGCATTTGCCTGGTGTGAAAATGCGAAACCACGGAAAACCATTTTCAGGGTTGCCGACAGTGGGGTTCGAACCTACTATCTCCCGAATACTGGATAATGGCCGCACTTAAGCGACTGCAGCTATCGAGCTCGGTTTAAAAAGGAAAAATATATTCAAATTAATTCTACTTTTCATAAATTTGGCGGAGGACGATATTACGAACACATGTTTGGTAGTTTACTTTTTGCAGTGTTTATGTCAAATATGGACTACCTTACGTTATAGCCGTTTTATTGTAACTCGTCAGTAAGTATAGAATGTATTCAGGAATTATATATACCAGTTTCTAGCCTTGTCCATAATATTCCTGAATTTCTACAAGTGCAGATCTGCTAAGTGGACTAAATATAGGCCCCTTACCTTCCGTAACTTCGAGCACAGAGGAATGGAGTGATTTTACCCCCGCCCCCAAAGAAAATAACCGGTTTCTCATTTTTGGGGTAGGCTGAGTGAATCACAGAGCCTTATGCCTCAGCTTATAAATCTCATATTTTGTCCCGTATTCGCTCAACACAACTAAGGTTAAGTTATAAGGTGATTCCCACCTCCCAATACTTGTCAATTTCTACACCCTACACAACACTTTCCCTGCTTCACCCACTTCCCCTACCTCTCCTTCTTCTTCTCCTCGCCCACCGCAAACGCCTCACACACGCACACAGAACTCGGTCATTTGACGACACGGCGTAAGGGAGGACGCTAAATACGACATGATCGACTATAAGGTAAACAGCTCTATTATCCTTTTATCCTCGCTAACATACATTCTTATAAGGTTTTCTCCTTTAAAATATCTGCCTCTTTACTTATTTTCTTCTTGTTTCAGACTCATTTTTACAGTCTAACTGCAACTCAACTTTAACTACGGTCATTTCTTAAGAGTTCCCCCGACAACTATATTTTAAGAAAATCTTGTATACCTCTGATTTTATCTTCAAGATTAGCATACACGTCTCCAGCATAAAGAAGACCCCTCACGCCGATTTTACGTCGTCACTTTGACACTGATTTGTTGGAAATTTTAACCCAACATGAATGAACATTTTATTTTATCACCACAATTATTACGTGTTTTAATTGTCTTGCCATTTTGTCAAATCTTTTAGCTCAAGAGGTTCCATAATCGGAACGAAACAATTTCTATTTACTATACACCTAGATAATAAGCCGGATTATGTCATGTAAACAATAAACCATTATATGAAATTGACAAGTATTGGAAGATGGGAATCTCCTTGTAACTTAACCTTAGCCTTATGCCTCTCCAGAAGTTGAAAACTTTGTTCTAAATTTGTCATTTTCTGGCGGAGAATGAGACCGAAGTCCTTCTGGGTCCTTCTGGGCGAACCAAGGACGCCTTTACTCCTCGGCTAGGCAACCCTTTCGGACAGGAAACAAGTGTTATACCAAGCACGAGAGAAACTTGCCCAATGTGAGACGATTGTCTGGACCAGTAATAGTTTTCGATTCATGATCCGAAATTCGCGAGTTCAGTACCGGCTGAGGCAGTCTATTTTTGAATCAGAGTCAAAATTCTCGCAAGCATTTCATTATTGCTGTTGGCAATTTAAATATCACTGATAGCGCACTCGCTAAAATCAAATTAACTCGACCATGTCCAGTAGAATTCTGCTTCCATTGCCACATAGCAGCACGGCTGGAATGTCAAAATTGGTGGACAAGCCACCAACTTGATACCACTTCAGAAGGTCTGAAAATCGGTAACTAATTATTATTATTATTATTATTATTATTATTATTATTATTATTATTATTATTATTATTATTATTATTATTATTATTACGTTGTCCGTAAGAGTGAATAGAAAATTTTTCAGATAATAAATCATCCTCGATGGATCGAAAACAACTATAGGTATCGTACGAAGTGTCATAGGCTACCATTTTCCTGGCGTGACTGCAAACAATACTGTAGTAACAGGACAGAAAAAATGAACATCTGATCCTCGCATGAAATGAGTTTTGAGTACATAGTTAGGTTAACTGTTGACGAGGAATGTTTTATTCTATGGAATAGGTCCAGTCCAAGTCCAGTCACTCCTATTTAGAATCTTAGCTGACAGTACGAACGATTCGTGAGCCAAAGTACGTTCTTCTGTTTACTTTCACTTGTACCTTTTCACTATAGCAACAAGAAAGTTCAGGAAGTTTCTTGGAACAATTTCCCCATGCAGTGCTTCGATCGATAAGCGTGGCTCAATAAGAGGCGGAAGGGAAGTGGCAAATAAGCCTGCACGAACTATTTCCCTTCAGCTGAAAACTGTTGACCATAATTGACCAATCCAAGAAGAGTTCAACTTCGGAAGTTGGGTTCTTATCAGTAGAAATAAAATACTCCTTTCTACCTTAAATGGAATCTTTCAATTTTTAATGGCGCGTGGCCTCCGGAAATGACTGGTGCAGATCTTTCGAGTTGACGCTTGGCAGGCGACCAGTGCATCTGTGAGAATGGGGCCCTGGCTACGATGAAGACGGCAGGAACCAAAAATCCCCGAACCTCCTGGGAATCAAACTCGGGATCCCTTGGACCAAAGGCCAGCACATTAACCATTTAGCTATGGAGACACACAAAATGGAATATGATACGAATGTTTTGAACACGTTATAAGACCAATCAAAAAGACCCTTGGCGCAACAGTTCCGAAGGGCCATGGCCTACCAAGCGACCGCTGCTCATCTCGAATGCCTGCAGATTACAAGGTGTCGTGCTGTCAGTACGACGAATCCACACGGCCGTTATTAATGGCTTTCTAGACCGGGGCCGCTATCTCACCGTCAGAGAGCTCCAAAACTGTAATCACGTTATCTCAGTGGACCTAAGACTTCAAACCAGACCTCAGATCCTTGTTCTGGACGATAATCGAGCCCGGGGCCTCCGAGTAACAGGCAGGCACGCTGCCCCTACACCGCGGGGCCGACTCGTTATAAGACACATTGTCAAATGAAGTAAACTTTATTAAAATATCTCTCTTTCACACTACAAATATATGGTTGACGTTTTGTCGTTAGTGAAGTGTCCAATACTACAAAACTATCTATACTTTCTCATTTAATACAGCAACGAAGTATTATGAAATTCAAACTAGGAACCATAGTTCCAGGATTACAACTTATTAACCCTCCCATGCAATAGACGGCTATTATTTATTGATAAATATCCCCGTATTTTTATGCTCGGTAGTACATTCTCTCTATCACCTATTCAACTTCACAGTCAATCCAACACATATACAAGTGATGCATGTTTTTCTTATTTTACATAAGCAAAGCAAATTCACCTCCGTACAAGTCATGAAGGCCCTTGGAGGAGTGGAAGGTAAAGGTTTCCACCATTGTTACCCTCGGCACGTGATGGGGTAGAGTGGTTGGCTCTACGCCCGGCCGCCTTTGCCCCCAGGAATTAACCTGGTACTCATTTCTGGTGTAGGCTGAGTGAACCTCAGGGCCATATGCACCTCCGGAAGTGGAAATCTCGTTTCTTAAAATTTGCGACTTCCTGACGGGGATTCGAACCCACGTCCTTCCGGGCGAACCGAGCACGCCTTTACCGCCTCGGTCAGGCCGCCCCTTCTTATTTTACATAACAGATGACAAAACAGCCCTACAACCAAAGGCAATCCTTCCACCCCCATCAACATCCTCGGGTAGCCTACCAACCGCCGTTTATTTTCCGTGGGCCCTCAATGTCCAGTTACCACAGGCTTCCGGCGTGCCTCTGGCTCAAAACATTTCCGACTTACAGTCGTCCAAGTATAGGAAGTAATGATCGGTCTTCGAATGTTAAAAGCTTAGCGTAGTAATCGCAAAATATTCGTATATACAGTATATTCTATTATAACAAACCACATCACAAAAGAGTGTTAAGGTATTAGTTCCAATTAAGAACTGTTGGCAAATCTAAGACACTGAACGCAAATTGAAATTTTAAGGTTAAAGTTTTTCGTCACTAAACGCAAACAAAAAATAATTCATGCAGCTCATTAATGGAACACTTATGGTAAAAGGATCCATATTCAAAAACAAGGTATTTAAACAAAGCTCCCACAATAATTTTCGGTCTTTTCTAACATGGAAAACGTCTTCATGTACTGTGTGGCTCGTAAAATTTTATCCGTCACACGGGAGTGTATAATAAGTTCGGATTAATAATCATGGAACTACCTATCTGAATCGTTAACACTCTATTAAAAAAAATGAAAGATACATATCCTTTGAAATTAGTTGCAGCAAGTGAAGGGGCCGTCCGCCATTTTGTGTTGATATCAAGTTTGTCGCGACACAGTAAACTTAATATAGCTGGCGAATCCGTGGCGCTAGAGTGTTGCAAATGGCATTCCTACGCTTGTGAAGTAGAATATATTTTTCTTAATGTGTTTACACTCCACGGTTGGTATTTCCTCGGACTCAGCGAGAGATCCCACATCTACCGCCTAAAGGGCAGTGTTCTGGAGCGTGTTCTGGGTCGGGAGATACAACTGGGGAGGGTGACCAGTACCTCGCCCAGGCGGCCTCACCTGCTATGCTGAACAGGGGCCTTGTGGGAGATGGGAAGATTGGAAGGGATAGACAAGGAAGAGGGAAGGAAGAGGCCGTGGCCTTAAGTTAGGTACCATCCCGGCATTTGCCTGGAGGAGACGTGGGAGACCACGGAAAACCACCTTCAGGGTGGCTGTGGTGGGAATCGAACCTACCTCTACTCAGTTGACCTCCCGAGGCTGAGTGGACCCCGTTACAGCCCTCGTATAACTTTTCAAATTTCGTGGCAGAGCCGGGAATCGAACCCGGGCCTCCGTGGGTGGCAGCTAATCACACTAACCACTACACCACAGAGGTGGATAATTCCTCGTGATTAAGGAATATTGTAATTTATTTTATACTAGCAATTGTACCCGTGCTTCGCTACGGTATTCCAGATTGTATACGGATATCGAAGTAAATTACTGTACATGAACTTAATAATAATTTTAAAATTGCATGCAAATTGGCGTAATCCGAGAAAAAGCATAGGGAGGTCCGCAGACGATGTTTCCAATGTAAAGTGCGAATTGTGGAGTTTTATGATAACGACAGGTGCACTTGTCTACCACAATTCATTATGTTTTAGAAACGTTGAATAGGGTGAAATTTATGTAAGATTTTCACACAGTGCATTACTTTTCAGATACTTATGCGACAGCTTCAAACATAGAATTTGGTTCACATATGGCTACTGGGTGGACCAATATTCGTGTAGAATTTGATGATCCCATCTTTCCTATAAGTGAATCAAACCATCAATTGTACGTGTACAAAGTGCAAAATTTAGGTAAATCCAGAAATAGAGAAAAATTTAATGTATAAGGGATAGAGATACGACAAAAGGTCATAGGACCGAAGTTGTAGATCACTCCAAATTGAACGGAGATTGTGCAATCCATTTTGTGATACGACTTACCGTTTAGCCATGAAATACATCGAAAGGAAGGACTGCACCGTCATTAAAATTGCCTCCATATTTTGATATTTTTGGGGGGTAAAAAATAAAATTTTTAAACATCTCGTAAATTTTCCGTCGGTTACATGATAAAAGCTATAATTTTGCAAAATTTCAAATTTCTAACTTGTCTGGGAGATTGTGCTGCGATCTTGATATGGGGGAGTGGGTTAAAAATCAGGACTTTAAGGAAACCTTTAACCCCATGAAACCTGTAGGTTCTGGATAAATGTCACCCACTGTGTTCTTATGCAGGTTTGAAACTCCCAGCATGTACCCCTCAGAGAATTATGAGAATATGAGATTTTTCTAGGGATCCTGAAGTCATCAGGTTTTCTGGTACCAAGTTTTAAATTTCTAAGATGCCTAGAATGGTCTCACATAATTTACGTCTGGAACATACACACGTCCATAATCTCGGTCATTTCTGACAATTTATTTTTTCACCCTTTCTCACTCCCTATGCCAAAGGGGGCTGAAGTTAGACTTTAAACATCCGGAATGTTACTATTCATCTCAGCGACCCGGAAAACTATGGATTCGGCAGTACATTCGATTACTATTATATCTCACAACTCTTCCCCCACCCTGAAGGGGGCTACTTGGAGTTTTAAAAAATCGGAATGTTATTATTCATCTCAGCGACTCCGAAAAGTATGGATTCGACACTACTTTCGATTATTTTTATATCTCAGTCCCCTTGCCCCCCCCCCCGCCCCTAAGGGTTCCTGGGGTGTTTTACCCCCATGCGGTTTGTCTCCTGATATTAAAAATTTGGAGTGTCACTATTCACCTCAGCGACTATGTATTCGACACTATTATTTCTACATAACATTATTATTTCTATATATCACTCTCTCATCGCCCCCACCACGAAGCGGGCTGAACTTTGACTTTAAAAAATTTCGAAGTGTCACTGTTCATCTCAGTGACCCCGAAAAGTATGGATTCGACACTATTTTCGATGATTTTTATATCTCAGCCCCCTCGCCCCCCCCCCCCTGCCCCTAGGCCCAATGGGGGTTGAACTTGAACTTTAAAAAAAAAATCCGGAGTGTCACTATTCATCTCAGCGACCCCCAAATGTATGGATTCGATAGCATTTTCGTTAATTTGTTTATCTGAACCCCCTCGCCCCCTCCCCGCCCCTAAGGGTTCCTGTGTTTTCCTTCCCCCACGTTGTTTGTCTCCTGATACTAAAAATCCAGAGTATACAATTCACTTCAGCGACCCCCGCTGTCTCACCCACACGTGGTTTGTCTCCTGATACAAAAAATCCGGAGTGTACAATTCACCACGGCGACCCCGAAAACTATGTATTCGACACTATTTTCGCCCCCACCCCAATGGGGGTTGACCTTGAACTTTTAAAAAATCCGCAGTGTCACTATTCATTTCAGCGACTCCCAAAAGTATGGATTCGAATGTATTTTCGGTAATTTGTTTATCTGACCCCCCTCGCCCCCTCCCGCCCCTAAGGGTTACTGTGCTTTCTTACCCCCACGTTTTTTGTCTCCTGATACTAACTATGTATTAGACATTATTTTCGTTTAATTTTTTATATCACTCCCCCCTCGCCCCCATGCGAAAGGGAGCTGAACTTTGACATTTGAAAAATGGGGAGTGTCACTGTTCATCTCAGCGACCCCGAATACTGTGGATTCGGCACTTTTTTCGATTATTTTTATACCTTGCCCCCCCCCCCTGACCCCCACCCCTAAGGGAGCTACGGATGGCTTACCCCCACAGTGCTCGTCTCCAGATAGTGTCATAAGTGTACCAAGTTTGGATGAAATTGCTCCAGTGGTTTAGGAGGAGATGTGTCATTTACACACACACACATACATGCATACATCCATTTTTGTATATAGTAAGAAGAAGAAGATTATGCTTGCTTTATTATTACATAGAGAAATTTTATTTTGAACACTGCAGGGATCTAAACTTAAACTGTATACTGTATCTGAAGAAATTATTCGAATCCGAGGAATGAATATTACCTCGCTCGCGGCATGCCCAATCATGAGAATGGCTTCAATAATATTAGTCATCAGTTTCGGAGTCGTGTTCATTGCAGAGGGCAGGATTCTTATTCTTACGAAGGATAATTGGTGCCACAATCGTCCGCTCTAAGATGTTCGAGGGTACTCCAGGTGACTCCAAGTATTTCGAAGCTCTGCCGTGTAGTCGGTAGACTTGTAACTGAGTAGAACATCGGGTAATTCTTGTAAAAGTTGCTTGTTAAAAGAAATGAATGACATGATATATGATAGCAAGAATGAAGAGGATGAAACCCGGCGCCGGCACATAGCCCACTCCTCTCGAATAGCTCAAGACTTTACGTCCCGATCCGACGGACGAATCATCATCAACACCGTCATATGCCTTCACACCATATAAGACCAAAAACAGCTTCCTACGTCCTGGACGTAAAATGGCTCCTTGAATAATGTGTTCTCTACCTATCTTATGTACGTTGCCTAGCGACAGCGACTCTATGCATTTAATCTTGGTGACAGCACGTTGGATTGTCATATCCCAATGCACGTTTTCCGATGGTCTTTCGTTCATAACTCACCAACGAAAGTGAAAATGAAAATTCCGGCTTCGAGGTGCATTCGGACCCCTTTCCATCTACCTATGTACAAAATTTCAGATCTCTACGTGCTGTAGATTTTGCTGGGCATCGCGCACAGACACACACACACACACACACACACAGACACACAGATAGACAAATACTTCCTTTTATAATATTATAGATATAGATTGTATTATGAAAGAAATAAAAGCGATGAAGCATTTTTTGCCCGTTCGTTATTAAAGTAACTACTTAAGATTTTCTATTTCATATACTGTATACATTCGCAGGGAGGAAGCACATTGGCCGCAACAGCCAATGCTTTGTTGCCTTCCTTCCATTTCTTTTTGTATCGCTCCGATAAATGCAATCTCTGGCAGCTTATCACTGTTGAAGACAAGTCGTCTATTTTTGTGCTGCGTATGTTTTTTAATCAGTGCATACTTATCTTGAACTCAAATACTGAGTTTCACAAATGTATTTGCCGCCGTTTTCCCGTGATGCTGTTGAGGAGAGCTTTACGATATGGACACCGTGTTGTCCTAAGAGCAATACTGTTTCCTTAAGATGTAATGATCTATATATACAATCGATCACCATTATTTCGTAACCAGGTTAGTTGAAAAGTTGAAAAAAGAGCGATATTTGTGAAAAGTCTAAATATGTTCAATCTAAGTGGATCAGAAACTACCGCGAACGCGATAAGGACATCTGAGGAATCGAGTAAGAGATCCGCTGCAGAACGTGCGAGAGAGAGCAGTTTTGTTTGTTTGTTTGTTTGTTTGTTTGTTTGCTTGTTTGCTTGTTTGTTTGTTTTTGTTTTTGTTTCCTTACCATTTTCTTTACCTCGCATTGACACAGATAATTCTTATGAGGCTAATGTGCCTTTATTACACCGAAAATTGCTCGACTTACTTCGTTTTTGAGAGAAATAAACAATTAAAACCGAAAAACCAGTTTTCCGTAAAGCGAGAAACGACTGCATTTCCTGTGATTTTGATTTAGCGCATAAGCTTACTTCCAATGTAAGAAAATGTGTGGATATTTCCACCCATTTTACAATTATTAAATCACCAATCTTTCAAAAATAATTCCAAGTTGAAATAAAAAAATCCGTTGAAATTCGGACCATATTGTTATGCGAACATAAAGAGTGAAACTTTATATCCTTAAACATCTTAACCACATTTGTAGTTTTTTGGTTTCGGAGTTATTACATCGCAGAGCAAACCATATACAGTAGATGTAAACCGTCACCTTTTTTTGAAGCCCCCCGTTACACGTTTTTAACTGAGTCCCACCGAGTGTCACGTTTACTGTCCAGTCGCACATTTTCAGTCAAATGTGACATCAATCGTTCGGATTGGGTCTTTAGTACCGGAACTATAATTTCAAATGGTGGTGCATTATTTAATTACATTAATGATCGTGCTGCATGTAGCCTGATTTCATAAAGTCGCGTCAAAAAGTGGCTGGACAAATTTACTTTGATATTACCTGGTAATATTGATGAATACGTTGATCATGATATCACCAATAGTACGAAGAAGGCTATATGTGAAGGAGCAAACCTCCTCCCTTGTGGTACATATTGACCCAGATTCTCTGGTAAACGAGAGCAGTCTGGCTGTGTGTATTGGATGTGACAGAGATCCCGTGTTGACGCTAAACTGCTCGCCACGTCAGTATCTCCAGCGTACAGCCAGGAGAGTCCACAAATGATGTGGCAGCTCTTCGCTTCAAAAGAACCATGGGTTTCCATTATACAGTCCAAAGAATAACAGAAGGAAAACCATTTCATTACCTTCAGATCACTAGACGCTCGTTAGCAGTCCCTTTTTTTTGTCTTGTCACATTCACACGTATAATTTGTGTATGTACGATAATCCCGGATAGATGCGCTCGTCGCAAGGATTATGTTTACTGTGTGATGCAAGTATTGATGCACAAAGAATGTCTTATAATGTAATAACTTAAGTTTGGATTTCGCTGGCGGACTAAATCAGAGTACGATCTCGTCACTCAAGCATCCTTAATGGGACCAGGTTGTTCACAAAAGATAATGCCAAGTGGTAGTGCTATCTGCAAACAAGAGATACAAACAAAAGAGTTATTTATAATTCAAATTCATAAAGTAGTGGGTTTTATGACCACAGTGTGATGTGTGTGAAGTGGAGCCAAAGCCGAGTTTTTCTCAAGTACAAAGTTGTACGATGTCGGCATGTACAAGATCTCTGGTGACACACTTGGTGTTCACCCGACATAATTAATTAGAACTCAGCCTTAGACACCCAAGACAGATTCGGTTTAATCTGCCATCTAGGAGGCCTAGAGTAAAAGGAACGCCGAAATTAACGAGCAAGAAGCCAGATGAAGCCAAATTAAAATGCTTGCACACGCAGCTGAGACCATACGATTATTGTTATTATTATTATTATTATTATTAATTTATTTATTTAATCCTTTTACCCTCCAGGGTTGGTTTTACACCGAACTCAATGAGGGATCCCACCTCTGCCGCCTCAAGGTCAGTGTCCTGGTGCGTGAGACATTTGGTTTGGGATACAACTGGGCAGGAGGACTACTACATCACCCAAGCGGCCTCGCCTGCTATGCTGAACAGGGGCCTTGTGGGGGATGGGAAGATTGGAAGGGATAGACAAGGAAGAGGGAAGGAAGTGGCTGTGGCCTTAAGTTAGGCACCATCCCGACTTTTACCCGGAGGAGAAGTTAGAAACCACGGAAAACGACTTCGAGGAAAGGTAAGGTGGGAATCGAACCCTTCCCCTCTACTCAGTTGACCTCCCGAGGTTAATGGACCATGTTCCAGCCCTTGTACCACTTTTAAAATTTCGTGGCAGAGCCGGGAATCGAACCTGGGCCTCTGGGGGTGGTAGAAAATCACACTAACCACAACAGACTATTATTATTTTTACTATTATTATTTTTATTATCATCAATTGACGGCACTTATTATTTTTACTTACCCAGTAAACTAGAAGGCAATGTGGAAAATGCATATATTTCTATGTTTTCATTTATATTTTCCAATCATTTTCTCGCTCATTTTAATTCACCTTTCCAGGATTTTAGGTCATTTTAGGTCTTTTTTCGGCATTTATTAGGTCATTGAGATGCGTGTTTGGTGATGATTCTTTTATGGATAAGTACAACTCGTAACAATCCAACCTCACACTGATCAGAAGGAAACTAGGAAGAAGTCCGACCATTGGAAGGGATATGAATTACCGGTATGTGCAAAGGAAAGACTCCCTAGGCCTTGGGAACCTAATACCTCCAGAATCGCAAGAAAATAATTGTTTACCCAGTAAGGTCGATTAGGAAAGATGAAAGCAAGGAGACTGACACAAATAAGTGGGAACAATGCCGGTCTCAGCTTTTTTAATGGCATTCGTTCTTAGGACCTATGGCTACCAACAACGTGCAATCATTGAGATGTTGCAGCAAAAAGAGAAACAATTGGATAACAAGGTGAAGTACATATGGAATAACAGAGATGTCCTAGCAAAGAGCGATAAACACTCTTCTTTCTTTAAGTATTTACACCCGATTTCTTCAGTATTTTTGCTATTCCACTATACACACGGGCCAACGGCCATACCGTGTTGAATACACCGGTTCTCGTCCGATCACCGCAGTTAAGCAACATTGGGCGTGGTCAGTACTTGGATGGGTGACCGCTTGGGAACACCACGTGCCGTTGGCTCAATTCCCTTTTTTGGGCGTAGAGCTAACCACTCTACCCCATCAAGTGCTGAGGTTGCGGATAGTGGAAGCCTTTACTTTCCACCCCTCCAAGGGCCTTCATGGCCTGTACGCAGGTGACTTTGCTTTTTACTGTACACAAGGAGATATCTGGTTGCCAGTAACAGCTGGATATGTGTTTGAAAGGGAGCCCGAAGGTGAACAAGGGTGACGAACAATTTCTATGCGACGAGATATAGTTCTACTGCACTCAGTAGATGAGGTGGTTCACATCTCCTGTATTTCTTGCACTACACGGGCATTGTGCTGATTCAAGCATGGTTAATCTCATCCTTATGATGGTGGATAATTGCCCTCTTGCCCATCTGGCGTCTTGATATCATGGCTTGTGTGGGAAAACTGGATGAATGGAGGTATAGTAATGATCTGTATTGAATAGTCCCGTTCCACAGAGCTGTCCGTTCAATGTGTTTTCCATCTGCTATTTACGTAAAAATCAGAGCAGGGAGGCGTAATGGAAGGAATAAGTGCACCTTGTTTGGCCAGAGTGTAGAACAGATCATTGTATGATACTTAGCTAAGAGACCGTCATTGCCAAAGCACTGAAGGAACAAGAAGGAAATATTTTTTTTTACAATAGGCTTTACGGCGCATTGGCACAGACAGTTCTTATGGCGACGATGGGACAGGAATGCGCTAGAAGTGGAGAAGGAAGCAGCCGTGGCTTTAATTAAGTACAGCCCCAGTATTTTCCTAGTGTGAAAATGGGAAAACTAGTGGCATTATTGATAGAAGGCAATGTTTAATTAGCTAACAAGTACAATTGCATTACTTTCATTCTCTCCAGTCATCCGCAAAGTCTGTTACATTTTTCCATGTCGGGAAGCCGTTGGGGACCGTTTGGCAAGGCGTTCTCTGCTGACGACAACGACGGACCGCCTTACTGCACAGAATACAGGTGCCACGTCAGGAAATTAGCGGCCTCCGAGGGGTTCCTTCGTCTTGAAAACCAGGTCGAAGTCACAAGGACTCATGTCTGGTGAGTACGGAGGGTGCTCCAAGATCTCCCAGTGCCACCGTTACAATAAGAGCTTGACATTGTTTGTGACATGACAATGTGGACTGTCAAGCAACACGATAGAGCGATCGTCTCGAAATAAACGTGGACATTTGCATCGCATAGTCAGACCAATATGTTTCTCAAGAAATCGGCGATGGTAATCACTGTAGACGGTTTGTCACTCAGGCACAGCATGCGTAGTCGTATGCCACAATCAGCATAAGCTCTACCCGACTGGGTTCCTGTCGAAATTTCTGTGGATGTGGCGAACCTGGCTCACGCTTTTCATTTGATTGATGCTTTAATTCATGCTCATAGCCTTGTGCCAACGTCTCATTAATGGCGACAATATGCTGCAGAAGTGTGTCTCCCTTGCGGTATCTGTCGAGGTGGATGCCAGCCAGTGCATACCGGTGCCATTTCTGTACGTCGGTGAGCTGATGTGGAACCCAACGAGAAGCAAGTATGTAGCACACCGTTTGATGACTGAGACCATGTTGTTTGATCCCTGAGAAAGCCTGATGTAGGCTTTCTAGCTGACGTCGAAGGATGACCTGTGTGTCTAGGTGTGATGATGATGATGGTAAGGAGATAGGAAGAGTCTGAAACCCGGCGTCGGCACATAGCCTACTCCTGTCCAATAAAACCAAGGGGTCAGCTGAATGCTTAACGTTTCCATGCCTGGCTCCATGACTAAATTGTTAGCGTGCTGGCTTTTGGTCCAGAGGGTCCCGGGGTCGATTCCCGGACAGGTCGAGGATTTTAACCTTCATTGGTTAATTCCAATGGCCCGGAGGCTGGGTGTTTGTGCTGTCCCCAACATCCCTGCAATTCACACACCACACATAACACCATCCTCCACCAAAATAAGACGCAGTTACCTACACGTGGCAGATGCCGCCCGCCCTCATCAGAGGGACCCTTACAAGGGCTGCACTCGGCTAGAAATACTCACACAAAATTATTATTATTATTATTATTATTATATTATTATTAACGTATCCATAACTATCAATAGTGTCAAATAGTCTAACTCCATATTATGAGCACTGCAGTAATGTTTGGAAGCGAACCCAGGCTTTCGCACGTAATCTAGTGGTTACAAATTGTATACCGCCATTTCTGCTACACTGCCGCCAACATTCTGATGGTGAGAACCACTGGAACTGGAATCAGCTAACTATGGTGTTAGACCAGAAATACTTGATACATTAACCATCATGGCTACAAGGTGGGCAACACCAAACCCCATGGCACTACAGCCCTTGAAGGGCCTTGGCCTACCAAGCGATCGCTACTCATCCCGAAGGCCTGCAGATTACGAGGCGTCGTGTGGTCAGCACGACGAATCCTCTCGGCCGTTATTCGTGGCTTTCTAGACCGAGGCCGTTATCTCACCGTCAGATAGCTCCTCAATTCTAATCACGTAGGCTAAGTGGACCTCGAACTAGCCCTCAGATCCAGGTAAAAATCCCTGTCCTGGCCGGGAATCGAATTCGGGGCCTCCAGGTAAGAGGCAGGCATGCTACCCCTACACCACGGGGCCGGCGGCGGGCAACACTGAAGTGAAAAATAAAGTGGTACGTTGAATACCCATGTATGGGAAAGAAATGAGTTTTGTGATGTATTCATGTGCACCAGCCGCAAAGATTGGAGAATTCAATTGTTCCAAGTACAAGTGGTGAAAAGGATTCTTGGAAAATTAAATCCGATTTACAAGCAAATTCATCTTCATTCTAGCAATAGTATGTCCGTATAGGAGTATTATCAGTGCAGCCCAAATGTGCTCGGGAGAAAGTGTGGTCGAAAACACAGAGACAATAACTGGGCAAACGTGGCGGAGGATTATCTTCATAAGGAAAAAATTAACGATTATGTGAAGGGATAACCAATATAATGGGTTTTTTTGAATTTCGATTATTATTTCTATAGTATCACTAATTGGTAGCTACCAGTATGGAAGGAATACGAGGTTTTGTCTGATCAGAAACAAGATTAGCGTCAGTGCTAGCCATCAACAACAATTTTGAGGTCTACGAGAACGTCCTCTGCATTGCAACAAATGAAAATTCTCGTAGCGCTAACATATTGGCCATCGGTAAGAAAACGAGATCAGACTTCATTACTGATTCCACAGTTCGATTCGATACTGATAAATACGTAGGTCGAGCCATAAGTCATTGCAACTATTTTTTTCCTCGCGAACAGGGGACAACACGGAAAGTCTAAAATATGCATCTGGAAACATACGGTATGGTCTTGCGTATGATGCCACTAGATGGTGTTTGTAAACAACAGTGTGGGTCTCAGCATGCCCACCAAGTTCAGTGTGTGAGTGAGAGCATCATAAAATGAAAGTCAACAAGCAGGAGCAACGATCGTATAATAAAATAGCAGTTCTCCACGGCAGAAATGCACGCCAATGCCATGCAGAGCTGCGGGAAGCATTAGGTGTGCATGCCATGCCCTATAGAACAGTGGCGAGATGGTTGAAGACGTTCAAACGGAGTAGAGTATCACCTGCCGATTCGCCTCGCCCAGGCCGTCCAGTATCCATGGACAAAGATGTATGGATAATGGTGATCGATTAGTGTTTACATGAGGACAGACGCTGGACTCTAGCGGAATTGCAAGAACATACAGCAATACCAGCGACAACGGAGCATTTGCGCAAGGACCTACAACATGCGTAAACTTTGGGTGCCACGTCACTTAACTGAGGCACAGAAGTGGACTCATTACGAAACATGTCGGATCAATCTGGAGAGGCTTCAGCAAGAAGAACAATCCATGTTGAATAGCATTATTGCATTTAGGAGAGAGGTGTCACACGTTAGCGATACACATGCAGCGAATGGTATTCAGCGCCAGCCCCACCGCTGGCAACGCACAGTGGAAACGTTGGGTGATTATTTCGAAGGTTTGTAACCAGTAGAGACCTGCCCTTTCTATGTGGTCTTGTGTATTTGCTGTCTGTACCATAATAAAACAATGTTTACCAATGGCCGGAGTTATGTCGCTTTCCTACGAGAATCTCCTGAAGTCAGGAATTTCTCTTCAAGCACTATGCAATAATTGCATGCCCTATATTTCCAAATGCATACCTTAGATTTTCTGTGTTGTCTCCTGTTCGCGAGAAAAATAATAGTTGCCAATACTTATGACTCGACCCTCGTACCAGCCATTGATAATTGAGCAAACAAAGATACAACGCACCATATATATTTTTAAATGTACAATCTTAAAGTCGTTACCGTTATAGGGCTTTCTGGTGCGATGCAGGGGACAATTATTATATTCTTCTGTGAGTGTTTTGCTCATTTTGGTGCAAGTAAACAAGAAGCTGACGCTGTAGGTCTATTGATGCTGAAGGGCGCACTTAGTTTTTGAGGGACATTGTCCTAAGTTTCCTAATTTGAACAATGTTACTACATTACGTCAGTAAAATTTATAAGGTTGAAAATTTATCCCAAAGACCTTTATATTAAATTTATTAACGCACAGGATATGCACACCAGTTTTGAAATATTCTGTATGTTTATTGCAATAAGTAGGCGGAGAGAGAAGCTAAGGAAAGAGTTATTATAAAGGTTAAAGATGTCAGATAGTGAAAGTTTGAATAGACTCAATTATCGAGAAAAACGAAACGGGTGAAGCAGTAAAACTAATAGAATTCGCTATAAACATGGCGCGGGAGAATATGCGGGTAAAGGAGAGGAAGAGGGTAAGGGATGGTACAATGATGAATGAAGGCATAAAAAGTACGGAGTAATGAAAGCATTGAAGGCGTATAGGAAGAATGGTGGAGAAAATTAACTGAATTCCTTAACAGAAGGAAAGAATGTAGAGAAATGTTGCATACAACTTTGAATGGCAGAAGTAAAGAGTTTTTGAGCTGAATAGAATAGAAATTCTACTGTAATAAGTATCATATGGACTAGTTATACTCTGAGTTTTGTACTGTTTGCAAACAGTTAATTCCTGTTTCGAGCGGTGACCTGCCCATGTGAGTCTTGGCTGTGTGACCGACAGACGTGATTGCAGAAGCTCGTAGAGCTCAGCAGACCTCTAGAAACTTCCAAGATTACATTACTAACATAGTCCGTGTTGCACCTCCACATGGGCATTCTCCAATGTTCCGACTGCGTTACGGAGGTGGGCTCCAGGGAACTATCCATCAGTAGCCTCTGCTGTACAATTTGTTCCACTGCCCTGCCACATTGCCCAAGAACAAATGGTCTTTATTTGCTCCTGACTCGAGTCCTCCCACAAACCTAACAAAATAGAACACTGTTCTTTAAAGAATTCATGTGTCTTTCACCATGAATCACACGGTCCCAATGCAGACTGGAAAAACGTTCACATTGTGTGCAAAGATTACTTTCGGCTTATAAATATGTAATATAACAAGCTATCTCTGTAGCAAGTATAAAATGATGTGAGAAAGAAAAGGCCTGGTGACGGCTGTTATCATCATCTCATCTATAGTTGAGTGTATATGACTTGGTAGCATAATTGCCAGCTTCTCACCAAGGTTAATGCGGCTCCCAACTTGGTCAAAACACGAATTATTTTCCACAAAAATAAGTAAATATACTTATAATTCGTATTCCATGTTAAACTCTTAATCTTGCTAGCTTCATAATTACCTACACATACCCCGGGAGAGAACTTGGTAATTAACAAAGCCCGGATTTTCATGCCGTAACAGGTTAGTTTGCAAACTAAATTCGGTTAATAGGAAGTATCGGCCACCCACTCTTCCATAATGCAGCAAGAGTAACATAAATTATAGGAGTTCTGATGGACCGTGCCCCTACTGTTTATGCAAACTCCACAGCATAATCGTTGTGAAGGTAGACTATACTTGCTACTCGCTTCAAAAACTTTGCATTCTAACCTATGCATAAAAATCCGGGCTCTACTAATTAATAACTAATTCAACATTTCAGTTTAATTTGCTTATTTTGAATGCATTTCAGAATAAAATAATTCCTCTGTGAGGGGCTGGTCATATGGATGTAGAGATAATTTGACGAAATGTACGTGGGATATCCTCAAAGTTTTAAGATTTAGCATAATACAGTGTATAAAATAAAATGTATAGTCAAGGACTCGCTCTGTATTCCCCACCATCCTCCATTCATGTAAGAACATCCGCTGCCGATGGTAGTAATGATATAAGAACAACCATTCTCCCTTAATAATAATCAGACGAGAAACTGAGAAAGGCCATGAAGGGACCTTCACAATCGTAAAAGATCAAGAGTTGACCAAGGAATTCAGGATCATTATGGTCATTCACAGTAAGTGAACCGATGTCTTTCTAAATAAAAAACTGTCTGTGATATTTGTAGTTGTCTGTGACTTTTAAATCTCCACTTCTGACCGAGCAAGTAGCTGTGTGGTTTGAGTCACGTAGCTATCAGCTTGCATTCGGGAGATAGTGGGTTCGAACCCCACTATCGACAGCCCTGAAAATGGGTTTCCGTGGTTTCCCATTTTCATACCACTCTGTACCTTAATTAAGGTCACAGCCGATTCCTTCCCACTCCTTGGTCTTTCCAATCCCATTGTAGCCATAGTACCTATCTGTGTCAGCGCGACGTAAGGCAAACATTGTAAAAAGTAGTAATAATCTCCAGTGCTGATGGTCAATACTCAAAATATTAGCCTCATGAGAAGTTTCAAGACAGTGCACACTACTTCTGTATCCTGTGTCAACCAAATTACTTAACTATACGCAGTAAAAATGTCAGATCCGATCGGGACACGAAATGAGAGCCTTCTAAACCGAAGGGCTCAACGCTGACTCTTGCGTTATGGAGCCGACCTAAGTATACTTCCTGAATAAGAAACCAAAACATAAAACTGACCGAACTCTTGTTCGGAGGAATCAACGTCAAACTTCTAATATATCGTCCCGTATTTTAGTCTATCATAATAAAAGTAATATTTATCTTCTTACTTTTTCATTCTTTTGTCCAATTCGAACTTTGGCGATAATAGTTCTCTGGTGTTCGAAAAGTGACAAGCAGTGTTTTGAGTAATTTGTAGTGACTGTTGTTATTTAAACTCGGTCTAGGAACATACCAGTACACTCTTTAGATCCACCTTCATGTGTTAACTAACCAAGAAATCTGTTTTGCAATGCACACATTCCTTCCGGCCGTGTTTATACTCGGGGACTAACGAGGGATGGTTCATTGAGCTCACATCGCAACTTACCTGAAATTTCTCTTATATAATCTACGTACCACGAAATGGTAATCTACTAAAAATTGTTTGCGAGTTTTAACTGAAAATATTTGAAATCTACATTGGAATATGTGGGGAAAAAACCAGGACTGTTATATCAATCGATTTGTGCGGCTCCTGTAAGGGCCAGATGGTGTGCTATAGATTATGCGCACACGACACACAAGCTTCGTGTATTCGTCAGTTCTTCGTCATCTCACCCCCGAAGAGCGAACAGCAAACCTCCGCCTCACCGTCTGCAGTCACCAAGCTGAAAGGGAAGTCCACTGCAGCTGTTAAACCGCGATATCTTCAACCTCAGTTTCGGGACTTTTCAGTTAAAACTCTTTGCTGATATTTGCTACAGGTTGATCTTACACTATATCCATTTAGGTAAGTTGCGATGTGATGTCACTGAAGCTGACAGGAAGACGCGCCATTTGAATATCGGCCACTAGTGGAATGTAGCGGGCATGCTTCCCGTTTCCATGGGATTATTCACCTTCATCCACTCTCACACGTTTAAATCACAAAAGCACTCAGTCGCCCGTCACACTTCGTTTAATTTTATGAGTTCCTGTTGACTTCCTCCCCATAAATGATGGCAGGTTGGATTGGTCTACTTTCAAATTACCCCAAACGCACATTTTTAATAAGAGAGTTCAGTTAATAAAAGGCGGAATAGTTTAAAATTAACTTAGTTCCTCCGGGCTTAATAGTGACTACGATTGTATCACAATTTAAATCACAGAACAGTTTAAATTTAGCTCTTACATAAGTATACTTTAGTGTAAGTTAGTACCAGGAAAAAGTAAGCACTTTCGTAAATACCAAAATAGAAATGAAAGGAACCTTAAAAGAAAAATGAAAAAAAACTGATGTCCGAATTATTATTATTATTATTATTATTATTATTATTATTATTATTATTATTATTATTATTATTATTATTATTATTATTATTATTGTTACCGTGTTTTGGTGGATCAGCAGAGGTGAAAGAAGGTGCGGGCTGGAATGGGAATTTAAAATTTAAATAAAGGTTATATTTTCAACAGATAACAAGATTTAACAATTTTTCACTAAGTCAAATAACAATGAATATTCAGGTACAATAATAATTTTACAAGCGAAAACACAAGTTAAGGTATCTTTACAAATCCTGGGCTTCGAGTCCCAATTTGACAATCCTTGAGCTCTCAGCTCACAACCACAAAATACCAAAGGGCAGAAAACCCCTAATTACATGGAGCACTTGCTCCCGCCTAGTAATATCAAGCCTCCTAGAGGCACTTTTCAAAATACCAGAAAGAGCTGACCGCTCTCAATCTTTCAAGCCTATCAAAGGCAACAACCAACATTACTATCAACTGCCCTCAAGGCACACCTATCAAGAAACAGGGATACCTAGTACCCAATCTACTGGGCCTTTGTGGAAAAGGAACAGATTAATTAAATGGCCCCAAAAAAGAATCAAGATGAATGGAGGCGTGTACTTGCACTCCTACATGAAAGCTTGTTAACACCTAAGTGGCGTTAAGCCGATACACAGGGGCTATTCCCATACTATAGAGATGACTCGTATAAGAAAAATAATTTAACACATTAATGAAGAGAAGAAAATCGGTAATGAAAACGTAGTCACCTCAAATCCAAATTGAAGGGGAGCTCGAGAGGGTAAGGCACTCTCTATCCCCGATTTACAGTTAAAGTAATAAGAAAATGTTTACATAAGCTGGCACTAAGTTACATTTTTGAACAGCTAGGATACTTTGAAAAGGTTTCGAATCTTCCCCGGAGGTTAAACTGCTGACCAAGAAAGAAATAAAGATGTTAAGAGGCCATTACCTTTGCTGAAGAGCTGCTGCTCGAAGGAAGAGGCGCAACCCGCCCCCTGCTATACTTCTCTACACTAAGCAAGATGTTGTTGAAGTGGCGACGAGCCATGAAAATCAGCAGTTTTTAAACCCTCATGGAAGATTCGAGACCTTTCATGAATAATTAAGACACACCCACAGGCGTTTATTGGTTCCCCAAAGGTTACAGATCAAAAATTGAGGAAGAAGGACACTATTGGTCCAAAATTAATTAAAGAAATTCGGGATTGGCTAAGTTCAAAACTGGCGGAAAGAAAGATTTATATTGCCAACCTACAAATGAAAGATCGAAATTTAGTTATAGGAAAACTTATGAGTATAAAGTATCTTCAAGAAAAGTTCCATCACTTCGCACCAGGGTGCATGATCATAGTTTTTGGTAGAGACATCTGTGAGAGAATGTCCACACTTCTTGAAAATTAGTAAACAAAAGCAATTCGAAATTAACACAGTGACATCTTCATATAAACGGCTGAATTAATTCAGTTTTAAAGTTCAGAGTTTCAGCTGTAGAGGAGTAATTTAAGGCGGAAAATTCAAATGTGCGGCGTATAGGTGTACCAACCGGTACAATTATTTTTTTTTTGCTAGGGGCTTTACGTCGCACCGACACAGATAGGTCTTATGGCGACGATGGGATAGGAAAGGCCTAGGAGTTGGAAGGAAGCGGCCGTGGCCTTCATTAAGGTACAGCCCCAGCATTTGCTTGGTGTGAAAATGGGAAACCACGGAAAACCATTTTCAGGGCTGCCGATAGTGGGATTCGAACCTACTATCTCCCGGATGCAAGCTTACAGCCGCGCGCCTCATACAATTATTATTATTATTATTATTATTATTATTATTATTATTATTATTATTATTATTATTATTATTATTATTATTATTATTATTATTATTATTATTATTATTATTATTATTTGATTTACGTCGCACTGACACAGGCAGGTCTTACGGCAACAGTGGGACAGGAAACGGCTAAGAATAGGAGAAAAGTTACCGTGATTTTAAATAACGTAATATCCCAGCATTTGCCTAGTGTGAAAATGAGAAACCACGGAAAACTATATACAAGGCTGCTGACGAGTGGGGTTAGAACCCACAACTTCCCGACTACAAACTCCCAATTACATGACCCAATCTTTCTTTCTTTCTTTCTTTCTTTCTTTCTTTCTTTCTTTCTTTCTTTCTTTCTTTCTTTCTTAATCCGTTTACCCTCCAGGGTTGATATTTCCCTCGGACTCAGCGAGGGATCCTATCTCTACTGCCTTAACGGCACTGTCCTGGAGCGGGAGACATTGGATCGGGGATACAACTGGGGAGGATGACCACTACCTCGCCCAGGCGGTCTCACCTGCTATGCTGAACAGGGCTCTTGGTGGAGGATGGGAAGATTGGAAGGGATAGACAAGGAAGAGGGAAGGAAGCGGCCATGGCTTTAAGTTGAGTACCATCCCTGCAGTTGCCTGGAGGTGAAGTGGGAAACCACGGAAAACCACTTCCAGGATGGCTCAGGTGGGAATAGAACCCACCTCTACTCAGTTGACCTCTCGAGGCTGAGTGGACCCCGTTCCAGCCCTCGTACCACTTTTCAAATTTCGTGGCAGAGCCGGGAATCGAACCCGGGCCTCCGGGGGTGGCAGCTAATCACACTAACCACTATACCACAGAGGCGGACCATGACCCAATCTATTATTTATTTTGTGTCACATATTTATTTATTTATTTATTTATTTATTTATTTATTTATTTATTTATTTATTTATTTATTTATTTATTTATTTATTTATTTATTTATTTATTTATTTATTTATTTATTTATTTATTTATTTATTTTTATTTATTTATTTATTTTTGCTTTCGTTTCGGCCGTCTGCGGACCACGTTTGACAATCCTTGCATTACTTCTAGCCTTCTCTGTCTTTACTCTCTGCCAGTACAGTATATTTTGATCCTTTCTCCTACTTCCTTCTTCTGTTCTTCTACATAAGATCTCCCTTTTCTAGTGTCTTCCCAGTCTCCTGGAAACTACGAAACTTTTTGACGAGTTGTCTAAATGCATTTATGTCCATTACATACTCTTCTGTGGTGTAGCGGTTAGTGTGATTAGCTGCCACCACCGGAGGCCTGGGTTCCATTCCCGGCTCTGCCACAAAATTTGAAAAGTGGTACGAGGGCTGGAACGGGGTCCACTCAGCCTCGGGTGGTCAACTGAGTATAGGTGTGTTCGATTCCCACCTCAGCCAACCTGGAAGTGATTTGCCGTGGCTTCCCAGTTCACCTCCAGGCGAATGCAGGGATGGTACTCAACTTAAAGCCACGGCCGCTTCCTTCCCTCTTACTTGTCTATCCCTTCCAATCTTCCCATCCTCCACCAAGAGCCCTGTTCAGCATAGCAGATGAGGCCACCTAGGCGAGGTACTCGTTCTACTCCCCAATTCTATCCCCTGACCCAGAGTCTGCAGCTCCATGACATTGCCTTTGAGGAGGTAGAGGTGAGATCCCTCGCTGAGTCCGAGGGCGAAACCAACCGTGGAGGCTAAACAGATAAAAAAGTAGACATCCTCTTCCGTAACCCGCACATTAGTCAAGTACAAGCACAGTTCTCGAAACCATTTCAGTTCTGTTTCCTCTTCCTTAAGAATTCGAATGTTCTCCTCGTCAGTCTGTTATTGTCTATCCTCAACAAGTGTCTATAGAACTGTAACTTTCTCTTCCTCATCAATTCAACCACTCCTTCTGTTCTTTGACAACCGACCTCGATAGCTACAGTCGCTTAAGTACAGCCAGTATTCAGTGTACCGGAGATAGTGAGTTCGAACTCCACTGTCGGCAGTCATGAACATGATTTTGCGCTTCCTTCCCACTGCTAGCCCTTTGCTGTTCTCCCGTCGCCATAAGACCTATCTGTGCCGGTACGACGTAAAGCAACTTGTAAAAAAAATAAAGTCGTTTGAAACAATACTTTGTTAGATTTGAGTCTCCTCACCCCATTTTTCACATTTGGGCCTAGAATTGTTGAGACCCTTTTTCCTTCTCTCTTCCGGATATCTTCAAGACCACCTTTTCCAATCATATCCAGTGTTTTTGCTGCATACAGGCGCTCAGATTTAAGAACAGTGTCTGCGTGGCTTAGTTTAGCCCCATGCGATAGAAATCTTGTGTTGTAGGTGTTCCTCGTCAGTTGAAATGCCATTCCCATTTTTCTAGCCCTATCTTGAATATGATATAATATTATTATCAGAATTAAGAAGGGATGGTAATCTATATTCCCCCTCAAAATAGTCACCATCACCACCAATAGAAATAACCATAGTCTCCCACTTACTGTCAAGATAAAAGATAGTAGAAGACTTCACCTTCTACTCTTTCTAAAACGTTCATAGTCTGCACGAAGATGGTTTTCATTTAATTCTACGAGTTCCCAACACACCAGGGTTATCAGCGTCCATTAGAACACATATGGTGTTAGAAGAGAACTGCGTATTATTTATTTTGGTGGCTGTGGATATAGAGGGATGAAACAATTCACTATGATCTTTAAACTTACAGAACCATTGTACAGCCGCCCCCCCCCTCGCCCCGTATATTTTTTGTTAGATAACATCCCACCTATGAAGTCTGAGTTATGTATATATTAAAATCCAACTAGTAATATCGTACCGAGCTCGATAGCTGCAGTCGCTTAAGTGCGGCCAGTATCCAATATTGGGGAGATAGTAGGTTCGAACCCCACTGTCGGCAGCTCTGAAAATGGTTGTCCGTGGTTTCCCATTTTCACACCAGGCAAATGCTGGGGCTGTACCTTAATTAAGGCTACGGCCGCTTCCTTCCCACTCCTAGCCCTTCCCTGTCCCATCGTCGCCATAAGACCTATCTGTGTCGGTGCGACGTAAAGCAGCTAGCAAAAAATATCGTGTCGTGAAGGTTGTGATTTATTTCAAAATATATCCGGTCACATTCTTCTTCTTTATCTGTTTACCCTCCAGGGTCAGTTTTACCCTCGGACTCAGCGAGGGATCACACCTCTACCGCCTCAGGGGCAGTGTCCTGGAGCTTCAGACTCTGGGTTGGGGATACAACTGGGGAGGATGACCAGTACCTCGCCCAGGCGGCCTCACCTGTTATGCTGAACAGGCGCCTTGCGGGGGATGGGAAAATTGGAAGGTATATACAAGGAAGAGGGAAGGAATCGGCCGTGGCCTGAAGTTAGGTACCATCCCGGCATTTGCTTGGAGGAGAAGTGGGAAACTACGGAAAACCACTTTCAGGATAGCTGAGATGGGAATCGAACCCTCCTCTACTCAGTTGAGGCTGAGTGGACCCCGTTCCAGCCCTCGTACCACTTTTCAAATTTCGTGGCAGAGCCAGGAATCGAACCCGGGCCGCCGGGAGTGGCAGCTAATCACACTAACCACTACACCACAGAGGCGGACATATCCGCTTAGTCCCACCATGGTTAATGTAGAAGTCATGATTACAAATCATATGCTCTATGGCAATAAATATATCATCAAGTCGACCACTACAATAGTTCTATACAGCACCGAGTTGATCCGGAAATAACCGAACTCTGCCGAGCGAGAGAGAGGTCCGCTGGTGTGTTATCTGAGCACACCCAGTCGCGGGGTTATCAATGGACTGCCATATTGACACGACATTCATTACCGCACTACCGCCACCGGACTTTCCGGGCAATTGAGCCCGAAGGTCATCCAGCGGGCCAGTAGACACTGTGATAACTCAATTGATGCGGGCATGCGGCGCGAACCAGCCCGCACTGCATATGTGCCCACAAAATTATTTAGCGCGTACTGTACATGAAAAATGGACAGGCCACTCACTAGCTTTGTGCTCAGCGGGATGTGGGTAAAATTTATACCGGTGACAAGAGTAATCGACTGTGTTACCAATGTTACCCTTTCCTTTATCATCACAATCATCGACATGACCATCGTCATTGTCTTTAAGATTCAATATTTATCGAAATTTGATTTAATTATTTCTTATATTCTTTTTTCTTTCTTTCCTTCTTTCTCAATCCGTTTATCCTCCAGTGTTGGTATATGTCTCGAACTCAGCGAGGGACCCCACCTCTCCGCCTCAAGGGCAGTGTCCTGGAGCGTGAGACTTTGGGTCGGGAGGATAAAAATACAACTGGGAAGGAGGAACAGTACCTTGCCTAGCCGGCCTCACCTCCTATGCTGAACAAGGGCCTTGTGGAGGATGGGAAGAAGTATGTTAGGCAAGGAAGAAGGAAGGAAGGAAGGAAGGAAGGAAGGAAGGAGGAAGGAAGGAAGGAAGGAAGCGGCCGCGACCTTAAGTTAGGCACCATCGCGGCATTTGCCTGGAGGGGAAATGGGAAACCACGGAAAACCACTTCGAGGATGGCTGAGGTGGGAATCACCCTTCCCCCCCCCCCTACTCAGCTGACCTCCCGAGGCTGAGTGGACGCCATTCCACCCCTCGTACCACTTTCCAAATTTCGTGATAGAGACGGGAATCGAACCTGGACCTCCCAGGGTGGCAGCTAATCACACTAACCACTACACACAGAATCGGATATTTCTTATTTTACGTCTCTCAAATATATATATATATATGTATGTATTTGCTATTTGCTTTACGTCGCACCGACACAGGTAGGTCTTATGGCGACGATGGGATAGGAAAGGCCTAGGAAGTGGAAGGAAGCGGCCGTGGCCTCCATTAAGATACAGACCCGGCATTTGCCTGGTGTGAAAAATATTTACGTACGGTTTTCAGAGACATCGAGGTATAGAATAGTTTTTACATTTCAATAAATCTACCGACACGGAACCCTGCTGGGCCAAATTCCAGGCACGTCGGAAACTCTCAAAGGCTTAGAAGTGGTAGGCCTAACTGGGACGAAAACTAATAACTAGGCCTCGGAGGCGGTGGTGGTGGTTATTGATTTAAGAGGAAGTACAACTAGGCAACCATCCTCTATATAATAATAAGAGAGAAAAATTGGAAGGGGTTCGACATTTCGAAAAGTGAAGGTATCGGGCAAAGGAAGACAATGGCCACGAAGGGCGTGATAATGAGACACCACAGGCCTCGCAACCGAATACTGTCGGGGTGGGAAAAGGGCAAGAGTTGACCAGGGGAGATCGCATAGGTTAGATTAAAGTGAGGAGCCTGACACAAGTAAGTGGAGGCAATGGCAGCACTCAGCTCAGGGCCCCGTTGTCGCCAAACCACGTTCCCAAGTTGAGAGCCCCTGAGATTCTTATGACAAGCAGGGGATACCGTGGGTGTTATTCTACCCCCACCCCCACCCACAGGGGTTCTAGACCTCGGATTTTAGGTACTAACATTTTATTGTAGCTGCCTAAAATAGACTTTCAAATATGAAAAACATAAGTTCTAAAATATATATTAGGCAGATTCAATTTTGAGTATTTTAATAAGCATTTTGTAAATTATAAGGAGGTGCCTCGCCAACGCGGTAAAGGCGTGCTCGTTTTACCCCGAAGGACGTGGGTTCGATTCCCAGTCAGGAAGTCGAAAATTTAAGAAACGAGATCTCCATTTCTGGAGGTGCACATGGCTCTGAGGTTCACTCAGCCTACAACAAAAATTAGTACCAGGTTAATTCCTGGGGGCAAAGGTGGCCGGACGAAGAGCTAACCACTCTACCCCACCAAGTCCCGAGTTTACGGATAGTAGTAGCCTTTACCTTCCACCCCTCCAAGGGCGTTCATGGCCTGTACGGAGATAACCTACGACTTGGAAGGTGACACTTTCGACATAATACATACAATTGAAATGGACTCACAGAATGAAATGGAGAGATTTGTTTCCTGCAAGTTAATGGACACTGTCTCCCGCCTCGTGACGTACAGAATACGGGCGTGTTTACCGCGGGAAGTCTGAAGAACTTCCGGGGAGTGTGGACTATACTTTCTCGCTGTTAAGACTTTGCTTGAAGATTATTTCAAGAATAATGTTGTTCAAGATATTGAAAACGAGTCAGCAAATATTTTAGTTTCTCGGAATAAATTAAAAGAAATTTAATCGATTTAAGGAATAAAACATAGGATATGGGCAATGGTAGGTTCTAATGTAAATTTAGGTACTTTTAGAGACTATAGGACCGCCGTTTTAACCTTATAAAATCATGAAACGTGTAAATACAACAAGAAACAAGATAAGTATCCGCCTCGGTGGTGTAGTGGTTAGCGTGATTAGCTGCCACCCCCAGAGGTCCGGGTTCGATTCCCGGCTCTGCCACGAAATTTGAAAAGTGGTACGAGGGCTGGAACGGGGTCCACTCAGCCTCGGGAGGTCAGCTGAGTAGAGGTGGGTTCTATTCCCACCTCAGCCATCCTGGAAGTGGTTTTACGTGGTTTCCCACATCTCCTCCAGGCAAATGCCGGGATGGTACCTAACTTAAGGCCACGGCCGCTTCCTTCCCTCTTCCTTGCTTGTCCCATCCAATCGTCCCATCCCTCCACAAGGCCCCTGTTCAGAATAGCAGGTGAGGCCGCCTGGGCGAGGTACTGGCCATTCTCCCCAGTTGTATCCCCGACCTAAAGTCTGATTCTCCAGGACACTGCCCTTGAGGCGGTAGAGGTGGGATCCCTCGCTGAGTCCGAAGGAAAAACCGACTCTGGAGGGTAAACAGATTACGAACGAACAAGATAAGCTTTTGTCTAAAATCCGAGATCTACCAATAACGTTGGTGTCATTCGGTAAGTTAAACGCCAAAGATCTCAGATTTTATTTCGGCTATTTCCTTGTGACGTGTGAAGGTTACATATCACCAACAACTAGCAAGCTGAGTTCCTTGTGTCTGTCAAGGTAAGTATTTTTAATTGCATTTAAAACCTTTTTTGAGTTCAGACTGAGATATTGTGAAGTAAATGAGGTGTGACAAGAAGCGAGGGATATGTACTAGCCCTAACATCTGACATTTACGTATTTCTTCTCTTACACAGTCAGTATTCAAAATCTTGGCTTATATACCGAGCAAGTGGCTGTGAGGTTTGGGTCACGGAGCTATCAGCTTGCATTCCGCAGATAGTGGGCTCGCACCCCACCGTCGGCAGCCCTGAAGATGGTTTCCTGTGGTTTCCCATTTTCACACCAGCCAAATGCTGTTGGAACTGTACCTTAATTAAGGCCACGGTCGCTTCCTTCCATGTCCTAGACCTTTCCTATCCTATGGTCGCCATAAGATCTATATGTGTCGGTGCGACGTAAGGCAAATTGTAAGAAAAATATTCTTATATTATTCCAAAGCAGGTGTTTATGGAAAAATATTACAAACCCTGCTACAGGCAGCATTTCTTAATTAGCTATTGAGACTGTTAACAAAGTATATGCATGTTGACCTTTCTTTAACTAGCTTCATTCGTGTCGGCTACAGTGTGAGAATAATATATTTCTTCCACAAACTTTTCTCGTAGTTACAGGTGATCTGAAGTTATTTTCATTTAGCTTTTATTATTATTTCCCTGGTCTTGATTTTGGAGTAATCGTCCAATCGGTACATTTCCTGACTGTTCTGTTCGTACTCTTTCTTTACAAATACTAAGTACATCAACCATTAAAGTGGAAAGCATAGGAACTCAATTTCTCACCGAGGCTGACGACATCTCAAACTTCTACTCCAGCCACTGAGCTCTTAGCTGAGTCTAACATTTTACACCAGGCTATTTCAATATTCTTTGGTTAGCTCTTGTTACTTATCGACTCTCCAGAATCAGGAGATCTTATAAAATTTAATTTTCTATCTTGTTCTTTCCCCCCTTTTCCCCCTTTCTCTGCCTTCTTCAGATATGGAGCTGATTATCTCAATATTACCGATTCTTGTAGTCAATAAGTTATATGCCTTTGCTGGCAAGACTTAGTTTTTACAGTTCACTGCGTCTTCTGCTATGGGTCAGAATAAATTTGTTACTTTCATTGACCTGTCTCAGTCTCATCCTTCGCTTTGACAATATGAAAGTGACCGAGGTATGAGCGATGCTATTCCTTATGCAGCCAGTCCCTGTTAAGAATGGTGTGAAAATGTTGCTCATAGAGTAATTTGATGAGGGGATTTCAGTGGGCTTCACAGACTGAGATGTAATAGCAACTTGTAGGTCACAAGGGAATGGTCTCACATGTGCCTCACCGATTTTGATAACATTTTGCAGAGACGTTCTTCTATATTGAAAATATATATAAAGTAACTTGTCTTGACTGACTGACTGATTCATCATCGCCGAGCCAAAACTACTGGACATAAAGGAATGAAATTTCGAGGATATATTCATATTAAGATGTAGGTGCTCGCTAAGAGAGGATTTTTGGATATTCCGTCGCTAAGGGGGTGAAAAGGGGGTGTGAAATTTTAAAATGAGTGTGTTTATATCTCAAAACTTTAAAAGTTTACAGATGTGAAAATTGGTATTTAGAATCTTCTTTAAAAATAAGGAAACACGTATTTTTTTTGTTTTCAGACAATCCCAATAGGAGGGGTGAAAAAGGGTGAAAAAGGGGTTGAATGCCTAATCAGGATACCGGTGCTTATATCTCAGAAACTGAAGATATTACAGACCTGAAAATTGGTACTTTAGATCTTTCTTAAAAATAAAGAAACACGTATTTTTTTGTTTTTGGAAAATCCAATTAATGGGAGGGTGAAAAGGGGGTGAATTTTTAAAATGAGTGAATCTATATCTCCAAACTTTTAAAGATTGCAGATGTAAAAATTGGTATTTAGAATCTTCATTAAAAATAAAGAAACACGCATTTTTTTGTTTTCAGAAAATCACAATAGGAATCGTGAAAAGGGGTGAAAAATTGGTTGAATGCCTTTAATGAGGCTACTTATATCTCAGAACCTGAAGATATTACAGACCTGAAAATTGGTGTTTGGGATCTCTTTTAAAAATAAAGAACCATGTATTTTTTTGTTTTTGGAAAATACAATTAATGGGGGGGGGTGAAAAGGGGGTGATTTTTTAAAATGAGTGTATCTATATCTCAAAACTTTTAAAGTGTATGGATA
This sequence comes from Anabrus simplex, assembly GCF_040414725.1. Taxonomy (NCBI): domain Eukaryota; kingdom Metazoa; phylum Arthropoda; class Insecta; order Orthoptera; family Tettigoniidae; genus Anabrus; species Anabrus simplex. Next base: position 216,342,619 of record NC_090270.1, on the reverse strand, counting down.
TAAAATTTGGTATTTAGAATCTCCTTTAAAAATAAAGAAACACGTATTCTTTTGTTTTCGGAAAATCCCAATAGGAAGGGTGTAAAAAGGTGAATAATGGGTTGAATGCCTTTAATGAGGCTACTTATATATCAGAACCTGAAGATATTACAGACCTGAAAATTGGTATTTGGGATCTACTTTAAAAGTAAAGAAACACGTATTCTTTCGTTTTTGGAAAATCCAAATATTGGGGGGTGAAAAGGGGGGTGAATTTTTTAAAATGAGTGTGTCTACATCTTAAAACTTGAAAATTTACAGATGTAAAAATTGGTAGTTAGAATCTCCTCTAAAAATAAAGGAACACGTATTTTTTGTTTCCTGTAAATCCCAATAGGAGGGGTGTAAAAGGGTGAAAAATGGGTTGAATGCCTTTAATGAGGATACTTATATTTCAGAACCTGAAGATATTACAGAATTAAAAATTTGTATATGGGATCTCCTTTAAAAATAAAGAAACACGTATTTTTTAGTTTTTGGAAAATCCAATTATTGGCGGTTAAACAGGAGTGACAAATTGGGGTGAATTTTTTGAAATACTATATCTACAGAATATCTTGGAAACGTAAAATGTTACAGACATAAAAAGTGGGTGTTTGGAATCTCCTGTAAATGTAAAGAAACATAGGTGATTTGTTTTTGGAAACTCCACTTAAGGGGAACTCAAAAGGGGTGAAATTTTAAAATGAGAATTTTTACAGTATATCTAAAAAAACTTAACATATTACAGAAGTGAAAAATGGTTTTTTTTAAATCTCTATTAAACATAACGAATCGTGTATTTTTAGTTTTCAGAAATACCACTTGGCTGGTGGGGGGTGGGTAAAAGTGACTGAAAATGGTGTTGACTTCTTTGAATTAGGCTACTGATATCTCAAAAATGAAGATGTTACAGACGTGAAATTTGATATTTGCAATCTGCTTTAAAAGTAAAGAAAGACGTATTCTCGGAAAATCCAATGAAGGGGGGGGGGGGGTGCAAGAATTGAAAATTTAATTGACTTGATTGTATGAGAATGCATACATCTAATAAAAACTAAAGTTGTTACAGACGTGAAAATTCGTATTTAGATCTCCTTTAAAAACAAAGAAAAACGCGTTTTGGTGGGGAAACCATCTTGGAGGGTGGGAGTGTAAAGGAGTTGAATTCCTTTCATGGGGACACATAAATCAAAACTGAAGAAGTTAGAGTCATGATAATTGGTATTTAGAAGATCTTTTACTATTAAAGAAACAAGTATTTTTTGCGGGAAAATTCACTTGGGGGGGGGGGGGGGAAGAGTAGTGTGAAATGAAGTGAAAAATGTAAATAATTTTTATGGGGATACTTATATCTCAAAACTGAAGGCAATAGACGTGAACATTGGTGTTTGGAATCTCCTTTAAACATAAAGAAACAAGCCTTCTTTTAATTTTTCTTGGGGGGGGGGGGGGTGCGGGGGTGGCGGTAAATAAACTTAACGGCGGTGGGGGTGTAGAAGGAGGTGAGACCAATTGATTTTACTGTTCTTAATGTACTTATAAGTATCCTCCGTTGCTCAGGCCGCAGCGCGCCGGCCTCTCACAGCTGCGTTCCGTGGTTCAAATCCCGGTCACTCCATGTGACATTCGTGCTGGAAAAACCGGAGACGGGACCGGTTTTTCTCCGGATACTCCGGTTTTCCCTGTCATCAGCCACTCCAGCAACACATAATAGTAATAATAATAATAATGTTCCGGACCGTCGTCAAATGTGCGGACCGCGCTGGCAACGGCTCCTGGACGAGTAATGACTAAGAATGCAGTCCGGCCGCGGGTTCAGTGCCGCCAAAGCACCCAATATGACACCGCGCCGGATCTCCTGAAGGATTTTATACATATTACAATTATTATAGGAAAAGATGGCAAAGATTTACGGACTCAACTGACCGGGAGGAATACCTGAGCCTAGCCCGAGAAGTACGAAATCGATTGCTGGAAAGGAAGATTGAAAAATGGGAGGAAACTTGCCGTAATCTAATAGAAAACGAGTCAGATCGGGAATTTTGGTGGATTCTCGCAGAAAACGAGGCAGATCGCGAATTTCGGTGGATTATATATCTAAAACAATAAGCATTCAATTATAAATTTCAGTATAATACCGTAGCGAAGCACGGGTATCTTGCTAGTTGAAAATAAAGAGACACGTGTTTCGGCGTTTTGCTGGACACTCCCTAGTTTTGAAGAAATCTAGGTCAAAGTTGATGACGGAAAATTTTATTTTCGATGTTGTCCTTATGGTACATATGGTACCCGTCCAAGTTGAGATCTGATAGATGGTGTTTAGCAATATGAATCCGATATGTTTTGCACGAACAATGTCAACACGGCGAGATCTTGTTCATGTGGTGCGCATGGTACGAGAAATACTTATATTGTGTCAATTATTGCGACAATGCTCACGAACAGACGATCAGTTAAGATTACGCAATAATATTTTTATATAGAGTGAAAATAAGTGTAAGTACATTATATATACCTATTTGATTATTAATCACACCTCCCGATTTTTACTTCAGGAAAAGGCAAAGAAAACTGTTCTTCTCGTTACCAGAATATTATCAGATTCACCGAAAAAATGTTTGAATGAAGAAAAGCCACGTCCAAGAATCGAACGCCGACCTGCGGTTTGGTAGTCTGTCGCTGACCTCGCTTTGCTGCAGCATGAAAAAACTCAAATATTACTAACTTTGGACCCCATATTATATAAATAAAACACGCTTCATAGACGATCTTTCGATGTCTAGCATTGAAAAAAAAAAGATTTTGCGTCATCAATTTTGACCTTGATTTCTTCAAAAACTAGGGAGTGTCTAGCAAAAACGCGGAAAGAAGGATCTCTTTATTTTGAACGGAGAACGTCCTTGCAAAATTTTATCAAAATCGGTGAGGCACATGTCAGACCCTCCCCTTGTCAGTGAGGAAAACAAAGGGAAACTACGTCACTCGTCATTTCCCTAATATTCTATACCTTTTCAGTGACACTTGGACCACCTACGACGGCTGATGGCGGAGCTGCTGAGTTCCAAACCAGCCTCCGGGCTGAGCACTCAACATAAGTCAATAATCAGTTAAATAATAATTTCGTGTGGCTATTTCTAGCCGAGTGCAGCCCTTGTGAGGCAGACCCTCCGATGAGGGTGGGGGGACCCTCTGAACCGAAGGCCAGTACGCTGACCATTCAGCCAACGAGTCGGACAATAATCAGTTAAACATCAATATCATATCTGTCTCCTCGTTTACATTTTAGGTTAGGATATACAATCTTTATGCCGAACAATTTGTAAGGAAACTCGAGTTATGGGGATAGAAAGTTGTCGATATCACGTTTCACGACACGGTCCCCGCATTTCAGCTTCGTTCGTAGTAAGTCTTGATGTCCTTTTTTTTCTTTTTTGCTTTACGTCGCACCGACACAGATATGTCTTATGGCGACGATGGAATAGGGAAAGCCTAGGAGTGGGTAGGAAGCGGCCGTGGCCTTAATTAAGGTACAACCCCAGCATTTGCCTGGTGTGAAAATGGGAAAGCACAGAAAACCATCCTCAGTGCTGCCGACAGTGGAATTCGAACCCAGTATCTCCCGGATGCAAGCTCACCGCACGGCCAACTCGCCCGGCGTGTCTTGATGTCAATAACAGACCTGCCTATCACATGACAACTGCGAGGCGATACGACATTTGAAACTCGGTCAGTTGGCGCCACGCGTTGCACAAGGAAGATTTACAAACGCAGGGTTCACTCGGAACAGGATCGATACACACTCGCACACACACAAAAATAAATCGTGCTGGATGTAAAAGGTGAAATGGAACTGAACATGGAATTAATTTCACGGACGGTTTACAGCTGACTTACATAGCAAGTAGTCGCTTGCTCTCCTGAACACGCCGTGCTACGTAGCCAAAAGGTAACAAATGCTTTCTTGAAGCGTAAAAAGCACGCAAGATAATCTTAAGTCTGTAAATCTGGTTGATGTAGGCTTCTAGTAGTTCAAACAAATATAGCCAGTAGAGTGAAAATACATCCCAACAAGAATGATTTGAAAAATTATGAGGAAAACCACGTGTTTCTTATACGAACACACGAGCAGCCTGTCAGAGATTTTTCTTTGAACTCATTATGGAGAGGCAGTAATGTTTGGAGTACTAATTTTATTGTAGAGACCGTGCGAATGGCTTCGTGGTTTGAGTCGCTTATCTGTTAGCTTGCATTCGGGAGATAGTGGGTTTGAACCCCACTGTCGGCAACCGTGAAGAGGGTTTTCCGTGATTTCCCATTTTCTCGTCAGTCAATTGCTGGGGCTGTACCTTAATTAAGGCCACAGTCGCTTCCTTCCCTGCCCTAGCCCTTTCCTATTCCACCGTCGACATAAGACCTATTTGTGTCGGTGCGACGTAAAGCAAATTATTAAACAAACTAATTGTAGATAGAATAAATCCATGATTTTCGTGACTGTGCCCACAGTTTATCAACACGTTATAGAACACTAAATATTTTTTTACATCTAATGATGAAGATTTAAACTAAGTGCAACATTTATTGTCCACCTTTGTGGTGTAGTGGTTAGTGTGCTTAGCTGCCACCCCCGGAGGCCCGGGATCGATTCCCAGCTCTGCCACGAAATTTGAAACGTAATACGAGGACTGGAACAGGTTCTATTCCGCCTCGGTAGGTCAACTGAGTAGAGGGGGTTCAATTTCCACCTCAGCCATCCTCGAAGAGATTTTCCGTGGTTTCCCACTTCTCCAGGCAAATGCTGGTATCTTACCTAACTTAAGGCCACAGCTGCTTCATTCCCTCTTCCTTGTATATCCCTCTCAATCTTCCGATCCCCGACAAACTCCCGTTCAGCATAGCAGGTGAGGCCGACTGGACGAGGCACTGGTCCTCCTTCCCAGTTGTATCCCCCAACCCAACGTCTCACGCTCCAGGGCACTGCACTTGAGGCGATAGAGGTGGGATCCCTCGCTGAGTCCGAACGCAAAACCAACCCTGGAAGGTTAAGAAAGAAAGAAAGAAAGAAAGAAAGAATATTCGAAATGATCCACCTGTTTCACTTTTAAAATTCCCCCCCCCCCCCCTAGGATTCTCCTCAAGTAACATTAAAGTGGAAATTATAAATTTCATATCATATTCGCTGTATTATTTTAATTAAACACTGAGCAGCAGCTGAGTATGTCAGTGAACCTTGCAACCAACTTCTAATGAATGGAGTTGTGTCGAGAGAAGTCTCCAGTCGACCTTAATGCTAGGGTCACAATGGAGGGAGGAGATACAATCTACAAGAGTTATCGACTCTACCTGCGAACTGTTGAATGGCGCTAGTCTTCGTCACCAGAGTGAGCGTGTTTTGTTTTTATAGCAGTGCATTGTAGTCGCATGTCGTGCTTACAGATCTGAATGAGCGTTAAATGTGATTGTTTACCAACATGGAGAGAGATAGATATGCTAGTAATTGATTCCCATACCTAATGAAACGTGATCGTTCTAATTGATTGATAGTTTAATAATGATTTTGTACAATAATCGCAATAATAGCGTGTTAATTGCGATGGATTAAGTTATCCCTTTCAATAGTAACACAAGCAAATAGTCAAATATGGAGCGACGAATTGGAAATATATACAATAGCCTTTCACTGGATTAGGAAAAAAAACCTAGATGAATGTAATCATATCAATCTATAGAGCTGCAAATACCACATCATATGTTTACTGATTTTCTGATTAATATTTGATTACCTAGCATTCAATGCTATGATTGTTCTAATTTGACAAAATTTATATCTGGTGTATTATTTTCACGAAGACACCTAAATTCCGTAACTATTATCAACAGCATATCAATCTTTTAATTTCTACGCGCATACCAGCACTTTCACTAGTACAAGTGCCATATGGATTTTGAGATCCATGTTACTTAGAAATCCTTGTAAGAGTTTTTGAATTCTCTTAGAGTGGCAAATACGACGATCAAATCGTATGGTAGGATTCCTTAACATTATGTTCTTGTTACACATTAGAGAATGTTTTAGCTGTGTCATGGAAAGCTATGAGTCTCCAGTTCCTTTTCTTGACGTTGTGGGTGAGGAATTAGGTGAGAAATACCCTCCTACACTAACTAGCTCAAATTCCTGTTTCGACCAGTCAATGAAAAACCACCCCTTGAAACACCCGGCGTCTACCAAGTTCCATGTGGTTGTGGTCGCTCATATCGTGGCATGACGAAAAGGCTTGTTAGCACCAGGGTGAAAGAACACATCAGGTTAGTCAAGAATGTTACTTTTCCATCCTCCACAGAAAATGGTATAAGCCAATCTGCTATAGCAGAACACTTCTACAATACATACCATCAAATCCACTTTGACCAGGCGAGGGTCATCGCGCCTGTAAAAGACATATACATAGACATATACAGTCTTTCCACTGTAAAAGACTCTATGCTACGCCCAAATAACATCAACAGGGGACGGATTCAAATTATCAAATACACGTAGAGACCTGTTCCCCATAAATACATGCATAACACTACCATGGCATAGCGCGATGCACTCCAGAAAGTGTCGACAGAAGGCGGTGAATCAGTAACTTCACCCCCAACCACCACAACACAGCGCGATGATACCTGAGTCCAATTAGCGGGAAGGCCATGAATAATATGGTCGTGACTTCTACGTTCTTTCAAGAATTTTTATGATCACTGTCAGAAGCAGAACTTCACATGCCCTGATGAATGCCAATGTAATTTGACGGAAAGCTCGGCTTTGTTTTAGTGATAAATAAGTGGCTTTAATCCAGTTAATTATATTTATTTATTTTACCCTCCTACGCTATCCATTTTGAATGATGATAAAAACGACGACCTCTGATAAGCAACGCGATAACGAAAAACTTCATTTGAGAAAAAAAATTCATACATGTTGCTTTGAAACGGTATAAAGATTTTTCCATTTATGTTCTTTTCAGAAAGATTTGCTAGTTAAAGAAATGTTCAAATGTGTTCATTTATTTGTAGTGAAACATTCAGCTTCAAAATGGCAATAGTAGGCAGTTACGTCAAATATTTCTCAAGATATTTGAAAACCATGAGGATTAACTTGTGCATTTTCGTGTAAAATAGCTTGGCAGTTTAAGACATACACAAAAAATTTATGAATTGTAGATGAGAATACAATGACCCGATCTGTTATGTGTAAAAAATTGCCATTTTTGGTTCATATAATGGTCTTAGAATATCGGGGTCAACAACTCGTGAACTTGGTGAACGTGAATTTATATATAACTAGCAATTGTACCCGTGCTTCGCTACGGTATTCCAGATTGTATACGGATATCGAAGTAAATTACTGTACATGAAGTTAATAATAAGTTTTAAATTGCATGTAAATTGGCGTAATCCGAGAAAAAGCATAGGGAGTTCCGCAGACGATGTTTCCAATGTAAAGTGCGAGTTGTGGAGTTGTGATGATAACGACAGGTGCACTTGTCTACCACTATTCATTATGTTTTAGAAACGTTGAATAGTGTGAAATTTGTGTAAGATTTTCACACAGTGCATTACTTTTCAGATACTTATGCGACAGCTTCAAACATAGAATTTGGCTCATATATGGCTACTGGGTGGGCCAATATTCGTGTAGAATTTGATGATCCCATCTTTCCTATAAGTGAATCAAACCATCAATTGTACGTGTGCAAAGTGCAAAATTTAGGTAAATACAGAAATAGAGAACAATTTAATGTATAAGGCATAGTGATACGACAAAAGGTCATAGGACCGAAGTTGTAGATCACTCCAAATTGAACGGAGATTGTGCAATCCATTTTGTGATACGACTTACCGTTTAGCCACGAAATACATCGAAAGCAAGGACTGCGCCGTCATTAAAATTGCCTCCATATTTCGATACTTTTCGGGGGTAAAAAAATAAAAATTTTAAACATCTCGTAAATTGTCTGTCTGTTACATGGTAAAAGCTATAATTTTGCAAAATTTCATTTTTCTAACTTGTCTGGGAGATTGTGCTGCGATCTTGATATGGGGGAGTGGGTTAAAAATCAGGACTTTAAGGAAACTTTTAAGCCCATAAAACCTGTAGGTTCTGGATAAATATCACCGACTGTGTTCTTATGCAGGTTTGAAACTCCCAGAATGTACCCCTCAGAGAATTATGAGAATTTGATATTTTTCTAGGGATCCAGAAGTCATCAGTTTGTCTGGTACCAAGTTTTAAATTTCTAAGATGCCTAGATGGTCTCACTAATTTAGGTCTGTTTTCATTTTTATGCCTTAATGAATATATATACATATACAATACAGTATATATAGATCGCGCCAAACAGACTTCCATTTATTAGTGTGGATAATATTTTACCCGCTTCCCTAGTGGTTCCAGGGGCGTCTTACTCCCACAGAACGTTTTCCAGGTAGTAAGTCATACTTGAAAGTCATACTGGAACATACACACGTCCATTATCTCGGTCATTTCTGACAATTTATTTTTTCACCCTTTCTCACCACCTACGCCAGAGGGGGCTGAAGTTAGACTTTAAACATCCGGAATGTTACTATTCAACTCAGCGACCCGGAAAACTATGGATTCGGCAGTATATTCGATTACTATTATATCTCACTCCCCATTCCCCCACCCTAAAAGGGGGCTAAACTTTGAGTTTTCAAAAATCGGACTGTTACTATTCATCTCAGCGACCCCGAAAAGTATGGAGTCGACACTACTTTCGATTATTTGTATATCTCAGTCCCCTTGCCCCCCCCCCCGCTCTAAGGGTTCCTGGGGGGTTTTACCCCCATGTGGTTTGTCTCCTGATACTAAAAATTCGGAGTGTCACTATTCACCTCAGCGACTATGTATTCGATACTATTATTTCTATATATCATTATTATTTCTATACAGTATGTCACTCTCCCATCGCCGCCCCCACCACGAAGGGGGCTGAACTTGGACTTTAAAAAATTCCGGAGTGTCACTGTTCATCTCAGCGACCCAGAAAAGTATGGATTCGACACTATTTTCGATTATTTTTATATCTCAGCCCCCTCGCCCCCTCCTGCTCCTAAGGGTTCCTGGGCTGTCTTACCCCCACGGGGTTTGTCTCCTGATACTAAAAATCCGGAGTGTACAATTCACCTCGGCGACCCCGAAAACTATGTATTCGACACTATTTTCGTTTAATTTTATTATCACTTCCCCTCCCCCCCCCAAAGGGGGTTGAACTTGAACTTTTAAAAAAAATCTGGAGTGTCACTATTCATCTCAGCGATCCCAAAAAGTATGGATTCGACAGTATTTTCGTTAACTTGTTGATCTGACCCCCCCTCACCCCCCCCCCCGCCTCTAAGGTTTCCTGGGCTTTCTTACCCCCACGTTGTTTGTCTCCTGATACTAAAAATCCAGAGTATACAATTCACTTCGGCGACCCCCGAAAACTATGTATTCGACATTATTTTCGTTTAATTTTATATATCACTCCCCCCTCGCCCCCATGCGAAAGGGAGCTGAACTTTGACATTTGAAAAATGGGGAGTGTCACTGTTCATCTCAGCGACCCCCACAGTGTTCGTCTCCAGATAGTAAGTCGTAAGTGTACCAAGTTTGGATGAAATTGCTCCAGTGGTTTAGGAGGAGATGTGTCATTTACACAAACACATACATGCATACATCCATTTTTATATATAGTAAGAAGAAGAAGATTATGCTTGCTTTATTATTACATAGAGAAATTTTATTTTATTTTGAACACTGCAGAGATCTAAACTTAAACTGTATATCCGAAGAAATTATTCGAATCCGAGGAATGAATATTATCATGAGAATGGCTTCAATAATATTAGTCATCAGTTTCAGAGTCGTGTTCATTGCAGAGGGCAGGATTCTTAGGCTGATGACACACGGAGCGGTTTTTGCCGAGTCGGCAGCCGCGTCGGCCGCCGCCTGTGATTGATACACAGAGCGGTTTTTGCCGACTGTGACGAAACCACTGCCTGCTCGAACTGCATCTAAAATGACTGCTTATAAGCAGTCATCGGGTGTGTATCGAGCAGGCAGTGGACAAAACACATTAGTGAGCGTGACGTTAGGTGAGGAAGCTAGCTAAAATTACCGAAAAATAAAGGATTGTTCTTATTCTTATTCCAAAAGACTACTTACTCTATATGTCCCTTTACGTGTATATTATTGAATTTCAAAGATACTTCATGATATCTAATACAAGAATACCTACCAATGATGCAATCGCCGCGTAAATTCAGCCACGCCCGACTAGAGCGAAGCATCAAGTCAGCCGTGATTCAGCTGAATGTAATAAATCTATGGCGCTAGAGCGCGCACAAAGTCTTCAAAACGCTCGCTGCACCGCCAGCTACACGACAGGCCGAGTCGGCAAATCTGCCGCCTGTCGGCGAGCACCGCTGTGTCTGTTTCATCCCATCTGATCCAATAGAAACATGCGCCGACGCGGCGGCCGACTCGGCTGCCGACTCGGCGAAAACCGCTCCGTGTGTCATCAGCCTTATTCTTACGAAGGATAATTGGTGCCACAATCGTCCGCTCTAAGATGTTCGAGGGTACTCCAGGTGACTCCAAGTCTTTCGAAGCTCTGCCGTGTGGTCGATAGACTTGTAACTGTGTAGAACATCGGGTAATTCTTGTAAAAGTTGCTTGTTGAAAGAAATGAATGACATGATATATGATAGCAAGAATGAAGAGGATGAAACCCGGCGCCGGCACATAGCCCACTCCTCTCGAATAGCTCAAGACTTTACGTCCCGATCCGACGGACGAATCATCATCAACACCGTCATATGCCCTCACACCATATAAGACCAAAAACAGCTTCCTACGTCCTGGACGTAAAATGGCTCCTTGAATATCGTGTGTTCTCTACCTATCTTATGCACGTTGCCTAGCGACAGCGACTCTATGCATTTAATCTTGGTGACATCACGTTGGATTGTCATATCCCAAGGCACGTTTTCCGATGGTTTTTCGTTCATAACTCACCAACGAAAGCGAAAATGAAAATTCCGGCTTCGAGGTGCATTCGGACCCCCTTCCATCTACCTATGATCAAAATTTCAGATCTCTGCGTGCTGTAGATTTTGCTGGGCATCGCGCACACACAGACAAACACTTCCTTTTATAATTATAGAGAAGTGTATATTGTGTCTCAACCGGTGTGATTGGTTTAAGGATTTGGGACGAACCAGCTGAGACCTATATGTTACATACTACTTCGGCAATCACGTGGAACTTAAGTGGAAATTTAAGACAAACCATTCTGGGATGGTTGAGGTTAGCATATTTAACCATTCCTTTTCTCGGTTGCTATCTGAGACTGATTGCAACCTGTTCTAGATCCTCAAACCAGTATTACGTTCGTACAAGGGCTTCATACCAATGTGACAGGAAGTTACCGATATATACGGTAGGCTACACTTACATAATAATAATAATAATAATAATAATAATAATAATAATAATAATAATAATAATAATAATAATAATAATATAGTACATTATGTAACAAGCCTATAATGGCAATAATTAATTTCCATAGGAGTGCCTTAATTTCCAATATAGGCGAATTACATGCGACTGTTTATGCTCGACGATAATTACTGCATAACTCTACTTTTTAAGTATTCATAAATTCATGTCGAGATGTCGCTTGACAGCTGAGTTTACTGAACACAGCGCAGAGCGCATGCGCTGGGTTATTGATTTCCGTGAATGGATCAGAGACCTTGACAATGTCATATGTTTTCAAAGCTTTGATAGAAGGTTATCATAACCTAGTTTTATTTCAAACACAAATTGTTTATTGTACAGTTGGTGAAGTGAATTTGCAGGAATGTGCCGTGTGGTTGTGGAATACTGGAAGCAGAAAGCACATTGATGTTAATATGTGTGTCCGACATGTTTGATTTTGCTATCCTTACCTAACTGGTCAAACAGTTGTATCATAATGAAAATATGAACACTGATTGGTGAAAAACCTGTATCATAATGAAAATATGAACTCTGATTGGTGGAGAACCTGTATCATAATGAAAATATGAACTCTGATTGGTGAAAAACCTGTATCATAATGAAAATATGAACACTGATTGGTGGAGAACCTGTATCATAATGAAAATATGAACACTGATTGGTGAAAAACCTGTATCAAAATGAAAATATGAACTCTGATTGGTGGAGAACCTGTATCATAATGAAAATATGAACTCTGATTGGTGGAGAACCTGTATCATAATGAAAATATGAACTCTGATTGGTGGAGAACCTGTATCATAATGAAAATATGAACACTGATTGGTGTAAAACCTGTATCATAATGAAAATATGAACACTGATTGGTGGAGAACCTGTATCATAATGAAAATATGAACACTGATTGGTGGAGAACCTGTATCATAATGAAAATATGAACTCTGATTGGTGGAGAACCTGTATCATAATGAAAATATGAACTCTGATTTGTGGAGAACCTGTATCATAATGAAATTTGAACTATAATGAGCCTCATTAAGATTCAATTTTCTGGCATATAACATTCATATTTCGGCATCGACGAGCATAAAATATATTACGACACTGCAAGACATTTGTTTTGGCGGAAGCCGTATAGGCCTACAACCTGGAAACCGTATCCTTCGGAGATCATCCTAAAATTATACAAACTAAAAAGCAAGAAAGGAAAATTTTGCGGAAAATCTATGGTCTCATGAAAGAAAATGGAATGAGGGTTAAGATAAGAACAGTGGACCTCTACTCATTTACTGATGCCGCATGCAAGAGTCGCCTGAATTTCTATGGCCATATCTATAGAATGGACAGCGACAGACTCACCAAAATATTATTTAAAGCAATAATCTCAAAGAAGGTCAAAATAAACTGGCTAGAGGAAACTAAGCCGGACCTCCAAGATATGAATATCACGGACGACATCATGAAAGATCGTGGAGCCTTTAGTACAATAGTAGCAAAATATAAATTCTTGGAGGAACCTAACAAAAAAAACTGGTCGAAAGTGGTCCACAAAACGCAAGATGTTAATCTCATGAAGAGATTTTGGGAGGATAAGAAGGCGAGAACCCTCAGGCCAACGAACATGTTTAAACGCGATCTCTGAATGGGCATAACGAAGAAAGAAAGAAAGAAAGAAAGAAAGAAAGAAAGAAAGAAAGAAAGAAAGAAAGAAAGAAAGAATAATAATACTAATAATAATAATAATAATAATAATAATAATAGAAATACTAACAATAAGAATACGGTAATGGCAAAGTTGTTGTGGCGCCACATTGGCTTCATACATTTTATGCTCTCACAAAGGTTTTTGTTTGAGTCATCAGTCCATAGACTGGTTTGATGCAGCATTCCATGAAAGCCTATCCTGTGCTAACCTTTTCATTTCTACGTAACTGCTGCATCCTACATCTGCTCTAATCTGTTTGTCATATTCATACCTTGGCGTACCCCTACCGTTCTTACTACATACACTTCCTTCAAAAACCAACTGCACAGGTCCTGGATGACTTAAAAGGTGTCCTATCATTTTCATCTTCCTGTCAAATGTAACCAAATCGATCTTCTCTCACCAATTCGATTTAGTATCTCTTCATTCGTGATTCGATCTATCCATCTCACCTTCAGCATTCTTCTGTAACACCACATTTCAAAAGCTTCTATTCTCTTTCTTTCTGAGCTAGTTATCGTCCTTGTCTCACTTCCATACAATGTCACACTCCAGACGAACGTCTTCAAAAACATCTTTCTAATCCCTATATCAATGTTCGAAGTGAGCAAATCTCTTTTCTTAAGAAAGGCCTCCTTTGGTTGTGCTAGTCTGCACTTTATGTCCTTCTTACTTCTGCCATCGTTAGTTACTTTACAACCCAAGTAACATTATTCATCTACGTCCTTTAAGACTTCATCTCCCAGTTTAATATTTCCTGCATCACCTGACTTCGTTCGACTGCACTCCATTACATTTGTTTTGGACTTATTTATTTTCATCTTGTACTTCTTACTCCATACCTTTCAGCAATTTCTCCAGATTTTCTGCAGTCTCGGATAAAATAACTATATCATCAGCAAATCTCAGGTTTTTGATTTCCTCTCCTTGGATTGTGATTCCCTTTCCAAATTCTTCTTTGATTTCCTTTACTGCCTGTTCTATATAAACATTGAAAAGTAGGGGGAAAACTGCAGCCTTGCCTCACTTCTTTCTGGATTGCTGCTTCGTTTTCAAAACCCACGATTCTTATCACTGCAGACTGATTTTTGTATAGACTGTAGATAATTCTTCTTTCTCAGTATCTGATCCCGATCCCCTTCAGAATCTCAAATAGCTTGGTCCAATCAACATTCAAGATCTTCAAACGCTATGTATGTGGGCTCGTCCTTCTTAATTCGATCCTCTAAGATCAGACGTAAAGTCAGGATTGCTACATGTGTTCCTAAATTTCTTTTGAAGCCAATTTGATCTTCTCCCAACTCAGTGCCAACTTGTCTTTCCATTCTTCTGTAAATAATGCGTGTTAATATTTTGCAGGCGTGGGATACTAAACTAATGGTGCGGTGGTTTCCACACTTGTCAACACCGGCTTTCTTGGGAATAGGTATAACAACATTCTGCCGAAAATCTGACGATACGTCTCGTGTCTCTTACATCTTACGCACTCAATGGAATAACCTCGCCATGCTGTTTTCTCCTAAGGCAGTCAGTAATTCAGAGAGAATATCATCAATTCCAGGTGCCTTGTTCCTATGCAAGTCTCTCAAAGCTCTGTCAAGTTCTGATCTCAAAATTGGGTCCCCCTTTTCATAGACATCAACAGCTTCTTCTTGTTCCAGGACCTTATCATCTACGTATTTTGTTTATTTTTTGCATGAATACTCCAGGTTTGTTTGAAGTGTATCATTTATATTTATTTGTGTTATATGTGTTATTGATGTCTTTTATATGTTCCTGGCATCTTCCTGCCTTGTCATCTCTCCCTAGAAGTGGTTTTCCATCTGAGCTCTTAATATTCATGCACCTTCTTTTCTTTTTCTGTATGCAGCATCTACCTTTCCTACAACCATACAACCTTCAACACCCTTGCAATTCTCCTTCAGCCATCCTTTCTTAGCTGTCCTGCACATTCTATCCACTTCATTCTTTAATCACCTGTATTCCTTTCTACCCTCTTCATTTCTTGCGTTCTTGTACTTTCGTCATTAATCAATCAAGTCTAGTATTTCCTGAGTTATCCATTGATTTTTTAGATCATCTTTCCTTTCTTCCTATCATTTCTTAAGCAGCCCTGTCCACTCTTCGTCTATTGTGTTTGTATGGGAATAAATTTCAGCAGGGAACTTTCTTAAAAGCATGTTTACAGGTGTGCATGGCAGATGTAACCAGCTTAAAAATGCACCGTTGAATTAGTGTCTTTTAGATCGGTAAAGAGGACTAGCTAATTGGGATTGTGTTGTGAAATTACGAGAGAAAGGCAAGATCAGCGTGATACTGAGATTATATAAATGTGTGTTAAGACAGGAGGAAGGTGCCTGGTAATTAATAAAGGAGAAAATATAATGGTGTTAGCTGTGTGGTGAGAGAAAGGCTTGATTTGTCTAGAGTGTTCATTAATACTATGAGAGTCGAACTCTTGGACTCCGAGGTGTTAGGCCAGATGTGTCGTGTGTCACATATAGAAGCCGTGTTAATTTGAAATGTGTATTTAAGGCCGTAATATTGCGTATTGAAAAGCATTAAGTTGAGTTCGAGGCCTATTGTTAGTATAATGAACAGAGAAGTGATTTGCAGCGTTAATATGTGTTCCCCGATATATTAGAATATCTCAGGCAGGAATTAAAAATACAATTAGTTAATGTCTTCTCTTGCGAGGCAGGATGTCTCATAGCTGGAGAAATAGAAGTGTCAGTAGATTTATGATACGACGTGTTAGGTAAACGACCATCATCATGTGTAGCTGAGCCAGGAGTTCCGTGCTTTTTAATATGAAGGAGTTTAGCATCTCATCAATTGTATTTCAGATGTGCGGATACAGTAATATTTTGTTTATTTTTTGCATGAATACTCCAGGTTTGTTTGAAGTGTATCATTTATATTGATTTGTGTTATATGTGTTATTGATGTTCATGTCATTGTCATCGTTGATAAAGACTTGTTTCTTAGATTGAGCCCGATGCTCACGTTATTGGGTAGTTGGCTTTCTAGCCATCCAACTTGTAACAGAACAACCTGTTTGTAAACTCAGTGTAGATATAAGTTAGGGACCCTGGAACATTGATTTGTTGATAAGTGTTGTACATATAATTTGTAATAATGGATCGTATTTAGCATGATTCCATTCTGTCGCGGTATGTCCTATAAACGTTAATTGAATAAAATCCGTCAGGATTTAATAAGATAAATTTAACTGCCTTACCTCGATGCGAAGTGTGCAATTCTTCCCCAGGTTTATTTTGTAAAGAATTTTATATTAACACGGAACATTGCTCGGCTTTTTGTGTCCTGTATTAATTTTTTGTTAACTATGTGCACGGCACGTTTTGGAATTTTCGGCATTTGTTTGAGCCATATTTTTAATCGTTTTACACATTAATTTGTTTATTTGGCGAATTTCAATAACGTTTCTTAGATAATAAATCTATTTTACCCCCTCTTTTTGAATTTTATTTCGGAATGATATTACTGTTTCCCATTTACATACCCCTGGTATATTTTATCCTGAGATTTTTTATTTATTTTATCTCTGATCATATTTTTGCGAACCGTACACGCAGCTCTCCGACGGCACCGGTAGACCGGTGGATTTTAGACGACAACGGTACAGTGGTTTTCCGTCTGTTTTTAATTAGATTTGTCCTTGAAATACGGATTTGCTTCTATGAGAGTATGCATATTCTGTTTAACACATTTTCTCCTGACGAATTCAGCTTTTCTCTGTCGCAATTATTTGCAAAGAATAACTTCATGTGGTATCAATTATAAGAATTTTAGCCAGACAATAAATTTCAGGTCATATGGAACAATAAGTCTGGTTGTGTCATCGACACTTTCTGAAGAGCAGGTAGCCCTGAAACTGATTAAGAGTTGTACCTCTATTACTTATATCCTCTTCGATTCGAATCTCTACAACTTCTGTTGGTATGATCTGGTGTTGTAAGCTAGTAATTTGCGAAATCTTGCGACCAATAGCAACTACTTCGTGAACTACCGAAGTGGATACAATTTTGGAGCACCTCTCCAGTGTGCTCCTAGTGCTAGTCTCTCAAGGAAGAAACGAATGACATCACTATTATTTGCGTATGCGTTCAAAGGTCTATCCGGAAGCACAGGTGCTGGTGGACGGGGTCCAACACTTAAAAAATGAAGGTATCGATCAGGAAGGTCGTAAAAATGAAAGACTCTCTAGGCCTTGGAAACCTAACACCGTCAGGGTTGGGAAAGAACAAGAATTGACCAGGGGTGTGTTGGATAGGAGAGATGAAAGTGAGGAGCCTGGCACAAGTAAGTGGAAACAATGCCAGAACTCAGCTAAGAGTCCCATGGTCGCCTACGCACGCTCCCAAGTTAAGAGCCTCTGGGGCTCCTTTTAGTCGCCTCTTACGACATGCAGGGAATACCGTGGGTGTTATTCTACAGCCCCATCCGCAGAGGAAGTCTGCAGTACAAGCCTTGTTATGCCCCGTGCAACGCTGTGAAACTGCTGGAAGGCTAGATCTTCGACAAAGGTCGATACTGTTACTCAAATGCCGTAAAGGGACAGATTTGAACCATGTGCCAAATCTATTCTTATTCAGTTAAGCTAAAGCTAAGTAAATTACTTTTATCGAATCTGGCATACAAAAAATCCGTAAAAGTAGAGTAATTTTCTATTCAGAAAATATTTCCATTTCAGGCCTGTGTTATTATAGGGTAGCCAAAAAAAAACCACTTTCTAAAACTGTCAAACTGATGAGCCTGAAAATGTAGGCAGAAACTCCAATCTCTTTTCTGCTGTATGACTAATTAATGCCCTGACCCTCTAAGATATCATCGCCATCAAAAGAAGAAAGGCATCTGTGAGAGATGAAAGACAACATTCCAAAAGTTTCATTCACTGAAAAGTTAGCATCAGCATCAGTAATTTTAAAGAGATATGCCAGAAGTCATAATTCCTCCTCCGCGCTTACAACATTTCATTCACTTCTTGAAGGAAGGGAGAAAGTTTGCAAGCTGTCTCGCTCCCTTTGTAGATATAATTAAGTGGCATAACACGGGCTCTTTTATTCCCCTTAAAATTTAAGAATGGATTTTCTGCAGCCTCTTATTCAGTATCGCTCAATAAACTGCAGATTAAAACGTTTTGAATGTTATTAATTCCTTATTCATGGTATTTAGCACTGTCGAGTTGCTCTGTTTAAATAGCGCAGCTTGTATTCTCCCAAGTTCCACTTAATAGAGCAATTCTTCTACAAACTCGTCACTGCATTATTCATGACCGTTTCTGTTTGTTCATACTTGTAGATGCTCATTTAGATCGATACGAATTGCACTCGACTTCTCTGTTAGGCCAACTACATTCTCTCTCTCTCATACACCACAGCTATTACTAGAAACAAAGAAAGAAAGAAAGAAAGAAAGAAAGAAAGAAAGAAATGCCGGGCTGAGTGGCTCAGACGGTTTAGGCGCTGGCCTTCTGACTCTAAACTTGGCCGGTTCGATACTATCTCAATTCGGTGGTATTTGAAGGTACTCAAATACGTCAGCCTCGTGCCGGTAGATTTCCTGGCATCTCGGCATCTACCAAAACCGTCAAAGCAGTAGTTAGTGGGATGTATAAAACTAATAATATGAATTATTATTACTCAAAACAACGGAATCTCTCAAGAGATAATATCTTCTTCTTCTACCCCTTTTCCCACACCGGCAGGGTCGTGGGTGCGATCAGCTTCGCACATGTGGATTTGGCCCTGATTCACGGCCGGATGCCCTTCCTGACACCAACCCTATTTGAAGAGATGTAATTACTCCTGCGTGTTTCTGTGGTGGTTAGTACTGTAGTGTGTTGTCTGAATATGGAGATGAGAGTGTTGGGACAAACACAAACACCCACTCTCCAAGCAAGAAGAATTAATTACCCGCGATTAAAATCGCCGTCTTGGCCGGGAATCGAACCTGGAAACTTCCGAACCAACGGCCTCGACGCTGACAATTTAGCCAAGGAGTGTAAACCCCACAAGAGATGATATAATATGAATTCCGTAACACCCAAATTATGAATATAATACAGCTGCAAATTAATTAATTAAACATGTTAAATAAAAGTGGTCGAATGCAGTGGACTGGCATCTGATAGTACTTTCTCCTTACTGGAATTTTCTTAACTACTTGGGCTAGGTAATACATGTCAATTTAGTCCAGTTTTACGGTCGAGTGCCCTTCCTGACGCCAACCCAATGTGGAGGGGAAAATTCGTTATTGCGTGTCTGTGTGGTGGATGGTATTGTGGTGTATTGTGTGCAAACGAACACCCAGTCTCCGATCCAGAAGAATTAACCAAGCGCGGCTAAAATTTTCGACTCGAACGGGAATCAAAACCGGGACCCTCTAAACCGAAGAATGCTACGGTGACCATTTAACCAAGCAGACGGACTGAAGTCATAGTGTATCACGAATATACATTACAGATGTTTGAACCTCTAAATTATTTCATGATGTCCAAGTGCGACTGGTGTATAGAATTTGCACACTTCAAAAGAGTAAGTGAAGTGTACCAGAGGAATCTTTATAGTTATAAATTTATTTATAGCATATGAAGTTAAGAAAGGATTTTGTCTTCAATATTAGATCTACAAGAATGGAATTATGTGTTGTCTTTCTGCAGAAAAATCTATCTAAAACGGAACAATAGCGAGTAGACTTTTCTTGGCAATACTTTCCCATTTCAGGAAACTCCAGGTGGAACAGTTACATAATCGTAATAAATAATTTTCTCCAGGATTATTACTATTAACTCGAGGGAAACCGATCGTTCTACTTTTACGTGTGTCCAACAATGTCCCAGGAGAAATTGTAGAAATGATCAGAGAGGCTAAACATTTTACCAAGCTCGATAGCTGCAGTCGCTTAAGTGCGGCCAGTATCCAGTAATCGGGGGATAGTGGGTTCGAGCCCCACTGTCGGCAGCCCTGAAGATGGTTTTCCGTGGTTTCCCATTTTCATACCAGCCAAATGCCGGGGCTGTATCTTAATTAAGGCTACGGCCGCTTCCTTCCAATTCCTAGGTCTTTCCTCTCCCATCGTCGCCATAAGACATATCTGTGTCGGTGTGACGTAAAGCAAATAGCATACATACATACATACATTATCATTATAGACTGTTATGCCTTTCAGCGTTCAGTCTGCAAGCCTCTGAGAATTTACTAAACGTTGCCACAATCCTCGATTTGCAACTAGTGTTGTGGCCTCATTTAGTTCTATACCTCTTATCTTTAAATCGTTAGAAACCGAGTCTAACCATCGTCGTCTTGGTCTCCTTCTACTTCTCTTAACCTCCATAACAGAGTCCATTATTCTCCTAGGTAACCTATCCTCCTCCATTCGCCTCACATGAACCCACCACCGAAGCCGGTTTATGCGTACAGCTTCATCCATCGAGTTTATTCCTAAATTAGCCTTTATATCCTCATTCCGAGTACCCTCCTGCCATTGTTCCCACCTGTTTGTACCAACTATCATTCTTGCTACTTTCATGTCTGTTACTTCTAACTTATGAATAAGATATCCTGAGTCCACCCAGCTTTCGCTCCCGTAAAGCAAAGTTGGTCTGAAAACAGACCGAAAAAAAAATAGTTAAACATTTTCAACCGTTTCATGTAATTATGATGCTGGGGATTTTTATGACTTCGCCGTGGAAAGCAAGAGATATTTAAATACTCAACACCTTAAGATTAGCACTACGAGCTGGATAATGATTTCAAGAGCTGAACTTCAATCAGTCAAGGAAAGGCAATCATTCAGAGAGAACCGAGGAAGGAGCACAACATCCTCCAAAAAGGGAGGTCCTGTCACGCGACTGCTTCCTAAGCCGATGGTTGTCTTTGTTGGTGAGACTTAGTTTTTGTTTTCCTTTTGCTAGTGGTTTACGTCACACCAACACAGATAAGTTTTTCAGAGACGCAAGGATGGGAAAAGGCTCGAATTTGTAGGAAAGGGGCAGTGGTCTTGATTAAGGTACCACCCCAGCATTTGCCTGGTGTGAAAATGGTAAACCACGGAGAACCATCTTCAGGTCTGTCGACAGTGAGATTCGAACCCTCCATCTCCCGAATGTAATCTCATAGACACGCGACCCTAACGCCACGGCCAAATCGCTCGATAGACTTAGTGTTCACAGTGCACTATGGCTTCTGATATGGGCTTGATCAAATTTTTTTACTTTCAATGACCTGTTCCAATCTTCATTAATGTGTGTTATCGAGCCACACACTGAAATATATATTCAATTTCTAGTAATCTGGAATCCTTGCTTGGATCTGTGGCTTTGACAATATGAAAGTGACTGAGGTATGAGTCATGCTAATAATGCCATTCCTTATTTAGCCATTTCCTGTTATGAATACAGGAGTTACCGAGCTCGATAGCTGCAGTCGCTTAAGTGCGGCCAGTATCCAGTATTCGGGAGATAGTAGGTTCGAATGCCACTGTCGGCAACCCTGAAGATGGTTTTCCGTGGTTTCCCATTTTCACACCAGGCAAATCCTGGGGCTTTACCTTATTTTTATTTTTTTTGCTACTTGCTTTACGTCGCACCGACAGAGATAGGTCTTATGGCGACGATGGGATGGGAAAGGCCTAGGAGTTAGAAGGAAACGGCCGTGGCCTCTACGCGCGCGGCCAACTCGCCCGGTGTGTACCTTAATTAAGGTCACGGCCGCTTTCTTCCAACTCCTAGCTCTTCCCTGTCCCATCGTCGCCATAAGACCTATCTGTGTCGGTGCGACGTAAAGCAACTAGCAAAAAAAAAAAAAAAAATAGAGGAGTTTTCTAGTACTTTATGCACTTACATTTTGCTCTTTCCCAATCCTTCACAATTGCATCGTTATTAGTCTCAACAGCCTCATTCAGATCCTCGTTGTCTATGATCTGTTGTCGTTCTGCAGGAGGTGAACCCTTGATGGCGTCGTCTCCTTCCTTAAATTCCAGAAACTATTACATATTGTAAATAGGTTCCAAAAGCGCTACTGCTGCGTGAGGAAAAAAGGACTAAGCAGTATTTTTGCTGCCAGCTGTCCTAACAAATCTGTACTCGCAGCAACTGGAGCGTGTTCAAGAAATATTGAAAGCCAGAATTTAGGAATAGTAAAGGTGTCATTCTGTTATAGGATAGCGAAAAGTTACACATTTTTAAGGTTACGCGTGACTCCATAACCCTCATTGATTGAGGACACTAATGCGTACTGGCCTGGTTTTGCACCTTCCGATCACCATCTATTACAACCAACTGAGTCGCGAGTGTTCCAAAACCTCTACGAGATGACAGACGCACTGGGTAACTTGCATGCAAGCGCGACTTCACAGTACGATCTGCAGAACCACCAGAAATAAATATATAATATACAGCGATGAGCGACCCCATCCTACATTAATGCGTGTTATCGAGCCACAGATTCAGTTACTAGTAATCCGGCTGGAAAACCACGGAAAACCATTCTCAGGAAAGTCGACGGCGGGCACCAGCCTCTCTCCGTCTCCCGAATACAAAAGCGTAGAGCCTCTGCTCGGTCGGTGTGCAGAGCAGGGCTGTCGGATCACAGACTAGACATGGCCACTTGTGGATCGAAACCCACTCTGCCTCCGCCGACCGACCACACACACACACACACACACACACACACACACACACACACACACACACACACACACACACACACACACACACACATATGAACGTTACCAAGAGGTCATCTCCATGACTCAAAGACAAAAAGTACCAATGGTTTCAACTCGTTTCTTTCCAGAAGCCAATGCTTTTTTGATATTCTATCAGCTGAGCCTTATCTTTATTACAGATGTTAAATTGGAACAATCCACCGAGTTACACAACTGTTATATAAACATTAGCTTCCTCTTTGAACTGAGTGTTGAACTTCGGATCCCAAAATCGTGGATTTAAACGCAGCAAAGGTAGTCGGATTTTTGAAAGGCGGGTAATATTACGTTCTACACCCCGTACTGTACGACTGAAAGTTCTCTGGTGAGACATTTTGTGTTTATCCGATAAAAATAAATGAAAATCAACCATAGGTCGCTTAAAAAGTTTCCGTTTTTCTGCAATCAAGTAGAGCAAAATTAATTAAATTTACACGTAAGCAGCCTATTTGGCGTAACATGAAAATGCCTGCATTCGATAGCTGAGGCCATACGATTATTATTATTATTATTATTATTATTATTATTATTATTATTATTATTATTATTATTATTATTATTATTCCGGGGTGTCTGTGGAACGCAGAGGTGAAAGAAGGTGCCGAGGTGAATGGGTCTAACTACAATCTCAAAAATATAATTTAAAACTTAAACTGAAGGTTATATTTTCAGAAGTCAAAATTTAGCAATTTTTACAATAGCAAAAATTAAACAAGATTGGTAAAAAATCCAAGATTCAGAACCTTAACACCTTGGGCTTTAAGCCCCTAGCTTCACATTTCCTGAGCTACACGCTCAAATTTACAAGGATCACAAATTTACTCAAGGGTAGAAATCCCACTAATTCATGGAGCACTGGCTCCCAAAATTACAACATCTAGCCTTCAACAGGCATTCAGAAATCTTACTTTGAAAAAGAGCTAACAGGCTCTCAGTTTCTTGTAGCCTATTCAAGGGAATATCAGAAAATTACAATCACTCGCCATCAAGGCACAACTTACAAATTTGAAACAGGGGTATCTTGTGCCCAACCTATTGGACCTTTGCGGAAAAGAACAGGTTAAATGGCCCGAAACACAAATTGAATTGAGGCGTTTACTTGCACTCCTAGATATGAACTCTTAAAACCTAAAGGGCACTAGGCCGATAAAACAGGGGCTATTCCCAAACTAATGAGGTGACTCGTATAAGGATAAATTAATGTCTTGTGGAAAGGAAGAAAAACAGTTACAAAACGTAGTCACCTCAAACCAAGATGAAGGGGAGCTCGAGAGGGTATATCACTATCTATCCCCCATTTACAGTCGAAGATTTTATGAACCTTTTTACATTAGCCGGCAGAAGTTACATTTTAGAAAAGAAGGTTACATGGTTAACGATTTCGGACCTTTCCCTCGGGTTAAACTGCGGAGCTAGCAAGAAATAAAGATGTTATGTGGCCATTACCTTGTCGAATTTCCAGCAGCTGAAGAAGAGGCCGCCCGCCTCCTGCTTGACACACACACACACACACGGTAAGGTCAATTGGCTAAGAGACGTAAAAAGTCGCAGTTTATAAACCCTCGGGGAAGGTTCGAAATCATTCATGAATAATCAGGACACATCCACAGAATTTTATTGGTTGAGTTCAAAAGTGACACCAGAATTGGAGAAGAAGCCTGTGATATGTGGAAAATTAATTAAGGGAATTAGTGATTGATTGGACTCAAAACTGGCGGAAAGAGAAGGTAAATATTGCCAACCCGAAGATAAATGAACATCAATCAGTAAAAAAAAAAAAAAAAAACTTATGAGTACAAAAGTTCTTTAAATCAAAAGTTCTTTCACTTCGCACCAGGGTGCATGATCATAGTTTTTAGTAGTGACATCTGTGAAAGAATGTCCACACTTTTAGATGGATAGCAAACAAAACAAGTAGAGATTCACACAGTTCAGGAAACTTCACAATAACAAAATTACATCAGATTCTAGTGGTGACAACTTCTGAGTAAATTTCTAAGTAGGTATAATTTCAGTTTCGCTGTTTTTCCAATAGAGGAGTTCTTTTAGGCGTTAATTTTGAATGCGCAGCGTAGAGGTGTACCTCCCGGTACAATTATTATTATTATTATTATTATTGTTACCGTGTTTTTGTGGTAGGTAGAGGTGAAAGAAGGTGCGGGTGTGAACGGGTCTCAAACTACGAAATTAAAGTTAATGTAAAATTTAACAAGGTTATATTTTCTTAGCAAAAAACAAGAAATAACAATAATGGCAGGTACAGAGTAGCAAAACCACTAATCGAGAATGTACAATTACAGGATTTGGACTCCGAGAGCCAGACACACAATTCTGAGCAATTAGCCCAGCATTACGATATACCGAAGTCAACAAAGGGGCAGAAGACCCCAATCAAGCCCAGGAGCACTTGCTCCAAATTACACAGTAAAGCCTCCTCGAGGCATACAACACTCAATTTTCGAAAAAGAGCCACTCGCTCTCAACTTTAAGCCTATCAAAGGCCACACCAAACTCCACCTTCAAGTTGTCCTCAAAGGACATATACACAGGGGTAACATACCCAACCTACTGAGGTCTATTAAGTGAGAAAAAGGTTAATTACTTGACCTCTAAAATAACAATGGAGAGGAGGCGATCTGCACTCCTAATACACTGTTTAAAACCCTAATCTGGCACTAGGCCACTAATGCAAGGGCTAATCCCATACTACTGAGGTGACTTTAGAAAAGAACAATTTACATTACATTAAGGAAGAATCGGTAGTGAGAAATAAGTTCACCTCAAAACAAAAGGAGTGGGAGCTCGAGAGGGTAAAACACTCTCTATCCCAATATGTAGCTTTAAAAGATAATAGATGCTAAGAGTAGTTACATTTTAGGAAAAGGTTAAATGGTAGAAACGCTTCGGACCCGCCCCGAGAGTTAAACTGCTGAGCTAGCAAGAAAAGAAGTTATTAAAAGGCCATTACCTTGGAGTAGAACTGCTCCCCGAAGAAAGAGGCGCTTCCCGCCCCCTGCTATGTACTTTACACACTGAAAGATGGTACTGAAGTGTCGCAGAGACCCTAAAATCAGCAGTTTATATACTCTCAAGGAAAGTTCGAGGCGTTTCAGGAAGGAAAACACCCGCCCACAATCATTTTATTGGTGGATAAAGAGAACCCCTACACAATATGAAGAAGAAACACATTATTGGTGGAAAATTAATTAAAGAAATTCGGGATTGGCTAGATTCAAAACAAGGAGAAAGAAAGGGTTAATATTGCCAACTTAAACAATGACTGAAAGAAATTTAGCAAAGAACAAACTTTTGAAATTAAATTTTCTCCAAAAAAACAGTTCTTTCACTTCGCACTAGGGTGCATCGTTGTAGTTCTTCAGTAGTGTCCTCTAGAAGAGAATGTTCACACTTCTTATTACAAGCAAAACAAAAATACATCGAAAACAACACAGTTCAGAAACTTCAAAATTTCCAAGTAGTGGCATCTTCAGGGTAACTTGAAAATTAACACATAAGACCAAGTTCAGACTTCTCCCGGTAGGGGAGTTTCAACTGGCGCAAGGTTTAAATAAGCGGCGTGGAGGTGTACCGCCCGGTACAATTATTATTATTATTATTATTATTATTATTATTATTATTATTATTATTATTATTATTGTTATTATTATTATTATATAAACATTAGGGGGTATGGTGTTTTAGGACAAGGAGTTCTATCTACACAACGGTATGTCAGACTAACGATGGAGGGCATTTAGAACTAGATGAATAAACCTGTCATATAGTTTAAAAGAATGAGGCGTTGTTTATCAGTCATTGATTTGAACATCCTATTATTTAATTGTACTCCGCGATATGTTTAAATTTCAACAAATAATTCGAGGGCATTTATTTCTGAAGATAATTAATTTAAGTATTATATATGTGATCCCTTAGAGCATCACAATTCTAATAATAATAATAATAATAATAATAATAATAATAATAATAATAATAATAATAATAATGTAACATATATATTGTTATATACTTACCGCAATTTGTCTCACTCCCCGCGATTAAGAATAAAAACATATTACTGCAGTACACGTACCTGAAAAAGATGGAAAATACCTCTTAATATTTTATGAGGAATACAATACATATACAAAGTGGCAGAATTTTATCTTGAAAAATGAATATATTTCGGAAAAGTAGCACAATTTTTACTTAACAGTCTTGTTTGATCGAAAAGACTTCAAAATAACAGTTAGTACCGGTCTTACTCTTGGGAGAGTGCATTGGTGAACAGGTAGCCTCTTGCCTTGGTAAGCTCGAAGATTCCAGTGGGCTATATGAATGAATGAATGAATTTATTGAAAATTACAGGCTGTTCGCCCAGATACATGCTCACAATTCCAGATTATATAAAAGCGAAAGAACCATTACAACAAACGAAACTGAACAATTATAAAACAGCACTAAAAACACACCACCTGAATCTACTAAGCGGCCCCTTACATGGGCGGATAACCAGTCTACATGTAAGGGCCAGCCCTACAACCCTATAATCTAACAACTAAGTTGGTGACCCCCCCCCCCACACGGGCTGGATGCCAGTCTCCATGCAAGGCACCACCCCTAAACTAAATCTACTAAGCTACCACTAACATGGGCGGATCACCAGTCCAGTAGGCTATATGATCCACGCGATTATTATTGTTGTTATTATTATTATTAATCACACCAAGATATAGCGATAGGGGTACCACAACAGGTATTTTGAATAGAGAATGGAAATACTACACTGCACCACTGCCCTGATCGGCTTTGGCGTACTCAGCAACCACTGCTCAGCCCGAAGTCCCGCAGATGGGGTGACGTGCGGTGACCACAACGAATCCTCTCGCCGTTATTCTTGGCTTTCTACACCGGGGCTGCTATCTCACCCGACAAATAGCTTCTCAATTGTCTTCATGTAGGCTGAATGGACCTCGAACTAGCCCTTAGATCCAGGCAAAAATCCCTGACCGAGCCGGGAATCAAACCCGGGGCCTTCGGATGAGAGCCAAGATTCCTACCCCTAGACCACGCTGCCCGTTAACGATTAGATGTATTGCGTATGGTTTCAATTCTCCAATTTCTAAACCAGTATCTAGTTTCGATTGTTACCTGCACTCTTCCCATCGATCCCTCTTACTTAAATAACACGGATCTGCAGTGTTTAATTGACACCCTCTAAGAAAGTGAAAAGCATTTACGAATTCGGAATAAAGAATTTTGAAATATTTCCGAATCCTTCACTCTTTATTATTCCTTTTGAATTCAACCTAACGCTAAGAAAATCCACTTTTACAGATAACTTCCATATAATCTCAACGAAAGAGCCAAGGTATATAACGGCAATTCAGACTTGAACCAGAATTCTCCCGCTCCTTAGGCAAAACTGTGCGACACGGGACAGATATATTCAGTCCTTCTACTGATGAATGGGTTGTCTATGGAGATATCTGCTTCGTAAGGTTTCACTGTTTATGGCATGGCATTGTCAGGTGCATTGAAAGTAATTGTCATTTTACCGGGCAGATAACCAGCTAATGCACGGTTTCATCGATAGCTGTTAATACATAAGTTGTTAAATACTGTACTTTTAAAATTCAAATTAAAAATTAATTACAATAGTTTCCTGATCAGAGTGATTTAGGTAGGGAAATTTTAATTTTAACCACCCGATACATACATACATACATACTGTACATGCATACATACATAAGTACATACATACATACATACATCGGGCAGAAGTGCAGACCGAAAATGAAGAGGTCTGATCTATATTACATGACGACAGCCCTGAATATGGTTCTCCGTAGTTTTATATTGTCACACCCTCCCAGTCCTAGTCCTTTACCATCCTTGCGTCGGCGAAAACCTTCGATACGTTAGCGAGACGTTAAACTAGCAAACAAAAATATATGACATGGAAAGGTTTTTAAGTTGAACAATATGATTTTTTTTTACAATTGCTTTACGTCGCACCGACACAGATAGGTCTTAAGGCGACGATGGGACAGGAAAGTGCTAGGAGTAGGAGGGAAATGGCCGGCGCCTTAATTAAGGTGCAGCCCCCAGCATTTGCCTGGTGTGAAAATGGGAAAAAACGGAAAACCATCTTTAGAGCTGCCGACAGTGGGATTCGAACCCACTATCTCCCGTATGCAAGCTCACAGCCGCGCGGCCCTAACCGCACGGTCAACTCGCCCGGTAAACGCAAATTTTATTTATGTGGAATGTTACATAGCAAGTTTTGAAAAACGTATCGCTGAAATGATCCCCAACGCTCCCGATGAATGACATTGTAGAGCAGTGGAACCAGGTGTAATTTATTATGTTAGGTAGATATTGGAAAGGAAACATTATCAACTTGACTCTGAGGTTGTCACTGTCGTGTAGCAGGAACCATAACAGGGGCTGCACTGGTGAGAGATAATGTAAATAGGGACTTAGCAGGCCAACAGCAACATGAGATAAGCGCAGCAAGCTGGGAGCACACAGCTGCTTATTACTGCGTTATTACTGTCATACAAGGAACAAGAGTTCGGTTGCAACTTGACAACACCTCTAATAAATATCAAGAAGGGAATTATAGAAGGCAATTAAATGATCACACCGTAAATTAGACCCATGGTCGTGTTAATCAATATTAACCTTTTAGGGTCCGGATACATGGATAATGGTTAGCGTGCTGGCCTTTGGTCACAGGGGTCCCGGGTTCGATTCCCCGCAAGGTCAAAAAATTTAATCATAATTGGTTAATTCCCCTAGCACCAGGGCTGGGTGTGTCACCTTCATCATCACTTCATCCACATAACGACGCACAGGTCGCCTACGGGCATCAGATCAAAAGAAGACCTACATCTGGCGAGACGAGCTTGTCCTCGGACAATCCCGGCACAAAAAGCCATACGCCATTTCATTCCATTTTAACCCTTTAGACACAAGTTTTTCAAATATCTCCAAATGGCCCATCTCTTTAGATACACAGTTCAAAAAAATTAGGGGAACATGTTTTTGAACGTATGCCGTGCTCCACAAAACAATACCCCACACCCAGGTATATTAGGCTACAAACTAAGTCTTTATTCTTTACCGTTGAAGCATACAAAAGAACATCGATGGATTCGCGTTCATTTTCGAAACACAAACGGAAATGCCCAAATAGGGGCGAAAACAAAGTGATAACAGTCCTCCAGGGTGGATTTTTAACACAGTTGGAGAGCTTCAGTGTGGTGTATGTCCTCCACGAGCACTTAGCTTGGCTCCTACGTGGCATGCTCCGTATAAGTAGAGGTCACGTTGCGGTATCAGGTCCCATTCTTCACTGAGAGCCTGTTCGAGGTCTTGGAGAGTCTGTGGTGGAACAAGACGCCCATGGACACTTCTGTCAAGCCTATCCCAAACATGCTCGATAGCCATTCCATCTCTTGAATGTCCAGTTCTCGCAAGACAGCTCTGGTGATGCGCGCTACATGAGCCCTGGCATTGTCGTGCATGAGTACGAATTCAGGGCCAACACCATATGCAGCAACCAACACATGCTGTAGCAGTATCTGATCGATGTACCACGCAGCGGGAAGATTACCACGGACGACAAGATCCGTACGGCCATCAATACTGAAGCCTCCCCACGCCACCACAGAACCTTGTCCGAATCAGTCGACTTCCTGGACAACATTTGGCATGTACTGCTCACCGCGGCGTCTCCATACACGTTGACGTCCATCACAGTGTGTCATAGGAAATCTGGACTCGCCTGTGAACAACACAGGTCTCCATTGGCGGAGTTGCCAGTTGACGTGGCTACGGGCAAACAGAAGGTGAGCTGCGCGATGTTACTGCGTTAAACGGGGCACTCGAACAGGACGTCTGGGTCGTAAGGACACTTCTCTTAACCTGTTCCTTACTGTCTGGTCAGACAGCCTGACTCCAGTGACCCTCCGGAGGTCTTGTTGCAGTTCTCTGGCGGTTGCTGCACGACGCCGCAACGCACAAGTGGGGTTGTCCTGCGTCCACGACCTTGTCGAACGCTCCTTGTGAACTGGTCTGTCTCACAGTAGCGATTCTACAAGCGTTGAATAACTGACGGAGAGACATTGATATCCACAGCAACACGACGAAAAGTCCATCCTTCTTGGATCAAAGTGACGGCCCTTGTGACTTGAACCTCGTTAAGATGTCTGATGGGATGTGCTGGTTTACGTACAACGTGCTCAAATGACCTTAGTAGTCTGTGTATCTCACAACGATGCACGGACGCACCACTATTCACTTTGTTTTGAGGTGTCACCTGGCAGTTTAATGCATGGCTACGCCTACAGATGAACTTAGATTTGATATACCCAGAGTAGCTAAGTTCTCAAGGTATGCTGTACGACCATTGGAACCTCATCTACCAAATTAACGTTCACATACCAGACGTTACAAAAGATTTCCCCCGAATATTTTTGAACTGTGTATTTCTCACGAATTTTTAAACTCATTTCTGTAACCCTAAACATCTTGCAATTCATTTCCCCACAATAGCTGTATTCTGAAAAACACTGAGGTTAAATTTCCTGATTCATTGTCCGAAATCCCACAACTGTTTGCTGACATCGAATAATTTTCTAATATATTGCTGTAATTTTCATTGATATCTCATTCGCCACTTTAAATATCTCGTCATATTCCTTCTTCATTCAGCGAACGACTTGAATCTGCCATAACTGTTTACAAAACACGATATTCGATATTAGTCCGAGACACAGCCACAGAGATAGGACAATATTGTTCAGTCTTTGTATCGATGAGTAATATCAACTGGGGCATAATTCAAAAGCAGAAAGACAGGTGGCATCAGATGCCGTATTGTACAAGGGATTGAACAGGGTGACCCAAAAGTTCGTTGACATTTGACGGGGCAATACCTCACGAAATATTGGAGACAGAGAGGTAATAATTGACACACATGATTGACATGACATGGGGTTTTATTGACACCAAAATAAAGTGCACAGAATGACCAACAGATGGCGATGGATAGCAATACGTCTGATACAATTGGCCACACATGCTTGACATGACACGGGTTTCATGACAAGGAGTGCACACACAGCAACACGTCAGCGATGCCGCGTGAGACCCGTGAACAGTATAAAAGGAGCTGTCATTAGACAGAATTCGCGGCACGTCATGCTTAGCCTCCCCGTTCCCCCGACCTCAATCCGCGTGATTATTGGTTGTGGGGTTACCTGAAGCCGCAAATGTACCGCGATCATCCGACCTCGTTAAAAGACAACATCCGATGGCAATTTCTGACCATATCTACGCATATACTGTGTAGTGCTGTTCAAAACATTGTCCCTCGACTACAGGTATTGTTGATGAATGGCGGCCGATATGTTGAGCATGTGCTATAAAGAACATCGTGTTTGCCAAACCTTGATTTTTATGCTAATCATTGCTTGAATGAAGCGCCATTTGTTGGTCGTTTTGTGTAATTTATTTTGGTGTCAATAAAACCCCATGTCATGCCAATCATGTGTGTCAGTTATTACCTCTCTACCTCCAATACCCCCTGTGGGTGGGGGGACGCAGACGAAGAATACGCCCACGGTATCCCCTGCCTGTCGTAAGATGCGACTAGAAGGGGCGACCAAGGGATGATTATATTAGAACCATGAAACTCCTTGTGATTAGTACCACCACGCGGGGAACACCACGCGTCGCTTTTCATTGCACGTAGTACCACTATGTACTACTTTAGGTACCAAACAGGTTTGTGATTAGTAGCAACATATGAGCGACACCATGGGATAACGGAATCCATGGTTCTGGCTTGCCTATGATTAGTACCCACTATATGAGGAACACCACGGGATAGTACGAGTCCCTGTGCTTTGTGCACTTAGGTGATGAACACCATAGGTTTGCGTTGCCTGTAAATGGCGGCGCAATGTGCGAAACAGCGTAGGTCTGTAATACAAGTGTGAATTTCATTACCTGTGAGTAGTACCATACTGTGTGGAATACCGCGAGTCTACTCTACTCTCGATTAGTACCGCAACATGACAAATACCATGGTTCTACTTTCCTAGTGATGACCTGGATTTTGGGCCCCTTTAGACTGCAAGCATCATCGATTTAGTATTGTGCTTTAGAAGCAGTCCGTTGGTTAGTAATATAGTTTCTGGGAAGGTGAAGCATTGTGGGTCGGATACACTAATTGTTTTAAATTCATATCCATCCATTCATTCTACGTCCTCACGTTATGAATTGTGGTCAGTAGAGGATTTTGGGTTTTTAATTTGTAATTTCATTTCGTCTCATTTCATATCATTAGAGGCCGATGACCTAGATGTTAGGCCCCTTTAAACAACAAGCATCAATCTATCATCATCTATCTCCAATATTGGGTGAAATATTGCCTCGTCAAATGTTAACGGACGTTTGGGTCATCCTGTACATCTACGTGTTTAGTGACTGGGGCAAAAAAACTCTGAAACATATCAGTACGTTCATAGACCATATGACATTTGCGGCAGCGAACGTCCCCATAAGTGCGTAATAATAATAATAATAATAATAATAATAATAATAATAATAATAATAATAATAATAATAATAATAATAATAATATTTCTCAACTAAAGCTCCGAGAATATCTATAACACCACTTGCTTCCAACATAGTTTTTGGTATAAACTAATTTTATACCATATGCTGTAATAATATATTTAACTTTGTTTGTCATTTCGCAACGTATTGAGCCGAGGCAAGGATATCTCTGCACCGAATGTTTATCCCGTCAGCGAGACGAGCATGAAACGCTTAAGGAAACAGAACTGGCTGAGTGGAAAGTGTATTGACTTATCAAGAACGACAGAATCCGAGACGGAAGGCAGGCGCATGAGACTTCAGAGAAACTTAAAGAGAAACGTAATTATTTGTAGGCTCTTGGTGCTCGCCTCAATAGAAAACAGAACGTAGTATTTACCGAGCACTACAATATAGCGAGTTCAATGAGATAGTGACTTCGTAACTTCTGCCCGACGTTAGAGACTCCAGGTTATCTTCATTGCTGTCAGGGATATACTCACGGTCCATACCTCCCTCAAAGTAAAGATCAAAATCTCTCGTCCTTCTTTATTAACTCAATTTCGTAACTAAATTTTCTGGTCTGGTCTGATTCACGATACTGTACCCTTTCGAATACGGTTAGGGGTTCAATACATTCGTTTGGATACCCGAGCTGAGAGCTTGAAAGCCCTTTATCTTCTTCACTGACCTCTTGCTCAATTATCTGCGGTCGGCACGAATATGGACCAAGCCCTCATTTACGGCCAGATGTCCTTTCTGACGCTAACTCTATTGTAGAGGGCGATTGGTAGTGTGCTATGTCAATAAAGATGGCCGGGATGAGTAGCTGAGATGTTAGAGCGCTGGCTCCTTGTGCCCAACTTAGCTCAGTCCGGTTGTATTTGAAGGTGCTCAGCCTTGTGTCGGTAGGTTTACTTGTACGTTAAAGAACTCCTGCGAGACAAAATATCGGCACTGCAGCCTCTCCGAAAACCATAAAAATGTCGTTAGTGAGCCGTAAAACAAATAACATTATTAGAAAAAAGTAGGTGTATATAAAGATATTAACAAGGAATGAACCGAACGCGGCTGAAAATTCCATACTGTACCAGGAAAAGTTGTGGGCAAAGGGCATGAGTAGGACCTCAGGGAGTGGAACTTGGTTTTGGAGCCGATACAGAGTAGGATAGACTCGCAGAGCGAATAATAGATGGTTAAAAAATCTTTTTCAAAATAATTTATTAATTTTTCACCCTGCGATATGATTATTGACTCAAATCTGGTATTGAAATTAAAAGTTTGAAAGTAATCTTCCTGAATTCTGTTCGTGAAAATTGCATAAATATTACTGATTTCAAAGTCTTTCATATGTAAGAATATGAGGTATTGAATTTCCACCTAAAGTCTTTCTAAACCTAAGCACACACTTATAATTGTAAGTTGATATGAGAAATTAAATCTTGGTTAATAGTTTTCAGTTCTCAGTTCGTCAACCTTGATATATAGCACACTTGAAAAGCCTAAAGTCTTTCTACGAGATATGAAACTGAAATTTGAAATTAAATTAATCACTTCTGAGAAATTATGAGAACTCTGAAATATTTGTTCACACGCGGCACTGAAGTTTCCACTGTTCACAAATTAATGAAAGAAAAAAAAATTTTAGTCAGTTTGTTACTACTCACTTATGGCAAGAAATGTTACTACAAAGTCGAAGGATGGACATCTGGAATGTTCCGTGGAGAATCAGGATCGGCGATGTTCCCTTGACACACCATGTTGACGTTCCCGATGAGGTGATGACGGCTGGAACTGGATCATGTAGAATTGCAGCTCGTTAAGGTGACTTTTCGCACACGAAAATTTACTTAGTGCGAGTAGTTAACACTGACACTGTCATTGACTGTTGAACACTATTTATGGCGTAATTGTTATTGAAACGTTCATAAATGCACAGTTCACACTTGAAAAGGCAAGTCGATAATCACAGTCTTTGAACACAGTCATTAAGTCACTAAGAATTATTTTCTGCTTATCTTGTTATTATAATGTTATATTACCTCAGAAAAGTTCTTAATTTTCACTCAAATTACTGTAAGTCGTATACTGACGTGGCATGAATAAAGGAATACAGTTCAATACTCGAAAAGAAATGAGTTCCGGCGATTCTACACATTAGTTTCTGTAGAAGTTCAATATCATAAGTCTACACGTAATGACATATTCTGTGAACGTTAAATAGTTAATGTTTGCACTTCAATAAGTTCACTCGTATTATATTCTTAAATGTCTTTAGGATTAGACTGTAGTCGCGACGCGATATACTAAATATAGTGCGACGTCTTTTATAATTCTGTCGGCGATATAACTTCGCGTTCCGGAAATACGACGGAAAGTACTTTCACCGTGACTGCGCGAACATACTGTACGCGGGCCGGTCTCTCCTCTGTCTCACTCACACAGCTGTCTACTCGTCCTTGTACTGACTTGCCTGCTGGCTAGCCTTGACATATATAGATACCAGCGCTGGGAGGGGTAGCATCTCTCTCGGCCATGTGACCGTGATTACGTAATTTCGTTGACACTTTAAATTATTATAACTCAACAACCATGGGATGAATTAATTCGAAATTCACAGGGATTAACTTTTATGACGTCCGCTATAATTCAGCGTTTGTCCCGTTGAAATTGGTTAAGGCGTTAAAAAGCTGGTAAAAGAAAAATTCTTTCGAGAAATATCTCTAGGGGAGGTGAGCTCCAAGCGGCAGGTGACGTCACTTGACTCCGCCTAGTGCACTCGTAGGGTCTGGCACATACTGGAACATTCTTTACATAGATTTTCGTACGTCGGTCGGATCTTTTTATGCTGGAATAACGTTTCTTTCAATTAATATGGACCAGGACCTAGGCTTTCCTGGTACAATACCTTACATATGTTCAGAGGTATGATTTTTCGCATTAATTTATGCACGATTTCCAGAAAAGGAAACATTATTTCGCATTATTTCCACGTCGCCTGAATTTCGCTTTAATCGTTTCCTAAAATTATTCATAGGAAGTTTTATTTGTGTGATTTGTGAATTATTTATGTAAACATAGATATGATTATTTAAATAGAAACTACAGGCCTATAATAATTCATGCATAATATAGCCGTAATCAAGGTTACATAATAAATTACCCCTTCACCCTATGTGGCCATGGCTTTCACCTTGTGTGGCCATACCATTAAGGAATGTCGTAGGATATTAAAACGAACAAGTATTTCCGCCGAATTGAGAAATCCTTATTCCATCTGACGTTTCACAAAATCTAATATTGGAATGCACTTTTCAAGCTCATTATTTTCCACGAATTTCGCTGTAGTTTCGCACTTATTGCAAAATAAGTCAGTTTCGCTTTAAACTGGCATTTCACTTTAATTCGCTGTAATTCTCAAAAATAAAATCACTGCCTTTTTAATCATAATTATATGATTCGTTAAGGTATCTCCAAATCGCTTCACTTTCTTTGCGTTTATCGTTAATGCGAGAAAATCGTGCCTCTATGGAAAGCTGCCAAATTGATGTCCCTATTAGAAACCTACATACAGGTGTTCAGAAACAACTGGAATCGGGTTTAGGAGCGTTAGAGTGTTGGCCATACTGGTAAATAACTTGAAATAACTCGATATCTCACCCGTCTGTCATTTTACCAGCTGCTGAAATTAGCCAATCACATCGCTTCATGCGCGAAATCAAATGGGCTTTGCGAGGCGGTGTTGCTAAATCTCCACGTGGCTGAAGACCGGTTTGAGAACACCAATGCAAGAAACAAAACCTTTGCCACGGGAGGGATTTGAACACGAAACTCCGAGCTGACATGATTGCTCCATAGCAAGCACGCTTCGGTGACACCGACTGAAACCCACGGCGTGTTTGTGTTTGATGCTGATTAGTCGACATAGCTCTGAAGCTGGTCTTACGCCACCTAGAGATTTAGCAACACCGCCTCGCAAAGCGATCTAATTGGCTAACTTCAGTAGCTGGAAAGATGACAACGGCGCGAGGTTCGATTTTTTTCTTAACATTATTTATCAGTATGCCCAACCCTCTAACGATCATATACCCGGTTCACGTTGTTTCAGACCATCCTGTATACTGGCTTACAAGTTACAATCGAATCCAAGGTAATGCGAAGGCTGTACTTGGCCATAGTGGTAGTGGTGGTGGTTATTCTTTTAAGAGGAAGTACAGCTAAGCAACCATCCTCTATATAACACTAATCAGAGAGAAAAAATGGAAGGGATCCGATATTTCTAAAAATGAAGGTATCGGCAAAGACAGACAAGGGGCACGAAGGGCGTGAAAATGAAGGACTCCCTAGACCTCGGGACCCTAATACCATCGGGATCAGAAAAGAACAAGAGTAGACCAAGAGAGGTCGGATAGGATAGATGAAAGTGAGCGGCCTGGCACAAGTAAGCGTAAACAATGCCAGGACTCAGCTAAGGGGCACGTGGTCGCCAAACCACGCTCTCCCCCAATTTCAGAGCCCCTGGGGCCATTTTTAGTCGCATCTTCCGACAAGGAGGGGATACCGTGGGTGTTATTCTACCACTCCCAGCCACATGGGGGTACTTGGAACAACACCGTCTGGCTAACATAATACAGCGAAATGCAGTGGTTTGATATTGCCTAACTAACAAGGACAAACACTTAAAGAAAACATGTCTTTTTCTCTTACAAATTACAGACCTATTTTCTTCTTTTCCGGCCTTTTCCCAGTCCCCTGAGATCAGCTCCTTGTGTGGGTTAAGCCCATTGTTACGACCGGATGACTTTGGTGGTTTGCAGTAAGGTGTGTTATACGTAAATGAAGATGTATATTAAAACGAGCTAGAGGAATTAAGCAAACAAAGTTAAAGTCTCCGACCCGCCTTGAAATCGAACCCGGTAACCTCTCAAGAGAATACCATTCAGCCTAGGAGCTGCATGGAGCTACTTTATTATAAGGGACCAATTCCTTCCTGGATCATTTTTACATTTTTGTTGCTTCTTTTCCCTTGTGGTATAAAAATTGCATTTTGTTCTTATGTCGTTCTTAAGTGATAATATAGATTGTGTCCAGGGGCGTTTTCAATTTATATCCCGTAATTATAAGATGAATGTTATAACCTGAGGGGGAGGGAATCTATTATTGTACTTAATTATTTAAATAAGGAACATTTTGTATTACCACTCTACTCTCATTGTGTTAACAATGATACTTATATTCATTCATTCATTCATTCATTCATTCATTCATTCATTCATTCATTCATTCATTCATTCATTATCGATACCGCCACATGTGGGCCACGTTTACACATTCTACTTGCCCTTCTGTCACGCAGACTAATGCCCCTCTCTTTGTAGCTCTCGCCAAAGATCATGAAGTCTCTTCCGCCGACATGTTCCGTGGCTTGGCCAGTGGCATTTCGGGTGTATCCCTCTTTCCCCTAACTTATTTCCTAATTGTTGTTCTATTCTATATTTCTGTGTAACATAAGACACCCAGGCTGTGATGACCACTTTTCTGGCAGATGATATTATTATGAAGGCCAACCTTACTTGATTCATCCTTAAAAAGATAAGTCCATAAAATATCAGTCTCCTTTTCCTAATCGTCGTCGTAACTCTCGATTTCGTAGAGTTCCTGGCTCGATCTAAATCGAAAAGTATGTTGGTCCCCTCTGTGACCTTTTTGGACCCAAGATTTTTCGAAGGAATGTTCTTTCTCTTTTTAAAAGGACTAAGTCTGCCACCCATGTTAGTGTTCCCGCTCCATAAAGGGACAACGTTCAAACCACTCTGCAGTAATGTTGTAATATGGCTCGAATGGAAGTCGACTTGTAGATGTCACGGCATAATCTGAAAGCCATCTCCTTATATTAGTTATTGAGAAGAAGTTCCTTTCTCACTCATAACAGCCATATTAAAACATATTAAAATATATTAAACAATTATCAATGGATTTTCTGTGATTTATTCAATTTGTCATCACATTTTCACAGCCATGTTACACGCGCAGACTGAAAAGACCAAACATAAACAGGCTCGGACGAATATTTCATATTAGGATGTAGTATACAATACCGCTTCACAGAATCGCTTAAAGGTTTGCCGATGTAGCTAGGCGTCAGACTATTTCATTTTACCTATGGTCTGGCGGGCTGAGTAGCGCGGACAGTAGAGCGCTGGCTTTCTCAGCCCAACTTGGCAGGTTCGATCCTGGCTCAGTCCGGTGATATTTGAAGATTTGAAGACACGACAGCTTCGTGTCGGTAGATTTACTGACACGTAACAGAACTCCTCTGGGACAAAATTCCGGCACCTCGACTCTCCAAAAACCGTAAACGTAGTTAGTAAAACCCAAACCAAACCACATGGCACAACAGCCCCGAAGAGCCATGGCCTACCAAGCGACCGCTGCTCAGCCCGAAGGCCTGCAGATTACGAGGCGTCGTGTGGTCAGGACGACGGCCATTATTCTCGGCTTTCTAGGCCGGGGCCGTCATATCACGGTCAGATAGCTCCTCAATTGTAATCATGTAGGCTGAGTGCACCTCAAACCAGCCCTCAGATGCAGGTAAAATCCCTGACCTGACCGGGAATCGAACCCGGAGCCTCCAGGAAAGGGTCAGGCACGCTACCACTACACCGCGGGGCAGGAAAATGTAGTTAGTGGGACGTTAAAAATAAACTATGTTCTGAAGGACTCTAGTCCCTAAATTTCTGAAATCCCCTGTGATATAATTTTGAAATGCCTTGAATTATTTTTAGCATTTACGGCAACTTCACTGAGCTGGAATGAAGCAACGTGTCTGGCTTGAATATGACGTATTATTTCATTCGTATTAAGGAAGTTTTTGTGAAGAACAAATATTACAAATTGTTTAATTCTGACAGTGAGAAAATGTGTCTTCTGATTCTGGTGTAGTGGTCTCTTCTGTAGTTTGAAAGAAATACGCAACTGCATGTTATATTATATCAAATGTTAGAAATTTCCTTCAAAGTAAAGAATTCTATTATGTATACTCATTCAATGAAGCATTAAATTACAAACCATGAACATCACTCTGGGCAGCCATACTTTACGACAATGGCACCAATGTAACGATTTAACAAATATACTGTAGATATATGCTTCTTCTGAAGTTCAATAAAACGAGTATGTTGATAATGAGAAGAAAACGTAGTCTTGCTGCTGAAGAAACATTCCAAACACAAATGGGAAGAACTACACGAAATGTCCAATGACTCGCTGAGCAAGCCCCCTCACCAGAATACAGCATCAAAGATGATTTCTTTACTAATTACAAAAAACGTGCATGGTAGCGCGGTTCATTAGCTGTTCGCCTGAAGTACTCGAGGCTTAGGGGTTGAATGTAGTAGGAAACCATGTGAATGACATTTCTGGCATTGAAAAACATCCTGTTCTGACTTCTTTCTTTATGCTGGGTATCTTAACGCCAGCCTCGTGATTTAGGGGTTGTGTGCTGCCTCGTCGTGGGATATCCGTGTTCAATTCCCAACCAATCTAGGGATTTCAGTTCTGAACTGAGGTCTGGAATGGGAATAACTCATCCTCGTGAGACCAACTGAGGAATTGTCTGATACGAGGGGCAGCGAACTCGGTAGGTAAAGCCAAGCAACAGGCTGAGGATATCGTCACGCTGGTCATGTGACACGCCAATAACTACAGGCCATCTCTTGATTAGCAGTGTCAACGCGCTAATGGGTTGTAGAGCGACGGGGGTTGGTTTAGTAAATGTTAAGGTGGGTGGAAGCCTAGGAACCGGTAAATACAAAAACAAAATCAATAACACTAGCACACTTGTTATCAGGATTCAATACCTTTTTTCCGACGAAGAGTAAAAATAAAATGTAAGAATACTTGGAGCAAATGATACTTTAAAAACTACAATCCACATGAAGTATTAAGTGACAGCAATTCGAAAAATGTCAGTTGTAAAATGGCCCACATTTTACAAATATACCAATATTAATTTTTGAGGAGTTTTTCAGTTAGCAAAAAATAAGAATAAGAATAAGTATAGGAATAATACCCGGAATTAATGGTGCAGTCTCTTAGCCGTTGTTTTTCTGTTCCAGGGTGTGAAAGTGAATGGCATAGTGACTGGCTTCTCGCTAATGTAACCGCCGTTCGAATCCCGACCAGTTCATCTGGGATTTTTAAATGAAAATGCACATCCCTGTGGTTCGGATTCAAGGTAAATATATAGGTCTCGCAGCTATGACCACGATATCAACAGTCAAATTTGATTGGTGACATTTAAAGGTGTTTAAATGTGCCAGCGCATTGTCATTGATATCCGGCTCTTTACATGACTTTTACAGGACAAACTTCCTACAGTCACAATTCAGTATCTGCAAAAATCTACATCAGTTAAAGGGACTTCAAGGAAATAATAATAATAATAATAATAATAATAATAAGAAACAAATATAATAGAGTCCATGGACAGACAGACGCTCTTTGACGTTACTGGAAGAATATGACATTGACAGAAAAACCAGAACACTTATACAGCAGACGCTTGCAGACACCACCTCCAAGATCAAGTTCATGGGAGAAATTTCGGAACCCTTCCAGACACACACAGGTGTCCGACAAGGAGACGGGCTCTCACAAATCTTGTTCAACATGGTGTTAGACAAAATTATCAAGCAGTGGGAGGAACACGTTGAAGTAATCCAGCTGGGAAGAACACGTGAAACAAAAACCGTTGTAAAATGTCTGGCATTTGCAGATGTCATAGCCATACTCAACAATAATATACAGGAGGCAAAGGAAGCACTGGAACGCTTGCATGAAATAGCTACCAAAACAGGTCTACAGATATCTTACGAGAAGACCCAATACATGGAACGACAAAACAACAATGTGCACATCATGCATACTGTACATGGATCCGTAAAGAGAGTCGAAAAATTAAAATATTTAGGGGAA
Organism: Anabrus simplex; assembly: GCF_040414725.1. Taxonomy (NCBI): domain Eukaryota; kingdom Metazoa; phylum Arthropoda; class Insecta; order Orthoptera; family Tettigoniidae; genus Anabrus; species Anabrus simplex. The sequence goes on along the minus strand of NC_090270.1, from coordinate 216,300,023 downwards.
TACATACAAATAGGTGAATCAAACAAGGCGTCTAACATAGAACGAACGGAAAAACTCCAGGAAGCATACAAACTCACACGGTCACATTATAATAAGAATATATCAAGACTGGCCAAACCTATACACTACAAAACATTCGTATTACCAGAAGCATTGTATGCGTCAGAAACGATCACAATTGAAGCATCAGGAATCATAGAGACAGAAAAAATAGAACGTAAAATTCTCAGAAAAATATTTGGACCGATACACAGAGATGGCATATGGATGAAACGACCTACCGAAGAGCTGTACCAGCACACTGACAGCCTCACAGACATGATCAGGAAACGCAGACTACCTTTCTATGGGCACATACAGAGAATGGACAACAAAAGACTTACAAAGAAAATCTTTGATGTAGTAAACAGTTCAAACAAGAAAACAAACTGGTATCATGAAATAGAGAAAGACTTAAGGCAGGTGGGGATCAACATTCAAATGATAGGAGACATAAAATAATTCATAAACAAAATTAGGAATATAACATTTATAGTAAGTGAGAAGATGAAGACAGGAACATTGTGGACAGAACAAAGAAACAGGAGCACAGCCAAAGGATGAAGAGAGTTTGGGAAGAGAAGAGGAAGAAGGGAAAGAAATGAAAATTGTGTCAGCATGAGATATTCGAGTTCAAACACTGTCCATAAGGGCAAAAATGATATGAATGAATTAATTCACTATATTGTACAAATGGAATGAATACGGCAACCATCGTATTAGATGTGGCAGAGAAAATGAAACATTGAGACACGTTTTGGGAAACTGACCTTATAGTGATACATTGAGAAACGCCCGCCATCATAAAATAAGATCATTCATTGCCGAAGAGCTTCGTGGAAAGGGTTATGCCCTTCACGAAGAGGTTCACGGTGTGGCAGAAAACGGAAGTACGAGAGGAATCGACGCGATAGTCTTTAAACACGACATCAAGGAAGGTTATATAATCAATCCCACAGTCAGAATGGAGCATCACAAGGCCAGCCTGAGGAGGTTAACGTTGAAGAAAGGAACATCTACAAACCTACAATTGAATTTTTACATAGAGAAGTACCATTTAGAAGAGGTGGAAGTACTGGGTTTAATGATAGGAGTACTTGCCAGTACAATTAGGATTTTTATGAATATCTGGAACAGATTCGGCTTTCCAAAATCCATGCTTTGATAGCCATCACTTCATGGGGATTTTTGTCTATTTTAAAATCACACCTCTATTCTCAGTAGTTCGCTCTACATTCTCGCTAATGTCCTAATACCGAATGCACTGTTCTTTAATTTTGTTTTATTTCCAAGTATTTAATTCTGTATACTACATATTGTGTTATTAGTAGGGCTAATGAAGATTTGTAAAAAGAATTTAAAAAATCCGAAAAGGATCTGAGAACTGGCGAAAAAGAGATAACAAATACGATACAAATTCATTCATAATTTTAGTTTTTATGATGGAATATAATGTTTAAAAATGCAGAATTCTGGTTTTATGCAACGTAAAGTACAAAAACATATGAGTGAAATACGTCTTTCAAACATTATATATTTTTAAAGTATTTTTTTTCAAAAAGGATTCCGTGTTTGTTAAAAGGTACTTGGAGAATTTAGAATGATTTCTTTTTTTTACACCTGGAATGAATTCAGCGAATCCGCAATAAATATCCTGGGGAAAGATATTAAAATTAGTATAACTGAAATCATATTTTGTTTAAGCACACTAGGGTTATATAAATTGGACTTCGGAAACCTTACCTTAGTTGGCTTTACAGTGTATCAAAATAGTCATCTCCAGTTTCTTAGATGTATAAGATCGTTGATTTTAAGACGTTGCGAAATATCGACAAACTTCTCTCCGCATTAATAAATGTTAAGGGTTCATATTTGAAACAGGTGAGATCTTTCTCTTCGAAAACACGCACATCAAAATTTTCTCCTTTCAATATTTCACCTATCTTGCACATAACTTGACACGCCTGGTTTTCTGAAGCACTAGTTTCATTTTTTAAATGTCAATACATTTTCTCTCTTTTCGAATATGGTTTAAATATATGCAATTCTTATTATTATTTGATTCTATAGCCGGGTTTCAGCCTTGACCGCCTCAACAACATGCCTCCAGGTATTCAATCCGTCCGGCTTCTGTTTGTTGAGGATTCGTGACAATTTCTTTTTTCCGGGGTGGGGCTGTTAACCCCACGCCCAACCCCCAACCTGGAGGACCAGGGAACCTTCTGTTAGGGTTACTATACCTTAGCCAAGAAGGCCCCGTTTGAGGCGCCGGGCATTCGCCTTCACCCATCCCCACATGGGGTAGGATTTGCTGGTTGCGCAGGCAGGTAAACCTGCCAACTAGAGCATTTCCCAGTATTTTCCAGAGGCACTTGCTTGGCACAGGTACCTCCACTAGGACTCAATAACCAGCCATTCACCCTCACCATTTTTCCGGGCTTGGGACCGGCAGAGAGTTGAGCTGGATTGCTCCCGCTGTGGCTGGAAAGATATGTATTTACTACAGAAAATATCCTTAACAGGTGATGGATGAACTAATGACAATTCACTCTGAGAATGGGTAGAAAAAAGGTGAAGTTCCAAAACGTCCGTTAAGACCTAAAAAGGCCAAGAAAGGACAAAAACACCATTTTCTGGCCTATAATGACCAAGAATGAGCATATAATATGTTGGGCCTCGTCATCGGATGCCTCCCATAAGTCCAACCCCTCGTCCACGTCGTGGGAAGTGGGCAACGGCATGAAGTAGGGGATTGCCTGTAGCGGTGATGTACAGCCCGTGGTGTAGGGGTAGCGTGCCTGCCTCTTACCCGGAGGCTCCGGGTTCGATTCCCGGCCAGGTCAGGGATTTTTACCTAGACCTGAGGGCTGGTTCGAGGTCCACTCGGCCTACGTGATTATAATTGACGGTGAGATTGCGGCCCCGGTCTAGAAAGCCAAGAATAACGGCCGAGAGGATTCGCCGTGCTCACCACACGACACCTGTTAATCTGCAGGCCTTCGGGCTGAGCAGCGGTCGCTTGGTAGGCCAAGGCCCTTCAAGGGCTGTAGTGTCATGGGGTTTGGTTTTTGGTGATGTACAGCGGGGACTGTGTGTGCCCCAGGACCGCTACGGTAGCTGTGAAGGCCCTTCAGGAACCCTGAAAAGTGACGGCTAACGGGACTCTGGTGAATTCCTCAATGGCAGATGCAGCGGAGAAGGAGACCTTTGGAACAGCAAATATGGCAGACGAGGCAACCCTTTTCCCTTTGGGTTGAAGAAATCGGGGAAACCACTGCCTTGTTGTGAAGAGGGATCTTCAGAGGCTAAGAGAGGCAACCCGTACAGAAAACGGCAGGCTTGGAGGCTCAGGTGGCAGCCCCACCTCCAAGCTGTGGGCTAATAACTCACACATCTTAAATCCACTTAGTAAAGAAACTGAAGTGAAACGAAACCGGATGGATATATCGATGACGAACTTCGGCCCAAAACGGAAAATGAGAATTGGTTGTTGGAATGTTAGAACTTTGACATAGGACGGGGTCTATAGAACTCACAGCATTGGAATGGAATCCGCAAGGGGCACAGAGGAGAGGCCGTCCTAGGAAGACCTGGAGGAGTACTGTAGAGGAGGAGGCTCTTGAAGCAGGAAAGACTTGGAAGGAAGTTAAAGCATTGGCAAGTCGACGACCGCAATGGAGACGTTTCGCGGATGCCCGATGGTCCAGTAAGAACGAGAGGAATTAGTCAAGTCAAGTCGTCATCGGACACTCGAGAAAGAGAGGATTTTTCCTCAACTCCCGAGTCCTATTTAGATGATGTTTAATATTGCATGTTCAAATATAGTTTTGTTACAATAGATAAATATATATACACAATCTAATCCAGTCACTTCTTCCAAGTTATATATGAATAATAAATACAAAGATAACGTAATCTTTTGTACAATCACGATCACAAGAATTTCGGGTGGAAAAGAAAACAGGTAACGTATGGGTGAAGATTTTGGCCAAACTTGAGGATTAAGGAGAAGTAACCAAGGCTGCGTAACATGGGTTCTACATCCAGGAGGTGTGGCATTCAGAGGCTACACCCAACCCCACTTTTTTCGGGAAACGATTAAGATGTTTCTGTTGTTCAACATCCCGGCTATATTAGCTTTTCCTAATCAAGGAAAATAATTGATTAACTGTAATTTAATTGCGATTAAGTGTGCAGAATTCTCACATACACTAGAAATGCAATAATCGTCTGTTTGAACATCATATTATAGTGTCCGCCTCCATGGCTAAATGGTTAGCGTGGTGGACTTTGATCACAGGGGTCCCGAGTTCGATTCCCGGCGGGGTCGGAAATTTTAACCATCATTGTTTAATTTCGCTGGCACGGGGCTGGGTTTATGTGTTGTCCTCATCATCATTTCATCCTCATCATGACGCGCAGGTCGCCTACGGGAGTCAAATCAAAAGACTTGCACTTGGCGAACCGAACATGTCCTCGGACACTCCCGACATTAAGAGCCATGCGCCATTTCATTTCGTAAGATTATGGTGAACATCTATGAAAAATTTCATTCCAGTTAAGTTTCTGGTTAATGGTGACCCCAATATATGGCATTTAATTGTTTGATCAGCGCTGGAAATAACTTTATAGGAACGGTTTTCCGGTTCTGAGGGCTGTACTGATTTATTGCCTGACTTTTGGGCACGAGGTGCTAAAGATTTCGAGCGTACAATCAGTATATGACAGTTAAGTGCGAACTCCTCGATATGACAAAATATAATTTCAGAAGAAATTACTTCACCCGGCAGAGGTAGTCGGATTTTTGAAGGGCGGAAAAAAAGTCCATTCGACACTCCATGTCGTACGATGTCGGCATGTAAAAGATCTCTGGTGACACATTTGGTGTTTACCCGACATAATTAATTAAAATCTCAGCCACAGACGCCCAAGAGAGATCCGATTTACCCTGTCTGCCATTTAGTGGGCCTAAAGTAAAACAGAACGTCGAAATTGACGAGCAGACAGCCAAATGGCGTCAAATCGAAATGTCTGCACACGGTAGCTGAGGCCATACGATTATTATTATTATTATTATTATTATTATTATTATTATTATTATTATTATTATTATTATTATTATTATTATTATTATTATTCTACACCACAACATTACACTGTAATGGAGCTACCGCGAATCATGTCATTTCTCAGACTAGGAAACATTCTGTAACAGGAGTTACTCGAATATTCACGATATCATATCGAACTCAATTTCATCCCTCGGTGGACTTAATGGTTTTGAGATGTAACTCTTTTCTTTGGTGTTGCTCGATCACCATATTGAGTAGGGGGGAGGGGGGGAGCGAGGTAATCTTGTGCCGTGTAGCACATTTGTAACAAAAAGCGAACTTTAAGAAGATGAATGAATACGACATTTCTTCCTCGTCAGCCGATTTGTATTTGAAGATGTGTGGGAGAGCTCCACTAGACGACATTCTTCTCTCTTGTAGAAAGTTTTCACGAAGGTCCCTACTCGAGATTCCCCTGGGTGGCTGACGGCCCAGCGGGGATTAAGACTGTCTCCTGTGAGCTGCCAGGTTCGAGCCTCCTCTAGACTGTAATATCCCCTTGAAATCCCCGCACTAACAGACCTATACGTGAAGTGAAGACAGTAGTGGCTCCAGTAAGATTTACTAGCGCACTGGTGCTACAGAAAAGATATATAGTGAAAATAAGTGCTTCGATGGCCGTGTTGCTAGATTCATAGCAAACTCAAGATTGAAGGTTCGTCCCGGCCAAAGTTGATGGATTTCTAAAGGAAGAAATAAACAAGCAAACAAACAAAAAAACAAACGAACAAACAAAAATGAATGAATGAATGAATGAATGAATGAATGAATGAATGAATGAATGAATGAATGAAAGGAAGGTTCATACACATCCATTTCGTACATGTAGACATTTCAAGAAACTTAGAGTGTGCATTGTTAATCCACCTTAGAATAACCGAGCGAGTTGGCCGTGCGGTTAGGGTCGTGCGACCGTGAGTTTGCATTTGGGAGATAGTAGGTTCGAATTCAACCGTCGCGTCGGTAGCCCTGAAAATGATTTTCCGTGGTTTCCCATTTTCACACCAGGCAAACACTGGGACTGTACCTTCATTAAGGCCACGGCCGCTGCCTTTCCAATCTAGACCGTTCCCATCCCTCCGTCGTCAAAATCCTTCGATGTATAAACCTCAATCATCAATGAGTCAATACTGATCTGCATTTAGGGCAGTCGCCCAGGTGGTAGATTTCCTATCTGTTGTTTTCCTAGCCTTTTTCCTAAATGTGAGACGTTAAACAAGTAGCAAGAGAAGAGCATCTTAAAATATCATCTCTCGGCGGTTCCACTTGTTCCTCTAAGCTGAAAATCTTAATCGTCCTGACCATTTTTTAGAATTGATTCATTTGATGTGAATGTGGCACCGTTTTACGGCCATGTGCCCTTTCTGACACAAACCCTATATGGAGGGATGTATTCACTATCGCTTTCTTCTGTGATGGTTATTATTATAATAGTTTGTATGTAAACAAAGATGTGTATTAATACGATCAAAAAATCATCCAGCCCCCCCCCCTTCCCACCTCCGAGCTAGAGGAATTAACCAGACTCGGTTCCAACCCGGACGGAAATCGAACCTAGGGCCCCTGGCTCGAAAGTCGTAACATTGATCATTCAACTAAGGTGCTTGCCATATTGCCTACACTCTGTGTAAGTTTTATAGGGAATTGTACGTGAACAACATAGAAAATGCTCCAATATTTGCTCAAAATCATGGTTCTTCTGCTACTGAAGTTTAGAATGCACAGAGTTATAACTATTATCATAATTTCACTATACCTTTAGAAGTATTGCGAACTCATAAAAGTTGAGCTTCCACCAAAATTAATTTTGTTATAAATTTTTTAATGAGTTTTTGTAACATTCAATCAATGTTGTCACTTCATGGGTTGGTACATGTATATCAGGAATTATTGAAGAGAGAGGGCTGAAATTTTGCACAGAATTCTTAGGCAGACAATAGATTAATGTAGATCATTGTTAAGGTTCTACGTGAAATACTTCCCATATTTATTTATGACTGAACATTTTCAATATTAATACTGTAGGATTGTCACATACACTAGAAATGCAATAATCGTCTCGTTTGAACATCAGATTACGGTGAACATCTATGAAAAATGTCATTCCAGTTAAGTTTCTGGTCGCTGAAATACGTGTACCAACTCATGAAGTGAAAAAATGTATCGAACATTACAAGAACTCATTAAAAACTTATAACAAAAGTAGTTTTGGGGAAAGTACAATTTCGTGGGTTTAAAATACTTCTAAAGTTATAGTGAAATTATCATAATAATTATAACCTTATGCATTCTAAACTTCAGTAGCATGAGTACCATAAATATAAGCATATATTGGAGCATTTTATGTGATGTTCACGTACAAATCACCTTAGCATTGCATGAGTCACGTGTTATCTGAGAGATACATGGTGGTTATTATTTGCGGTAACTTCAGCTTGCTTGAGGCTATAAGCCTATCTCTCCTCCTAGCTTCCTGTCTCAGAAGTGGTGACATCCAGTAGTGTTGGGACCTTCATACAATACAAATTTTACTAACTGCTGCCAGTTTTATCTCACAGATACGACGCGAGTAAATTTGTAAGTATTCATGTATATCCCTAAAATGCGTTTGATTTGCTGTGAGTTAGCTCATTATTGTTTGTGCTAGTGTTTGCATCTCAAGATCTTCTGAAATTGAAAATGAAAATGATGATTTGTAAAACTGTATTGTGTTCAGTGGGTTGTTTGACTAATCAATAACATTACAATCTCAGGATCCTGAAGACTGTGAAAAGAACAATCAGATAATTAGTTAAATTGTTTCAAATATGCCAGTGTAATTTCTCAATATTTCAGTGGTTATGTTGCAGATAAACCTTAAAGTGCGTTTGTTGTCGGTTTCCATCTTCCAAAACTTATTTAGGAGTTGTGTAGATGGACAGAATTTATGTATCTCTCAGATGCAACGTGAGCACTGATGCTACTTTTAGGACGCGCCTAATTCAGTGTTAGCATGGAACACTTGACGCAAAGTTCGGTGTCGATGTTCATCCTCTGACCAAGCCAGGTCGCAAGTTGTAAATTAAACATTTCAGCCCGTGAGAATATTTCATCACCACGTTGATCAATCATTCATCCTTCTGCACATGAGTGTGCGTACCGTTCACAGATTAAAGATTAAAGCGGGGGCAAACAGTAGTACAATAATGGTGAAGCATGCTGATGAATCACACCGCACAGCGGTTGTTCCACATTCCTTTCATTTGGGACGTGCCCGCTCCCAGCAGACAGAAACAGGCCGAGCTCCGAGCGTGAAATTCGTAATAAAAACCGTGGAATTACGAGTCTTAATATTCGTGTCTAATTTATTTCCCTCCGCCCCGTATCCACCATGTGCATTGTACTTTATAAAGGGTCTTCACAGTCGCAAATCAGAGCGACTAATGCGGATTTCCAGAACCTAGAACAAAAGAGTCAGCAGTCTGTCGTTCAGAACAATAAAGGAATACTTACCTATAAATCACGAGAGACACATTCCACGTTATTCTATTAAAACAAAGCTATCTTCCATCGCGCCTATGAGCATGAAAATTATGGGTCTCAAAAATTATATTCATTTATGCTTGTGACATCGCATCTTTCATCCTCCTAATCTCATCTTCATCCTTGCTCAGTGGTCACGACGACTTTGTGTAATGAGGTAAAAAATATCGCCGTCTATCTCCTCTGTGACTGTATTGTAAAACTCCAACAAATGTTGGAAGAATACTTAGCTCCGTTACTATGATGTTCTTCATCGTGGTCAAAATACATGTGTGAGATACGTCTGTAAACTACGGTACTATGACCATGTAAATACCTCATATAAACACTTATCTTGGCCCCGACTAGAAATCTGTCACACTGTGCATCTCCGTAAAATCCTTCATCTTTCACAGCCATTTTACCTTACTTCAAATTTCAAATACCTCTAATCCTATCATACTATCATATCATATCATACTAGTAACTCGATGATGTTTGTTTTTTAAAGGGGCCTAACATCGAAGGTCATCGGCCCACTAGTAACTCCATCGTTGCTTCACCTACCCATAGAACTGCCATTTACGATAATTCATTCACAGTAATTGCCTGCCCTGAGTGGAACCTCCTTCCCGAAAGTATCAAGGGTTAAGCTCTTTCAAATAACCACTCTGGAAACAACTTTTGCACCTATAAAGATCATGTGTAAACTTGATGCCGCTTTTCACAATCATTCTATTGTTATGGATACCTGGTAGAAGATTCGTTATTTTTCAGATGTTACTACATTTTATGCACTACCACATTTTTACATGTGGGATGCTAGTTTCAAGAATATTTCCTTTGATTATATTTAACTTATTTCAACTTAATTTAATTTCATCACTCATCATTTTTGCATTAGACTACTATTCATTTAATTTAATTTAATTTAATTTAATTAATATTATTTGTTTTACGTCCCACTAACTACTCTTTTAAGGTTCTTAGAGACGCCGAGGTGCCGGAATTTAGTCCCGCAGAAGTTCTTTTCGTGCCAGTAAATCTACCGACACGAGGCTGACGTATTTGAGCACCTTAAAATACCACCGGACTGAACCAGGATAGAACCTGCCAAGTTAGGGCCAGAAGGCCAGCGCCTTAACTGTCTGAGCCACTCAGCCCGGCTTAATTTAATTTGCCAGCCTATGTAATCTAATTATTGTAATGTAATACAATGCATTGCCTTTGCTTGTGAGATGTGGTGTTTACAGTGCACTATGTCTTCTGATATGGGCTAGAATAAATTTGTTGCTTTTGTTGACCTGTCTCAGTCATCCTTGGCTTTGACGACATGAAAATGACTGAGGTATGAGCGATGCTATTGTAGTAATACCATTCCTTATGCAGCCAGTCCCTGTTACGACTGGAGTGAAAATATCGCTCATAGGGCCGGTTGGTGCCATGCATTTCAATGGGCTTCGCAGACTGATATGCAATAGCAACTTTTGGCTCGGTGAGGAAAGCAACGGGAAACTACTTCACGCCTCATTTCCCTAGTATGCCTCTTCTGTGACAGCTGCTGGAGGAGCTGTAAAGGATCAAACCAGCCTTCAAACTGAATACCCAACAACATAGTACAAGGTAATATACGTACATCTCAGTGCCTGGTTAGATGGAAGAGAAGGCCAACCAACCAACCAACCAACCAATCAACCAACCAACCAACCAACCAACCAACCAACCAACCAACCAACCAACCAACCAACCAACCAACCAACCAACCAACCGCGACAAAACTATGTAGAGGAAAAGAACTTTATGTCATACTATGACATAATTACATTCCGCACTGCTTAATTAAAAATCGTCCCTTTGGGCCGATGACCTTCGATGTTAGGCCCCTTAAAACAACAAGCATCATCATCAGCAACAAGCATTAGAAATCCTCCCTGAATGTTTGTACTCCGCTTGACAATAATATAAACACGGATAATCAGAGATATTATGAATCAGAAACACCTAACTTAACATTGTTGTATTGTTTCTCCACCTAATTGCAACACTGTGGTTCTATACCAGTCTACAGCAATGGCGTCTCTGTATTCCCAGCTCAAATAATCTACAGTCATCACCATGTTCATTATCTTCTTCTTCTTCTTCTTCTTCTTCTTCTTCTTCTTCTTTTCTAGCCTATTTCAATCCACTGCTGGATATAGGCCTCTTCCATGTGCTTCCATCGTCTTCGGTCTTGAGCCACTTGGAACCAGCGTGTTCCAGCCAACAGCTTTATGTCGTCGAGCCATCTCTTCAGGGGTCTTCCAATGCCTCTCTTGTGTCCCCATGGTCTCCAGTGAACAATCCTAGAGGTCCACCTGTTGTAGTCTTGTCGAGCTACGTGTCCTACCCATTGCCATTTTAGTTTTGCTACTATCTCTAGGATGTCTCTAACATTAGTTCTTCTCCTGATGTCCTCTGAACGGATCTTATCCCTAAGGCTGATCCCTAGCATCTGTCGCTCCATGGCTCGTTGTGTTCGCTGAAGCTTGCGAGCACTTTCCTTCGTCAGAGTCATCGTTTCCAGACCGTAAGTTGTAACTGGCAGCACGCACGTATTATAAACCTTGGTCTTCAGGTTAATTGGAACATCCTTGTTAGTGAGGATGAATCTTAGTTTTCGGAATGCAGTCCAACTCATACCTATTCTGCGAGGAATTTCTGCACGTTGGTTGTCTTTTCCAAGTTTTATCTTGTGTCCAAGATAGATGTACTCATCGACAGCTTCTATATATTGGTTTCCCGTTTTAAGTGGTCGACTCTCTGGGCTTAGTATTTTCGTTTTATTAATGTTCATTTCCAAACCAATCTTAGCAGAAGCAGTTTTTAATTCTTGGATCATGCTTTCTAGCTCATCTATATTTTCACTTATGAGCACAATGTCATCGGCAAAACGCAGGTGGTTCAAATATACCCCGTTGATTTTTATTCCTTTATTATCCCAATGAAGGGTTTTGAATACATCTTCCAAGGCAAGGGTAAACAGCTTTGGAGAGATTGTGTCACCTTGTCGAACTCCTTTGCCAACTGGGATTTTATTGGTGATGAGGTCTTCGTCCACTCTGACTACCATTGTTGCTTGATCATAAATGTTTTCCAGAAGCTTTATATACCTTGAGTTTATCATGGCATTTTGAAGTGCCTTCGTGATTGCCCAGATCTCCACTGAGTCAAAAGCTTTTTTATAATCAATGAAGGCCAGATGAATCTTGATGTTGTACTCAGTGGTTTTCTCCAGAAGAAGACGAATAGTCTGGATGTGTTCAACAGTTGAGAAGCCTTTACGAAATCCCGCTTGCTCGGCAGGTTGATAAAAATCCAGTTCTCTTGTGAGGCGGTTGGTTACAATTTTAGTCAGGAGCTTATAAAGGTGTGATAACAAACTCACAGGACGATAGTTCTCTAAATTTTCCTTATCACCTTTCTTGAAGAGAAGTATCACTTCAGCATTTTTCCAATTTTCTGATATTCTTCCAGAGTTAATACACTTGTTCATGAGTATTCTCACGGCTTCTAATCAATTTCCCATTACAGTATATCATAAATTTCGGATTACCTTCAATAATCTAGGACCGAATGACCATGTTTACGACTCTGGTAACTTAGTGGACTATTCACTGCTTCATTTTGACGATCACATGTACTCTTTTCTCGTATCATTCTTAACAACGTACTCGCAACAAAACAAAAAAATCACTGGATGAGGCAAATAAGGATGATTTGCATGACGTAGTGTCAAAATTATTTGTAATGAAACATTTATTTTAAAATAGTCCGCCTGTGTAGTGTAGTGGTTAGTGTAATTATCTGCCAACCCCGGAGGCCCGGGTTCGATTCCCGGCTCTGCTACCAAACATGACAAGTTGCACAAGAACTGGAACGGGGTCCACTTAGCTTCGGTAGCTAGGCCTGGTGTGAAAATGGGAACCACAGAAAACCATCTTCAGGGCTGCCAACAATGGGGTTCTAACCCAGTATCTCCCGGATGCAAGCTCATGGCTGCTTGCCCCTAACAGCATGGCCATCTCGCCCGGTAAAATAATAATAATAATAATAATAATAATAATAATAATAATAATAATAATAATAATAATAATAATAATAATAATAATAAATTATTATTATTATTATTATTATTATTATTATTAATTTCGTTTAGGACCATTAAAGACCTCGTTAAATAACTGTTAATTTTTGAAGGCTTTTTGCACCCAGAATCGCTGTGCAACCTGCCGTCTTTCCGTCGTCCAACCACTGTTCTGCTTTTGTTCTTCATGGAAGCCCTTGAAGTTCTTGATTTGTAATTGGTACTGTGCTCGACCTGAGATGTCCTCTCACATTAGTTCAGCATTGTAGAAGTCCGTCAACACCTCGTGGAAGTCCGGCTTCATGGCTAAATTGTTAGCGTGCTGGCCTCTGGTCACAGGGGCCCGAGTTCAATTCCCGGCCGGGTCGGAGATTCTAACCTTCATAGGTTAATTACGATGGCTCAGGGGCTGGGTGTGTGTGCCGTCATCATCATTAGAATTAATTATAGGTAGACACGCAAGTCACCTGTATGGCGTCAACTCGAAAGACCTGCACCGGACCTCTTTGCAGACCACATACCATTGTTTACCGATTACTTCCTGGAAACACTTCAGAAACTATATACACTGACTCACAGTGACAATGCAACACCAAGGAGGAGTGGTTCGAAAGGGATGAAAGTTGGGGAAAAAAACAGAGACGGCACGGACGAATAATTGATGTTTATTTCAAACCGATATGCAGGTTACACAATGCGCACGGCATCGACTCAGTAGGATGTAGGACCACCGCGAGCGGCGATGCACGCAGAAACACGTCGAGGTACAGAGTCAATAAGAGTGCGGATGGTGTCCTGAGGGATGGTTCTCCATTCTCTGTCAACCATTTGCCACAGTTGGTCGTCCGTACGAGGCTGGGGCAGAGTTTGCAAACGGCGTCCAATGAGATCCCACACGTGTTCGATTGGTGAGAGATCCGGAGAGTACGCTGGCCACGGAAGCGTCTGTACACCTCGTAGAGCCTGTTGGGAGATGCGAGCAGTGTGTGGGCGGGCATTATCCTGCTGAAACAGAGCATTGGGCAGCCCCTGAAGGTTCGGGAGTGCCACCGGCCGCAGCACATGCTGCACGTAGCGGTGGGCATTTAACGTGCCTTGAATACGCACTAGAGGTGACGTGGAATCATACGCAATAGCGCCCCAAACCATGATGCCGCGTTGTCTAGCGGTAGGGCGCTCCACAGTTACTGCCGGATTTGACCTTTCTCCACGCCGACGCCACACTCGTCTGCGGTGACTATCACTGACAGAACAGAAGCGTGACTCATCGGAGAACACGACGTTCCGCCATTCCCTCATCCAAGTCGCTCTAGCCCGGCACCATGCCAGGCGTGCACGTCTATGCTGTGGAGTCAATGGCAGTCTTCTGAGCGGACGCCGGGAGTGCAGGCCTCCTTCAACCAATCGACGGGAAATTGTTCTGGTCGATATTGGAACAACCAGGGTGTCTTGCACATGCTGAAGAATGGCGGTTGACGTGGCGTGCGGGGCTGGCACCGCTTGGCGGTGGATGCGCCGATCCTCGCGTGCTGACGTCACTCGGGCTGCGCCTGGACCCCTCGCACGTACCACATGTCCCTGCGCCAACCATCTTCGCCACAGGCGCTGCACCGTGGACACATCCCTATGGGTATCGGCTGCGATTTGACGAAGCGACCAACCTGCCCTTCTCAGCCCGATCACCATACCCCTCGTAAAGTCGTCTGTCTGCTGGAAATGCCTCCGTTGACGGCGGCCTAGCATTCTTAGCTATACACGTGTCCTGTGGCACACGACAACACGTTCTACAATGACTGTCGGCTGAGAAATCACGGTACGAAGTGGGCCATTCGCCAACGCCGTGTCCCATTTATCGTTCGCTACGTGCGCAGCACAGCGGCGCATTTCACATCATGAGCATACCTCAGTGACGTCAGTCTACCCTGCAATTGGCATAAAGTTCTGACCACTCCTTCTTGGTGTTGCATTTGCTCTGTCAGTCAGTGTATCTACTATCAAGTATCTGAAATATCTGTTCTGTCAATCGCTTTCCGTCCATTCTGAAAAGGTGTACAAAGAATTTTAGTCTTCTTTTCCTAATAGAATCTATCAGTCGTTGATTTTTCTGATACCTTTCTTCAGATGCGCAGGTCACCCATGGGCGATGAAACAGAAAGACCTACACCAGGCGATCGGAACATGTTTTCGGACACACCCAGCACTATAATCCCCTAAAGATAGGGTTGATTCATGACCTCATTTTAATTGTCCTGGTCTTCTCCATCCACATACAGTTGGTGTCGGGAAGAACATCCTGCCGTAAAACTAGAACAAATCCACATCTTCCGCCAAACCCAATAAACTGAGGGAAAAGCTAGGAAGAAGAGGGTATTATTATTATTATTATTATTATTATTATTATTATTATTATTATTATTATTATTATTATTATTTCTTCGATTTTGGCCTAATTTGGAGCACGGTAAAATTTGACTTGCCGGTTAGTCCATTTTCCTTCTCCCAGAAATTCTTCATAATTTCGCTGTGGCTCCTCTTTCCCTCCTCTCACCAAATGTTCTTAGACATTTCATTTTGTTTTTCCTGGAACCCCCTGTATGTATCAATTTTAGCTCGAAACATTGATTGGATTGATGCCAAGTTCCTCTACGTCTTTTCTTGTTTCTACTACGCATTTAGTAGTTGGTTTTAATTTGATGATGCAGTTAAAGATTATCTTTGTTAGTCGAATCTGGTTCATTCTTGTGAGGTGCCCATAAAATTTCAGTCTTCTCTGATGTATAGTGTCTGTGATCTTCTCTATCTGTCTATATAGATCTTAATTTCTCCTATTCCTCGATGTACCATCCTTTCTATTCTCGGGTTCTAAGATATTTCTCAAGATTTTTCTTTCTTTCTTTCTTCTCTAGCTAATCCATTTCCTCTTTCTTATTCAGTACAGACATTCTGAAGTGTAAAGTTCCTCTGGTTTTATAACCGTGGTTAGTGAAAGCTGGGTGGACTCGGGATATCTTAGAAGCAACAGACATGAAAGTAGTGAGAACGGCTGCTGGTTCAAACGGCGGGAACAATGGTAGGAGGGTACTCGGAATGAGGAGATAAAGGATAAGTTAGGTATGAACTCAATGGATGAAGCTGAAAGCACAAACCAGCTTCGGTGGTAGGGTCATATGAGGGGAATTGAGGAGGATAATAGACTCTGTTATCGAGGGTAAGAGAAGTAGAGGAAGACCAAGACGACGATGATTAGATCCAGTTTCTAACAATTTAAAGATAAGAGGTATGGGAATAAACAAGGACGGAGAACCAATTAGAAATAGAGAATTGTGGCAGCGATTAGTATACACAGGGGCTTACAGATTGAACGCTGAAAACCATAAGTCTATAAGGAAATTATTATTATTATTATTATTATTATTATTATTATTACTATTATTATTATTATTATTATTATTATTATTATTATTCAAGAACAATGGGATTGCTGGTGACTAATTGCGATGATTTATCATTATTTTCCTGAATTGCGGGAGGCGATAATTTGTCTTAACTGTCGCTTTCACCGCAGTGTAATTACGCACGTAAACGTCACAGTAAAGAACTTGTAGCGCTTCTTCGTGTTGTAGAATTGTTCTATAATAGCATCTTGTACTCACGCCATGGCATGTTTGTTTTCACTTCATACAACACACAGGACTGACACGAGACAGTCTCCAACTGCGTAGTGTGGAGATAAATCGCTACAATGTTTACACCAAAACTTCTCTGGAAGACTCGTGGCACCACTGTGGTCTTGTCAAGTAAAAGTGTTCTTCCATGGTCAACAAAAAGAGGCGAGCTGAATAGCCACTTTCAGTCGTCGCATTAATTCACTACGCCGGTAGCACTTAGAGTTCGTTAACATCCTTGCCGAGTGACACTGTAAATGGCTTCTCACCAAGGCGGCCGTGGTTCGAATTCTCTTTAAAGATTCACGAATAGAAAAGTCCCATTGTGGTGGTTGTTATTCCACGTAAGACTAGAGTGGACTGGAGCATGATTTCCGAAAATTTCGAGAAGACATGAGTTGGTTCCCAAACCTGTTATTATTGATTTCCAACCATTTTCGAGAAGACATGAGTTGGTTCCCAAATCTGTTAATTGATTCCCAACCATTTTCGAGAAGACTCGATTTGGTAACCAGATCTTTTAGTTGGTTCCCAACCATTTTCGATGTGACACCTAAGTTGTTCCTGGTAGCGTCCGTGGCTCAACGGCAGCGCGTCGGCCTCTCACCGGTGGGTTCCATGGTTCAAATCCTGGTCACTCCATGTGAAATTTGTGCTGGACAAAACGGAGGCGAGACAGGATTTTTATCCGGGTACTCCGGTTTTCCCTGTCATCTTTCATTCCAGCAACACTGCCCACTATCATTTCATGTCATCTGTCAGTAATTAATCATTGCCCCAGAGGAGTGCGACAAGCTTCGGCAGTCGGCATATTTCCTATCCTCGCCGCAAGATGGGGGCTTCATTCGTTCCATCGCTGACACGGTCATTGACTGGAAAACAGGTTGTAGGATTTCATTCATATAAGTTGGTTCCCAAATCTGTTAGTTGGTTCCCAACCATTTTCGAGGTGATACTTAAGCTGGTTCCCAAATCTGTTAGTTGGTTCCCAACCATTTTCGAGGTGATACTTAAGTTGGTTCCCAAATCTGTTAGTTGGTTCCCAACCATTTTCGAGGTGATACTTAAGCTGGTTCCCAAATCTGTTAGTTGGTTCCCAACCATTTTCGAGGTGATACTTAAGTTGGTTCCCAAATCTGTTAGTTGGTTCCCAACCATTTTCGAGGTGACACTTAAGTTGGTTACCAAATCTGTTAGTTGGTTCCCAACCATTTTCGAGGTGACACTTAAGTTGGTTACCAAATCTGTTAGTTGATTCCCAACCATTTTCGAGGTGTCACTTAAGTTGTTTCCCTAATCTGTTAGTTGGTTCCCAAATCTGTTAGTTAGTTCCCAACCATTTTCCAGGTGACACTTAAGTTAGTTCCCAACCATTTTCGAGGTGATACTTAAGTTGGTTCCCAAATTAAGTTGGTTCCCAACCATTTTCGAGGTGATACAAGTTGGTTCTCAAATCTGTTAGTTGGTTCCCAACCATTTTCGAGGTGACACTTAAGTTGGTTCCCAAATCTGTTAATTGGTTCCAACCATTTTCTAGGAGACACTCGAGTTGGTTCCCAAATCTGTTAGTTGGTTCCCAACCATTTTCGAGGTGACACTTAAGTTGGTTCCCAAATCTATTAGTTGGTTCCCAACCATTTTCGAGGAGACACACGGGTAGGTTCCCAAATCTGTTAGTTGTTTCCCAACCATCTTAGAGGGGACACGCGGGTTGGTTCCCAAACCTGTTAGGGAACGTTGGTCCCCCAGTAAACAACATTTTATTTCCTAATTTTAACTGCTTCTGCAGCAGATACGGTTAACGTTGCAAAACACCACACTACCAACATTAATTATGGCATATCCAGCTGAGACATACTATGAAGAATTAGAATAGAAAACATTTTCTGGGAAGTCCGTTACAGAAAAAAAAGGAGAGATGCAGTGACAAAATATATCATTCACTGCGAAATACCACCGGTACAGTCCCGTTGCAATACTAAAGCAACATAGGGTGTGGTCAGTACCTGGATGGATGCCCATCCAAGACTACCACATACCGATGCACACTTACAATTAATTTATCAGACAACAATAGCATGGACCGGTACCCTGGTCACACACACATATATTACACAATCACACTAACACTAAACACATATAAGTTCTAAAACACGCCGGGCTGAATGGCTCAGACGGTTAAGGCGCTGGCCTTCTAATCCCAACTTGGCAGGTTCGATTCTGGCTCAGTCCGGTGGTATTTGAAGGTGCTCAAATACGACAGCCCCGTGTCGGTATATTTACTGGCACGTAAAAGAACTCCTGCGCGACTAAATTCCGGCACCTCAGCGTCTCCGAAGACCTCAAAAAGTAGTTAGTAGGACGTAAAGCAAACAACAGTATTAGTTCTAAAACAAAATGAATGAATAACTTAAACTTAAAATCCACAATTTAGTACACTCACCGATAGAGGAGCGCCAATGAGCGCACCGGTATCGGTACCTCACACACCACCTATCTCTCCGGATAACCAGGGTGGCAAATCAGAAAATTGAGACACATTTAAACCAACGATACAAACAAACACGGCAGATAAACAGTTTAATAGAACTAGAGCTCGCATCACCAACTAAACTCCAACTAACAGACCTCTGAGACTGGCCGTTCAACTCAACGAAGAAGGTTGCAACTTTACCGTTAAAATATACAATTTCAACAAAATTAATCGGACTTATACAATACAATAGAAAACACTCGAAAATGAATAGCCTCTTCATCTGTGAGTCCGTAGGTGACTGCACAGCCCAATACGGGAGGCCCACAGATGGCAGATCGTCCCGGGTGGAGCAACCATTGTTCCACTATTTCGCTCTTTTTCCTTTCTACGTTGTCTCTTATCGTTCGCTATTCGCCTACGATTTCCTTCGAAAAGTAGTGTGTCGCGATGAACTAATGATCTCCAGGATGAACGGTCGAGAGCTAAGGTCTCCAAGTTGTTATCATCAATGTGGCACATTTTTATGCTAGCCTTAATTGCATCCTTAAATCGCTTCCTCTGACTCCCCAAACAACGTTTACCCACTGCAAATTCGGAGTAAAATACTTGTTTGGGTATGCGTAGCTGACGTCTTAAAACCATGGCTTCTTTACAGGTGGTCTGTGCCTCTTTTGCCAGGTTATACGCAGAAGTTATATGCAGAATTCTCCTTAAACTTCGCTGGTGCTATTGTTCCAGTTTTTTAATATGTCACCTGTAGCATGTCCACGATTCAGTTCCATATAGTAAGCTGGGAACTACAATTGAATTGTGTACGATGATCTTTGTTGCAACTTCAATATTTTGATTGTCAAATACTCGGGATCGTAGTTTGGCAAAGGATGGTCCAGCATGATTGATTCTAAATTGGATTTCCGAATCAATATTTGCGCTTGATGAGAGGATGCTGCCAAGGTAAGGAATGATGTTTACTACTTGAAGGCTCATTCCGTTGATGGAGACATTGATCTGTCCATGTCCTTCTCCAGGGGCTGGTTGATAGAGAATACACTACGTGTCTTACTTGTATTCAGTTTGAGACCAATCTTTCTGTATGCAGTTGAAAAGTATTCAAGATTAACACTAGTTCTTCTTTAGACTGAGCTACAACTGCATTATCATCAGTGTAATGTAACTCGATTAATGCTACAGAAAGTGTACGTATCCTCGCCCTTAGATTGCTCAAATTCAACATTTTCACATCCAGTCTATAAGTTATCTGTATTCCTGGAGGAAGAACATCACTGACTAGCCGTATAGCAGCGGTTATATGTGAGAACAAAGTGGAGGATATCACATACCCTTGCTTAACACCGTATTGGTATGAAATGACTCTCCAACACAGTTGGTACCGATAACAACTGCCGTCATATCAGTGTAGAATTGTTTCAAGATGGAAATAAATCTGTGGAAAACCACACAATCCTACAGTCTTCCACAAAGCATCACGGCCTTAGTGAGTTCAATGAAGGCGATATAAAGAGGTATATTCTGTTCTCTGCATTTTTTCTGAAGCTGACGAGTTGTGAATATCAAATCTGTGGTTCCTCTACAAGGCCTGAAGCCATACTAGCTCTCTGGTAGTATTTATTCCAATAAGGGTAGAATACGATTTGCCAAAATTCGAGCAATAAGTTTTCCTAAGGAAGACAGTACTCCCCGATAGTTATTACAGCCTGTTCAGTCACCTTTCTGAAACATTGGAGACATAATACTATCTCTGAAATCAGGAGGCAATTTTAACGATCAGTTCATGTACGTGTCTTATGAGTTCCTCACTACCTTCTATGAGAGCTTTCGCAGATATACCATCAATACCAGCGGCCTTTTGTCACCTTGATTGATTGATAGCAAGCTTAACTTCATCCAGTGTTAGTAGGGAGCCAAATTCCTCTGGAACCTGAACTTTGTTCTGTTGAGTCATACAACTATTCATCAACAACCTATTCCTGATTCACGAGACCTTCAAAATGCTCTTTCCATCTATTCATGATGGAGCATTGATTTTTTTAAACTGCAATTACAATGCAGACTATGTCAGCACTGTCTGGAGTAGAAGTGACTTCTCTCCAAAACTTAAACTACAGCATTCTTATCAGATCTTACAGTGTACCGGTAGATTCTAAAACGGTCGGCTGTAAAAAGCCACAAATTCTTCGTATTCAGACACTGAAAGTGGAGCGCTTCAGCACACCGTGTCCGGTTACAAACCTCCTCCTCTTCCTCCTGTCCACCCTCTGGGAGAAACGCAGAATAGGGTGCAAAAGACCACAAGGGAGACTAAAAAGATACAGAAAATTTATATGTGGAAATGTTCAGTGATATAGCGAGTGAGTTGGCCGTCCAGTTAGGGTCGCGTAGCTGTGAGCTTGCATTCAGGATTTGGTGGGTTCGAATTCCACTGTCGGCAGCCTTGAAGAGGGGTTTCCCTGCTTTTCCAGATTCAAACCAGGTAACCTTAATTAAGGCCATAGCCGCTACCTTCCCAATCATAGGACTTTCCCATCCTTGTTTCGCCGAAAATCTTCCATATATTATTGCGACGTTAAGCCACTGGGAAAAACTGTTCAGTGATAGGCTACATTTTATAGAGATTGTTTGATCATATTAAACGCATGGTGAATGAAGAAAGAATGTCAAGGTTAATCATACAGTGACAAGCAGTAGTCGAGAAAAACCCAAATTACGATAGATGGACATGATTAAAAACAACATAAAGGAACGGGACGATGGAAATATGATAAATGGAGAGGAACATGTTTGTCGGGACCCGGCTATATTTGGATAAGTAGAAATTATGGTGATGATGATGATGATGATGATGAAGATGATGACGACGACGAATGATGAATGATGATGTCTGTTTCTAGCAATTGTGTTTAACGTTTCGTTAATCTACGAATAATACCAGTGATATATGGGATTGTCTGAATACAACTGCTTTTTCTGCTATGAAACTTTTCATACATTAATAATAATGTTATTTATTTTACGTTCCACTAACTACATTTTTACGGTTTCCGGAGACGCTGAGGTGCCGGAAATTTCTCCCGCGGGAGCTCTTTAATGTGCCAGTAAATCTTACCGACACGGGGATGACGTATTAGAGCGCCTTCAAATACTACCGGACTGAGCCAGTATTGAACCTGCCAAGTTGGGGTCAGAAGGTCAACGCCTCTATCGTCTGAGCCACTCAGCCCAGCTATCATACATCAGACCGTCTTAAAACTGAGATGCCAGAGCATCCTTATTTACGCAGTTAGGCCTCGCGTCATCTTAGTTCATAAAGTGAACGAGTTAATCATAGCTTTCACCATAAAAGAAGAAACCTGTGACAAATACAGCCCAACACTACGCAAAACAACTGCTGCCCAGCCAAATGACCTGTAGATATTGGAATCACAAGCGGTCAGTGTGACAACGTTCCCAAACATATTAGTTTGTCTTTCGTGACCGCGTCCGCTACCTCTCCTATGAGTTAGATCCTCAGCTGGTCGCACGAGAATGAGTTCCAACACAAAGTTCGGAATTAAAATCCCTGGACTGACTGGGAAATGAAGCCGGAACCTCCAGGTAGGAGATAGACACGTTACCCCTACCACTAGGGACAATGAAAATGCAATATTTGTTCTGTAAATGAGACGATGTTAGAAATGTGTCATTAATGATCAACGAATGGTTTATAGACAGTGCCTATATACATGATCATTCAGCCAATCACATTATCATCAATTATTATTATTATTATTATTATTATTATTTCTTAGGCTTACACCCTTTAATTCGCATTGTAATCAAACGTTCTTTTCAACCTCACGATCCTTTCCAGTCGTTCTTCCACCGAGATGTTCTGCGGTTCATCCTTCCACCCCTCAACCTGGGTACTTTAATGCAGGGGTCGGGATCTGAATTATTAGAGAGAGAGAAATGCAATTATTTCTGCTTCCCCCATTTGGAGTCTGCCAAAAAGACAAAGTTTACATGCAAATTTGATTAATAATTACAAGGGTCGTTTAAAATATGTCCAGAAATGATGGGTATACTACAGTAAAGCCTAGTTAATCATTTTTTTAAAAACATGTACCAGTCATTAATTTTGAAATTCACGAGGAATTCCTCATAGGACAAAGATATAGCTAAGAGTATACAGTAGATGATTTTTTTTACTATTGCTAACGATCATTTCAGAGCTGCTAACCCAATGTCCTTAATAAATTGGTTATGCAAATTAAATTTCTTACTAAAGTTATGAGATGTGTGAGTGATGTTGCCTCGTACTCCTATCATCAATCCTAAAACATCTATTATTGTTATTATTATTATTATTATTATTATTATTATTATTATTATTATTATTATTATCATCTAAGCCATACTGTAATCCACAATTTAAAACCTCTGCTCAAACTCTATACTTTTACTTTCCGGAGTATTTATTTTAAATACTGGAAATGTAAACATTTTACTGCGGAAAAGTAAAGCAAGAGCGGAGAGAATTGTACGAGTTTGTACTCCAATTATTTTAAGGACGGTACAGAAGCTCCAATAAATTCGCTGTGCAACTTACATTACTTTACAGGGCTGACACTGGTTGATGTCCTGCGCACGAGGTGTAAAGAAGAAGCTAACAAAGAGAAATAAACTGTCCTGAAGCTGAATCTTTAAAGCACACAATGCATTTAATCCTCTGCTTGTCTAGGATATTAACCGTGTTTTACGATGTAGAAGCAAGCTAGGTCGCTGATCTAAGTGAAAATGTACTTGTATGAACTAGCAGACCAATTGCAGTCGTAAGTTATCGTAAGAACTGCAAATAAGATTTATTTTATTTTATCAAAAATTAGGTTCCTAGAAGGAAACCATAATTTAATTTCATCGATTGCAAATGGGGAGAAACGCTGGTAATTTCACGATTGAGCTTAAATTTTTAAAGATTTCTGTTTTAAATCACTAATCAAGAACATGTACTGAATAAGTTATAACGTTTATCTTCTAATGACTTACATTATTATGACGTTAATCAAAATTTTATCGGTTCTATGTCATTTTCATGGAGGTCCGGCTACATGGCTAAATGGTTAGCATGCTGGACTTTGGTCGCAGGGGTTTGATTCTCGGCGGGGTCGGGAATTTTAACCATCATTGGTTAATTTCGCTGTCACGGGGGCTGGGTATATATGTCGTCTTCATCGCCATTTCATCCTCATCACGACGCGCAACTCGCCTACGGGTGTCAAAGCAAAAGAACTGTACCCTGCGAGCCGAACATGTCCTCGGACACTCCCGGCACTGAAAGTCATATGCCATTTCATTTCATTTCATGCAGTTCTTGAGTTACTCCATTATCATTATATATGTCCGACTCGTTGGCTGAACGGTCAGCGTACTGGCCTTCGGTTCAGAGGGTCCCGGGTTCGATTCCCGGCCGGGTCGGGGATTTTAACCTTAATTGGTTAATTCCATTGGCACGGGGGCTGGGTGTACGTGCTGTCTTCATCATCATTTCATCCTCATCACGACGCGCAGGTCACCTACGGGTGTCGAATAGAAAGACCTGCACCTGGCGAGCCGAACTTGTCTTCGGACACTCCCGGCACTAAAAGCCATACGCCATTTCATTTCATCATTATATATGTTGAAAATCATCTTTTGGTCCGTATTGACTAGTCCTAGTTAAAAATAGGATTTAATCCATCTTGTTCAACACAATGATAACAAACTTTGAAATTAATAATTACCTCAAATGTAGACATGTTTCGACCCCTTCTGCCATCATCAGTACATACGAATTTTATTGAACATTCAAATTTAAAAACACTTGTGTGAGACTCTTTAGAAAATTATATTTTCTCAGTTCGGTCATCTTTGAAGAGAGTTCTTGCGTATCTCTTATTATGATATATAAATATTGTTGACTAAGTTTCGGCAATATTTTTAATGATACTGATTTCACGTCACACTAACTACATTTACGGTTTTTAGAGAGGCCGAGATGCCGGAAGTTAGTCCCGCATGAATTATTTTACGTGCCAGGAAAACTACCAGCACGAGGGCTGATTTATTTGAGCACCTTCAAATACAACCAGACTTAGCCAGGATTGAACCTGCCAAGTTGAGCTCAGAAGGCCATCGCTCTACCGTCTGAGCTTCTCAGCCCAGCACCAGTAATTTAAGATTTGATAAGTTCAAGAGATTTCATCCGAATGACTACCAAAGTGTTGTGGATGAAAATGTTATATTTCAAGATTCAATGATTTTTATATTAAACAACACCACCAGATTGTCCCAGTCTACAGTGCAAAACTCTAGTTTTAAAGTACGACTTATATTTTCATTATTAGTATGTAGGCCTGTCTTTGACAGCAGAAATTCACACGCGAAAAGGAATTTACAATTTGAATTGAACTTATTAATGTGTCTTCTGAATAAAAGTTACGTACGGTCGACAACCATAATTACAGCAGTAGACTAATGATGTTACCGAAGTGACAATGTCACCTTATATAATGAGAGAAATTTTCTTAAGAGAGAACCAAGCATTCGGAATTCCACCTTGCTCAAATAACATCTCTACAAGGAAACATTCACGATCAAAATTTGTTAGATACCACTTTCCAAACTCGACAGTTATAATACTCTCTCGTCGTTATAAATGGAGGTAATATCATTTAATACGCCACAATGCTGAATGTTCATTCACTGACAGAAGCATTTTTTAATACTGCTCAGATATCGTGACCATTCTTGTACTATTCTTGTAGCCTATATCTGGTGCCAATTTCTGACCTTCCTCATTTCCTTACGTGACACAGCTCAGAGCACGACCGATTTAATGCGTCACTCTCATTAGCTCAGTGTAGATGTAGTTGGTCCTGCTCGTACCGATAGAAGGAGCTGTGCGCGTTAACAAGGCGAAGATGATACGATCACTCCGCTGAAAAGGTTCAAAATACGTGGTCGTGAAAGGTTAATTAACTTCGGGTGCTAATTTCGACTGCTCAAACGTTCTTCTTTCCTCACCCTCGTTAATGAACATCACAGAAGATGCTGGAAATGGCCTCATCTAAAGAAATGAAAAACTGAGGATCCAAAAGTCCTGACTCCACTTCACTCAGAAACCACCGTCAGAACTCAACACGTCCGGACGCTTTAACGCATGTACAGCAGTGAATTCCCTAATATCCTTTCTAATATCGTTTCGACACGACGATCTCTTCCTTCCCACTTGCACTGATAAACGGCGGTGAGATTTTGTCGGACGTCGTTCCAGATTCCCTTCACTCGAGCAATGTTTTCTGGTGTTCGAACTATTTTCCTATTTTTCGGATAGTTACGGTTTTTATTCGCTACAGAGCTCGTATTAATAATGCTAGTTGTTTTACGTCGCACCGACACAGGTGGGTCTTACGGCGACGATGGGACAGGAAAGGGATAGGAGTGGGAAGGAAGCGGCCGTAGCCCTAATTAAGGTACAGCCCCAGCATTTGCCTGGTCTGAAAATGGGAAACCACGGAAAACCATTTTCAGGGCTGCCGACAGTGGGTCAGAGCTCGTTTCATGCCATTTATCACTATATTTTGCATTGCGGACTTTGCTGGAGGTTTCGCCAAAAAATTCCTGTCTTAAACCCTTGTGCAAACAGTTCCGCACACGTTTTCGAGGAATCGTGTTTCGCATCACACTCGACAATGAACACGAGCTGTTTTATTGTGAGCACTGGTCAAGAAACACGTTTGCTTCTCTCACTCGATCACATGTAATGAAACAACGACGTACTCGGGAGTTGCGCATGCGCAGACATGTGACAGCAACCAGTAGGAGCATCGCAATCACGGTTTCCAGCATTTCCTCTTATGGGCAGTTCTCATGTTCGTTAACAAGCACCAATTCCGCATCAGGCTTATAAATATTTTCCGGGCAAGTTTTATTTTGCCAACAATACCTAACTTACGCCCAAGCTTATTTTATATTTTTAAAAATATTGTCAGTTTAAGAAAAATCATCTAGTCCTAATTACCACTCGAATGAGTTGAAATACGTTTTATATTCCCTTGATGACATGTCTTCCCAAGTCCTCTCTGTGATACTATATATTGTTTAACCTTCTTGTAAGCTTGAGCACTTAGCTACATTAATTCTGTCTTAAAACAGCTTCCCATCCACAACAGCGCTGGCCTTTCAATAGACTACTCTAACACTTGCCGTCTATATTGCTGAAGGTGGTTCGTCAAATACTTTTGCTGTGTGACACGGGAAACCACGTCATTCGTTAGGGAATCATACATGCATCAATTACTTGGAGATATTGTTCTCTCCTCATTGCACCTTGAACAATGAAGTTGGTCCACATTTCTTTTCCCCCATTAGCGTTATTTTCGTTGGAAATTTTAAAGTTTCTTTGCAATTTTTACATTTTTTTTATGTGATGGTTCACCCAACTAGATCTTACTTTTAATTCTCCCCACACTTTGCTATGATATCTTACATGCCTTTGCTATTTCACAAGTTTTTAGTGTAGTGCTTCTTTGCATAACCTCAATTGCATTCTTCTCTTTCAGCCAATTTCAATACTGGATATGTCCGACTCGTTGGCTGAACGGTCAGCGTACTGGCCTTCGGTTCAGAGGGTCCCGGGTTCGATTCCCGGCTGGGTCGGGGATTTTAACCTTAATTGGTTAACTCCAATGGCACGGGGGCTGGGTGTATGTGCTGTCTTCATCATCATTTCATCCTCATCACGATGCGCAGGTCACCTACGGGTGTCGAATAGAAAGACCTGCACCTGGCGAGCCGAACTTGTCTTCGGACACTCCCGGCACTAAAAGCCATACGCCATTTCATAATACTGGATATGAATGAAAGCTTCTAACAGATCAAATTCTGTTTGTTTACTATAAAACATGAGGTTTCACTGAAATTTCTCATTCCATGGCAACCAACAATATTTAGTAAAATAGTTTAAATATATCTCCACATGCGAATGAAACAATCTGAATTTTAGTTTCGAATTTGCTCTTTATGTTTGTAAGTCTTTACTCCTCCGGAAGAGAAACTTTTTTTTTTTGTTTGCTTAACGTCGCACCGACACAGATAGGTCTTATGGCGACGATGGGACAGGAAAGGCCCAGGAATGGGAAGGAAGCGGCCGTGGCCTTAATTAAGGTACAGCCCCAGTATTTGCCTGGTGTGAAAATGGGAAACCACGGAAAACCATAATCAGGACTACGGACAGTGGGATTCGAACCCACTATCTCCCGGATGCGAGCTCACAACTGCGCGACCCTAACCGCACGGCTAACTCTCCCAGTGGAAGAGAAATGAATCGGTTTCTTTCAGAATAGTGAACATGCGAGAAACTATGACGTTACGTGACAAACCTTGTTCTATAGGTCCCCACTAACTACAGTTTGCGGTTCACAAGGACACCCGCGTGCTGATTTTTTTTTTTTTCCGCAGGAGTGTCCTTACGTGTCAGTAAATCGATAGGTAAAAAAAAAACACGGCGCAACAGCCGTGAAGGGCCTTGGCGTACCAAGCAACCACTACCAAGCACGAAGGCCTGCAGATGACGAGGTGCCATGTGATCAGGACGACGAATCCTATCGGCCGTTATTCTTGGCTTTGTAGACCGAGGTCGCTAACCCACCGCCAGAGAGCTCCTCAATTGTAATCACGTAGGCTGAGTGGACCTCAAACCAGCCCTCAGAACCAGGTAAAAATCCCTGGCCTGGCCGGGAATCAAACCCGGGGCCTCGGAGTAAGAGGCAGAGCTCGCTACACCTACACCGCGGGGCCGCCTAAATCGGTAGACAAAAGGCTGGCATACCTGAGCATTTACGAATACCACTGGACTGAGCCGGGATCGAAACCTTGAACTTGGGGACAGAAGTCCATCGCTCCTCTGTCTTAGCCACACAGTCCGACAAACATGGAAGACGTCTTATTCTTTGAAGAACTGGGGGTCACGGGAGGTCGTCAAGAGAAGGGGACGGCTGTGAAGGGTATGGAAATTATTTATTTTTTACAATTGGCTTTACGTCACGCTGACCCAGATAGGTTTTATAGCGACGATGGGACAGGAACAGGTTAGGAGTGGGAATGAAGCGCCCGTGCCTGGTGTAAAAAATGGGAAACCACAGTAAACTATCTTCAGAGCTGCCAACAGTGGGGTTCGAACCCACTATCTCCCGAATGCTGGATACTGGCCGCACTTAAGCGACTGCAGCTATCGAGCTCGATAATGCTGGATTCAGCTAGGGGACTCGTGGTCGCCAACCCTCGCTCCAAAGTTAATAATAATAATAATAATAATAATAATAATAATAATAATAATAATAATAAAAGTATTGCCTTCACTATCGTGTGCAGACATTTTTAATTTGATGCCATCTGGCTGCTTGCTCGTCAATGCCATCGTTCCGTTTTACTCCAGGCACACTAGATGGCAGAGTAAACCGAATATCTCTAGGTCGTCTACGGCTGATTTTTAATTAATTTTGTCGGGTAAACACCAAATGTGTCACCAGAGATCTTTTACATGCCGATATCGTACGACATGGAGTGTCGAATGGACTTTTGTCCACCCACCCTACAATAATCCGACTACTTCGGCCGTGTTTGCTGTTGGCTTTACATCGCACCGACACAGACATGTCTTATAGCGACGATGGGACAGGAAAGGGCTAGGACTGGGAAGGAAGTGACCGTGGCCTTAATTAAGGTACAGCCCCAGCATTTTCCTGGTGTGAAAATGGGAAACCAGGGAAAACCATCTTCAGGGCTGCCGACAGTGAGGTTCAAACCCACTATCTCCCGAATACTGGATACTGGTCGCAATTAAGCGACTGCAGCTATCGAGCTCGGTCGGCTGTGTTTGAACCCGCGATCTTGGGATCCGAAGGCCGAAACTCTAACACTGATCCATAGAGGGAGCTACTGTACCACCAAACTGAGAGCTCCTGAGTGTTACCCCCTTTTAGTCGAATATTACGAAAGGAAGGGAATACCATGGATGTATTCACCATTCTCGCTCACAAGGTGATTGCTTCTTTTCCCCAAGTAATTTTTAAAAGTGTGGCTAATATGCCGATGTATCACATTTGTGCACCTATGACGTTCCATTTTTCACTATTAGAGTTATTGAGGAATATATTTCAATTTCCTTCACTGAAAACCAGACGGTCCTTAATTTCTATATAAATACTAGGAAAAATTTGAATAGGACGAATTGATTCTTTGGACCTGTTAAACCGCACTTCAATCCATAAATTGCATCAGTCAAATTCACCTTTCGTAAAAATGATAACATTGTAACAAAAGAAATCGATATATTCACCGATTCGTATAATGAACTCCATAAGAAACTAAAAGCCTGCCTTTAAAATTTGTAATTTTGTAAATAATTCTTTTTTCATTCTGGTATTCATCATTTCCCAGTTTTCTGTTTGTTTGTTTGTTTGTTTCTTGTTTTGTTTTTTCACTTTGTATTACCGTGTGATTTCATAGTACATTTTTCATTTCTTTTAAATTGTAAGTGGTGTGATATATAATGTTAATATTAATTTTGTTTTATTTAGTTATTGTTGATTTTTAACTTTGTTTTTGTTAGATTTTAACTTCACCGATAAAGATTGATAAACCATGTTAAGAAGGTACTTAATTGGGTGTAAAACCTGTGTACTTTCAAATAAATAAATTAATTAATTAATTAATTTTGGGTCTACGTACGTGTATTCACAGGAACATAACAATTTTAAAGATTAGTAGGTCTACAATGTTGCTGAAAACGGTACAAGGACACCAGATTTTAAAAATACTGCAAAAAGGTGATTTAATGTGTTTAGAACGAAGTAGGCTTGTATTCTGACCCAATCCGTCATTTCTTGGTCCTTATCAGTCATTATGAAGTTCAGCGATACAAGTTATTTTCCGTGATTTTGCATCAAAAATGGTGCGTGCTGAATGCGATTAGAGTCACACGTGATTTTTCATCACTAATCAGTGAGATCCTTGCATATTAAAGAAAACACTACCTCTCTTCGTGACTGAAATCAAGATAGCGTTATCATCATTCAAATAAAGACGTAGTTCCAACCACGCACAAGAAATCCATAAGCCACGTGAAGGAAACGGACATGAAAACTGTAGACCTGGTGGTATTGTTTTATGAGGAAGTACAGTTTGATAACTATCCTCTCTTAACACCAATCAGATGGAGGAGATCGAACCCATCAAAAGATTAAACTACCAGCAAAAGAAAGGTAAGGCCCACCAAGGGCGTGAAAATGAAAGGCACCCTAAACCTCGCAAACTTAATACCCTGGGGATTGAGAGAGAAAAAGATTTAGCCAAAGAATGTCACACATGGAAACTGGTGCAGGTGAGTGAAAACAATGTTAGATTCAACTATAGATTATACGATTAGTAATCTACATTTCTCAAGTTGTGAGCCTTTAGAGGGCCTCCTTCCAACCACCCCATACGAGAGGCAGGGTATACCATAGGTGTACTTTGCGCCTTTGGGTATCTTAGTCATAAGTCTCATATACATAATAATCTATGGCCTCAACTACCGTGTGCTGGCATTTTTAATTTCTGGGAAATTTATGTCTGATAACTTTTGACAATGTTTCGTCCATACGATGTGGTATTTATAGTTAGATAGCTTTGGGAAAACATTCATCGGAAGTAGTTGAGAGAAAGGTAGAGTAAGTACTGACATTTTCCTCCAGGCTTGTCAAAAAGTGGAACTTTAACCCCTTTTTCATTTGTGATGGCAGAGGCTCAGTATATTCCATTCAAGAGCTGCACAGTAGCGCTGTACTTGTGAAAGTTCAGAGTTTATATTCCCTTAATATTCACCACGTAGGCTTACAGTTTAGATGATTGGCTGAGTGCCAAGGACCTAAATGTGAGGCCCCTTAAAGCAACAATCATCATGTGATCGGTTGAAAATTACTTGGTTCTCGAGGGAAGAGCACTTCATTACACAGATTCCTTGGCTATTTGATACCAGAAAGTTTAGCTATACGTTGCCAATAGAAAGGTACACTTTTTAGAACAAGTTCAAATGAGCCGTTCTTTTACAAGAGCAACCATAGTCCAAGAAAATAATTTCTGAAGTTATACGAGACAGTGATGCTGGAATATTACCTCCTGGGTCTCACCTGGCATAAACATTTTGTAAGAAAAGAACCATAGTTCTCTGTTATTCTCCACTTAAATTTTGCTACTTTGACAATCAAAGCTGTCACGTCCGAGCCTTCGAATTCCGAAACTGAGAAACGTTGACTGATCGCATTAGTGGCTGTTACGTACAATATTTTATTTCGCCGGGCTTAATGGCTCAGATGGTTGAGGCACTGGCCTTCTGACCCCAACTTGGCAGGTTCGTTCCTGGCTCAGTCCGGTGGTATTTGAAGGTGTTCAAATATGTCAGTTTCATGTCGGTAGATTTACCGGCACGTAAAAGAATTCCTGCGAGACTGAATCCCTGCACTTAGGCGTCTCCAAAATCCGTAAAAGTAGTTAGTTGTACGTAAAGCCAATAACATTATTATTATTATTATTGTTATTATTATTATCTATCTATATACATATATAACGTTAATGTGTATGTTTCACAAAACTGAGGGGGTGGTTTGTACCAAAATCTTCTAAATCGCCTTAATTGTACAGGAAAAAATCATTCATTTCTTGAAAAGTCAACGGAAATATATTCATTTTCAAGATCGAATCATTAAGTGATCACTCCAATAATTGCAGGCGAAGTGTTACCCTAACCCGCCATACATTCTGTAATTAGTGGGTTGCTAAGTGACTAACACTTTCATTAATTATTACTACCTGTCAAGCCAGAAAGTATACACTTCCTCTGATGATTGAGGAATACTATTCTCTGCTAGATACTCTTTGATTCTCTGACCTTCCCCAGCTTCTAAATATACTCAACAGATGGCAGGACGTTCCTAATCACTTACATGTTACTAAGAGAAAACAGTCTACGTACGTACAGACGAGAAGGTACCAAGTCAACAGCCTTCTGTATGACCTTTAAAAAAGCGCAGGGACAAACTCTTGAAAAAGTGGGTGTTTACTTCAGCCACGGCCAACTGTATGTTACACTATCTCGGGCAAGATCGTTTGAAAATGTTAAGGGGGGGAGACCCAGCTTAACAAAGGAAAAAAATAGGTTTATTCGATTGTTAAATATGCTACAATTGTTGTTGACAATTGCTGCACATATCCCAGTATTGGCATGCTTCCTAGCAACCAGAAGCTAATTCAATAATGTCAGAATTTTAATAATTTTAATATTTTTTAAAATAAAATATTCAAAATTTCCCGTCTTTTTAACAATATATCACTGTTTCCCTTATAAATTCCAAGTTTATAAGAATTTTCGTACTTTTCCTTTCTTAAATTGTGTATCAAAACTCCAGCTACAAAATGAACCTCACTCATTAACATACACTGTGATTTGGAATTTTTTGGTCGCGTTTTTATTCCGAGCACCAGAAAATATTAATAGCTTTTTAAATAAAAATGTTACATAAAATCGAATTTAAATCCTATTGATCTGAATGAGGTACAGATTGTAGTACAACATTACGGGAGGAAACTCTGAAAAAAAATCTTAATTATCCGTGAATCAGTAAGAGAGTTATGAAGGAAACCGTGATATATTGTTAAAAAGGCGGGAAATTTTTGAACATTTCATTTTAAACTGTTATAATTAGAATTTTGACATTATTAAAGTTGCTTCTGATTGCTCTTAAGCATGCCAATCCTGGGGTATGTGCAGTATTTGTCAACAACGTTTGCAGCATATAACAATCGAATGAATATTGACCTATTTTCCCCGTGTTGAGCTAGGTCTCCCCCCTTAAGATCCAGATACCGCCCAATGGTCGAAGCACAGAGAAATTGTGTGTAAATAAGTGTAATAAACTAAATTACGAATGAAGCTTTTATTATGTGTCGGTATTAAATGTTAAAAGTATGACTAGGACAGGCATATCAAGACGAGTTAACTGACCTATTTATAAGGAATGCTGTGGGGCTGCACGTGTCCACTAGTTATTATTATATACCGAGCTCGATAGCTGCAGTCGCTTAAGTGCAGCCAGTATCCAGTATTCGGGAGATACTGGGTTCGAACCTCACTGTCGGCAGCCCTGAAGATGGTTTTCCCTGGTTTCCCATTTTCACACCAGGCAAATGCTGGGGCTGTACCTTAATTAAGGCCACGGTCACTTCCTTCCCAATCCTAGCCCTTTCCTGTTCCATCGTCGCTATAAGACATGTCTGTGTCGGTGCGATGTAAAGCCAATAGCAAACACGGCCGAAGTAGTCGGATTATTGTAGGGTGGGTGGACAAAAGTCCATTCGACACTCCATGTCGTACGATATCGGCATGTAAAAGATCTCTGGTGACACATTTGGTGTTTACCCGACAAAATTAATTAAAAATCAGCCGTAGATGACCTAGAGACATTCGGTTCGAACCCCACTGTCGGCAGCCCTGAAAATGGTTTTCCGTGGTTTCCCATTTTCACACCAGACAAATGCTGGGGCTGTACCTTAATTAAGGCCACGGCCGCTTCCTTCCCACTCCTAGTCCTTCCCTGTCCCATCGTCACCATAAGACCTATCTGTGTCGGTGCGACGTAAAGCAACTAGCAAAAAAAAAGTTATTATTATTACTATATTTCATACTACGGTGAATTTACTTATTTAAATTATATATTTTACTAGCTGTAGTATCCGTCGTTTGCGGATAGTTTCAAAATATTTACCTTTAGGATTTGTATTACCAGTTAGTTATGTGTGATGTGAATTTTTGCAGAATTCCTTTTTGACTTGCAGATTGATATGTTACGATCTATTATGTAGTTTTAGAATTATTTAGATGTGTTTGATTTCAAGTTTTAGATTATTTAATTTTCGAGTAAAACTTCGTCCTTATGGAAGCTCGAATCGACTGGGAAGTATTTGACCCTGTCAAAAATTAATAAGTGATAACTATATGTATTTAGCCGTCGCACTATAGATACGATTACTACTATCAATGAGACTGTCCCCCTTTCGCCCCCACCGCTAAGAGATAAAAAATCTGGATTGTCACCATTCATCTCAGTTGCCCAGAAAACTGTAGATTCGACACTGTTTTCGATTATTTTTATATCTCACTCCCCCCTCACCCACACCCCAAAGGGGGCTGAACATTTAAAAAGCTCAGCATGTCACTATTCATTTCAGCGACCACTTAAACTATAGATTCAATAATATTCTAGATTATTTTTATACCACCCCCTCGCCCCTGGGAATAAGGGTGCTAGGGGTGTCTTACCCCCACCCGGTTTGTCTCCTGATACTAACTGATAAGTGTACCAAGTTGGTGAAATTGCTCCAGTGTTTTAAGAAGAGATGTGTCATTTACACACCCACACACACACACACACACACACATCCATTTTTATATATAGTAAGAAGAGGAAGATAAGATTTTTATATATAGTTTTTCGATTATTTTTATATCTCACCCCCTTCGCCCACCCCCCACTTGGACTTGCAAAACATCCGGAGTATTACTATTCATCTCAGAGACCCTGAAATCTATTGATTCGAAACTGTTTTAATGATTTCTATATCTCACCCCCCTTCGCTCCCCACCTAAAAGGGGGATGAACTTGGACTTTAAAAAATTCTAGAGTATTACTTCTCAACTCAGCGACCCCGAAAACTATGAATTCGACACTATTCTCGATTATTTTTATAACTAATCTCCATGACCCCCTCCCTTAAGGGCGCTAGGGATGACTTACCCCCACAGTGCTCGTCTCCCCATAGTAAGTAGCCTAATACGTGTACCAAGTTTGATTGAAACTGCTCCAGTGGTTTAGGAGGAGATGTGTCATTTACACACACACACACACACACACACACACACACACACACACACACACACACACACACACATGTACATCCATTTTTATGTATAGTAAGATTTTTATACTTTACCCCCTTTCCATTCCCGCCCAAAGGAG
Organism: Anabrus simplex; assembly: GCF_040414725.1. Classification (NCBI taxonomy): domain Eukaryota; kingdom Metazoa; phylum Arthropoda; class Insecta; order Orthoptera; family Tettigoniidae; genus Anabrus; species Anabrus simplex. Next base: position 216,264,021 of record NC_090270.1, on the reverse strand, counting down.
TCCTCTGAGTTCCTTATACAACAGAATTTTTTTTCCGGATATTAAGTCTTATTTGTACCAATTTTGGTTGGCAGCTATACCCAAACGTACATACATAATCTCGCTGCTCTAGAATCCTGAAGCTGACGTTGCCATGGTTACGGCAGTTCATTTCTTTTATCCGATTCCTAGAGCAGGGGTAGTGTGGTGCCAATATCTCCGTATCGGTTGGTTTTAGGGCCTTAAAACATGGTTATCGATGCTGTAGGGCTTACCGCGTTTTGTTCTTTGCGTCAAGAGGATTAAATTGAGCTTTGTCTCGTCCTTATACGACAAATTCGATATTTTTCCTATATTAGCCTATTACTTTATATCCTCCCCCGTGCCCCCCACTCGAGTTGATTTGAAAATAAAATACAGCCCATGTTACTCACTGGCAATCTAGCTTTCTATAGGTGAAGACATTTTTAAAATCAGTTCAGTAGTTTTTGAGACTATCCGTTACAAATAAACATACAATTTTTTTCTCTTTATAATGTTAGTATAAATTTTCAGTATTCGGGAGATAGTAGGTTCGAACCCCACTGTCGGCAGCCCTGAAAATGGTTTTTCGTGGTTTCCCATTTTCACACCAGGCAAATGCTGGGGTTGTACCTTAATTAAGGCCACGGCCGCTTCCTTTCCACTTCTAGCCCTTCCCTGTCCCATCGTCGCCATAAGACCTGTCTGTGTCGGTGCGACGTTAAGCAACTAGCAAAAAAAAAAGTATAGATTTTATTTGTATTCGTAACACGCAAATCATCCATACTTCATTCATTCTTTAACGCTTTATGTTGTGTGTGTGTTTTGCTACGTGAAAGACGTGAATGAATGGAATTATGTTGTAATGAAACATCAAGGTTAAAGTTGTTTGAAGCAGTGAACAGTTTACTAAGCTACCAAAGTCGTAAACATGGTTTCCGGCCCTAGATAAATGAACGTAATACGAACTTTACGTGATATATGCGATATTATCTGTTAGAAATGGTGTAACCTATACATTCGTCAACATGGTGATGGCGACAGATTACTGGAGCTGGGAATGCAGAGACGCCATTTTTGGAATAGATGGGTACGATACTACAAGCTGATGGAGATGGTGCTCGATGATTCATAATCTTTCTGACTATCCGTGTTTACATTTCTGTGAAGCGGAGTTCAACTAATCAGATACGATTTACAATGAGACAGGGCGGAAAGTAAAATTACGACATAGTATAATTTACAGCGCTGTCGAAAATGGGGTTCGAACCCACAATCTCCCGAATGGAATCTCACAGCTGCGCGCTCCTATCCGCATGGCCAACTCGCTCAGTCATTAAGTCTTCTTCTCTACAACATTACAGCATATAGTCTTTAGGTTGATGCTTTCATAGCCCGTACTAATAGATATGATAATATAGCATTTCGGCTTTTGCCGTGTGAAAAAGTAAAAAGAAATTATTCTTTATGTTTCACAGAGACCTTGCTGCGCGTCTTCAGAAGAAATCGTGGACAGAGGAGTTTTTCTTCTCAAGACTCAGAGCAAAGTGTTTTCAAAATGTAAATAATTCGTAAAAGAACTCGTCACCGAGCAAGTGGCTGTCCGGTTTGGGTCATGTAGCTATCCGTTAGCATTCGGGAGATAGTAGTTTCGAATCCCACTGTCGGCAGCCATGAAGATGGTTTCCCGTAGTTTTCCATTTCCAAACCAGTCAAATGCTGGGGCGGTACCTTAATTAAGGCCACAGTCGCTTCCTTCCCACTCCTAGCCACCTCCTATCCCATCGTCGCCATATGACATATCTGTGTCGGTGAGACGTAAAGCAAATTGTAAAAAAAAAAAAAATCTTCGACAGACCCACTTTTATTCTGAAGATGCAGAGCAAAGTCTCTGCGAAACGTAAAGAATTTAATTTAGTTTTCTTGACAATGCAAAAGTCGCCTCTGTTGTGTAGTGGTTAGCGTGATTAGCTGCCACCCCCGGAGGTCCGGGTTCGATTCCCGGCTCTGTCACGAAATTTGAAAAGTGGTACGAGGGCTGGAACGGGGTCCACTCAGCCTCGGGAGGTCAACTGAGTAGAGGTGGGTTCGATTCCCACCTCAGCCATCCTCGAAGTGGTTTTCCGTGGTTTCCCACTTCACCTCCAGGCGAATGCCAGAATGGTACCTAACTTAAGGCCACGGCCGCTTCCTTCCCTCATCCTTGCCTATCCCTTCCAATCTTCCCATCCCTCTACAAGGCCCCTGTTCACCATAGCAGGTGAGGCCGCTTGGGCGAGGTACTGGTCATACTCCCCAGTTGTATCCTCCGACCAAGAGTCTGAAGCTCCAGGACACTGCCCTTGAGGCGGTAGAGGTGGGATCCCTCGCTGAGTCCTAGGGAAAAGCCGAACCTGGAGGGTAAACAGATGATGATGATGATGATGATGATGATGACAATGCAAAAGCCCAAAAGCTACCGTAACTTTATATTGCTGTATAATGTTTAGTCTATTTGTAATCTTGTGTTTTTAAAGCGTCGGTTAGGAATTTTTCCACATATATTTGAACTCTTGAAGGAGGTGTCAAACATTCCCTGTATTACATTCTCAAAAAACTTGGTAATCCTACCTGGGATAGACATAAAAAGTTTCCATGGCTTGGGATCGAACCCCACGACTGTGGAGGCAAGTCTCAGCAGTGTTCCACTTGTCTCTTTACCCTTGGCGAGCTGTATGATGCGGGTTATATTTAAAGCACTATTGTGGGGTTTCGGCCAGGATTATTTTTAATAGCAGTGTGATTATGAAACATAAGGGCGCAGCTAGACCGCGCGACTCGCCCAGCAGACGGGATGGCAGACAGAGACAGGGGATCGGAATTAGCCCTGGCGAGGTGCCGGCCGCTCGCGGCACATCTGGCGCACGACAGCTCCTCAATAAATCTATCCTCGCTGGCATGCCATTCTCTTATAATTATACTGAATTCAACAGTGAAATGTAACTAGATACACCACACAACAAGACAAAATGGAGAGAGCTCCTCAAACTCGATAGAAAATCATTTAATACAAAATGTGAACAGAAAACCATAGGAAGGGTTTTATTATTATTATTATTATTATTATTATTATTATTATTATTATTATTATTATTATTATTATTATTATTATTATTATTAGCCAATAGTGAGCTGTGATTGCACAAATTCCTTCGCTTTCTCATATAATTTATTTTCTTTCCTCTTTTGCCAGTAATAAGTACTTCATTCTCAAGCTCGCTTTCCCTCGTTTTTTCTTCTGGGGGGCCGATGACCTCGATGTTAGGCCCCTTTAAATAACAAGCATCATCATCGTTTCTTCTGGAAATACCCTATTTGTTCTTGTTCTCTTTTGATTCTTTTCGGAGAGATCCTTCACTGCCGCATTTATTCATCTGAACACTTCTCGGTTTGCTATGTCTTCCGTTGATTCCACGCTTGTCTAGATCTTGCTGGACTTTCTCCACCCATGGAACATGTCTCCCTGTTCTCCTGAAAGATCAAAATCACCTCTTTAAACAAAACAAAATTGCTTTACGTGTCACCGGCACAGATAGGTCTTATGGTGACGATGGGGTTGGAAAGGGCTAGGAATGGGAAGGAAGCGCCCGCGGCCCTACAGCCCCAGTATTTCCCTGGTGTGAAAATGGGAAACCGAGGAAAACCATTTTCACGATTGCCGATAGTGGGATTCGAACCCACTAACCCCGAAACGCAAGCTAACAACTACGTGACTCAAACCACGCGGCCACTTGCTCGGTGAATCGATGTGTAACTTATATTTTCCTATGAATTATTTATAAATAACAGTATTATATAACAAGTTGTCAGGTAATAAATAACTATGGAAGACAAAGCTATAATACCTACGTAAACCTTCAAGTAACTAGGTCTGAAAACATAGCATAATTTCATTAGGAAATCCTCATCGATACGGTGAGAATGCTATACTAGGAGCCGTGTTTCGTTAACACAGAAAGTACATTTGCCGTGGCTAGATAGTAGAGCGAGTGGGTATTAGTGTAATAGATGTACAAGGAAGATTATCCCAGGAAGCTAATCTCTATCTATTGCTATTACACAAATTGAGGCTGTCATTTATACCACATTCTTGTAAATTTAGGGGCGAGGCCCGTCACGTAAGGTGATAATATATTGGCGATTCTGCTCCACTAGAATTTAAATTCACTATAGTAAATCCCTTATTCATTAATGAAGTAGCAAGCGACTTTAGCCTACAGGGTGCTGAATATCCGAACTAACAGCTAACTCTCAGCGATATGTCACGTCGAGAGTGTAAGTGGAATGTGGTGAAGATGGCTACATACCGCAATGCGCTGAGCTTATTTCGGAAATAACGAAACGAAAGTGATAAGTGGGTTATATGGTGTTATCTTCACCTCCCCCACCCCCGAAAAGGAAGAGATCAAGATACAAAAAAATCTTGTAGTTTTATATGTTTGTTGATATTGTGATGACAGCCTCGGGACCTCCAGTTTTAAGTGTGATCCGAATCACAAACATTAATTTCAAAAATTCCACATGCAGTTTCTTGAATTTGAACCATGACCATCTTAATGACAAACAAGAGACGGTACCAGTCAACTAACATGCCCACAAGACGTGATTCTATCCTTCTAACATTTAAGGGAACTCACACATGCTAAAAACTTGTACGAATAAGCGTAGGGATCGTGGAACCTCCTCTAAGCCTGAGAAATTTTCCCTTACATGTACATGTTTCATATTTCCCTTCACACCCACCCCCTTGGCAATTCCTGTATTCTCTGGCCGTACTAGACCTATATAAACCTTCCCAACTGTCATTCCTCTTCCTTTTATTTTATTTAAGTCTCCACTATTCGAGTGGATGAACTCTGCAAAGTGCATATTTGTTTAATATTAAAAGAGGCTGTAGATCTTGATGTTTTCCCGGCAAGACAGCTATCATCATTATCACCAAACTGCTCTGACATCGTTAGCATGTGGCTTATAGAAACCGTCGGCAGCGCAGATAGCTTTCCGTGGTTTCCCATTTTCACACCAGGCAAAAGATGGGGTTGTACCTTAAAATTAAGGCCACGAAAAATACCATCCTAATCCTATTCTTGCGTCGCCAAAATCCTTCGAAGTGTTATTTCGACATTAACAAAAATTATCTAAACCTAATTCGTATAACGAGTGTCGTGCTAGTAAATATATTTTTTAGAATAAAGACTTGTTTAACTAACTATCGATACACTTGGGAACGTAGAGTAGAGACTACAGAGTCCCTAAATGAGATTAGTAATGCATCCACTCATTTCATCTTTCTATCTGACGATTGCACATTTGATTCTTGCGAGCTTCTAGCGTTAATTAGATGTCAACATTCCACGAAATCACACTAAATAAAACAGTCTCCTCTCTAACACATATTTCCAATGGTACAACAAAACTTTAGTTTCATCTTGGTAAAACACAAAGCTTTGTGTCACCTTCTGTACTAAAACTTTGAGATTCAATACGTTCCCTAAATATCTTGGTACCTATTTTCTCCTTCAATGAACATCTTAGGAAAGCTACCAAAAAGCTTAAAACTAGAAATAATATCTTGAAAAATTTGTGTGAAGCAATATTCTGCAAACACCCAACGCTGTTCAGCTTTGAGACTGATTTGCTCCTGGTCGGAATACTGTGCACCAGTTTGGCTTAATAGACCCGCAAGAGATTTCTTTTTTTGTTATTTGCTTTACGTCACACCGAGACAGATAGGTCCTATGGCGACGATGAGGCAGGAAGGGGCTAGGAGTGGGAAGGAAACGGCCGTGGCCTTCATTAAGGTATAGCCCCAGCATTTGCCTGGTGTGAAAATGGGAAACCACGGAAAACCATCTTCACTGCCGACAGTGGGGTTCGAACCCACGATCTCCCGAATACTGGATTCTGGACGCACTTAAGCGACTGCAGCTAATGAGCTCGGTCCGCAAGACACTTGTCGATAGGCAGCTTAACACGACTATGGGATGGATTTCTAACACTTTGTCATCCACTCCAACTTTTTGGTTCCCTCTGCTGGCAGGAAATATACCCCACGATCTGCCTCTATCAAATGTACGATTCGTTGACTGAATGGTCAGAGTACTGGCCTTCGGTTCAGAGGGTACCGGGTTCGATTCCCGGTCGGGTCGGGGAATTTAATCGCTTCTGATTAATTCTTCTGGCTCGTGGACTGGGTGTATGTGTCCGTCTCAACACTCACATTCAGACAACATACCACACTGCCAACCACCACAGAAACACGCAATAGTGGTTACATCCCTCCATATAGGGTTGGCGTCAGGATTATAGATTAAAGAGCCCTCGCCATACCATCGAGCTCATACGTGAATGCAGACTGCAGACCTGAACTGGTGACTTGATTGATGACATCATCCGGCCGTATAATAGGGTCAAATCCACATGCGCGACGCACCCGCGACCCCACAGATATGGGGAAAAGCGGTAGCAAAAGGAGAAGAAGAGGAAGTCTGCCTCTATCAAATACCCTCCTCCGTGTACTCAAAAAGATCAGTAGAGATCCTGTGAAGACATTCCATCACTGAGCAATAATAGGTTGAAATCCCGCCATCCATCCTTACGAGAGGCTCACCGTTTGAAACTTCTTCGCATCGTTCTGCTATCATGTTTCAAATCAAATCAATCATTAATGATCTGCGTCTGAGGCTCCCAGCCACGTGACAGATTCCCTAATCAACTGTTTACCTAGCTTTTCATTAAACATTTTCAAAGAAATTGGAAATTTATCGAACATTTCCTTTTATAATTTATTCCAATCCCTTACTCCTCGTCCTACAAATGAATATTTTCCCAAATTTGTCCTCTTGAATTCCATCTTCATACTATCTTGCCTAATTTAAAAGCTTCACTCAAGCTTATTCGTCTACTCATGTCATTCCACGCCAACTCTCCACTGACAGGTTGAAACATACCACACAGTCGAGCATCTCTTCTCCTTACTCCCAAGTCTTCCCAACCCAAAGTTTGCAACATTCTCGTAACTCTACTCGTTTGACGGAAATCACCCAGAATTCACCTTTGAAATTTTTCCACGTCTCATACTCTGGAGCCATACTTTAACTGTGGTCTTACCAGAGATTGTATACACCCTCTCATGTACCCCTAAACAATTCTTAACAACCTCGTTAATACACTGACTGACAGAGCAAATGCAACACCAAGAAGGATTGGTCAGAACTTTATACCAATTGCAGGGTAGACTGACGTCACTGAGGTATGCTCATGATGTGAAATGCGCCGCTGTGCTGCGCACGTAGCGAACGATAAATGGAACACGGCGTTGGCGAATGGCCCACTTCGTACCGTGATTTCTCAGCCGACAGTCATTGTAGAACGTGTTGTCGTGTGCCACAGGACACGTGTATAGCTAAGAATGCCAGGCCGCCGTCAACGGAGGCATTTCCAGCAGACAGACGACTTTACGAGGGGTATGGTGATCGGGCTGAGAAGGGCAGGTTGGTCGCTTCGTCAAATCGCAGCCGATACCCATAGGGATGTGTCCACGGTGCAGCGCCTGTGGCGAAGATGGTTGGCGCAGGGACATGTGGCACGTGCGAGGGGTCAAGGCGCAGCCCGAGTGACGTCAGCACGCGAGGATCGGCGCATCCGCCGCCAAGCGGTGGCAGCCCCGCACGCCACGTCAACCGCCATTCTTCAGCATGTGCAAGACACCCTGGCTGTTCCAATATCGACCAGAACAATTTCCCGTCGATTGGTTGAAGGAGGCCTGCACTCCCGGCGTCCGCTCAGAAGACTACCTTTGCCTCCACAGCATAGACGTGCACGCCTGGCATGGTGCCGGGCTAGAGCGACTTGGATGAGGGAATGGCGGAACGTCGTGTTCTCCGATGAGTCACGCTTCTGTTCTGTCAGTGATAGTCACCGCAGACGAGTGTGGCGTCGGCGTGGAGAAAGGTCAAAGGTCAAATCGGCAGTAACTGTGGAGCGCCCTACCGCTAGACAACGCGGCATCATGGTTTGGGGCGCTATTGCGTATGATTCCACGTCACCTTTAGTGCGTATTCAAGGCACGTTAAATGCCCACCGCTACGTGCAGCATGTGCTGCGGCCGGTGGCACTCCCGTACCTTCAGGGGCTGCCCAATGCTCTGTTTCAGCAGGATAATGCCCGCCCACACACTGCTCGCATCTCCCAACAGGCTCTACGAGGTGTACAGATGCTTCCGTGGCCAGCGTACTCTCCGGATCTCTCACCAATCGAACACGTGTGGGATCTCATTGGACGCCGTTTGCAAACTCTGCCCCAGCCTCGTACGGACGACCAACTGTGGCAAATGGTTGACAGAGAATGGAGAACCATCCCTCAGGACACCATCCGCACTCTTATTGACTCTGTACCTCGACGTGTTTCTGCGTGCATCGCCGCTCGCGGTGGTCCTACATCCTACTGAGTCTATGCCGTGCGCATTGTGTAACCTGCATATTGGTTTGAAATAAACATCAATTATTCGTCCGTGCCGTCTCTGTTTTTCCCCCAACTTTCATCCCTTTAAAACCACTCCTTCTTGGTGTTGCATTTGCTCTGTCAGTCAGTGTATGATTACCCTAATGAAGAACATTTCGCCGGGTTGAGTGGCTCAGACGGTTGAGGCGCTGGCCTTCTGACCCCAACTTGGCAAGTTCGATCCTTGCTCAGTCCGGTGGTGTTTGAAGGTGCTCAAATACGTCAGCCTCATGTCGATAGATTTATAGGCACGTAAAATAACTCCTGCGGGACTGAATTCCGGCACCTCAGCGTCTCCGAAAACCCTAAAAGTAGTTAGTACGACGTTAAGCCAATAACATTAATTATTAAGAACCTAGGTACTTACATAGTTCACCATGAGGTACTCTCAACCCATCAACACAATAATTAAAACTGAGAGGACTTTTCCTCCTGGTGAAACTTACACCTTGACTTTTCATCCCATACCAATGTCTCCTGTCCATCTCACTACATTGTACATTACTTAAGTCCCCCTGCAGTCGCTCACAATCCTGCACCTCATTTACTACACTATACAGTATAACATAATCCAAAAATACCCTTATCTGTGATTCCAGGTCTTTACTCATATAATTTATATAAAAGAAAACATAAAGGTCGAACACTCCCCTGCGGAACCTCTCTTAATCACTACAGGATCAGATAACGCTTCTTCTTCTTCTTCTTCTTCTTCTTCTTCTGCTTCTTCTTCTTCTTCTTCTTAATCTATTTACCCTCCAGGGTTGGTTTTTCCCTCGGACTCAGCGAGGGATCCCACCCCTACCACTTCAAGAGCAGTGTTCTGGAGCGTGACTCTTTGGTTCGGGGATACAACTAGGGAGGATGACCAATACCTCGCCCAGACGGCCTCACCTTCTATGTTGAACAGGGGCCTTGCGGGGGAAATGGGAAGATTGGAAAAGATAAACAAGGAAGAGTGAAGGAAGCGGCCGTGGCCTTAAGTTAGGTACCATCCCGGCATTTGCCTAGAGGAGAAGTGAGAAACCATGGAAAACCACCTCTACTTCGTTGACCTCCCGAGGCTGAGTGGATCCCGTTCCAGCCCTCGTACCATTTTTTAAATGTCATGGCAGATCCTGGAATCGAACCCGGGCCTCCGGGGGTGGCAGCTAAACACACTAACCACTACACCACAGAGGAGATAACGCTTCACCTACTCTAATTCTGTGAGTTCTATTTTCTATTTGATGTTTACTTATTTGATTTGATATTGTTATATATATATATCAACTCTCATATAGGTACACGCTAAGCGTTCAATGTATAACATCTGCAATACCGTTCAATTGTTGAGTGTCATAAGCGCTCATATAATTATTATCGGGTGTTGGGGAATTTACAACTGATCTGGTCATGAATATACCTCTTGTTCAATTCCATTACATAGTGCTTCTAAAACTCCATTTTCTCTAATACTGCATGCTCATCGCATCTCATATCTCACATTATTATTATTATTATTATTATTATTATTATTATTATTATTATTATTATTATTATTATTATTATTATTATTTTCAGTCGTTTTGCCCAACTAAGGAGCGTGTGTGAACTTATTTAGCACAACGTTTCTTCTTGTCTTTCTAAAACCTCTTCATCCTTTCGCTGTGCTTCTTTATGCGTCCTTTGTCTTTTAGGTTGATCAGCAAATTTGTTTTTGTTTATGAGATTTCTGAATTTTTTTCTGTCTTGCAAGATTTCTTCATTTATACCAATTACCTGAAGATTTCTTCATTTATACCAATTACCTGAAGATCTTTGTTTCTTTATGTAAGCCAGTTGTGAATTTTTGGAGATACTACGAGATTTAGTATTTTCTTTGGTTGGCTTAAAGTCGTAAAATAACATTGGCGGTGGTGGTGGTGGTGGTGGTGGTGGTTACTGTTTTAAGAGGAAGTACATTTTTTTTGCTAGGGGCTTTACGTCGCACCGACACAGATAGGTCTTATGGCGACGATGGGATAGGAAAGGCCTAGGAGTTGGAACGAAGCGGCCGTGGCCTTAATTAAGGTACAGCCCCAGCATTTGCCTGGTGTGAAAATGGGAAACCACGGAAAACCATCTTCAGGGCTGCCGATAGTGGGATTCGAACCTACTATCTCCCGGATGCAAGAGGAAGTACAACTAGGCAACCATCCTCCGTAAAATAACAGCCAGAAAACATCTTGTGTTCACCTCTAAGGCTCAATACCTTAGTTGTATCCCTGAGACCGACTTCGATCGATCTCCCCTTGATGGAAATGTCAGTTGACAAAACTATTATTATTATTATTATTATTATTATTATTATTATTATTATTATTATTATTATTATTATTATTATTATTATTATTATTATTATTATTGTATGGCTTAACACTCCACTGGACTTACTGAACCAGGCAGTATGTTTCTTTTATTGTGTCACCTCCAAATTCACCGTTAAATGTTTCTGGCTGCCTCTACTATTGCGTTGTGGCCAAGTTTAAACTCGTAAAGAGAAGTTAATCGTGTTTAACCACTTGCATGTTGTGTCTATACGATCACAGCGCAAACTACGTTGGGAGTGGGGGAGGTAGCAGAATTCACGTATTGGTTCAAAAACCTCATTCCTTCTAGAGTCTTCCTTACGACACGTGAGAAAGTAACCACGAGCAAGTTGAGCACCAAACCATGAATGATACTTAAATAAAGATTACCTTGCAGTCCACTATTCTGATTGTCCTCATATCTTACATACCTGAATTTTTTCCTTGGCGACATCTCATTAGTTTTTGCTATTTGCTTTACGGCGACGATGGGATAGGAAAGGGCTAGGACTGGGAAGGAAGCGGCCGTGGCCTTCATAAAGGTACAGCCCCAGCATTTACCTGGTGTAAAAATTGGAAAACACGGAAAACCATACTCAGGAGTGCCGACAGTGGGGTTCGAACCCACTATCTCCCGAATAGTGGATACTGGCAGCACTTAAGCGACTGCAGCTATCGAGCTCGGTGAAGATTTTCCTAAGGTGCATCGAGAAGCAGCTAAGATTATCTGTATGTTTGGTTTCACATGCATATTGAAAACTTTTCTTCTGTTTTGACTTGTACGAAAACTACATTGCGTGCGAGTATTTCTGAATCTAATTTAAAGAACGCTCTCAGAATTGCCGTCAGTCCCATTGCTCCAGACATTACTGGTATAATTGCAAAGAAAAAAGGAAACAAAGTGCTAGTGAAGATAAATTGTCTGCTCAAACCAAATTGAAAGAAGAGTTTTTTTTAACACCGGTAAAATTGTCCCATACAACAGAGCGTCTCCGCTCACCGCACATAAACATTTCGCAGTGAGGGGAGAAGCAGCGGGGAAGGTGAAGAAGGCGGAGACAGGCCGAACGGGTGAGACGGATGTAGGGAAAGAGGAGTGGAGGTTTGCACTCTGGTCAACCTAGTGAAGCACCTTGCACCGTGTAGTGCACTGGCGCATGCACCCTGGCAGGCCCTGCATTAAAGGATGAGAAGCGTACAGTAAATTCAAGCCAGCAAATCTGTGAGATCAGAATTTCTTAATCTGCAATAGTGCAATGGTCTTAAGCTTTATTTAGGACTGTAGTTGGTTGAGTTGCTCAGCTTCTATGCTGCTACTACTGAAACGTTTTCATTCCGTCCCTGAAGGAGACGGCGGGCCTCCTAGTCAGTAACGCCGTCTCTCACGCCAGGGAGATGTGATACGGTGAAGGAGATTACCGGAGAAGGTGATGGGTTTGGCGGGCGTGGCCTATGCTAGAAACTGTCCGAGCATTCGCCTTAGTGGAGGAAAATGGAAAACCATTCTCAGGAGAGCCGACAGTGCGGACCAGCCCCTCTCCGTCCCCTGAATGCAGAGGGGTATAGCCACCCCTCCTCTGCTCAGTTGGTCGGACGGCGTACAAAGCTGTCGGACCATGGACCAGCCGTGGTCACTTGTAGGCCGAAGCCCACTCTGCTGCCCCCGACCTATGCTTCTGAAGGTTGTAGGAGTGGACCGTTAATATTTAGGAATGTTTAAGTACGAATAATATATGTACTGGCCCAATATAAGGATCATTTTCAAGAAAGAAGGCCTGCAGCCGGATAAGATAGCGAAAAGTTACCTTGAATCAAATCGGATTAGCCCCAGAGCAGTTGTTTGTCCTTCAGAGAGAAACATCCATGTCAATCTGCCAACCGCTATAGAAGAGGTATCAGCGTGAAGGTGCAGGGATTGCCTGAGTGCATCTGTGCGAAAACTGAAGGAGAAAATGTCCACAAAATATGACAGACCGTTCGAGATATCAATACAGATATTCTATAACGTTTGCATAGTTCAAAATTAACAATGACATTTTTAACGGCGTTTTCATTGTTTGTTTAACGAGTCCGAGAAGCTCAGGCGGTAGAGTACTGGCTTTCTGAGTTCAACTTGGCAGGTCCGTCCTGATTCAGTTCGGTGGTATTTGAAGCTGCTAATTCATCAGCCACATGTCGGTACATTTACTGGCACGTGGAAAAACTCCTGCGAGACAAAATTCCAGCACTTCAGCGTCTCCAGTAACTATAAAAATGTAGTTAGCGGGAAGTAATTATTATTATTATTATTATTATTATTATTATTATTATTATTATTATTTTGTTTTGCAAGTTGCTATACGTCGCACCGACACAGATAGGTCTTACGGCGACGATGGGACAGGAAATGGCTAGGAGTAGGAAGAAAGCGGCCGTGGCCCCAGCATTTGCCTGGTGTGAAAATGGGAAGCCACGGAAAACCATCTTCAGGGCCGCCGACAGTGGGATTCGAACCCATTATCTCCCGAATACTGGATACTGGCCGCAATTAAGCTTTTGCAGCTATCGAGCTCGGTGTAATTATTATTATTATTATTATTATTATTATTATTATTATTATTATTATTATTATTATTATTGTACCAGGGGCATTTTTAATGTACCAAAGTTGTCAACACTTCAGCTGGTTCCTCCTCGATTGTAATCAACCTATCAGATATTTGGAAATATGTCCGACTCCTTGGCTGAATGGTCAGCGTGCTGGCCTTCGGTTCAGAGGGTCCCAGGTTCGATTCCCGTGTGGGTCAGGGATTTTAATCGCTTCTGATTAATTCTTCTGGTTCGGGGACTGGGTCAATTTGTCTGTCCCAACACCCTCTTCATGATATTCAGACAACATACCACACTACCAACCAGGGCAGAAACAAGCAATAGTGATTACATCTCTCCATATAGGGTTGGCGTCAGGAAGGGCATCCGGCCGTAAACAGGTCCAAATTCACACGTGCGACGCAGTTTTCACCCGCGACTCAACAGGTGTATGAAGAAGCGGTAGACGAAGAAGAATAAGAATAAGTTCTTCTTCAAGCCAATTAAAACCGGGGGTGTTTACAGAAATCCAGCTTATCAGTAGAGAGTTCTGGAAGCTTTCCCTAAAGATACTATAAAAGCAGGCCACTTTAGGGCCGTCTTTGCTGAAGTGATCCAGTACTTGAGAGTGCGACTTGACCTAAGGGAGGCAGGGACGAGGCCAGCGTGAGGAAGATCCAGCGGCACAAGGTAACGGCAGAATTTACCTAGACATGTGAGAGCTCCTGCAGGTAATTTGAGGAGGGAAGTTTTCAACCTTTTTTTTTTTAATGTAATTTTGTGAACTGGTGGTTTCTAATGTAGAATTTTCGGCAAGTCTGAGGACTCTGATTTTATTTCCTATTGGGAGATATGTAAAGTAAAGTGGTGGTGGTGGTGATTATTGTTTTAAGAGGAAGTACAACTGGGCAACCATCCTCTATATAACACTAATCAGAGAGAAAAATGGAAGGGGTCCGACACTTCGAAAAATGAAGATATCGGCCAAAGGAAGACAAGGGCCACGAAGGGCATGAAATGAAAGACTCCCTAGCCCTCGCAAACCTAATAGCGTCGGGGTCGGAAAAGAACAAGAGTTGACCAAGAGAGGTCGGATAGGATAGATGAAAGTGAGGAGCGTGGCTGTAAAGTAAGGGAACGAAGAGTGATGACCCTCTGTTGTTTCCCATTCAACCTTGTATTGGGTGACTGAAGTTTTCAAAATTTCAAAACTTAGTTAACCTTGTCTCGGCATAAATGTTTCTCCTTTAGTCACACCGTATAGTACAGGATTAGCCTCTGTATCATTGGACCATAAGGCCACTTAGGTTTTTAACAATTTCTAGGAGTGCAGGTGTTTCATCTCCTTGCATTTTGTTTATGGCCGGTTATGTGAAACCATTTTCTTTTCCATTAAGGCCATGTAGTATGGGCAATTATGCCCCATGTTTATTCAGTAACTGTTTCTCCGTCGTGGTTTCCTTTAAGTACAGTGCTTAATGTTATTGTAACTGTGGAGTAATTGATGAACACTCTAAAATGAAGTCACCCGATGGATTTCATAGAATAATTTCTGTGTATCAAAGGGAACTCACTGCCTCTCTGTGAGGCTTGACTATGGTTTTTCGGTGCTCAGACTCGTGAGTAGTGCACCATCTCGGAGAAAATTGTGCTCTTGTAAAATATTGTACCTGTAAATTAACTGCCTGGTAATTATCACTAGTTTTTATACCAGATTTAAGGACTTCTAAGTCCCCGATATTGTTAGAGCTCACGAGCTCATTAATAACTTACTATATTGTCAGTTATTCTTTCAGATTCTCTATTTCTCAATGTTAAATTAGAAAAAAAGGAAAGGAAAGAAATAAAAAATCCAAATTTGTTGTGTTCAGTTCTGCTCCAGTTAATTCCTTGTCCAATCATTCAATTCAGGCGCTTCCTATCCCTCTGTGAACCACGGAAACTCCGGAACAATTATTATTATTATTATTACTTTATTGCTATTATTGTTATTATGTTATGATCATCATCATCATCATCATCATCATCATCATCATCATCATCATTGGTGGTCTGCCTATCGGCAGGTCTTCGCATAAATTCTCCACGCTGTTCTGTCTTCAGCCATTCTCTTTGTCTTCCAGTAACATCTATTTACCTTTACACTGTCTACCTACTGATACCTTTTCCTTCCTCTTCAGTTTTCCTTGTATCTTCCCTTCCAATGATTCAGTTATTAAACAATTTCGTCGCAAACAGTGGCCTATGCAATTTTTTCTTCCGTCTTTCAATGCATTCCAATATCGTTCTCCTTCCTTCACCCACTCTTTTTTAATACTTCCTCATTCCTTACTTATTCTTGCCAGCTGATTTTCTCCATCTTCGGCCAGATACACATTTCTAATGCGTATAGTCTTTTTTCTTCCTCTTTTCTCAACGTCCAAGTCTCAGCCCCATAAGGCGCCACACTCCACACAAAGCACTTCACTAACCTCTTCTTAAGGTCCTTATCTAGAGGCCCACTCAACAGTGTCCTTTGTTTCATAAATGCTTCCTTGGCCATTGCAATTCTAGTCTTCACTTCGTCCAAGTAATAAGGATCATTTCTGATTATGCTATAATGTATTCATTTTTCTGAAAGACAACTAGAAATATTTGAATGAGTAACGTCCTTTGAACTTGGTAGATGCCTCATAAACCCTACTGAATCAATGGCAACCGTCTTCGGCTGGTGGGTTATAGTAAAAACATTCTTTTTTACTATTTGTTTTACGTCGCACTAACGCAGATAGGTCTTGCGACGGCGATTGGATAGGAAAGGGCTAGGAGTGGGAAGAAAGCGGCCGTGGGCTTAAATTAAGGTACAGTCTCAGCATTTGCCTTGTGTGAAAATAGTAAACTGCGGATAAACATTTCAGGGCTGCCAACAGTGGTGTTCGAACCCACTATCACCCGAATGCAAGTTGGCAACAACGTGATCAAAATCAGGTAGCCACTCGCTCGGTCTAAAAGCAATTTAAAACCGTTCCTGCAGCACGAGTTGCCTATCGTACATCAAAGACGCATAGTTGCCTTGTCTTCTACTATGGAAAAAACATATACAACCTGTTTTCCAGTCAGTGGCGGATCAGGAATGGAATGAATGAAACTCCCATCTTGCGGCGAGGATAGGAATTGTGCCAATTGCCGAAGCCTGTCACACTCCTTTGGGGCTATGATTAACGACTAACAGATGAAATGGAATGATAGTGGAGAGTGTTGCTGGAGTGAAAGATGAAAACCGGAGTACCCCGAGAAAAACCTGTCCCGCTTCCGCTTTGTCCAGCACAAATCTTACATGGAGTGTTCGGGATTTGAACCACGGAACTCAGTGGTGAGAGGCCGACGCGCTGCATCCTGAGCCACGGAGGCTTCGTCTTCTAGTACGGAGTACCGTGTAAATGATAAATAATATCTACAAGCTGTAACAAAACCTTTATTTTACACGCAGACTTCAAACTACACAATAGTGCTATTGCACACTACAGATCGCTGAACAGCATATGCAATAACCCATTATTTTCCGTAGACACAACAAAGGAAAAGGAACAATGCTTTTAATCCTCAACGTTGTTCTGGTTGATAACTGGGCATATGTATCCTTTAGGATTAAATAGGAGACGCTACTACAGTGCGCCTTTTCCTGTAGGACAGGCATCCCGTGCTGTAGGGACGGTTTTTTTAAATTGTTTTCACAATGACGCACCCGCCGGAGAGGGTTATGTATGATCATACCAGATAAACTAGGACTTCTGAATATCTACCATATACAAAGTACGTCAGTCACTTGAATGTTATTCTTACCAAAACTATTACATTACAAATAATAAAAACTACATGAAAAATTGTATATTTCATATTAAATTTTGAATATATCTTAGGATATTTGTATTGATGTCTCGCACGTTCCTGATATTTCGTAGAATTTTTTTATCTCAAATTTCGCAGGTCCGCCTCTGTGGTGTAGTGGTTAGCTGCCACCCCCGGAGGCCCGGGTTCGATTCAAGGCCCTGCCACGAAAATTGAAAAGTGGTACGAGGGCTGGAACGGGGTCCACTCAGCCTCGGGAGGTAAACTGAGTGGAGGTGGGTTCGATTCCACCTCAGCCATCCTGGAAGTGGTTTTCCGTGGTTTCCCACTTCTCCTCCAGGTAAATGACGGGATGGTACCTAACTCAAGTCCACGGCCACTTCCTTCCCTCTTCCTTGTCTATCCCTTTCAATATTTTCATCCCCCCACAAGGCCCCTGTTCAGCATAGCAGGTGATGTCGCCTGGGCGAGGTGCTGGTCATCCTCCAAAGTTGTATCCCCCGATCCAGAGTCTGAAGCTCCAGGACAATGCCCTTGAGGCGGTAGAGGTCGAATCCCTCGCTGAGTTCGAGGGAAAAACCGACCCTGGAGGGTAAACAGATAAATAAGAAGAGGAAGAAGAAGAATTTCGCAGAGATGCGCTCAGGCCCTACCCGCACGCTCAAGCTGATACCTTCTTTTAGTATACCAATAGTGGTTTGTAAAAAAAGCAAAAAGGTTTTTATAATGAAGTCCTAACGGCTGGTGTATGACTTGTCCAATTTTATTCAAGGCCAATTTTCACTCTCTTAACTACCTATAGCCTTTCGATCTATGGCGGTCTCTTAAAAAGTATAGCAAATGAAAGAACACATGTCATTAACAGTTATTAAACATGAAATGTTATTCTTGGCTTGTGAATGTCACTTAGTGACGGATACTGGGAACGTAATTTTTTAATGTACATACGTAACGTCAGTCCAGGAGAAACTCATTTCGGGGAGGTAAATTGGCAGTATGCCTAGAGGGGAATTCTTAACTCGTAAGACGCATCAAAGGATTCTACTAAAGCCTTAATGTTGTGTCTCCTTGCGTCCTAATGTTGTTTCTGCGAATGTAAATTGCGTTCCGTACATTTCAGTGTAGTCATGTCAAAACATAAACCTTACAATGTAGGTCAACGAGCTGTTGACCCCTGCATCGCTATGTCACACGTGCGAACTATTCTAATTGATGAGCACTTCGATGAGGCTATATTTAGACTTCATGTTTAAAATTCTAGAGAGTACATCAATAGCATTTCCTGCTATTATTTCTTTTTCCTATTATTTTTAATATATTTATCTTCCTAAAGTTACAGGTGACCACAAAAATTCAGACCACTATAACTAATTTATTAAATAATAGTGGGAGTGGTGATTTGTTTTTGTTTTTTGCAAGTTGCTCCGTCTTAAAGCGATAATGGGACAGGAAAGGGCTAGGAATGGGAAGGAAGCGGCCGCGGCCTCAAATAAGGGTCAGCCCCATTTGCCTGGTGTGAAAATGGGAAACCACGGAAAACCACCCTCAGGGCTGCCAATAGTGGGGTTCGAACCCATTGTCGCGGATTGACATACTGGAAATTGCTACATGTCACAGCTTGGGTACTTCGTTTCGTCAGTATGTTGAGCAAGAACACAAAACATCCCAATGCACTAACGGCTGAAGAGCTACGTGCGTCACGCACATACTGGATCAAAAGGGTTCAAGAGGAACGGTTCACTATTGAACTAGCTGCATTGCGAAATGGTGAACGATTACCAGGCACTTCACAGATTGCTAGATTTAACCCATTCCTACATGAAGGTATCATCCGACTTGGTGGCAGACTACAATTCTCAAATTTGTCTTAGACTGAGAAACACCCAACAATTCTGGACGGCCGTCACAGGTTCACCGAGTTAATCATTCAAGAGACCCACATCAAACTTCACCAACTTGGAGTACGCATAGTACTGGCAGAACTACGTGAAGAATTCTGGATTCTACGAGCTCGACAAATAACTAAGAAGATTCTGCATTCTTGTCTACCGTGCAAATTAGCGCACAACAGCAGACCAGTGGTGATTGAGGCGCCATTACCAGCAGACCGCCTACAGTTGACACAACCCTTCTCTGTGATTGGGATCGACTTCGCTGGACCCCTGTACGTTAGATGTGGCAGCAATGTTAACAAATCGTACATCATTCTTTTCACTTGTGCCACCACCCGTGCTATCCATCTCGAGCTATCTACGGATATGTCTCCGGATAGATTCTTGATGGCCATGCAGAGGTTTGTCAGCAGACGAGGTGTGCCGCACACCATATATTCTGACAACGCTCAGACCTTCCTCACTGCTCATAACGAGCTTATAGAACTCAATAATATTATGGCAGACACCAAGGTGCACCACCACTGTGCTCACAATGGTATTTTATGGAAGTTTATCGCACCGAGGGCGGCTTGGTGGGGAGGCTTTTGGGAGAGAATGGCTGGCTCTGTAAAAGGATGTCTAAGAAAAGTACTCGGCCATTCCCAGCTGAACGAGGAAAGTCTCAATACAGTATTGACAAGTGTTGAAGCCACCCTCAATAGCAGGCCAATCACCCAGGCCACAGACACGGGAGATCTCCTGACACCATCCCATTTTTTAGTTGGAAGAAAACTAACGTCCATCCCAGAAGGGCCAGAACCGAGCACGAGGAAAAATCTCGTAAAGGAATACAGATTACAACAAAAGGTCTTGGGGGACTTTTCACGACGCTGGAAAAAGGAGTATCTGCTTCAACTGAGACGTCACCATGAGGTCAAAATTCAAAAGACCAATACACATTTGCCCATGATCGGAGACATCGTCCTCCTCCAAGAAGACGTCAGACCTCGCCACATGTGGAAAAAAGCGAGGATAGAAGAGATGCGCCCAGGAAGAGACGGACATGCAAGAACGGTCGTCGTTCTGCGGCAGGCTGACAACACGCTCATTACTCGGCCAGTGCAGCTGGTCATCCCTTTGGAGATAGACCAGGGTGGGGAGGATGTCGCGGATTGACATTGGTCACGTCAACATCGAAATATCTATGTATTCTTTGTATATGTATAGTTGCCTTTTTACCCTGTGACGTGTGTGTGTTGTTGATGATAATAATAAACGTGATATTGTGAACACGACAGTGAAGTCCTCTTATAATTTAGTAGTTACGATTTATAACACCCATTATCTCTCGAATACTGGAAACTGGCCACACTTATGCGACTGCAACTATCGAGCTCGATAATTATTGTTTTTAGAGGAAGTACAACCGGGCAACCATCCTCTGTCCTCTATTAACACTAAACAGAGAGAAAAAATGGAAAGTGTCCGACACTTCGAAACTAAAGGTATCGGCCAAAGAAAGACAACGGCCGCGAAGGGCGTGAAAATGACTCCATAGGCCTCAGAAAGCAAGTACCGTTGGGGTCAGAAAAGAACAAGAGTTGACCACAGGAGGTCGGGTAGGACAGGCCTAAATGAAAGTGAAGAGCCTGGCACAAGTGGAAGCAATCTCAGGACTCGGCTAAGAGCCCCGTGGTCACCAACACACGCTCCCAAGTTAAGAGTTCCTAGGGCCCCTTTTAGTCGCCTCGTAAGACAGGCAGGAGATACCGTGGATGCTAATCTACCGCCCCCACCGACAGGGGTCTAAAATAATAGCCTCGAGCAGTTGTGAACAAGGGAGATGAAATACAGAATAAATACCCCAAAAATTGATATTTGCCACCCGTTCAGTGCGTCATCATGTGGTTGAATATAAATAGTGTCTCAATATCTTGATGAATCCCTTTAGCGCTATTAGGCACGGGTAGGGATGCAATCTTTGCTAATTCCAGTTTTGTTCCAGAAGTTGAAAGTATAAATATAATCGTGCTTCTGGCTCTGAGTGTAAGTTCCAATACTTCAAAGTTTTAGAGACCATGCGATATCATGTTTGCTCAACGGAAATCAGTGCAGTTGTTTCTAGCTGACCCCCGTGGGTAACCTGCGCTCTCTCTCTCTCTCTCTCTCTCTCTCTCTCTCTCTCTCTCTCTCTCTCTCTCTCTCCCTCTCCCTCTGTCTCTCTTTCTCTCTTTGTGTGTGACGATAATGAGGTAGTGAGAAGGTGAAACCCCGTGACAGCACATAGCTTACTCATGTCGAATATTAAGGGGTCTGCTCAAGGCTTAATGTCTCCATCCGACGGACAAATTACTATCAGCAGCATCATATGGTCTAACTTCATGTGAATACAATGAAGAGGTTTGGAATTGAACCCAGGCTTTTGGCATGCAATCTAGTGTTTAGAAAATGTATGCATACTGTAAGGTCGTAACTATCCTTTTCTTTTTCTCCCTCTTTGTCGATTTCTACTGACTGTGTCATGTCAGTCACAAATCTGACAGTTGAACTGGTAACATACCTGCTTTTTGTTTCTTTGTCGAAGGTGATGACGTCTATTCGACGAGTGTTACCAGTATAAGTTAATAATAATTTCCTCTATTGACAAAAACAGATGTTAGAATGGGAGCACCGATTGATAATGTCAAGTACATCCACTCTTATTTAGCTGTTCAGCAAGTGAAGTACGATGTGATTGGGTGAAGAAATACAGAATATTATATGGTTATAATGATATCCTTTATTCTAAGAAATGTTATCAAATTGACACACGTAGGTTACCTCAATTCAATTGTATTCGAACAGGCAGAATTCAATAAAATTTGGGTGAATGATCAATTAAATTTAATGCTACTATTAATTTATCCGTAAAATCAATGGTAGTTTTGTATTAGACAACCAAGGAGGGTTTATAGAGATCGGATGAAACTTGATATGGGTGATGTTAATGTTAATTTGAGTAAGTGTTTACTACATCACACTAAAAGGATAGTTTATTGAGGAGAACTGAGAACGTTTTTTTGCCATTTGCTTTACGTCGCACCGACACAGATATATCTTATGGCGACGATGGGATAGGAAAGGTCTAGGAGTTCGAAGGAAACGGCCATGGCCTTAATTAAGGTACAGCCCCAGCATTTGCCTGGTGTGAAAATGGGAAAACACGGAAAACCATATTCAGAGCTGCCGGCAGTGGAATTCGAACCCACTATTTTCCGAATGAAAGCTCACAGCCCCACGCTCCTAACCGCACTGCCAACTCCCCCGGTGAACTGAGAACTAGAAGGGGGACTCTAGTAACCTGTGGGTCCACCTCTTGCTTGAATACAAGATGTATTACGAGCAATTGCATAGGCTTATAAGTTTCGTATGGTATCCTGCGGCATATATGTCCATATTTTACTGCAACTTGTCCTCTAGATCGCGTGAACTACTGAGCTGTTTGAAGGCGGCGCCCCAGACTTGTTCAATGAGCGATAAATCTAGCGATTGGGAAGACCACGAAAGTACGACAATTTTACGGAGGCATACCTGTGATTCACTTGCTATATACGGCCGAGCATTATCCTGATGAAAAATGCCTCTTGGAAGTCCTACCACGGATGCCCAGCACATATCGCTGAGGTGTTTATGTCCCTCGATGCGGTATGCGATGGCCACCCAGACCAGCACTCCTGCAGTGGGGGTGGTGTGTCACAGGATTGAGGCGCTCACGGCGAGGTCATCGTCGTTAGTACACAAAGAGAATCCGGAATCGTCACTAAATACAACCTGAATCCAGTCCGTAGCAGTCCAGTTTAGTTGTACACGACACTACTATAAACGGAGACGGCGGTCGGTGAGTGTCAAAGGCAGGACACATAATGGGACACGTGAGAATAAATTTCCTTCAGGCAAGTGTCTGGAAATGGGTCGGGTAGACAAAGAGCCCTGTAACGATGGTGCGTCATGTGCCTGGATGGTGAACACGGTAACAATTGGATCTGCTCGTGCTTGTCGGAGGATCAAACGATCGTCTCTCCTAGTGGTCACTCGAGGACATCCTAAGTCCAGTTACCCCCTCATACTCTGATGACTGGGCGAAATGTCTTCATTTCCGTAGTAGACATGTGGAGTTGCCAACGAATTTTTTACAACAAGAAATAACATTGCTCTACGCACAAGTAGCCTCTGCGAGACTATACATAGGCCACAAGCAGCAGCAATTCACGGGCTCTAATGGCAAGGCCGCGTAACAAACTACGTCACAACAGTAACCATTTGACTGTCAGCTTGAGATGTAACTGCATGCCGGTGCCGAGATTTACTGTAAAACGACAAGTCCTTCTTGGTGTGTAGAGTATGTGAAGCTTTATCTGACCCTGTAATAATTAAGAGGGGAATTCCTCAAGGCAGTATTATCGGACCTTTATGTTTTCTTATATATATAAAAATATGAGTAAAGGAGTGGAATCGAAGGTAAGGCTTTTTGCGGATGATGTTATTCTCTATAGAGTAATAAATAAGTTACAAGATTGTGAGCAACTGCAGAGTGACCTCGAAAATGTTGTGAGATGCACAGCAGGCAATGGTATGTTGATAAACGGGGTTAAAAGTCAGGTAGTGAGTTTCACAAATAGGAAAAGTCCCCTCAGTTTTAATTACTGCGTTGATGGGGTGAAAGTTCCTTTTGGGGATCATTGTAAGTATCTAGGTGTTAATATAAGGAAAGATCTTCATTGGAGTAATCACATAAATAGGATTGTAATTAAAGGGTACAGATCTCTGCACATGGTTATGAGGGTGTTTAGGGGTTGTAGTAAGGATGTAAAGGAGAGGGCATATAAGAAAAGCAGCTCGATTTGTTCTAAGTGATTTCCTACAAAAGAGTAGCGTTAAAAAAATGTTGAAAAGTTTGGGTTGGGAGGGATTGAGAGAAAGAAGAAGAGCTGCTCGACTAAGTGGTATGTTCCGAGCTGTCAGCGGAGAGATTGCTTGGAATGATATTAGTAGAAGAAAAAGTTTGAGTGGCGTTTTTAAAAGTAGAAAAGATCACAATATGAAGATAAAGTTGGAATTCAAGAGGACAAATTGGGGCAAATAATCATTTATAGGAAGGGGAGTTAGGGATTGGAATAACTTACCAAGGGAGACGTTCAATAAATTTCCAATTTCTTTGAAATCATTTAGGAAAAGGCTAGGAAAACAACAGATAGGGAATCTGCCACCTGGGCGACTGCCCTAAATGCAAATCAGGATTGATTGATTGATTGATTGATTGATTGATTGATTGATTGATTGATTGATTGATTGATTGATTGATTGATTGATTGATTGATTGATTGATTGATTGATTGATTGATTGATTGATTGATTGATTGATTGATTGATTGATTGATTGATTGATTGATTGATTGATTGATTGATTGATTTTGTATGTCGATGAGTATAGTTGCTGAAAAATATAGTAGCTTGGAGCAGTTAACTCGTGATGCATAGCACTGCACATATATATCGATAAGTCTATTTTAATGTTAATTAAAACTCTTTATACTGAAGATGACTTTTGTCTTTCCGAACAAACTTTCACGCTCTAGGAACCTACTTTACTAACACGTACTGTATATGAATATACCAAAATATTACACTTCTGTATCATTTATAATCGAACCTACAATAATATGTAGTATGAAATCTTGGTCATCTATATGCAAACGTGCATGTTATTAACATAACATTCTGTTAGGGCAAACAGGGAAATTGCGGACTGCTTTTCAGAATCACTCACTTCATCATGTTGTGGACAGCCCATGCAGCGATGTTCAGATGCCTTCACTGATCATTTCACCAAGCGTAATTTAAGTGATGTTTCATCGTTACATATGAAACTACAGTAAAAAATAATACTACCTTTCATGTGTGTAAACATTATTTTACGGCAAAATGATAATAATAATAATAATAATAATAATAATAATAATAATAATAAGTTAGTGCAGTTATAGTGGCAAAACCGTTCAACTAATCACGACAGTAACCTTTTTACTCTCTGTTTAAGAGGTAACGCCGGCCCCCGTGGTGTAGGGGTAGCGTGCCTGCCTCTTACCCGGAGGCCCCGGGTTCGATTCCCGGCCAGCTCAGGGATTTTTACCTGACCTGAGGGCTGGTTCGAGATCCACTCAGCCTACGTGATTAGAATTGAGGAGCTATCTGACGTGAGATAGCGGCCCCGGTCTAGAAAGCCAAGAATAACGGCCGAGAGGATTCGTCGTGCTGACCACATGACACCTCGTAATCTGCAGGAATTCGGGCTGAGCAGCGGTCATTTGGTAGGCCAAGGCCCTTCAAGGGCTGTAGTGCCATGGGGTTTGGTTTGGTTTCAAGATGTAGGCTAACTGTACGCCAAGATTTGCAGCAAAACGGCAAGTCCTTCTTGCTGAGTAATTTTCTTTTTCGATTATTAATAATCATGTCCGCCTCTGTGGTGTAGTGGTTAGCGTGATTAGCTGCCACCCCCAGAGGCCCTGGTTCGATTCTCGGCTCTGCCAGAAAATTTGAAAAGTGGTACCGGGCTGGAACGGGGTCCACTCAGCCTCGAGAGGTCAACCGAGTAGAGGAGAGTTCAATTCCCACATCAGCCATCGCCGAAGCCTTCTCCTCGAGGCAAATGCCGGGATGGCACCTAACTTAAATCCACGGTCGCTTCCTTCCCTCTTTCTCATCTACCCCTTCCAATCTTCCTATCCCACCACAAGGCACCTGTTCGGCATAGCAGGTTAATCCGCCTGGGCGAGGTACTGGTACTCCTCCTCAGTTTTATCCTCTGACCTAAAGTCACACGCTCCGGGACATTGCCATTGAGGCTGTAGAAGTGGGGTCCCTCGCTGAGTCCGAGGGAAAAACCAACCATGGAGGGGAAAGAGATTGAGAAAGAAAGAAAGAAAGAAAGAAAGAAAGAAAGAAAGAAAGAAAGAAAGAAAGAAAGAAAGAAAATAATAATAATAATAATAATAATAATAATAATAATAATAATAATAATAATCTCATGGCCTCAGCTACCGTATGCAAACATTTTAATTTGACGCCACCTGCCTGTTTGCTCGTCAATTTCGACGTTCCGCTTTACTCTAGGCCTACTCGATGACAGAGTAAACCCAGTCTCTCTTGGGCGTCTCAGACTCGGTTGTAATTAATTTTGTCGGGTAAACACCAAATGTGTGCCAGCCCCGCGGTGTACGGATAGCATGCCTGCCTCTTATCCGGAGGCCCTGGGTTGGATTCCCGGCCAGGTAAGGGATTTTTACCTAGAGCTGGGGGCTAGTTCGAGGTTCACTCAGCCTACGTGATTATAATTGAGGAACTATCTACCGGTGAGATGGCGGCCCCGGTCTAGGAAGCTGACCACAACTTCGGGCTGAGTAGCGGTCACTTGGTAGCCCATGGCCCTTCGGAGCTGTCGGGTTTTTAAAACACCAAATGTGTCACCAGAGATCTTTTACATGCCGACATCGTACGACATGTAGTGTCGAATGGACTTTTTACCTTCTCTCAAACATCTGACTACCTGTGTCGGGTTTGAACCCACTCTCTTAGGATCCGGAAGTCGACACTCTACCACTGATCCACACAGGGAGCTATTTTTGATGAGTATAATTGCTGAGAAAGAGCTGGGTAACTAGGAGCAGTTGGCTGACGATTCGTATGCACGGTATAAATGTACCAATAGTCTTATTTCAAAGTTAGTTAAAACTATTGAAGTTTTTGTCATGGGTTTGAGTCCCATCGTCGGCAGCCTGGTGGGACTGGCGCAGCCCTTTTAGAGCAGACCCTCCGAAGAGAGTGGGCAGCATTAGCCGTGTTTGGGAATCTGCGTGTCATTGCAATGGAGGGATATTGGGGACTGGACAAACAGCCAAGTCCTCGAGCCAGGGGAAATTTAAGGTTAAAATCTCCGACCCGTCCGAGAATGAAACCTGGGGCCCTAGGAACTGACGGCGACTACAGCGATCATTCAGTCAAGGAAACGGACAATAGTACCTTTAAGTTTGTGGTATTGTAATAGATCTTTGCAATTGATCCGGTTTAACCCAAACACTTCCTTTCTCAGTATAATTGTTGAAACTACACTGGAGCACATTTTCGCATTAATTAATTTCCACATTAGTCTTACTTTCAACCCTCCATGGCTCAGGTAACAGTGCGCCGGCCTCCCACCGCTGGATTCCGTTGTTCACAATCCGGTCACTTATTGTGAGAATTGTGCTGGACAAAACGAAAGTGGGACAGTTTTTCCTCCGTGTACTCCGGTTTTCCCTGTCATATTTAATTCCAGCAACACTCTCCAGTATCATTTGGTTTAATCCGTCAGTCATTAATCATTGCCCCATGGGAATGCGACAGGCTTCGGCAGCCGGCACAAATCCTTTCCTCGCTGCTAGGTGGGGGCTTCATTCATTCAATTCCAGACCCGGTAGAATGACTGAACACAGGTTGTGGATTTTAATGTTAATTGACGGGCTGAGTGGATCAGAGGGTTGAGGCGCTGGTCTTCTGACCCCAACTTGGCAGGTTCGATCCTGGCTCAGTCCGGTGGTATTTGAAGTTGGTACATTTACTGGGTCGTGAAAGAACTCCTGAGGGACTATATTCCGGAACATTGGCTTGTTAGTGGGACGGTAAAACCAATAATATTAATTTTAATAAGTCTTATTTCCCACGAAACTCAGTGTATTTAGCTTTTCTTTCTGAGAATACGTTTACTGAACACTAGAATGGCGGGGGATGGCGAAATGTACGTTTGTCGTTGTTCTCTTTTCCACTTTAATAGATTTTAAAAAATCGCCTTCAAAATGAGGCGTTCTTCCTTGTGGCATGACTATGATTAAAACGAAGAAGCACACATACAACACACTACATAGAACTACACCACTGAACCAGGAAAGTAATTACACTGTATCTATCCATACACTGTTTCGGGTCCCCTTCCCTCCATCTCTCCAGTTATGGTCTAGGTTCTGTGCACTGCGCATAACCTTACTTCATGAAACTATCAGCTGGTTAATACTCCCGCGTGTCCTTTAGGTTACAAGGTGAGGCATTCTTGGCACTCTCCCACTCATCGCTACTTCAAAGACATCCCTTGCAGCACTTGCCTAGGGTGTGCACTTGCGCTTCACAAAGACAGCGTTCCACAGACCAGTAATCAAATTTCGAAGAAGTAACAACCGCACCTTAAATTCATTTCATGTTTACGTCAACTGCCACTCGCTAAAATAAAATAAAATAAAATAATGGATGCATTTCAATAAATAATAATAATAATTGGCTTTACGTCCCACTAACTACTTTCATGGTTTTCGGAGACGCAGAAATGCCAGGATTTAGTTCCGCAGGAGTTCTGTTAGGTGCCAATAAATCCACCGACAGGAGGCTGACGTATTTTAGCACCTTCAAATACCACCGGACTGAGCCAGGATCGAACCTGCCAAGTTAGGGTCAGAAGGCCAGCGCCTCAACCGGCTGAGCCACTCAGCCCGACGATCCATTTGAAGTTCTTTTAAATAAATAAATTAGATATCTGGGGCACAATAGTCCAGTATGGGTTTAAGGTAGCCAGTGTTCCAAAAGTCATCTGTTTACGTACACGAGTCACAAACTTTAGTACGAATTAACTACTCAATAGGCTGCGTTAATCTCATCGAAGGTCTTTACTACAAGGAAAGGTATGTCTAAAACTGAAAAATAACGGCAAACTCTTCCTATGAGCTGTTGGTAATACTCAATGCAACAAATTTTTACTTCAACGTATCAAGTGAGTCTGCCTCTGTGGTGTAGTGGTTAGCGTGATTAGCTGCCACCCCCCGGAGGCCCGGGTTCGATTCCCGGCTCTGCCACGAAATTTGAAAAGTGGTACGAGGGCTGGAACGGGGTCCACTCAGCCTCGGGAGGTCAACTGAGTAGAGGTGGGTTCGATTCCCCCCCTCAGCCATCCTGGAAATGGTTTTCCGTGGTTTCCCACTTCTCCTCCAGGCAAATGCCGGGATGGTACCTAACTTAAGGCCACGGCCGCTTCCTTCCCTCTTCCTTGCCTATCCCTTCCAATCTTCGCATCCCTCGACAAGGCCCCCGTTCAGCAAAGCAGGTGAGGCCGCCTGGGCGAGGTACTGGTCATACTCCCCAGTTGTATCCCCCGACCCAGAGTCTGAAGCTCCAAGACACTGCCCTTGAGGCGGTAGAGGTGGGTTCCCTCGCTGAGTCCGAGGGAAAAACCGAACTTGGAGGGTAAACAGATGATGATGATGATGATGATGATGATCAAGTGAATAATTGTATGAACTCGTATTTCTTGTGGCTAAGGATGATGAAAACTTATCAACTTTTCAAAAGATTGTCTTAGTAACCAGGATTATACATCTTTAATATTATACTTTATTTGAACGTCCTAATCATTTATGCTTCAAAATGCGTCAGATCAGCTGTGTAGTTTAGTTGATTAGACTCTCATCTTGTACTCTACAAGCTGTGATTTCAAATCTTTCCAGCCGGGCTGAGTGGCTCAGACGGTTGAGGCGCTGGCCTTCTGACCCCAACTTGGC
Organism: Anabrus simplex; assembly: GCF_040414725.1. NCBI lineage: Eukaryota > Metazoa > Arthropoda > Insecta > Orthoptera > Tettigoniidae > Anabrus > Anabrus simplex. Next base: position 216,234,267 of record NC_090270.1, on the reverse strand, counting down.
AGGTTCGATCCTGGCTCAGTCCAGTGGTATTTGAAGGTGCTCAAATATGTCAGTCTCGTGTCGGTAGATTTACTGGCACGTAAAAGAACTCCTGCGGGACGAAATTCCGGCACCTCGGCGTCTCCGAAAACCGTAAAAGTAGTTAGTGAGACGTAAAGCAAATAGCATTATTATTATTAAATCTTTCCAGGTGATGGGGACTCAAGTGTGCTCAAATAGGAAACACTCGTATTGTTAATTCTGATGTACAAGTACGCTAAATAATCTCTTCTCGGGGCTACTTTTCAGCACTAAACAGTTTCTCAAAATAAATTTCAGCCCAAGCAACGTTCAATTAATATTCTTCTTCTTCTACTACTACCGCTTTTCCCACGCTTGTGGCTCGAGGGTGTGAATTGTGACACACATGTGGATTTGGCCCTGTTTTACGACTGGATGCCCTTCCTGACGCAAACCCTATATGGAAGGATGTAATCCCTACTGCGTGTTTCTGTGCCGGTTTGTGGTGTACTGTGTTGTCTGAATATGAAGAGGAAAGTGTTGGGACAAACACAAATACCAAGTTCCCAGCCAGAAGAATTAATCAGACGCGGTTTAAATCACCGACCCGGCCGATAATCGAACGTTGGACCCTCTGAACCGAAGGCCACAAATCTGACCATTCAGCCCAGGAGTCGGACGAACGTTAAATTAATATCCTTTTCTTATACATACTGTATATCTTCATCATAAACTGCTATATACTTTAGTATTCAGTCTTAAAGTCTCCATGAATTAGTCAGGCTTCACTACAATCCTTGCTTCCACTTACTTGTGCCAGGCTCCTCACTTTCATCTATCCTATCCGACCTCCCTTGGTCAACACTTGTTCTTTTCCGACCCCGACGCTATTAGGTTTGCGAGGGCTAGGGAGTCTTTCATTTTCACGCCCTTCGTGGCCCTTATCTTACTTTGGTCGATATCTTCATTTTTCCAAGTGTCGATCCCTTCCATATTTTCCCCCTGATTAGTGTTATATAGAGGATGGTTGCCTAGTTGTACTTCCTCTTAAAACAATAATCACCGCCACCACTCACTACAATCCTCTATTTAAAACTAGCAAGGTAATTTCTCCTACCTCTGCACTAACTACCTTGAAATTACTTTTTTAAAAATGCCATGAAATAAGGAATGTAGAATACGGAAATTTTGGCAATATATTGGCGGGGTAATATATATAATTGATTAAAGATTCAAGACTACAGGTTAATATCCGCGCGAGAAATGCCATCGCAAATGTGCCATGCTGGTCTATTAATAACCGGTGTAATCGCCTGTGTTTAATACACGCACGCAAACGTGCATGCATTGTGTCATACAGGTGCCGGATGTCAGTTTCTGGGGTGTAGTTCCATATATATCGTATGGTTGTACAAGTACACAAAAGTTTACAAATACAATGGAATAAACCAAATTTGACAACCATTCCAGAGCACATGGTGTCACTTGGTGTAGACTCTTCAGACCACCGTCAAATCTACGAAGTGGGCACTCCTGAACAATGTGTTGTATGGTTTGGTCCTCCACTCCACAGTCACAGGCAGCAGATGTATGGAAACCCCATTTCTTTAAGGTGTGAACCACACCTCCCTTTACCCGTTCTAATGCGGTTCAGCTTCGACCAGGCTTGGTGTGGTAGTTGGAATCCCTCTACTTTCTTTGTAGGATCTTCAACCAGGTGAGCATTGTTGGGTGGATGTTCGTTCCAACGTTGTTGCCACTTGGAGGTCATGTCGAAAGGATTGATACCTTCTATATCAACCCAGCGTGGCTTGCGTGATTTCAAACGTGTTGTTGGTGGATCTTTCAGGGCATCATACAACGGAGAGTTCTAATGAGAGGGGATCTTCTTGGACAAGCTTACCTTAGCTGCTTACCTCCTTATATCTTGCGGAGCGATATTAGCTAAGACTAGTAGCTACTGTATGGGAGTAGATCTAACAGTACCAGTGATAACTCTCATGGTCTCATTGAGTTGCACATCAATCTTAGTGGTATGAGCGCTGTTTTCCCATACAGGGGCACAATATTCACCAGCAGAATACACAAGAGCGAGTGCAGCAGAACGTAGAGTATTAGCGTCTGGACCCCAGATGCTTCCGGCAATCTTGCGGAGTAGATTCACTCTTGAGCCAAGTTTCTTCGATAACTTGATGCACTGCTGTTTGAATGCCAAGGACCGATCCAGAGTGGTTCCAAGATATATTGGATTGTAGTTATGGGGTACTTCGATTCCGTCAAAAGTCACATGTAGCTTCCTTTGGGCTTCTTTATTATTTAGATGGAATGCAGTAACCTCAGTCTTGTTTGGGTTGGGTTGAAGTTTCCATTTGTGGGAGTAATCACTCAATTTCGCCAGATCACTAGTTCGAACATTCTCACAGTTCATGAACTCTTTACTCTGGATAATTAATGCTAGGTCATCTGCATACTGGATTTTCATGGAATGTGTGTGAGGCATGTCATGGATATACAGGTTAAATAAAATGGGGGCCAGAACTGATCCCTGAGGTAGTGCATTGTTTAGAATCTTCCACCTGCTAGCTTGTCCATTCAGGAACACCTTAAAGCACCTGTCAGAAAGCATGTTGTTCATTAAAAGTGCCAACTTTTGACATGGGATGATTTCAATAAATTTGGACATCAAGCCCTCCCTCCATACAGTATTATAAGCTGCTGTAATATTCACGAAAACTGCAGCTGATTTGAGACCTCGTTGAAATACAGCTTCTACTACAGTTGTCAATGTTAAGACCTGGTCGCAGCAACTCCGATGTTTCCTAAAACCACCTTGTTCGATTGGGATGATTTGATCAATGGCCTCTTGAATGCGAATTAAAATAAGCCTTTTTAGTAGCTTATAGGTCATGCATGGAGTTCCATGCCTGTTGCACTTGGTCGGTCAATACAGGGACGGTTAATGTCGGCTGTTGATGACGCTGGAGTTGTTCTATGATGTCCCATACGTGCTCGATTGGGGAAGAATCGAGGATCGAGCAGGCCAAGTCAACAATGTCGTCACTCTATAGAGCACGTTGGCTTACAATAGCGGCATGGGGGCGTGCATTATCCTGTTGGAAAGTACCCGAGATTATGCTGTTCATGAACGGCAGCACAACAGGTCGAATCACCAGACGGAAGTACACATCTACAGTTAGGGTGCGAGGGATAACCGCGAGTGTGCTCCTGCTGTCATAGGAAATTGCTCCCTAGACCAGAACTCCCGATATAGGTCCAGCCTGTCAACGCCGCAGACAGGTGGAATGCAGGTGCTCACCATCACTAGCACCAAGGCAGAACCGGCTTTCATCGGAAAACACAACGGACCTCCACTTCATCCTCCACTGAGCTCTCGCTTGACACCACTGAAGTCGCAGACGGCGGTGGTTTGGGGTGAGTGGAATGCACGCTGCAGGGCGTCTGGCTCGGAGCTGTCCTTCAAGTAGCCAATTTCGAACAGTTCGTTGCATCACTGTGATGCCAACTGCCTGCTACTGCAGACGCAGTCCGCTGCGCCACAGCCATACGCCGAACAAGACGGTCCTCCCTCTCAGTGGTGCCACGGGGACGTCTAGAGCGTATCTTCTTGTGACCACTGCTGCCAGCACGCATGCTCAGTGGAGACATTCCTGCCAAGCCGTTCTGCAATCCACCTTCACGTAGCCGTATTATACGGCCTCGTTCAACGGCAGTGAGCTGTTGATACTGGCCTCTTCGTCGTCGTAAAGGCATTCTTGACCCACTCACAGTCACTGCGTCCAATCTCAGAGGTAACTAACGCTCTCGCGCAGTGCAGCCCATATTTAAAGCAAACCTGATGTGAAATGTCATGGGGCCGCTACTAGCGCCACGCCAATACGATTTGCGATAAATTTGAACCAACGTCATCTTTCAGATGTATAAACACGCCTACCAACGTTCGTTAATCTGGCACAATTCCTTCTTGGTTTTTAGATACTTTTTTCCGCCAGTGTAGTTTACTGTGAGAATCCTTGGATGAATGATCACTATACTGGCCTCCTGTTCAGAGGACTCCGAGTTCGATTCCTAACGGGGCAGGGATTTTATCCGCATCTAGTTCGGGGGCTAAAGGTCGTCTTAATACACATCTTCGTTTACATACAGCACATTAGGATATCCAACCGCCATAAGAACACAGTGTTGGCTTCAGGAAGGGCATACAACCGTGAAAGAGTGCCAAGTTCATACGTGCGACCCCACAGGGGTGTGAGAAATGCGATAGTACTATATTTTCATCATGAATATCCAATACAAGTGAACCCTATTTTACAAAGTATTTTAGGGTTATAGTTGAAACATACAATTATAAAGTAGACATAACGATGGTGATTTAGAGAATCAGTTTACGAAAGACACGATGAATGAAAATAAGGAAATGTTTGTAACAGCGTTTCTGTATGAAAATATGGTGTAGTGGTTGTGAAAGCTGAATATTACAACAGTTCAAATGAGAGTCCAAACCAAATCTTGCTCTTGTAAATACAGGACAATCAAATATTAAATGATCAACTGTTTGAGTAGACCCACAATAGCAAGAATAGTCATCTGTCAAAATAATTTTAAAACGTTCGAAATATGATTTGAAATTTCCATGGCCTGACATAAATTGTGTTAACTCAAAATTTGGCACCAAAAGTTTTCAACTGAAGTCGATTGTACACTGTGGGAAAATATATTCTTCTAGTAATGGATCCATTTGAAGCAGAGGTCAGAAGGAGTACAAGAAGAGTAAGAAGAAGAAACGAAATTAACGTTTCATCATCAGCGACATATTACTTATTACTGGTCTCGCGTTATCAGGAAGAGTGCAAGCCTTAGGTAGGCTTCAAAGAGAAGGACAAGTGACAGCCAGCTCTCAAGGGTTTAGAAATCATAATACTTCATCTTCTGTAATCTGTTACCGTATTTAAAAATTACAACTTACTGATGGTTATTTCTCAGAATGTTCACTGCATTATTAGTCTGAATATATTGCACCTATTTCAGCACATTAGGATTCAACAGTCGAAAATGTGCTATAATCACAAACCTAACATAGGCCGACATTACTATCGGACGAAATAATAGATGCCAGTGGCAGAGAGAGCAATGTGACAAGTGACGCATTCCAGCACTTGGTGGAACGTGCTAGTAATTACAGTACAGACAGACCTGCGAACTGACAGCGCTGGAGTTATGGGCAATGAACTCCATTCCTTCAGTTGAGAAACAGTAGGCAACAAGGAGTAATGAACTGACAGGCCAGAGCTCTCTACAATTCACTCTTTCCGGAGAAAACCCAGATAAGACAATTTTTCTGGTTTTTTAATGTTTGCATTAAGCTACTAAGGTCATTGCTGTGGGCGTGTAAATTATTGTCTTGTAAATGAATTTACACAACCGCATCTGTTAAAGAGTACTATTCAATCTTCCTAGCTAACAACAGAAAAATGTGACAAGCTTCGGTTTTGACTGGTCCACATCGAAAAATAGTACCTGGTCATTCTAGGACAAGACACTTTCATTCACGATCCAAAGCAAATGCTTCATTGAGTTTTTGGATTAAACAAAATCAAACCAAAACCTTTATTTAAAAAGCTGCTTATTAAAACGCAGAATAGTTTGGCAACAATTGATGAATCGGTGATTTCGTATTGTTTAAAAACAAAACTAAACAAATGCTTCCCCTGAGAACTTTAGTTTTTTGACTTATTCCCCGGAATGAGTGAATTATAATCAGCGGTAGATTTTAATGGGATACAGACGCTTCTTTAATATCATAAAGCCAGATATCAGATAATAGATGTAGTCGACTGTGACCTACTATAGATCATTTGTCTCTAAGTAACAGAAGTCTACGAACTGTGCTCTGTTCTAAGTAGTTGGCGTCACTTGGTAACAGATAGCGTGCAATGCCTGTGGGCAAGCCGAACATATCCTCGGATACTCCCGATACTAAAAGCCATACAATAAATAAATAAATAAATAAATAAAAAATAAATAAATAAATAAATAAATAAATAAATAAATCATCAGTTGCTTTGCCAACAACTATTTAACCAACAAAGAAACTCACGAGGGTGCGTAAATGATAGAAGCGAATGGAAGAGTTTGTGAGAATCCTATTAGTATTATTCCGTTAAGAGTCAAAATGTATACGCATTATTTACACACCCAAGAAATTGGGCAATAAAAATACTTTTCCATTTGTGTCGTCAATTAGACTTCATTAATATGCCTTGGCTTCCTGAAGTTTCCAATCCACCGTCCGATACTTCGTTCAGGAGCCTGTGATTCTCGGTCATCGAGTACAGACCAAGTCTCTCGATACCGGTAAATCGAAGCTTCCGCCGCTTTGGTCGGCCTACCAAAGGAAGAAATGTTCAAAGCTCGTACTTAATCCGATCCCGCAAACAACATATGTTATTATCAAGGGTATCCTGAGCCCGAATATGGATAACAATTTCCCAGTTCCCGTTTACTATATTAATTCACTAAAGCAAGCAAGCAAATTTTCTTTTTAGATGATAATTGATATCGTTTTCATAGACATGAAATGCCCAATTTTACGTTGATTCTCAACAGAGACTTTACTTAAGAATCCCATATGTACTGGCCGTGAACCCAACCGCGACCACCTTAGTCAGAAACCCTTCCATACTGGCCAAATGTATCAGAGAATTCCCTTTTAGAATATTTCTTCTCCCCCTTGGGAAGAGATCGTCCATTCCTTCAGGTATTAAAACTGCTCCCTCACTGCTAGTGCGGACTGATATAGGTGATGTACTCGATGCACTGATTACTGGAGCAAACTACTGTGCAGAAAACCATGAGAATGATGCCTGCCTCAAAAAGGAATGCTAGGCGGATTCGAGGGTGTGAACAGAGTTCATTCAGCCCTGTGAAGACCAATGAGAAGCTATATGAAGTAGAAGGGAAACTATACTGTTAAATTTATCTTCACAGAACGCATAGACAGTGCGGTATAAAGTACTGATTTTTCTCTTTTTAATTCGTCGCACAATTTTTGAATTTCAGCATAAAAACTTGATCATCAGTACGGTTGAAAATTGCCTTGGTCATACATCTTAAAATTTGAAAGTCAGTACGTCTTGTATATCAGTTATGTAGACCTATTATGCATAATAGAATTTAAATTCTACAAGTGTTTATTCACTCCCAGATCAAAAATATATTATACAGAACTGTCACGAAATGTCAGTATAGTATGAGATTCCTCTATTTACTATGCATACCTTCAAATAATTGCCATTATCATCTGAGATAGATTATTTCCTTTATTCTTCTCACGTTTCGCCTTAGTCAAGGAGGTCCTTCTCCATAACATTTATCCGTAATGGAATCGAACCCGCGTCTTCTTTCTATCACGAAAACTCAGATTGTGTGACGTCCTAACAGACTTTTCACAAAGATGACTGTACCGGGAGGTACACCTCTACGCCGCACATTTAAATATTACGCCTAAAAGAACTCCTCTACAGGAAAAATACTGAACGTGAAACTAGACCTATTTAAATCTTTGGGGCCGATGACCTTCGATGTTAGGCCCCTTAAAACAACAAGCATCAGCAGCAGCAAGCATCATTTAAACCTTTACTCAGATGATGACACTACCGTAATTTTGTTATTGTGAAGTTTTCAGTACTGTGTGAATTTCAACTTGTTTTTGTTTTCCGTTCATCAAGAAGTTTGGACACTCTCTCACAGATGTCACGGCTAGAAAACTATAATCATGCACCCTGGTGTGAAGTGAAAGAACTTTTTTGAAGAAGTTTTGTATTCATAAGTTATTTTTTTTTTACTAAATTATGTTCATTCATTTTTGGGTTGGCAATATTGATCTTTCTTTCCGCCAGTTTTGAATTTAGCCAATCACGAATTTCTGTAATTAATTTTCAGCCTATCACAGGCTTCTTCTTCGATTTTGTGTGTAACTTTTATATCCACCAATAAAACCCTGTGGGTGTGTCTTGATTTTTCATGAAAGGTCTCGAACCTTCCCCGAGGGTTTATAAACTGCGGATTTTCACGTCTCTTGGCCATTTGATCAACATCTAACTAAGTGTGTGTGTGTCAAGCAGGAGGCGGGAGGCGCCTCTTTCATCAGGCAGCAGTTCTTCAGCAAGGTAATGGCCAGTTAATATCTTTAATTCTTGCTAGCTCCGCAGTTTAACCTGAGGGAAAGGTCCGAAACTTTAACCATGTAACCTACTTTTCTACAAATGTAATTTGCTGCCGGCTTATGTAAAGACTTCATATAATCTTTAACTGCTAATCGGGGATAGAGAGTGATGCACCCTCCCGAGCTCCCCTTCATTTTGGTTTGAGGTGACTACGTTTTGTAACTGGTTTTCTTCCTTTTCGTAATGTCTTAAATTTATTTCTTATACGAGTCACCTCCATAGTTTGGGAATAGCCCCTGTTTCATCGGCCTTGTGCCTTTTAGGTTTTAAGAATGCATATTTAGGAGTGCAAGTTCACGCCTCCGTTCAATTTGTTTTTGGGCCATTTACTTAACCTGTTCTTTTTCGCTACGGCCCAATAGGTTGGGTACTAGATACCCCTGTTTCAATGTGGAATTTGATGGTAAATGATTGTAATTTTCTGATATCGCCTTGAATAGGCTGGGAAAACGGAGAGCAGGTTAGCCCTTTTTTTTTTTTTTTTTTTTCTGGTACTGCTAAAGTGCCTCTAGAAGGCTTTATATTGTAAATTACGGAGCAAGTGCTCCAGGTAGTAGGGGATTTCTGCCCTTTTGTAAATTTATGCTCTTCGGTAAAGTTGGAGCTGGAAGCTCAGAAATTGTAAAACTAGGGGCGTATAGCCCAAGTGTGTTAAAGTGTTGAAATCTTGAATTTTTTCTAGGTCTTGTTTCTAAATTTCTATGTCTTCGTTATTTCACTAAGTGAAAAGTTGTTAAAGTTTTGTTGTTGATTGTTGAAATTCAAAAAATATAACCTTTGTTAAAGTTTTAAATTAACTTTGATTTTGTAGTTAGACCCATTCATCCCGGCACCTTCTTTCACCTCTGCCGGTCCACGGGTAGCTCCGTAACAATGACCATGGTTCCAAATTCAGCCAATGCATGGGGTATTTTTAAAATGGCATGTCCCTGTAGTTCGGATTTCAAGTCAAACTGGAGGACTAGTGGATATGATCATGGTATCAAGGGTCAGGTTATTCCGTAGGATTTGCAGTTTTAAAACTTACTGTAAGATTATGTCTTTTTCGTCTTTTCAGTTACTACAGATTTTAACACGCTGGAGTGCGGGAATTTTCCCCTGAACAGGGGTTCTGAGGTACTTATGTCAGTAACTGCCTTGGCAGATTGGAAGTAGTGTGTTCGACTCACGATCTCAAGTTCACAGATTCGATTCCGGACATTGTTGATAACTGAAGAGTGTGAACAATTCATGACAGTCCATGTCAGCATTACTGGCAAGTTGAAGACCTATAGGTGCGCACTCTGCATCCACACAATAAAACTAACTCACCAGGAGAAACAGTGTAGTAGAGTTAAATTCCACAAATGGTGACAGCGCTGCGCAGGTCACCTAAATGGCACTACTTCACAAGGCCTACAGTGCAGAAACAGAGGCAATTACTATCAATGAGCCAGTAAGTTCAATGACACAGAATCCCCGTACTTAAGCACTCTTAAATGCTATTAGACTGCACCAGTATTCGATTCCACATCTGAATCATAGAAGATGATCGTTTAAATGTCCGACTCGTTGGCTGAATGGTCAGCGTATTGGCCTTCGGTTCAGAGGATTCCGGGTTCGATTCCCGGCCGGGTCGGAGATTTTAACCTTCATTGGTTAATTCCAGTGGCTTGTGGGATGGGTGTTTGTGCTGTCCCCAACATTCCTGCAACTCACAAACCACACATAACACTACCCTCCACCACAATAACACGCAGTTACCTCCACATGGCAGGTGCTGCCCACCCTCATCAGAGGCTTTGCCTAACAAGGGCTGCACTCGGCTAGAAATAGCCACACGAAATTATTATATTACATCGTTTAAATAACAGTACTATGAATCTGGCCATTCTTCTTTTCCTACCGTTTTTTTCACACCTGTGGGGTCGCAGGTGCGAACTGCTTCGCAAATGTGGATTTGGCCCTGTTTTACGACCGGATGCCCTTGTTGACGCAATCCTATCTGGAGGGATGTAAGCACAATTGCGCGTTTCTGTGGTAGTTGGTAGTGTGGTATGTTGTCTGAATATGAAAAGGAGAATATACAAACACCCAGTCCCCGAGCCAAAAAATTAATCAGCGATTAAAATCCCCGAACCGGCCGGGAATCGAACTCGGGACCCTCTGAACCTAAGGTCAGTATGCTGACCATTCAGCCAACAATTCGGACAATTTGGTCACTCAAATTATCTATCCAATATTTAATGTCCAAATCTGCAAGTTTTTATATTTCTTTACAAAGTACAACATCTGAAGAAGAAGAAGTGCATTTGCCAGCTTTATTCGATATACATACTTTCGCGGCATATATTTTTATAGTTCATTAACATTTAGATGTGAGATGGCTACTGGACTATTGTTTTAAATAAAAATAAATTAGAGGATGTATTTTGATGGTTTCATGCAATTCCTGTTCAATTGAAATGTATACCATTACAAACAAATCATTTTTCATTATTCAGCGTAATTATGATGTGCAAATTCTAAGTTTCCTTCGTTTCTATATTTAGTAAACGCAACAGTACCGAGCAGTTCTGCTACGTGGTATGATCGTGTAGCTGTCAGTTTAAACGTACAAGATGGTGGATTCAAATCACGACGTTGGCAATGCTGGGGATGATTTTCCATAGTGTCTCATTTCCATACGGTCCAAATACCTAAGACGAACCTGAATTAAATACAAGGCCGCTAACCTCACAATCCTATTCCTTTCCTAATATAGTGACACCGAAAAAACACTTAGCTGCGTTACGTTACTTTGATCTTACGAATGTTTCACAAAAAAAAAAAAAAAAAGGGCAAAAGCCGAATGTTCCATGACAGAATAACAAGATACATCAATATAAACGTAATACTTATTTATGATAGTTACTTTTTACCAATCTATGAAACATGTGAGAGTATTTTCTTCTTCTTTTTTATTGTTGTTCGCCACTGATTTAACGTCGCACTAACACACCGAAGGTTTTCGGGGACGGCAGGTATGGGAAAGGGCTAGAACAGGGAAGGTAGCTACCATGGCCTTAACTAAGGTACAGTCCCAGCATTTGACTAGCGTAAAAATGGAAAACCACGGAAATTATCTTCAGGACTGCCGACGGTCGGATTCAAATCCACCATCTCCCGAACACAAGCTTACAGCTGCGATACCCTAACCACACGGCCAACTCACTCTGTTATTTTCTGTTTTACTCTAAGAATGCATGATAGAAATTTGGAAAAGTTATCTTTACGAGAAAATAATCAGAGTTACACTAGAAACCGAATATGAACTATCAAATAATTTTTTTGTAATACAAGTTCAAAAAGTAGAGGTTTCTACCAGAGTATGATTTTAAAGAACGAGACGAAAGCATAGTTACCCAAACACACGGGAGTCAAGAAAGCACTTCACGAGTAAGTATTGTAAAATGCATCTTCTACAGCAGATTCATATTAAAAGAAAATTAATATTATAATAGCTATTTATGTGACAATTACTGAAATTTGATTGCCGAGAGCGTAATACCCCCTTTTTGGGCGCTTTCCATACACATTTTTTTTAACTTATTCGAATTATAATAATTATTTCAGCAAAAACAATATTACGTTTTGTTCAGAAATTATTACAACAGTGACTTTTCTAATGGAAAAGTGTTGCTATGGCGTAAATCGCTGTGTTCAGTGAGTATAGTAACGTTATTCCACTGAAAGGTATTTATTTTGAACATTTGCAATTTTAAAGAAGAGTGCATAAAAACATTATTTTTTAATTTTTTTACTCAAAAGTCACTATTATAATTACCGGGAGAGTTGGCCGTGCGCGTAGAGGCGTGCGGCTGTGAGCTTGCATCCGGGAGATAGTAGGTTCGAATCCCACTATCGGCAGCCCTGAAGATGGTTCTCCGTGGTTTCCCATTTTCACACCAGGCAAATGCTGGGGCTGTACCTTAATTAAGGCCACGGCCGAATCCTTCCAACTCCTAGGCCTTTCCTATCCCATCGTCGCCATAAGACCTATCTGTGTCGGTGCGACGTAAAGCCCCTAGCAAAAAAACTATTATAATTCGGTTTTCTAAAATAATTATTTAATAATATAATTTATTGAAGCCAATGGCCATATGTTACAATAAATAAGGAATAAATAACTAGTCGCATAATTCTTTCAAAGACTTCCTCTTCGGGCACTTACCGAGATGGTAACGATCACAAGTATTATCGCAGAGAGAGCATACACAGTTCACGGTAGGTGTATGAAACTTGGTTGTGCGGCAAACTTTATGGTGAAAACCATGTACCACAAATCTAGTAACAAGATGACATAATTCGTAGTTGGAAACTGACCATTCTCTGCTGATCATAGCGTCAGTAGGATAAAAGTCACTCCAAATCTCTGCTTTTTTTTTCTTTTCGATAATGCTCTTGCAGTAGTTCGTGATAAGGCGTCGTTGAAGGTAGTGACAAGCTGTATCTCAGGTCTTCCAAGAACATTGGTTCCCGACACAATTCATACACCAGTCTGGATGGTGTCCACTTAGAAACACAAAGCACCCTTTTCAAAAAAATGTAGCCTTAAGCTTCTCGATATTTTTCAAATTTGATTTAGTGAGATGTTCCAATATTAAATGAAGTCCACATGTGATTATTCGTTTTACTTTCATCTGAAATAACGCTAGTGCCGTTTAAAATAATTATTTTCATATGTAATTTTAAGTGTTTCGTGGGCATCATGGAATTCGTGATAAGGGCCGTGAATTTTATCTATCATCAAAGAATTAAAAAAGCGGTCTATTATTTCATACGGTTTTATCAAGCAATGTGTTGTCTTCATCATCATTTCATCCTCATCACGACGCGCAGGTCGCCTACAGGTGTCAAATAGAAAGACCTGCACCTGGCGAGCCGAACCCGTCCTGGGATATCCCGGCACTAAAAGCCATACGACATTTCATTACATTTCATCAAGCAATGAAGGACAAGTCATACAGAAAATGCACGTGAAAATTCAGACATTACTTGAATATTCGGTTTTTTAATTGATTCCAGTAAATTAAAAATAAAATATAATTAAGAAAATGAGGTCTTCTTAAAATTAAGTTCTAAAATGTCTTCAATAGAGCTAAGTAATAACCTCATTTCTTTAGGCACTCCTCCTTACTTCCCATCCAAGTGTTCAAAAAAGCTCTTTTTAACGCACTGCAAACACTGCGTGAACTACTTCCCACACTGTCGTATAATGAAACTATTAAAACCATATTAACATTAAGAAATAAGCAATTGAAGATAAATTAAAACATTTTTATCCAAACTACAAGATGAATATAGTAGTTGTGGTAGTCAGGTTTATATTATTTTAGAGAGTCGATTGTCAACGAGCAGCATATAGCGCAGAGATTAGATCATACGAAACGAGACGACTGAATCTCCAATAGATCAGCCGGTACTACATTACTTAGCCGCTCGACATGGACATTCAGTGACCAGAACACAACTTCTGACGTGATGTGATATATGTGGAATCAAGACCGTTCTAGGCTTGAGACCCAATGATCCGTGTTAACCAGGATGGGAGAGAGAATCACACTTGATATATTGACAGAGGAATTAGAGCAGCCATGGCACTGCCACGGCTCAAAAGCAGAGCACTTAGGTTACTAAGTGGCAGTAAAACGAGTGATAATTTGCTGGATCTATGTAAATGTATCAACCCTTCTCTATCGACTCTTGACTGAAAATATGCCTGAATATCTCTCCAGTAATTTCCGCGACACGCGATCTGGGTCAACAATTGCAATACCTCCACATCATACATCTGCCTTCAGTAATTCTTTCCTTGTGTCGGGTGCTAGAATATGGAATGCTTTACCCCCTGAAATTAGAAATTGTTCCTCATTAATTACCTTCAAAAGACAGTCTAAAGATTTCCTCTTGAATACGTAGGCTATATTATGTAGTTATGTGTGAATGTGTGACTGAATGTCTGGAGTAAATAGTTCCCAACAGTTTACATAAATTACTGTTATATTTTATGATTTCCACCTAGAGTAGTTAATATTGAATTTATTTTTCTAATTTTAGACTTAGGATGTAATCTTTTAGTTTTAGACTATATTAAGTTATATTACTATTATATTATTTACACTGTGTTAAGTTGGAATATGAAGTTTGGATTCAGTATTAAGCCGCATAATGTGGTTAAGTGTAAGAGAGGGCCAAGAGCCCTAACTTCGCCACAAATAAAGACATCAATAAATAAATAATTAAATAAATAAATAAATAAATAAATAAATAAATAGCAGTTTTTTCTGGTCCTATGGAAGCGGAATTGAGTCCAGGATTAATTATGCAAATCCGGACCATGAAGTTGTTCGTCCGTCTTCAAAAATCAGAATTTAATCCAAAATTATTGAGCTGAATATGAGAATTGAGACCGGAGAGATTTTCTGGAAGGAGAATTGAATCCGATATGCAAGTGATTAGGATGATGGAGCTTTTCGCTCACCTTCTAGAAGCACAATTGATTCCAGAATATTTTAGATAAGTGGATAATTGAGTGTTCGGTGAGAAGTCTTGTAGCAGAACTGAATGGAGATATTTGAGATGATGAGATATGGAACCATGGTTTTGACTGTTCATCTTCTATAAACTGAACTGAATCCGAGATATTTCCGATGAATATGACAGTTTGAAATATTGATTTGTTTGCTAGCCTTCTAGATTCTGAACTGAATTGGAAATAGAAACTCTGGATGCGTTTGCTCGCCTTATAGAAGCTGAACTGAATCTGAGATATTTCAAATTAATATGACAGATCTAAACTCTGAATGTGTTTGCTTGCATTCTCTGAACTGAACTGAATGCAAAACGAAAACCTTCGATTTGATTGTTCGTCTTCCAGAAGCTGAACAATCCGAGATATTTGAGATGAAGTTGAGATACGCAACCTTGGTTTTGCTTGCTCACTTTCCAGTAGCTGAACTGAATCTGAGACATTTCATATGATTTGTTAAGAAGGGATCCATACTTTCCAGTGTCGACATAGAAAAATGTAGCATAAAAACACTTTCCAGTCTGTCAAACACACAACATTTCAAATAAATTATAAAGCTTTAAACATACTACAAACATAGTGTTATAATTTATTTAAAATTTTGTGTGTTTGACAGACTGGAAAGTTTTTATGTTACATTTCATATGAATATGAGAGTTGAAACGCCGAATTTGTTTGTTCGCCTTCTGGAATCAGAATTAGAATTAGAGGTAATTGCGATAAATGTTTGAGTACTTGATCGTATTCTTTAAAAGTTGCTATCACATTACCTATGTTCGCTCTCAAGCAGGCAGTACTCGTATTTCTATAATTGAGGAGTGACTGTTCAGGAGGTGCTATTTCCACTTCAGATTTGTTTTTTAGTATTTCGTCCACATGCATTTCAGTAGTTCAATACTGTCGAAGTTCATTGGAAATCCGGATCAGAAATACGTAATTCCTTAAAAGTAGTACCATACCCGAAAATAGGTACGTTCCGTGTACCTTTTATTATGCGTTTCCCAAAACTTTTTAGGACGGAACAGACGCCCCTCAATTAGTATTTGACATACACTCGAGAATGTTTTGGAATTTGTTCTATGATTCCTGTATATATATTTTAGGATTTAACTCATCTATATATACAACTAGCAAGATACCCGTGCTTCGCTACGGTATTATACTGAAATTTATAATTGAATGCTTATTGTTTTAGATATATAATCCGCCGAAATTCGCGATCTGACTCATTCTCTGCGAGAATCCACCAAAATTCCCGATCTATTATTTTACGGCACGTTTCCTCCCATTTTTCAATCTTCCTTTCCAGCAATCGATTTCGTACTTCCCGGGTTAGGCTCAGGTATTCCTCCAGGTCAGTTGGGTCCGTAAATCTTTGCCATCTTTTCCTATAATATTTTTAATACGGATATAATCCTTCAGGAGATCCGGCGTGCTGTCATACTGGGTGCCTTGGCGGCACTGAACCCGCGACCGGACTGCATTCTTAGTCATTACCCGTCCAGGAGCCGTTTCCATCGCGGTCCGCAATTTGACGACGGTCCGGAATATTATTATTATTATTATTACTATTATGTGTTGCTGGAATGGCTGATGACAGGGAAACCCGGAGTATCCGGAGAAAAACCTGTCCCGCCTCCGTTTTGTCCAGCACGAATGCCACATGGAGTGACCGGGATTTGAACCACGGAACCCAGCTGTGAGAGGCCGGCGCGCTGCCGCCTGAGCAACGGAGGATCCTTATAAGTACATTAATAACAGTAAAATCAATTGGTCTCACCTCCTTCTACACCCCACCGCTGTTAAGTTTATTTACAGCCCGTCCCCCCGAAAAAGAATTAAAAGGATGCTTGTTTCTTTATGTTTAAGGGAGATTCTAAACACCAATGTTCACGTCTATTACCTTCAGTTTTGAGATATAAGTATCCACATAAAAATAATTTACTTTTTTTCACTTCATTTCACAATAATCTCTCCTCCCCCTAAATGAATTTTCCAGCAAAAAAATACTTGTTTCTTTAATAGTAAAGGATCTTCTAAATACCAATTATCACGACTCTAACTTCTTCAGTTTTTGATTTATGTGTCCTCATGAAAGGAATTCAACTCCTTTACACTCCCGCCCTCCAAGATGGTTTCCCCACCAAAACGCCTTTTTCTTTGTTTTTAAAGGAGATCCAAATACGAATTTTCACGTCTGTAACAACTTTAGTATTAGATGTATGTATTCTCATACAATTGTCAACTAATGTTTCAATTCTTTCACCCCCCCCCCCCCCCCTTCATTGGATTTTCCGAGAATACGTGTTTCTTTACTTTTAAAGCAGATTGCAAATATCAAATTTCACGTCTGTAACATCTTCATTTTTGAGATATCAGTAGCCTAATTAAAAGAATTCATCACCATTTTCAGTCACTTTACCCCCCCCCCCCCCGCCTTTCACCCAAGTGGTATTTCCGAAAACTAAAAATACACTTTTCTTTATGTTTAATAGAGATAAAAAAAATACTATTTTTCACTTCTGTAATATGTTAAGTTTTTTAGATATCCGTAAAAATTATCAATTTAAAATTTCACCCCTTTTGGGTTCCCCTTAAGTAGAGTTTCCAAAAACAAATAACCTATATTTCTTTACATTTACAGGAGATTTACACCCACTGTTTACGTCTGTAACATTTTACGATTCCAAGATATTCTGTAGATATAGTCTTTCAAAAAATTCACCCCAATTTGTCACTCCTGTTTAACCGCCATTAATTGGCTTTTCCAAAAACTAAAAAATACGTCTTTCTTTATTTTTAAAGGAGATCCCGTATGCGAATTATCAGTTCTGTAATATCTTTCGTTTCTGAGATATGTGTATCCTCATTAAAGGCATTCAACCCATTTTTCACCCTTTTACACCCCTCCTATTAGGACTTACTGGAAACAAAAAAATACGTGTTCCTTTATTTTTAGAGGAGATTCTAACCACCAATTTTTACATCTGTAAATTTTAAAGTTTTAAGATGTAGACACACTCATTTTAAAAATTTCACCCCCGTTTTCACCCCCCAATATTTGGATTTTCCAAAAACGAAAAAAATACCTGTTTCTTTACTTTTAAAGTAGATCCAAAATACCAATTTTCAGGTCTGTAATATCTTCAGGTTCTGAAATATAAGTATCCTCATGAAAGGCATTCAACCCATTATTCACCCTTTTACACCCTTCCTATTGGGATTTTCCGAAAACAAAAGAATACGTGTTTCTTTATTTTTAAAGGAGATTCTAAATACCAATTTTTACATCTATAAACTTAAAAAGTTTTGAGATATAGATACACTCATTTTAAAAAATCACCCCCTTTTCACCCCCCATTAATTGTATTTTCCACAAACAAAAAAATACGTGTTTATTTATTTTTAAAGGAGATCCCAAACACCAACTTTCAGGTCTGTAATATCTTCAGGTTCTGAAATATAAGTAGACTCATGAAATGCATTCGACCCCTTTTTCAACCTTTTCCACCCCTCCTATTAGGATTTTCCGAAAACAAAATATACGTGTTTCTTTATCTTTAATGGAGATTCTAAATACATATTTTTACACCTATAACCTTTAAAAGTTTTGAGATATAGATACACTCATTTTAAAATATTACCCCTTTTTTACCCCCCTTAATTGGGTTTTCCAGAAACAAAAAAATACGTGTTTCTTTATTTTTAAATGAGATCCCAAACACCAATTTTCAGGTCTATAATATCTTCAGTTTCTGAGATATAAGTAGCCTCATTAAAGGCATTCAACCCCTTTTTCACCCCTTTTCACACCTCCTATTGCGATTTTCGGAAAAAAAAAAATACGTGTTTCTTTATTTTTAATGAAGATTCTAAATACCAATTTTTACATCTGCAAACTTTAAAAGTTTGGAGATATAGATTCACTAATTTTAAAAATTCACCCCCTTTTCACCCTCCCATTAATTAGATTTTCCAAAAACAAAAAAATACGTGTTTCTTTATTTTAAAAAGAGATCAAAAGTACCAATTTTCAGGTCTGTAATATCTTCAGTTTCTGGGATATAAGTACCGTTATCCTGATTAAAGGCATTCAACACATTTTCCCCCATTTTCACCCTTTTTCACCCCTCCTATTGGGATTTTCTGAAAACAAAAAAATACGTGTTTCCTTATTTTCAAAGAAGATTCTAAATACCAATTTTTACATTTGTAAACTTTTAAAGTTTTGAGATATAGGTGCACTCATTTTAAAACTTCACCCCCCCTTTTCACCCCCTTAGCAACGGAATATCCAAAAATCCTCTCTTAGCGAGCACCTACATCTTAATATGAATGTATCCCCAAAATTTCATTTCATTATGTCTAGTAGTTTTGGCTCGGCGATGATGAATCAGTCAGTCAGTCAGGACAAGCTATTTTATATATATATAGACTAGCAAGATACCCGTGCTTCGCTACGGTATTATACTGAAATTTATAATTGAATGTTGTTTTAGATATATAATCAGCCGAAATTCGCGATCTTAATAGTTTTCTGCGAGAATCCGCCAAAATTCGCGATCTGACTCGTTTTCTAATAGACTACGGCAAGTTTCCTCCCATTTTTCAATCTTTCTTTCTAGCAATCGATTTCGTACTTCCCGGGCTAGGTCCAGGTATTCCACCCGGTCAGTTGGGTCCCTAAATCTTTGCCATCTTTTCTTATAAGCAATTTTAATATGGATCAAATCCTTCAGGAGATCCGGCGTGGTGTCGTCTTGGGTGCCTTGGCGGTACTGAACCCGCGGCCGGACTGCATTCTTAGTCATTACCCGTCCAGGACCCGTTTCTACCGCGGTCCGCACATTTGACGACGGTCCAGAACATTATTATTATTATTATTATTATTATTATTATTATTATTATTATTATTATTATTATTATTATTATTATTATTATTATTATAGATGTTCTGGACCCCACAGCAAGATGCAAGACCGCTACTTGGCGGTCAATTACATCTGCTGCCATTGTCATTGGTGAGAATGTGACCAGCACCATTATCGCGCGTAGGCAAGTGTGCGGGATTTCTGGCGATACGAATGACATACCTCCGTGCATTATTGACCTTTTATAGAGGTGAAAAATTGGACGGTCAATCTCATTCCTATCGTTTATTTCAAATGTGTTTAAATTTTTATTCATATGCCAGGAGAATCTACTGTAATCTAAGAACGTTCACCGAAGGAAAAGTTGGCTGTTGAAAACCAACCCAGGAAAGATTAAAAAAGATCGGTTTATGATCAGAATAAGTACATGGAAAATATACAGCCTGTTTCCTGTCATTCGACAGGATTAGGAATGGAATGAATAAAGCCCCATCTAGCGGCGACAGTAGGAATTATGCCGGCTGGCGAAGCACTCCTCTGGGGCAATGATCGATGAATGACAAATGAAATGAAATATTGGACAGTGTTGCTGGAATGAATGATGACAGGGAAAACCGAAGTATAAGGAGAAAAACATGTCCCCCCTCCGTTTTGTCCAGCACGAATGTCACATGGAGTGACCGGAATTTGAACCACGGAACCCTGCTGTGAGAGGCCGGCGCGCTGCCGCCTGAGCAACGGAGGCTCCTTATAAGTACATTATGAACAGCAAAATCAATTGGTCTCACCTCCTTTTACACCCCACCGCCGTTAAGTTTATTTACACCCCCCCCCCCCCCCGCCGAAAAAATTAAAAGAAAGAGTGTTTCTTTATGTTTAAAGGAGATTCCAAACCCCAATGTTCACGTCTATTACATTCAGTTTTGAGATATAAGTATCCCCATAAAAATAATTCACTTTTTTCACTTCCTTTCACACTTCTCCCCCCCCCCCCTTAAGTGAATTTTCCGGCAAGAAATACTTGTTTCTTTAACAGTAAAGGATCTTCTAAATAGCAATTATCACGACTCTAACTTCTTCAGTTTTTGATTTATGTGTCCTCTTGAAAGGAATTCAACTCCTTTCCACTCCCGCCCCCCCCCCCCCCAAGATGGTTTCCCCCACAAAAAGCGTTTTTCTTTGCTTTCAAAGGAGATCAAAATACCAATTTTCACGTCCGTAACAACTTTAGTTTTTATTAGATGTATGTATTCTCATACAATTAAGTCAATTAATTTTTGAAATCTTTCAATCCCCCCCCCCCCCGCTTTCATTGGATTTTCCGAGAATACGCGTTTCTTTATTTTTAAAGGAGATCCCATATACAAATTTTTAGTTCTGTAATATATTCAGTTTCTGAGATATATGTATCCTCATTAAAGGCATTCAACCCACTATTCACCCTTTTACACCCCTCCCATTGGGATTTACAGAAAACGAAAAAATACGTGTTCCTTTATTTTTAAAGGAGATTCTAAATACCAATTTTCACATCTGTAAACTTTTAAAGTTTTAAGATATAGACACGCTCATTTTAAATATTCACCCCCCTTTTCATCCCCCAATTATTTGGATTTTCCAAAAACGAAAAAATACGTCTTTCCTTATTTTTAAAGTGGATCCCGAATACCAATTTTCAGGTCTGTAATATCTTCAGGTTCTGAAATATAAGTAGCCTCATTAAAGGCATTCAACCCCTTTTTCACACTTTTCCACCCTTTCTATCGGGATTTTCCGAAAACAAAAAATACGTGTTTCTTTATTTTTAAAGGAGATTCTAAATACCATATTTTACATCTATAAACTTTGAAAGTTTTGAGATATAGATACACTCATTTTAAAAATGCACCCCCCTTTCACCGCCCCCCCCCCCATTAATTGGATTTTCCAAAAACAAAAAAATACGTGTTTCCTTATTTTTGAAGGAGATCCCAAACACCAATTTTCAGGTCTGTAATATCTTCAGTTTCTGAGATATAAGTATCCTCATTAAAGACATTCAACCCATTTTTCACCCCTTTTCACCCCTTCTATTGGGATTTTCCGAAAACAAAAAAATACGTGTTTCTTTATTTTTAATGAAGATTCTAAATACC
The DNA here is from genome assembly GCF_040414725.1 of Anabrus simplex. Lineage (NCBI taxonomy): Eukaryota > Metazoa > Arthropoda > Insecta > Orthoptera > Tettigoniidae > Anabrus > Anabrus simplex. The sequence continues at coordinate 216,212,468 of NC_090270.1, read as the reverse complement.
AATTTTTACATCTGTAAGCTTTCAAAGTTTTGAGATATAGATGCACTCATTTTAAAAATTCACCCCCTTTCACCCTCCCATTAATTGGATTTTCCAAAAACAAAAAAATACGTGTTTCTTTATTTTTAAAAGAGATCGAAAGTACCAATTTTCAGGTCTGTAATATCTTCAGTTTCTGAGATAAGAGTACCGATATCCTGATTAAAGGCATTCAACCACTTTTTCACCCTTTTTCACCCCTCCTATTGGCATTTTCCGAAAACAAAAAAATACGTGTTTCCTTATTTTTAAAGGAGATTCTAAATACCAATTTTTACATCTGTAAACTTTTAAAGTTTTGAGATATAGATACACTCATTTTAAAATTTCACCCCCCTTTTTTACCCCCTTAGCGACCGAATATCCAAAAATCCTCTCTTAGCGAGCACCTACATCTTAATATAAATGTATCCCCAAAGTTTCATTCCTTTATGTCCAGTAGTTTTGGCTCGGCGATGATGAATCAGTCAGTCAGTCAGTCAGTCAGTCAGTCAGGACAAGCTACTTTATATATATAGATAACACTGACTGACTGACTGACTGACTGACTGATTCATCATCGCCGAACCCAAACTACTGGACATAAAGAAATGAAATTTTGGGGATACATTTATATTAGTGTAGGTTTTCACTAAGGGAGTATTTTTTGGATAGTCCGTCGCTAACGGGGTGAAAAGGGGTGAATTTTTAAAATGAGTATATCCATACCTCTAAATCAGAACAGTTCAAAGACTTGAACATTGGTATTTGTATTCTCCTTTAAAAATAAAGAAAAATGTATTTATTGGTTTTCAGAAAATTCACTTAATGAGAGGGGGGCGAAAGGGGCAGTGGTGGTGGTGGTGGTGGTGGTGGTGATTATCGTCTTAAAAGGAAGTACAACTAGGCAACCATCCTCTATATAACACTAATCACAGATGAAAGATGGAAGGGACCCGACACTTCGAAAAATGTAGACATCGGTCAAAGAAAGGCAAGAGCCACGAAGGGCGTGAAAATGCAAAACTCCTAGGCCTCGAGTTCTCTAATATCGCCGGGGTCGGAAAAGAACAAGAGTTGACCAAGGGAGGTCGGGTAGGATAGATGAAATTGTGAAGCCTGGTAGAAGTTGAAGCAGTGCCAGGACTCAGTAAACGGCCCCGTGGTCACCAACCCACGCTCCCAAGTTGAGAGCCCCTGGAGCGCCTTTGAGTCGCCTCTTACGACAGGTAAGGGATACCATGGGTGTTATTATACCGCCCCCGCCAACAGGGGAAGGTGAACGGGGCAGAAAATGGGATTGAGTCCTTTAATTTGGATACTTATACATCAAAAACTGAATATGTTACAGACGTGAACATTGTTATTTTTAAAGAAGATTCCAAATACCAAATACCTCGTTTTATTTTTCAGAAAGTCCACTTAAGCGGGGAGGAGTGGAAATAAGTGAAGGAGTTCAAATTAAGAAATCCACGCGAGACAAGCCGCGGGAAACAGCTAGTTATTGCATATAATTGTAGCGGTATCGGAAATTGCGTCTGATTCCAAAATATGCACATTTATGATCATTGATTGTACAGGAAACCTCTCATGTATCATTTCTATTCACCTTTTTAAGGTGTTAAAATAAGGAAATAATCGCGCTCGCTCGCACACACACACACACACACACACACACACACACACACACACACACACACACATATATATATATATATATATATATATCTGGATGCTTGGGTATTACGGTAATGTGTGAGAACCTACGAATTCGGAAATTCTATTGTGATTCATTTTATTGGTTCTTGTTGACTCACGTAATAGACTAAGTTAATATTTTTCGATTGCATTCATGATCAATGTGACAAGTTTCAAAACACTGTCTGTTAAAGTATGTTGAGTTTGATCCGAATTGTAAGAATGGAAATACCAGGAGGAGATAGAATGGAGAACCGCGTAGGCTGTCGATATACATACATGTTCTAACGGGCTAGTGCAGGAGATCCTTTCAGTTTAATGAGAGTGATGAAGCTGGACAAGCGGCTTGTGGCTTTGTGGTCCAGAATCTCTGTTGACTATGTGGACAACCCGCATAGCCACCGTCACAACGAAACAAACAGCCCGTACGTAAGGAGGACATGGCCCACTCAGCCTGACTGAAAGCTTTTTGTTCTCTTAATTAAGAGTCATCCTTACAGAGGGAGGAAGTGGCTTAACAGAAAACCTCTCGACCTAGGACGAGGATCAAAGTATGACGTTGTTCTGACTGACAAGGAAACCGCACAAAGAGTTCTGCCCTTTTTAACATACAATATGTTCCAGGCCAACAGGGTCCGATGTTAGGTGTACATGTACAATGCGAGATGCAATGATCAATAAGCGTACGAGAAATTCGACGGTAAAGTTCCCGCGGCACTATCCAACAAAGTTGAACAGGAGATCAGGTTGATTCCAAACTGGACAACGTACGATAGTTATATGAGTGATGGTTGAATATTTGAACGGCAGTGTAGGACTAATATTAGCCGTTACAAAAATGTGTGTGTGAAAGTGCAGACTGTGTTCAAACAATTATTTCTAACAATGTGTACGTACTTCTAGTAAACAATGGAAACTCACATTCAAAAAATGTGTGGTCATCAGTGAGTCCATCGATAAACGAACCTCGATGATGATTTAGGTATCCACTCTTTAAACAAACATAGTTAATCATATTCTTGAAACTTGTCGCTCTAAACTGTCAATAAATATAGGCCTGAGGCTTCAAAGACTGATCTGTATCCAAAACGGTATGCCATGGCAAAGCTGAACAATATCGGTTATAAATGTGATCATATTTCTGTACGAAATGAGGAGGGCTTAACGATTATTCCAGAACGAACTACAGTTCATCCTCTCTATCTTCTCACCATCTTCTTCATTACACATAGTCTTTTAAAAAGTTTCCTAATATTTTGTGTTCTTTCAGTTGCAACAACACCAGTTATGCAATGATCCGTGCGATTTCCTCAGAGTCATGCGTAAATGAGTGACAACCAGCTGATCGTTTCAAACAAACTAGGTGATAAATTTAATGTATATTTTGAACAATCAAAAAGTGTATTGAGCTAGAAAGAGAAGCATTGAGGATAGTTTAGATTGACTGGGAACTTGTTACCATCACCAATACCTATGAATTCAGAAAACAGGTGGGTTCGAGTCTTAATGTAGACCGTCTTCACAACTGCTGTCTGTAGTTTTTCTTAATCCCATTATCATACTGGGAAGTCTATTTCTAGCAACCCACGGCAGCTTTCTTCCAAATTTCATTACGCAGATAAATACTCATGCCACTATTTTTTTAGTTGATTTTAGCCCACTATGGTATTACGTACATAACTCTTTATGGTTTCAGTTTTCTGTCGCGCCAGTATTCCTTCTCTTACGTGCAACCTTTTCTTTTCATCCATATAATGTTGTTACTTCTTTGTCGCTGTTTCTCATTCCTACAACCCCTCAAAAGTCTGTATCCTATGTCCGGCTCCATAGCTAAATGGTTAGCGGGTTAGATTCCCGGCAGGGTCGGGAATTTTAACCTTCATTGGTTAATTTCGCTGGCACGGGGGGTAGGTGTACGTGTCGTCTTCATCATCATTCCATTCTTAGCATGACGCGCAGGTCACCTACGGGAGTCAAATCAAAAGACCTGCATCTGGTGAGCCAAACTTGACCTCGGACACTCCCGGCACTAAAAACCATACGCCATTTCATTTTTGCACCTGGCAGCTTTGTCTTTCAGTATTCTCTTGAGGTTCTAGGCTCGTTCCACGTACGATCGCCCTTTCCGGAAGTCACCCTGGTATTCGCCAATTTTATACTCAACTTGCTGCTCTAACCGCGACAGCAGTGCCATGGACAGGATCTTGTAGATCCCTGGAAGCAGTTCTATTCCATTCCCTTAACTTATTTCAGTGCGAAATTCCAACCCCAGGGGATGTTACCAGTGTTCTAGATTTCTTGCATTTGCTGATGTAGTTTTTTTACCGTTTGAAGAATTGCAAGTCGCATAGCTCATCTGTTGTCGAGTATTCAACAGATGCTTTATTATTCTTGAGTTTCTTAATCATATTAGTGATTTCTGCTTCGTCTAATGGTGTTGAGCCTGGGTTCTGCCGTGTGCGTTCTATGACGAGCTTCTCTTTTGGTTCTGCGCAGTTCAGTAGCTGTTCAAAATATTATGCCAACAGTATTATTAGTTATACTACAAAACACACAAAAGACCAGAGGGATTATAACCTCTAAAACCTATAAAGGGAGACTAATACATCAGAAATAGCACAATTCAGGATCAAAGTAAGGAAAATGAAAGTTTAGGCTACTTTTCTAATACGGATAAATTACACAGAAAAAGGGAGAAAGAGGATGGAGAACTTTCCAACACTTGAGTGACTAATTCAAATGCAAGAAATTTCCTTCTAATTGTGAGGCATGTTTAGCCTCAAAATAACGCATTGGTTCTAAGAATCTGCGCTAAACATTTTATTTCCTAATTAATACAATGTTAGTGAACGTTATTAAACTTTTATCGAGCTGCTCGAGTTGCGTGAATACATAATATTGATCCACTTTAATGCATTATTTCCCAGTATTTGTAAGAACTGCATACAGGGTGATTTCTTCCGCCGTGTACAAACGCCAGGGATTGATCGTGGAGAGAATACGAAACAAACATCGTCTGATGTCCGGAAACGCACGGTGTCCATGCTAGCGACCATGCATTCAATCATACTTTGTTATAGAGACTACAGGCCAATACGCGCTGTACCATGCCGTCACAGTTGTAGCATGCGTGGTTTCCTCCTAGAGGGTGGTACTATTCCCCATACTTCATGCCCCAGCACCCTCTCCAGCCATAGTCATAGGTACCGTTGTGTCCGAGTCACTTCTCGTGCTGACTCACCGGGTAGTGGATGTGTTACAGTGTTGTACACAATGGTTCCGTATTCGACTCGAGAGCTTGCCGACATGGTGTTTACTTACGGCAAGGAAAATGGCAACGGTCGGCGGGCAGCACGGTTGTATCGGGAGAGCTATCCCCACCGACAACAGCCACAGCATTCAATGTTTGCAATAGTGTTTCACCTTTTGTCTGAGACAGGGTCGTATAAGGAAGCAGGAAATCACGAAGGACTTACCTGCCCTGTTCGGACACCAGACGTGGAGGAAAATGTGATTAACACAGTGGAAGGCGACCGCCGTGTCAGTACCAGGCAGTTGGCCCGCCAGTACAGGGTGAGCCAGACTACCGTGTGGGATATTCTCCATGACAATTGTTTATACCCATATCACCTACAGAGTGTGCAGGGCTTACTAGCGACAGACTTTCCTCATAGAGAGCGGTTTGTCACTGTTTTTTTTTTCACCAGGCAACCACGATTCCGCGATTTGTGGCATGCAGCCTATTCACAAATGAGGCCAACTTTACGCACAGTGATATCTTCAACTTCCATAGCATTCATCTGTGGGATTGTATTCAGAATCCCCATGGTTTGGTGTCAGCGAATCATCAGCAGCGGTTCAGCAGGAATGTCTGGGCCAGGATAATTGGCGACCGTGTTTTGCGACCAGTCTTCCTTCCACGTCGCGCAACAGGCCGGAACTATTGGCGTTTCTTGCGGGTGACTTTGCCTCCCCTGCTGGAAGACGTACCAATGATGATTCGCAGGGTTATGTGGCTTCTTCATTATGGTGCTCCAGCTCACTTCGCTGTGAACGTCCGGGCGCATCTCAATCGTGTCTTCCCTGGTCGATGGATCGGACGAGGAGGTCCAGTTGCATGGCCGGCTCGTTCACCAGATCTCAACCCATGCGATTTCTGGTTATGAGGCCATCTCAAAAGTATTGTATATGCAGAGCCCATCCCAGATGAGGAGACACTGGATCAGCGTATTCATGTTGCCTTTGATACTGTTCGGATGCAGCCTGGCCGATATGAACGTGTGAGACAGAACATGCTATGGCGTGTACACGCATGCATGGAGGTACATGGAAACCATTTTCAACACATACTGTAACTGTGGCTGCATGGTACAGGGCGTATTAGACCGCCGTCTCTGTAACAAAGGATGATTGAATAAATGGTCCCTAACAAACAAACCAAGCATTCCCGGACATACGTTCATTGGACATTTTCTCTTCCGTATCCTCTCCTCGATCAGTCCCTAGAGTTTGTACACGGCGGAAAAAATCACCCCGTATAATCAAGTGTTCTTCGAGCCCTCTAACGCTGGACTAGCATAGATACTTGTTCGGTGACGCTGAGATGGTAAACAACTAGAACCGAGAGATTAGTGCTGAACCGCTGACTAAAACACAGTCCCAGCATTTTCCCGGTGTGATATTATGGAAACTATGGAAATCTCTTCTTCAATACTCCCAACGTAGAGGTTCGAATTCACCATCTCCTGACTGCTAGTTGTTTAAAGATTTATTAATATTCAACACCGCATCTTCTAGGGATAACAAAAGAGACTTTTTGATAAGTAGCCATGGGTATAAAACCAATTATTGACTGACAGAATCAGGAAGTGTAACGTAAATCTATAAATTAAAAATAAACCAATAAAGAATTGTTTTATAACTTTAGAAGGAAATATATCACCATGAAAAACACTAACTAAATTGCAGATTATTGCCGATGTGGACAAAACATTTTCCTCGACCACCTATGCAAAACAAAGAAAATAAACCGATTGCATTATAATACGTTTGCTACACTCGTACAAATCAACTTTGTGTGTGATTATAATAAATGCACCTATAATTATCCTGTTACCAAAAATATGTTTAAAATATTCAAGACCGGGCGAGTTGGCCGTGCGGTTAGGAGCGCGCGGTTGTGAGCTTGCATCCGGGAGATAGTGAGTTCGAATCCCACTGTCGGCAGCCCTGGTTTACCATTTTCACACCAGAAAAATGCTGGGGCTGTACCTTAATTAAGGCCATGGCCGCTTCCTTCCAACTCCTAGCCCTTTCCTATCCTATCGTCGCCATAAGACTTATCTGTGTCAGTGGGACGTAAAGCCAGCAGCAAAAAAAAAATGTTCAACATAAGGACAAACGCTTCTACATGCATAATCTGAGGAGACTGACGACTCTGATGATTCTCAATAATATAGGTACCTTCCTAAAAGTAATTACAATAAGTATTCTAATACTAATATGAACAATATTCATGGATTTCAAACTATTATTATTATTCGGGCTTGGAAGTTGAAGGCCCATGAACTGTCTAAAATTACCTGTAAAAAGAACTAAAATATCCAAAAAATTCTAAAAAATGGTAAAAAGGACGTTAAAATGCGACCCAAATTAATTCATAATTTTTGTTTTAATCACATATTTAATGAAGGAATATGTTGTTTAGAAATGAAAAATTCTGGTGGTACGCAACATACAGTGCAAACATATATGAGCGAAATACTTTTCTTTTCAGGCATAATACATTTTTATATTAACATTTTTCGAAGGAATCCCATGTTTATTAAAAAAACGTACTTGAAGAATTTAGAATTATATTTTCTCCACCTAGAATGAATTCAGCGAACTCGCAATGAACATCCCGGAGAATTAAACTGGAATTTGTATATCTGGAATCATATTTAGCTTAACCACACTAGGATTACAGAAATTGGAATTCGGAAACGTTACCTCACTTGGTTTTTTCAGTATATAACAATAGTCATATTCAGGTCCTTAGGTGTAAAAGATCGTCGGTTTTCAGACAACATCGAGAAAATTCTCTCCACATCAATGGATATTAAATGGTTCATACTTGAAGCAAGTGAGATCTTCCTCTTCAGAAGTATTGACATCAAAACTTTCTCCTTCCAATGTTTCCCTTACCTTTCACATAATTCGATACCCATGGCTTTTTCAAGCATTAGGTTCGTTTTTCATTTCATTTCATTTCCGTTTCATTTTCTCTCATACTGAAGCCTCCATGGCTCAGGCGGCAGCGCGCCTGCCTCTCACCGCTGGATGCCGTGGTTCAAATCCCGGTCACTCCATGTGAGATTTGTGCTGGACAAAGCGGAGGCAGAACAGGTTTTTCTCCGGGTACTCCAGTTTTCCCTGTCATCTTTCATTCCAGCAACACTCTCCATTCTCATTTCATAGCATCTATCAGCCATTAATAAATCACTTTGGGAGTGGCGACCCCATCGTTCTAATAGCCTATATCTGCTTCATTCATTACATCCCTGACCCGGTCAATGACTGGAAAACACGTTGTGGGTTTTCATTTTCATTTCTCTCATACTACAGACAATATATTTAAGAGGTGATATATGAACTAATGATGATTCTGAATGAGAATGGGCAGTACAAATATAGTCCAAAGTATGTGAATTTACAAATAACAACACACGTTAAAACCTTAAAAAGGGTTTAAAAGGACATATAAGCAAAAAAGCGCAAAAAAGGCAAGAAAAGGCAAATAAACCCTCCATTTTCTGGCCTACGATGACCCAGAATGAACATATGTTGGGCCTTGTCTTCGGACACTCGAGAAGGAAAGGAATTTTCCTTAAAACCCAAACCAAACCCCATGGCACTACAGCCCTTGGAGGGCCTTGGCCTACCAGGCGACCGCTGCTTAGCCCGAAGGCCTGCAGATTACGAGGTGTCGTGTGGTCAGCACGACGAATCCTCTCGGCCGTTATTCTTGGCTTTCGAGACCGGGGCCACTATCTCACCGTCAGATAGCTCCTCAATTCTAATCACGTAGGCTGAGTGGACCTCGAACCAGCCCTAAGGTCTAGGTAAAAATCCCTGACCTGGCCGGGAATCGAACACGGCACGTCCGGGTAAGAGGCAGGCACGCTACCCCTACACCACGGGGCCGGCAATTTTCCTTAACTTCCGAGCTCTAATTATTACATAATATTACATATGCTGTTAAACATGCCATGACATCAGAATATAATATCTGTGCTGTGACAACGCGTAGTATGTTTTCGTTCGTTTAGACCAAAGCGAGAGACTGTATGAGACTTCAGCTGAATCCGAGGAAGAGCTCGTCGCTCAGAGCTTGCATCTGCTTACTCTCTACAGGACGTAAACGTGTTCGAAACGCAATGGTACGTCGTTGCAGAGCGTATATTCATATAGGAGGAAGCACTTTTGAATATTCTTTATGAAATTAAGTTAAATTTACATGTAATAGTTTTATACCCAACTATCTCAAGATTTGCTTCAACTACTGATTACCGACCTACGGTTAATTATTTTTTTTAAATCTGCTTTTGTGTCTTCGATTAGCTTAGAAGTTGAGATTTGAATTTCGACATTCAGAGACACCATCCACACGTTGCGGTAACTCGTTCCGTGCTTAATCAAGTGTTCTGGTTTTTCACAATTACTTTACAGCGACTATGTAGATCATGTCGTAGTTAACAGAACCATTTGGTGCAGATTTCACGCACATTCCACCTTCGTGACAGCAAGTTGCTGCATTATGTTTGTCCTTTAAAGTGGTTCAAATCACGAAATACGTAAAGATCATAAATTTAGACCATTCAAAACATCATAATCGAGCTGGCGTAGCATAGTAAAATCTGGCCATTTTTTCCTATATTTTGACTAGTCGAGAGAAACTTTTGGGATACTTTCACCCGTGATCTGAGAACAGCACTACAGAGATTATTCAAACAATGCTTCGAAGAGGGCATAAGTACACTGTACATTCATACAATTTATTTCTGTATTTATATAATGCTGAAGACAGCACACACACGCTCAGACCCCGAGCCATGGAGCCGAGAAAACTAAATTCGTGTCGTCGTCCCGAAATGCAGCAGCTATTTTTAGCACACCCCCCGTATGGTGAGTTTCATGTACTATTTTAGCCACATGCCACCCCTCCTGCCATTCTTAAATCTTTGGCAGTACCGGGAATCGAGCCCGGGCTTCCAGGAATGGCAGCTAATAACGTTAACCACCACGCTAAGAGGTGGACAGAATAATGAATGATAAAGAAGGGCAGGAAATCAAGATGGATAGTGAGTGGCTTGATTCTGAAGAATACAGTACTTAAGGAATTGATAGTGATGGTGCTACAGTTAAAGACGATGGTGTCGAGGACGAGTTTGAAGGCGTGTCCCCAGATAGTAGAAAACCAGGATCCCTTTGGTGACCATAGAGTGTGGCTTATGACAGAGTGTTGTTATAGGGTTAACTTGTCTCAATATTACACGATGCTGGAATTATATCCTAAAACAAGTCTTTTAACATGTCATTAAATTCACGCACACAGGTTTCCTGCATTTATGCACTCCTAATTCCGCCTTTCTTCAACAGGTATTCGATTACACAACCTAAGCGATAAATTAATCAGCTACGCTGCACCGTCGTTGTAATCATAAGTTTACGTGTATTGCAACTCTCACAGGCTAGCATGTGACTGAAAAATATAATAAATGTATTCTACTAGATAATTGTATAGCCTAGTTTGGGACTAATGACAACCTCAACGTACAACAGAATGGATTCAAAATGATTATGGTGGTTTTGCCCTCGAGAAATTAAACCTCGCTTCAAGAGCGACTATAATCGAGATTATTTCTAGTTCTGAGCTTTGGGGGGAAAATAAGTAATAACGTACTCATTAGAAGAGTATTTGTTCCCTCTTTTCATTAAATGAAGCTGATGTCCAATTGATTAGGACAATCATGCGTACGCCTGGCCAGTATCATGTATGCAAATCTGCGGGAAGCAGTACTGATAAAGAAGTTGCCTATACAGTAGGGGCTATTTTTACTAATGCATCCGTTTTTTTTAAACTCGCGCAATAATTTTTGCCTAATGGTTTTAATATTGTCCATGCTAAATATCCTGCCTCCCCTGCCTCCTCCTATTCGTAATTCGAACTATAATTCATTAAATACTAACCGGCTACTATTAAGGCTAATGTTATCCCGTATTATTTTCACCAATAGCGCTTCATTTTGGAGTGCGGCAAGTTTCTAAGCCATGAACAGACTTTATGGTTATAAAAGCAATCGTACCTCAGAAACACTTTCGAGTATTTCTGGTGCAATTATTAAATATTCTTTTGTTTGAATAAAATACTTTAAGACGATGTATTTTATACATCAGAACATTAATTTGTTTTTAGTACTGTCCATACTGTACCACACTAGAAACTACTCTTGTTTGCTACAGTTGATCGATATTAGTTTCTAAACTATGAAGAGCCTCTGTTTTAATAAATAAATAAATAGTCCCATAAAATATGATCACAAACTAACTTCAGAAATCTCCCGTACTCAGCAATATTCCTACTAAAAGCTGTGGCTCACATAAACCATTAAGCGGCCCGCGTATCAGACATTGCGTGTCAAGTGGTCAACTTGAGAACATTCTCAAACATACGGATTGATTTTCTTAACCGTGTACCGTGAACTAAAGGGGCGAGTGATTAAAATCCTTCGACTGGTCTGGAATCGAACCGGGGACTTCACGTAACAGGCAGATACGCTGAAGCTTCACTATGGAGATGACCAATATTTCTACCCGCACATAACATTGCAACTTCCAGTATAATAATATATACAGAATGTAAAAGGAAAACAAGCAAGCAAGCTTATAAGTTAGTGGCAAATTTTAGGAGATTGTTGATATCATTATCGCAGCCGCGGGTTTACATTTTTTCTGTTCTGTGTAAAAGCCAAGTATCAGGTTAATATTTCAGAAGTACAGACAGAAATACTATTTTGTAAACTTACATGGATATACTGTGGTAAAATTACTCCACCGTAGATTTATTTATGTATCTCCCTTACATGAAAATAACCTTTGAATTTCTACCAAGATGATTTCGGGACCTGCCTAGCAACAGCGGCAAAGGTGTATTCGGTTTGTCTGAAAGGACATGAGTTGGATTCCTGATCAGAACGTAGAAAAATTTATAGGCACGTGATTTAGGAAATCACTCAATCTACACCAGAAATGAGTACGACGTCAATTTCTGAGACTCGCGATAAAGTTAACAACTCCAATCCTCATAGCATCGAGGTAGCGAATAGTGCGAATTCCATTTTACTTTTTACTTTTCATCTCTTTCCTTACCTTTCCAAGAATAAATTATCAAGATGTTTAATAACACATGAATCACCACAAAATTATTTCACATCTCCAAAATGGACGGCATTTAAAAGTACAGGTCACAGTGACATAAGACCCGGACGGCTATTGTAACCAGAGCACTATACAGGTATACAGAATCTCATTTTGTCTGTACTTATGAAACATTAACCTGATACTTGGCTTTCCTTTACACCAGATAACGCTTATGTCAAGTTCTGTATAACTTTTCTCAGTTTGTCTGTCCGTTTGTTACAAAAGAGACAATAAATAGGTAAGATTTTCAGCTATATTTTATTCCAAACAAATCAGCACTGGGGGAGGGGGGAGCGTCTTCAGCGGGGGCAAAAGACATAAAACTTGATTTATCTCTCTTACAGGAAAACTGCTCACACCAAAATTTATTTAGAATATTCTTTACAAATGTTTTGTTCCACGCTTTTCCAAAACACTGAAAATTAAGGGAAGAATGAGTGGCGATTGTGTGAAATTTTAAGTCCAAGGTACAGCATATCTGTGGAGAGTTGCTTTGCGGATCATCCTGGAAATATTTGAAGTGTTATGTACACATCTCTGTATTTCTTGAATGTTTACTTGATGTTTAGTTATTATAGCGTAATTCTTCGATCCATGTAAAAGGGAAGGGGGTCAGAGAGGAAGTTCTGTACACGAAGAGAATCAAATATGCTAATATCTCCGTCCATGAACATCACTACATTACAATTGGTCCCAAATCTCCGAAAAATTGGACAGATATGAATTTCTGAAAAGGCGAGTAACACTTACCGCGGAATTAATTTCGAGAGTCGTTTTTTGGTCATTAGATGGAAATATTACTAGGCACTTACGAGACATCACTAGCTGATTACCACAGCCATAGCAAATACTATGTAAGTACCATATGATAAGGAGATATATTTTTGTTGGAATCTGATTTTATTTTAAAATTAATGAAAAGTGGATTTATCCTGAATATTGTATATTATACTTTTCAATTCCTTCATAGGTGACGTCAAGATTGCTCTGAATGACGATGGATACCAGTATATAAAACGTGTTTGCGATAGGTCGATATCTACTCAGGAAACATATCCATACTTCCTTACTTCACAATACTTATATTTCAACACTTCGACACACTACACTGGCTCAGATATTTGAGGCGCTGGCCTTCTGATCCCGACTTCACAGGTTCGATCCTGGCTCAGTCCGATGGTATTTGAAGGTGCTCAAATACGTCAGCCTTGTGTCGTATACTTACTGGCACTTTTTGAAATGGAAATGCTCTAATGCAACACGCTTTTGTTCAGCAACACAGAACGTCACAGAAACCACTGAACTAGACGATTTACGGAACTATGAGCATCGTCCATCGTCTATAGGATCCCTTTGTAAATTAGGATTTTATTCAACAAATGCTATCTATATAACTTTCACGTATCTATAATAGTTGAGGCAGCGAATTCACAACACCGTACCTCGAAACATGAAGATATTAAACCACAACAAGAATCACTATTGATCTGCATTTAGGGCTGTCTCTAAGGTGGCCATTCTTATCATTTGTTCACCTGGTCTTCTATTAAATAATTTCAAAGAAGCTGTAAATTTATCAAACATCTCCCTTGATAAATTATTACGGTCCGTAATTCATCTTCCTAATAAGAATTTGCCGCAATCGTCCTCTTGAATTCCAACTTCATTTTATGAGCTTTCTTAATTTTAAAAACTCCACTCAAGAATATTTCTCTACTAACGTCGTTCCATGCCATCTTTCCACTGACAGCTCAAAACATTCTGAGTAGTCGAGCTGTTCGTCTTCTTACTTCCAGGTCTTCTCAGCCCAAAATTTGCAACATGTTCGTAACACTACTCTTTTGTCGGAAATCTCCCAGAACAAATCGTTCTGCTTGCCTTTGAATCTTTGCCAATTCTTGTATCAAGTATTCCTGGTGAGGGACCCCTACACTGCAACCATACTCTAACTGGGGGCTTTCCAATACGCCATTTACTTTACGTCAATACTACAGCCCCTCAATACCCTCATAACCATATGAAGAGATCTGTAAAATTTATTTATGATCCCCCTTCTTGCGAATGCCACTATCGGGATATGTCAGTTCTGTGTAGAATGCTCAATAAAAAGTCGACAAAAAAGACGGGTATGCTGCATCAGAGGGGGATGACTAGCCGAAGTGGTGAAGATGTGCTCAATTCATACAGAAGGACGTGGATTCATTTCCCTATCGGGAAATCGAAAATTTTAAAAAACGAGATTTCCACTTCTGGTGCGGCACATGGCCCTGAGTTTCAATGAGTACCAGGTTAATTCCTGGAGGCAAAAGCGGTGGGACATTGAGCTAATCACTGTATCCCACCTAGTGCTTCCACTTTTCTAAGGGCCTTCATGGCCTGTATGGGGATAGCTGTGCCTTATGCTGTATCGGAGAGAACAGCCACAAGTTTCATGCGTGATAGGATGTTAAGGGCGATTGCACACACAGCGGTTTTCACCGAGTCGGCAGCAGATTCGGCGCTCCTTACTTAGCATACAGCGGCGATACCCATGTCACGGTGCGTGTGCCGACTTATCACATCGTAGGTCCTACTACTGCTGCGCAGCTAGCTAGCTGTTTTATTGCTGCAAGCGGTTCCTCCGTCCATTGAGTTCATTACCACTGGTAAAACACAGCAGGTTCTGAGTCGGTTGTGTAATATTTTCATATAATATGATTATTGAGTAATAATAAATAAAATTATGCAAGTGTGTGTATGGTATTTAGCTCAAAGTTTTAACCAACTTCTATTTTGGAGGTATACTAATTCTCATACGAGTATTTTCTTTGTTATTTTTGCATTTAACAAATTAAGTAACTCACCGAAACAAGTTATTGACATTTTTCTTTGCTTGTTCGAATAAAGTTTAAAATTCACCTTTTGTTCCTCGATCACTCACGATAGGATGGGCCCACATTCTTCGATTCTTTCTTTTATTTTTTTATTCTCCTCCAAGCTAAATAAATCAGTGACAAAATAATTATAAACCCTTCCTCCAACACATAATCTAATAATAATAATGTTATTTGCTTTACGTCCCACTAACTACTTTTACGGTCTTCGGAGACGCCGAGGTGCCGGAATTTAGTCCCGCAGGAGTTCTTTTACGTGCCAGTAAATCTACCGACACGAGGCTGTCGTATTTGAACACCTTCAAATACCACCGGACTGAGCCAGGATCGAACCTGCCAAGTTGGGGTTAGAAGGCCAGCGCCTTAACCGTCTGAGCCACTCAGCCCGGCAACACATAATTTTTCAGGGTCCGTATTCCGTCACGTCAGCAATCACACTGCAGCTCATTCATAGCCACGTTTGTTTTGGAAAGTGTTGCCACCGAATCTGCTACCGACTGATTCATCCGTGATGTTCTCAGGAAGCGTGCAGTCATGAATTTCCAATTTCTCTTGAAATCTAACGATCTCTGGAATTGCACTTCAGAGTCCACCGTATCGTGTTTATTAGCTTCGAATCTTCTTTTTCTAGCGCTTTTCCCACCCCTGTGGTGCGAACTGTGTTGCACATGTGGATTTGGTCCTGTTTTGCGGCCGGATGCCCTTCCTGACTCTATTTGGAGAGATGTTGATCACTGTTGTGTATTTCTGTGGTGGTTGGTAATGTAGTGTGTTGTCTGAATATGAATAGGAAAGTGTTGTGACAAACACATATACCCATTTCCCGAGCCAGAAGAATTAATTAAAGGTAATTAAAATCGCCGACACGGCCGGGAATCGAACGCGGGGCCCTCCAAACCGAAGGCCTCAACGCTGACCATTCAGCCAATGCGTCGGGCGTTCATCAACATCATCCTTTGAGATTAAATTACAGGTGGTCAGATTTCAAATCCACTGTTAATTTCTATATTCTTCTCGAAGGAAGTATTAATGTGTGCACAGATGTGCACACAATAGTTTCCAAATGCCTCCGTATATCACTTTATACTTAGAGGAATATAAATGCCTGTGTAATTGTATTTCTCCATGCGTGACCTCCATACAGCACTTCAATGCACAGATTTCCTCACAATTGCTTCTGATCCTTAAAGTGAAATGCTGAGGTCATTCCAATGTTTTTTTAATTTTTTTAATTTAGAAATTGCCTGCTTCGCACCGGCACAGACAGAACCCACGGCGACGAAGGGATAGGAGTGGGAAGGAAGCGGCCGTGGCCCCAATTAAAGCAAAGCCCCAGCTCTTACCCGGTATGAAAATGGGAAACCACAGAAAACTGTTTGATTAGCTTGGAATACACCCATATATTCGTCCACATCACGCCTACTAAAAGACTTGAAAAAAGAAAGATCATAAAGAAATATATAGATAGGGAGGAGATAGGTAAAATCGTAAATGAACTTGAACTTTACAGTCTTCTTAAGATACTCAGGAGATAATGGAAAACGCAGGGGAGAACAGGAAAACTATGTAATTTTGTAAGAGGATTGTGGGGAAAGAAATCTAAAGACGACGAAAACAAAGAAGATGCATGTAGCTAGTCGTAAAGATATCCTTGTGGAAGTATCCTAGACTATGTGGCCTAGTTAAAGTCTAGGAAGTACCTCAAATGCTAAGTTTTAAACATTAATTAAATATACGTCCAAGTACTCTTTCAAACCGGAAGTGGGACAAGTTTTTCTCCGGGTATTCCGGTTTTCCCTGTCATCATTCTTTCCAGCAACACTCTCCAATATCATTTCATTTCATCCGTCAGTCATTAATCATTGCCCCAGAGGAGTGCGACAGACTTCGGCAGCCGGTACAATTCCAAACCTCGCTGCTAGATGGGGGCTTCATTCATTCCATTTCCTCACCCAGTCGTATGACTGGAAACAGGCTGTGGATGTTCATTTTTTTCAAGTACTATGTATGGGAAATAATCTATATTAGCAATTATACTTAAAAAAATTTGTAACATTTTTCTTAGGTTATCCTTGATGTTGTGTATTATAAACGATCAACTGTTCGTACTAAGAATGATTATAATAAATGAATGCTCTCTCCCCATTTGGTGGTCATCCGTGGCTGGTAGAGAAGAGAATTGTATTCACTCCTTCATATTGCTCGCATCCATTGGCTCCGGGATAGGCACGCTAGAAGTGCCCGCGTCGTAGTCAACTCACTGCGCCACCGTAAGTTTTTAGCATTCTTTATACCTTCTACGCTGGTAAATTTAGGCTTCATTCTCTTCGCCTGGACGCATTCTACTTTTTTATATCCGTCGCTAATACCGGCCATCCCATTTGGGCTGAACATGACCGTGAATTTTCCCTCTTCAATCGCGATTTTTTTTTTCTCCTATTTAGCTTGTCATCTACTGAATATTGTTTACTTGAGATTGTATCCTGGTTTGCTACGAGATGTTTGACACCACTACAAAATAATAATGTTCTATCGCTGCGCATTTTCGAGTTGCTCTGCCTAGGCTGCTGCGTGACACGCCAATTCGTGTTTCAAATTATTCCACATTGCATTACTTTTTGGATAATTCTGTGAAAGCTACATACATAGCATTTGGCTCACATATGGCTACTGGGTGGGCCGATTTTCGTGAAGAGTTTGATGATTCTATATTTCCTATAAGTGACTGAAAGTATGAATTATGCATGTGAAAAGTCCAAATTTACTTAATATCGATTAATAGAGAAACGTAAAAGGGATACAGATACGACAAAAAGTCATAAGACCAAGGTTGTAGACCATTCCAAATTGAACGGAAATTGGGCAATCCGTTATGTGATAGGACTTCCAGAAGGTCTGTACCATCATTAAAATTGCCTCCATATTACGATGTTCTTCGGGGATAAAAAGTGAAAAATTTAAAGATCATGAAAGTTTTACGTCCGTTACAGGCTAAAACGTATAATTTTGTCAAATTTCCATTTTCTTTCTCGTCTGGCAGATTATGCCGCAATCTGGATTTTGGGCGAGGAGGGTAAAAATTAGGACTTCCAGGAAACTAAACCCAAAAAAATATGCAGATGGTCGTTATTACCCCTTAAACGCTTAAACGGTTAGCAGTGCGAAAATTTCGCCAAAATAGTTAATGTAGAGGCACACAGTCTTTATGATTTTATTTATATAGATAGATAAGGAATCTGCTCCACGTACAACACCTTTTGGGCTACGTCCGCTGGACTTAACCTGCAAAACTGACCATTCATGATATCTCCCTTATTAATCCTCCTGACGTAAAAATGCACATAAAAAAGTTTTAGAGATGGAATTCCATCACGTTTGGTCGATTTCCAGTCAGGTTGGTCTTGTACTGTATATATTGCGGAAGAGTAAAATCACCATTTCGGTTCCCTATAAACCACCAGTCCATTCGGGAACATGAAATGTTATTGACCTTTAAAACCTACCTTTGGACAGGTGGATGCTAAATATAAAGTTTGGTTCGAATATCTTCAGTACTTTTCAAGGTGTAAGAAATACGCTTTACACGCACCCGCACTTGAGTTAAGTCCGATGGAACTTGTACCGTAAAACGGTCCGTTAATGATATCTCCCTTATTAATCCTCGTATCGAAATGATGCACATAAGAAAAAAGGTTTAGAAATTATTTTCCATTAAGGCAGGTAGATCTCCATTAAGTTAGGTTGTGTATATTTTGTGGGAGTGCAAATTCACGGTTTCGGTTTCGTATAAACCCCCAGTCAGTTCGGGGATTTATAAACAATATTTTCCCAATTACAGGTGGATTCTAAATATGAAGTTTGGTGGAAATATATCTAGTAGATTCTAGCACTCGTGTACATACGGAGTAATTAAGGAAGGAAATAATACAGTTAAGAAAGTTGAAATTAATAGAAAATGGAGTATAACTGAGGACAGCCGGATAACGACAAATATGTAAATGCCAAGTGAATCTATTGGAAAATCAAATGCCCCCTTAATAAATTATGCTGGTGTGAGTTATGGATATAATAAAGCGGTAACAGAGGAGAAATTTAGGCGCAGTGATTCTTAGGTAAACAGATAAGAAGATGACTAATGGTGTTATTACTTAATCTATTCGAGGGCGGTTATAACCTTCAACGATATTCCGCTAATATCCTGCAGATAGGCCGATTGACGCCTCTCTTTCCTTCTACTCAAGGAACAACCACGAATTTAAAAGCATGATGAGGAAAATGGCAATACGTCAGTTCCCTGCTGGCAAACAGTTAGAGACGTTGCCATAGTAACCTGTAGGTTCGTTATCGGTCTGTCGGTCACTGTTCTTCTTCTTTTTCTCCTTCTTCTTGCGTGACGGCCTCTGTAGGACCACGGACAGCTCCTTCATGGATTGCATTTTCTTCTTCTCCTCCCAGAACCTGTTCATCCTTGCTCTTCTTCTCTCCCGCTCTTCTTCCGAGATATTCAGTATCCTCTTCTCTTGTCTGCTCCCCTGGTGACTCTCAATCCTTTTCCTGTATCCATCCCTATTATTGATCTCTGGCATATTAGTCGGTATGTACTTGCTTCTCCAATTTTCCTTTTCTTCCACCTTGATCCCCAATTCCGACCAATCTTTCCTCGCTGTTGTTTCCCATACTCTTTTCGTCATTCTATCCATATTCATCCTGATTACATGTCCCGCAAACCTTGCTCTTTTCAGTCTGATTTCTTCTGAGATTGTCCTCATGTTCCGGTATAGTTCTTCCCTGGGTCTCCTCATCCATCTCTCACCTCCTCTCTTAGGGCGTAGTATTTTCCTCAATATTTTTCTCTTCTTTCTTTAGTTGTTCCGCACCATTTCTTCCTAGTGCTATTGTCTCAGCAGCATATAATACAGCATTTCTCACCGTTGCCTTGTAATGTCTGATCTTTGCGTCTGTAGATATATTATTTTTATTGTATATATCTCTGGTCATACAGAAGGCTGATCGCATCTTCTTTATCCTCTCTGTTATTCCCTCATAACTCCTATTCCTTCCTCAGTGCAGAGCATGATACCCGCAGAAAATAGTAAATTTCTCCGTCATGTGAAGAGTAAGCTAAATTATGAACATAACGAATGTTGTTTATAATGAAGAGACGTTTCACGTACGGTCCACGGAGTTTACAGAAAATCAATAGTATAAGAGAAAATGGAGGAAAACTTTCTGGCTTTCCTATAAACCCCCCGTCTATTCAAAGATTTTAAAATGATATGCATATCGAAACCTTCCCCGGGATGAGTATACTCTAAATATGAAGTTTGGTTGAGATCTATCCAGCCGTTTCGACGTGATGGTGGAACAAACAAACAGACAAACAGACAGACTGACACGAAAAGTAAAAACCACCGATTCGGTCTTGAGTTGACCTAAAACGGATAAATATCTGAAAAATTGGCAAAACAAAAGGAATTACAGACAACGGACCCCTACAACTTTATTTATATATATTGGTATCTTTTCCGAACTACGATGACGTGTACACACAATCAAGTCACTGGTGACTGGCAACCATACATTCTCGGCTTGTTGGCGGACCCATGTTTATTAAGATATTTATGCTTCTAGTATCGGGTACTTACAGCTGTTTCAATTTGTGCTATTATGATACACTCCGCATGTATGTACGTACATATGTTTACCCCTTAGTCTTGTTTCCTGATATGAAGTCGAGGATGAAATGAAATTATATGACATATTTTACGGCTGGATGCCCTTCCTGACACCAAGCGGAGTTGAGAAGCTGGTGAAATGAATTATGGTGAATGAAATTGGGTAATGACGTGGAAAAAACACAGAAATCCATATTCAAGACAGCCCGACGGTGGTGTTAGGATCCACTCATCTCCCGAATGAAGAGCTTGGCTCCATAGCCGCAGCGCGGTACTGAAGTTATAACCATGCACATGCTAATTGACTGTTCCGTCAATGGCTGTCATAACAGTTAGATTCAATTTCAACTGAGCATTACTGCGTTAGCCGAGTAACAACGTTACCAACATTCACCTCCCGTTGTTGAATACCATATGACTAGCGTCCTTGTGCTACGGTTCATGGTGTCAGCAGTCGTATAAACTCCCAGTATGGTTTCACAACTGAGTAAAGATCAATAAATCAGGTCAAAGTATGAGACCTCAGAGATATTAACGCTGCTACGGCTATTAAACTAATTCTGACCCAAAGCTCGTGGCCTCATAAATCGTGAACTACTGGAACAAGAGCTGACCTTCGTTAGCTATACTTATCTGCAAATCAATTATTTAAATGCCGGCTATTCCCGTGCCATAGATTTAAGAGGTTGATGTTAGAGGGGATTTGAAGGAGACCCGACAAGGTGCAGGAGAAATAATTTACGTGGCAGTCCCATTGCTTTTATCTACGACCACATTCCAAAAATTTGACAATTAATGTAGGCCCGCTCTCGTCCAAGACGAGTAGGCCTACACCTTTGAAGACAGTGAACTTCGGAATGTTAACTCACTGGCATACGATTATTTCGCTTGAAGAAACTGAGAATGCGTATAATTCTTTACAAGTTAGATTATGAAAAGTGTTTAAAAAGTTCATTGTAAACAGTAAAATTCGAGTTACGTTACATTTTCCTACCTTTAATCGAAATTATTTTACTATCATGGGAGACCTCCTATGGGAGTATAACTCGTGATCGAATTCCGAAAAGCTCTAATTTTCAACTCTTTCACCTAAGACAGAGTTGGAACCGTCAAGGTTGCTCAACGTGTTATTACAATTCTTCTGAGGTCGCTTGAAGAAACAGAATGCGTATACTTCTTTACAAGTTAGATTATGAAAACTATTTTCCGAGCTGCAGACAGTGGGGTTCGTACCTACTATCTCCCGAATACTGGATACTGGCCGCACTTAAACGACTGCAGCTATCGAGCTCGGTAAATTTACTTTTGTGATACAGCACGACACGGTAAAAAAAATAAACATTACAAGAAAAACATGCCGCAAAAACCCCGGAGGGCCATGACTTACAAAGCGCTCCCTGCTCAGCCCGAAGCCTGCAGATAATGAAGTGTCGTGTGGTCAGCACGATAAATCCTCTCGGCCGTTATTTTTGGCTTTCTAGATCGGGACCACCATCTCGCCGTCATATAGCTCCTCAACTGTAATCACGTATTCTGAGTGGACCTCGAACCAGCCCTCACATCCAGACAAAACTCCCTGACCTGGTCGGGTATCGAACCCGTGGCCTCTGGGTAAGAGGTAGGCACGCTACCCCTACACCGCACGGCCGGAAACTATTACATTATCTAGCCTACAAGAGAGGGGACAGCAATGAGAATAGAAAAAAGGACATATAATTGAAAGGAGCTAGGTTAAGGAAGATGGGATTAAAGGGGGCATACGAAGAAAAAAGCATCCATGTTCCTGTCAAAAGATAAAGAATTAAGCAGGGTTGGAATGCGGATAAATAAAATTCTTTTGAACAAGAGAGAGGTGGGAATGGGAATACGGTATACGAAGGGGTGGATTTATCTTGATTTTGCGAGCTGGGATATGTAGGGGAAAGAAGGAACGAAATAAACCGTTAACAGCGTTTTATAGGAAACTAAGGTCGGCTACTTTCCCGCGAGTAGATAACGGGCGAAGGTTTAACTTATCTAGTATCCGACTGCTGCTCAAGTTTCGACGTTCAGATACTCTGGTACTAACAATATAAGTGATATACGGGTAGAAGGTTTATGTGTTGGCCCGCCATTTTTTTAACCAAAACTGTTCATGGATAGTCTGGACAAACGAATAGCACTGCATTTAAAATATCAAGAAATGTCTAGTGATTTATTCTTTGGAAAATTAACCTCAACTCCTGTGATAGTACATATATCACACCCCAGAATTATATGTAGAAGTTAGAGATATTATTGTCAGTATTCGATTTATTATTATTATTATTATTATTATTATTATTATTATTATTATTATTATTATTATTATTATTATTATTATCAGTATTTCATTTGTATATTTTGTCATTTATATTGGTAAGCTGGAAGATATCCACATATGTAGGTATGAGTAATTTGTTTTGCACGAGTGGGAAAACATTGCTTTAATAACTCTGGTAATTTGAATGAGTCATATGGCTACCCCAGTGTTTGTTGTGATGTACTTGTGTCGGGAAATTCATGAGTCATGTATATATCCCAGCCTGATGAGATGAGCTTGTTGTTGTATTAGGAAAGTTTGGTGATTCATCGAATATACCCCAGAGTTTGTTATTGTCTTGGGAGGAAGAAGTAGGTCAGGGCTTGGTCTTGACAAGAGGTTCACTCATGATTGGTGGGCAAGCACCAATCCAGACGTATCATCTGAGAGGAGGGGGATGTTGATGTCTATAAAGGTTGATCATACGGCGGAAACCAGGAGATTGTAAGGGGACATTGTAAGGGTGATTGTAAAGGAACGAGAAGGAAGATAACTACAACCAGTGACATTGTATAAGAGAACGACAACTGGCACTGTACGGGAAGGAAGTGGTGCTGATACACGGTACTGGAGTGACACGGCTGCAATGGACTGGACTTCAAACGTTCGTGGAGCGTAGTCTTGTTATGTTCGTGGAAAGTGGCTGATTGTGGAGAGTGCTTGCGCATTAAGTATTGTAGCACTTGTGGCGGACTAGCATTATATGTTGGTGAAAGCTATCTCAGACTTTCCATAATTTATGTTGAGGATCGACAGACGTGTGTATATATCTTTACAATAAGTGTTAAAATATGTGAACACAGTAGTACAAGGTACAGTGTCTGTGTGATGTGATAACTGCCGATTATGAGAATCGGTAAGTCGAATTGATATAGAGACAGTGAAGGGTATTTATCTTCATACATGTACATTGTTCATCGGACTATCTACAAATGGTAGCTTAGTTCTCACTTTCGTTTTCCCACGGTTTTCATTATTGTTGTTGTTGTAAATATGGAGTCTTCCAGCAATATTTTATGTGTGTATTATATGTATAATGTTGTATGTTGATGAGGTGCTCATGCACGGAATTTGTTGAGAATATAGTTAGCTATTTTAGAAACAGTGTTATTGATGAACCTAGGTGCAGTTCCTACCTAATTAGTCGTTTTCAGGAGGTTAGGTAAGGCCTGCAGCAGATTTACCAGTACGCAGCATTATGTACACGCCCTGGGATATACAGTTTATAATGCTCTTATCTAAATTCGAGGGATCCATTCTGGTGAACTCTGGCGCCCATACTACGGACATTTCGGTTAATTATGCTTATTAATTTTATTAAGTTTTTGAGTAATTTTATTTATATAATTTTATTCATGATTTTATTTATCAGTAATCTTCAAATTATAACACTCCATACATATCAAATGATGCTTACAGGGGGCGGATTTTACTCTACGATACAACTTATAATAGCAAGGAATATATATGATCCTATCTAGAGATTTATTCGCTGGAAAAGTAACCTCAATTTCATAAATGAGTCCGGTATCAAATAATAATTGCTTATGTGCATCATATTGTATTTTCGTAATTTATGTCATTTGTAAATTAATAAATAAACCGACTGCAACCAGATTAATTTCAAAATTTAATTCGAACTCATGGAAATAACTTTCTAAGCAATCCTACAATTATTTCCTCTTGTCAATATCATTGCGACAGCCGTATATTGTAGAAATTGGAAAGTCTGCTCAGAATTTTTCACCTCAACTCCATGGTCAATAATACAGCACGTAGCTTGCTCCAGGGTTGGAACTCCGAATAATTTGTACAGTTACGCTCCCAATAGTGTTACACATAATGGGCTCTATCCTACGGCACTGATTAATGATTTTACAGTTAGGAAAATGAGTAAAATTATGAGTCGATATCATTAATTCGCAATAATTAGGCCTACAAAACGTTTCCGAACTACAGATAAACTAATGTCGCTTCCATTTCCATGTTTGATATAATTTCACAACAGATCATGCGTATTATTCCATTTCCTTTCTTTCTTTCCTTCTTTCTTTCTTAATCCGTTTACCCTCCAGGGTTGGGTTTTCCCTCAGACTCAGCAAAGGACCCCACTTCTACCGACTCAAGGGCAGTGTACTAGAGCGTCAGACTTTAGGTCAGGTATACACCTCATGAGAAGACCAGTACCTCGCCCAGGCAGCCTCACCTGCTATGCTGAACGAGAAGATTGGAAGGGATAGACAAGGAATAGGGAAGGAAGCGGCCACAGCCTTAAATTAGGTGCCATCTCGTCATTTGCCTGGAGGAGAAGAGGGAAACCACGGAAAACCACTTAGAGGATGGCTGAGATGCGAATCAAACCCCTCTGCTCAGTTGACCTCCCGAGGCTGCGTGGACCCCGTTCTAGCCCTCGTACCACTTTTCAAATTTCGTGGCAGAGCCAGGAATCGAACCCGGGCCTCTAGGGGTGCCAGCTCATCACACTAACCACTAACTATTCAATTACCTCAAAACTTTGTACGCCGAGCTGAGTGGCTCAGTCGGTTTGAGGCGCTGGCCTTCTGGCCCCAACTTGGGAGGTTCGATCCTGGCTCAGTCCGGTGGTATTTGAAGGTGCTCAAATACGCCGGCCTCGTGTGGGTAGATTTACTAGCACGTAAAAGAACTCATGCAGGACAAATTTCTGACATCTCTGGGTCTCCGAAAACCGTCAAAAGTAGTTAGTAGGTCGGAAAAGCAGTAACATAATAATAACATGACCGTGTTACATTGTGGGAAAAGCCCACGGGAACTATTAATTAGCTTTAAATTTCTAATTATAAAACACAGGAATCAATTCCAGGGGCAACTCTCTCCTGTAAATAAACTGCCATCACATATATAAGCCTGAATTACTGTCTCTCCTAAATTTCCATGTACCTCGCTTCAATTCCAGAAATAACACAACATTTTTAAATGAAAAAACCAGGACGTGTGCCCATGATAACTCGCCGGTAAACAGGATCTGTAGTATCTTCAACAGTGCCATTCAGAAAAATAATGGCCTTGACTTCAGTCTACCATTGCGTGAGTTTATAACTGAACTTCATTGCGCAATTTTTTTTTTTTTTTTTTTTTTTTTGGCTAGTTGGTTTACGTCGCACCGACACAGATAGGTCTTATGGCGACGATGGGGCAGGGAAGGGCTAGGAGTGGGAAGGAAGCGGCCGTGGCCTTAATTAAGGTACAGCCCCGGCATTTGCCTGGTGTGAAAATGGGAAACCACGGAAAACCATCTTCAGGGCTGCCGACAGTGGGGTTCGAACCTACTATCTCCCGAATACTGGATACTGGCCGCACTTAAGCGACTGCAGCTATCGAGCTTGGTATTGCGCAATTGTATGAAGTCCTAAAAATAGGGGAAATTGTAAGGTGAAGTCCTATAATATTGTGTTTGTACGTGTACTGCTTCATTTATTTTGTCATTTTACTTTGTCGTGTGTTGTTCCATCACGTTAACATAAGTTTCTTTAGTTTTAAGAAAAATAGTTTAATATTTTATATCAATATTATGGGAGACTTGATAAAATTGTAGAATATAGTTTAGATATAAGCTTTTAGAAAAATAGTTTAATATTTTATATCAATATTATAGGAGATTAGATAAAATTGTAGAATATAGTTTAGATATAAGCTTTTAGAAAAATAGTTAAATATTGTATATCAGTATTATAGGAGATTAGATAAAATTGTAGAATATAGTTTAGATATAAGCTTTTAAAAAAATAGTTAAATATTGTATATCAATATTATAGGAGATTAGATAAAATTGTGGAATATAGTTTAGATATAAGCTTTTAAAAATAGTTAAATATTGTATATCAATATTATAGGAGATTAGATAAAATTGTGGAATATAGTTTAGATATAAGCTTTTAAAAAATAGTTAAATATTGTATATCAATATTATAGGAGATTAGATAAAATTGAAGAATATAGTTTAGATATAAGCTTTTAAAAAATAGTTAAATATTGTATATCAATATTATAGGAGATTAGATAAAATTGTGGAATATAGTTTAGATATAAGTATCACCACGTTAATTGTAGCTTAACTTATCTGACGTAGTTGCCACTGTAATTGGGACACTAAGTCCTGTAGTGTGCTATAAATAAATAAATAAATAAATAAATAAATAAATAAATAAATAAATAAATAAATAAATAAATAAATAAATAAATAAATAAATAAATAAATAAATAAATAAATAAAATAAAATAAAATAAAATAAAATAAATAAGCAAAGACATCCAGGTAACTTATCAAACAATATCTTCTGTATACGTACAAAAAGCTCTCAAGACTGGTGACAGCTTTATTCATATTCCCTTAAATGTAACAAAACTGACGTGTACATCTTTCTTCCCTCTCCTTCTATCGCTGTTAATCCTTACTGTCTGCTACTTGAAATGTATCCGTCTCTGTTACGTAAATATTACGATTGTTAAGTTTAATATATCCTGTGCGCGCGTACGGCCAGCGTGTAGCGACGCCGTGACGTTGAGTTTAAAACAGGCTTTGGGTTCTCTGCCATAAAGATGTCTGGCCCGACTTCAGACGTGTCGTAAATCTAAGAATAACAATACGATACTTGGGCACCGGAGGCAGAGTACAAAGTCATGGTTATTTCTCTAACACTACCGCCCGTAAACCGCCGGCTGTGTGATAAGAGATAAGTAGTTTTACACATTTACATTCGATAGCAATATAATTGCCACCTTCGGCACGCCTCAACAGCAGACATTGAGAAGGTGAATAATAATAATAATAATAATAATAATAATAATAATTGTTATTTATTTATTTATTTATTTATTTATTTATTTATTTATTTATTTATTTATTTATTTATTTATTTATTTATTTATTTATTTATTTATTTTCAACTCGCTTTCTGTATGAGGACCATGGGCAACGAGTGTGTCTGGGTGTGAGGTGATAATGCTAATGAGGCAGGGAGAGGATGAAACTAGGTGTCGGCATATAGCCTACTCCTGTAGAATAACACCGATAGTCTGCTCAAGGCTTAACATCACCATACGACGGACGAATTGCCATCAAGTGGCATATGACCTCACCCCATACAAACACTGCGGAGAGGTTTGGAATTCAAACATGTATTCTACAACACCATACAAGTAGTTCGTGGGACCTGAAAACTTTATTATTTGTCTTTATTATTAGTAATATTACTGGTAGTGGCAGCAGCAGTAGTAGTAGGTGTATTGTCATTACCGAACGAGTAACTGCGTGGTAGGCCTGAAGGTGAGTTTTCATGGTTACACATGTTCGGCTCCGTGGCTAAATGGTTAGCGTGCTGGTCTTTCGTCACAGGGGTCCCGGGTTCGATTCCCGGCGGGGTCGGGAATTTTAACCACCGTTGGTTAATTTCGACGGCATGGGGGCTGGGTGTACTTGTCGTCTTCATCATCATTTCATCTTCATCACGACGTGCAGGTCGTCTACGCGCGTCAAATCAAAAGACCTGCATCTGGCGAGCCAAACTTGTCCTCAGACACTCCCGGCACTAAAAGCCATACGCCAAGTCATGGTTACACATTTTCATACCAGGCAAATGCTAGGGTTGTACCTTAACTAAGGCCACGGTCGCTTCCTTCCTACTCCTAAACCTTCCCTGCCCCATCGTCGCCAGTGTCGGTGCGACGTAAAGCTCATTGTAAAATATATTGCTGTTGTTACGTGCCAGCCTTGTAGTAGTCCCCTTCACTACTTCTTGGGTGGGAGTAGTGACACAGAACGGGGAGCTCCGAGCTGGCCTGGAGGGCATGGTCGGCCTTTCGGTGTATTGTGCTTCCACCTAGTTTCCTTGTGGGCATTCTGGAACGGTAAAAGAGAAACTTCCCTCTTTAGTCGAGCCACGAATATTCTAGTACTCCACAAACAGGATATAAAAATGAGGCTAGCCCAACGAGCGAGATGGTCGTGCGGTTAGGGGCGCGCAGCTGTAGCTTGCATTCGGGTGATAGTCGGTTCGAGCCCCACTGTCGGCAGCCCTGAATATGGTTTTCCGTGGTTTCTACTTTCCCACCAGGCAAATACTGGGGCTGTAACTTAATTGAGACCGTGGTCACTTCCTTCCCACTCCTAGCCCTTTCATATCCTATCGTCACCATAAGACCTATCCGTGTGGATGCGACGTAAATCCAATTGTAAAAAAGGAGGCTATCTGCGATCCGTCTGTCAATGTTGGAGTTGAGTAATTGGACTGGGACGGCTTTAGTGCTGGCTGTCGTTAGTGTCCCATCGGAGTCTGAGTATCGTCGTGCTGGAGTACTGAGTGTGTGTGTACTGCCGAGGACTGAAAACCGTCTTGGAGTCAGTGCGCGGAACAGCTGGCCTGAGTAGAACTGGAACGGAGTTAACTGAAGTTGTTGTGAGGAGTATTGTAGAGCTGGTTAGCACTGTTGGGTTGTTCCTGTTGTGTGACAACTGTTCAGTTGTCAGTGTTGAGTAGTTCACAGTGTTGAACGTGAAAGTGGTGGACTTTCGATAGAGTCGAGTCAAGGAACAGTCGTGTGTTGTGCTTGCCAATAGACCTGTAATCGTATCTGTTCGCTTGCAGCTGCTGTGCGGTATGGCTGCACTTGCAAGCGAAACTAAGGCGAAGCTGTCAATCAGAATTAATGCCTTTCTCCGGAAGTACCAGGGAGCCGGCCTACCTACTGTGAGGAGGACAGTGACTTAGTAAGTAGACAGCAAGTAGTGGAGTGTGGTCATTCATGATTGAATATGGTCGTGTGTGTATTAATTTAGGTCATCCTAGAATTAAATTAGATCGATAAATCATACAGTGTTTTATTCGTAACATTATTATTATTATTATTATTATTATTATTATTATTATTATTATTATTATTACCGAGCGGAGTAGCCGCACGTATTAATGCTATTCGGCTCTGCATTCGGGAGGCGAATGAATCGGCTATCCTGAGAATGGTTTTCTGTTATTTCCCACTCCCACTTCCAGCCAACCGCAGTGACAATTCCTGTTTATAAGCCACGGCTGATTCCTTCCACCTTCTTATCCAATTTTATTCGCCGTGATTAATTTCATCTTCATTAACTCCTGAACTGGTGTTGTCGTCAGGAAGAGCATCCGGCCGCAAAACCATACAATGGAATTTCATCTCACCTCATCCCCGCCCCTTATCATGAAAACGGTGCTAAAGGGTAGATGTACATTATTATTATTATTATTATTATTATTATTATTATTATTATTATTATTATTATAACACTTGAAATACCAACAGCTTTATATATGGCCATTTACTGTAATATATTCCGCTGACACCTGATAAAAAAGGGGATCATTTTGACGGTTCCTGACATCAAGAAGGTTGAAGGTTGAACAATGTTATTGACTTTCCATCCCACTAACTACTTTTAGGATTTTCGAAGACGCCGCGGTGCCGGAATTTAGTCCGCAGGACTTCTGTTAGTTGCTAGTAAATCTATCCACATGAGGCTGGCGTATTTTGAGCACCTTCAAATACCTCCGGACTGACCTTGAATCGAACCTGCCAAGTTGGGGTCAGAAGGCCAGAGCCACAACTGTCTGGGCTACTCAGCCCGCTTCTAAGAGGTTGTTTTAGTGTGAAGAATATTTATTAGAAATTAACAATTTATTATGAATGTTTCCATAAAACAATTTTTTGCAAATACGTTTTCATTTTCTAGTATATGGCCGTACTCCTGTCATGTAAGAAGACTTTTAGATTTCTTTGGATTTTTTTTCTGGTGAGCCAAAACCTTTTCCTCATTAATCCTGTGCGCTCGACGTATCCTGCATCCAGAAAAGAAGATTGAGGGAGATTTTAAAATGCATTAATGCTGGAACGTTAATAAATTTGCCCATTAAAAAGGTTTTATACGGAAAGTACCTACGATTTGAACATTTTTTGTTGAAAATTTCCTACACTGAATTAATGAGTAGAAGTGCCTATGCGTAGGGAAAAATCCCTACATCTGGCAACACTGTGTACGAGTATCCACGGATTACAAGGAGAGACACGAGCCCATGCCTTGGAAAGGTTACATGCACATCGTGATGTTGCCGAAAACTATAGTTTGCTCTCAACACCAGTGAAATCGTATTACTCGTACAAGCCGACTAATATAACTTATTGGATAAAAACTAGATTGGGACATGAGCATCTTGACTGACAGAAATGCGGTACGTAACAGATCAGATACCTCTCTATAGGACCACAGTGCCAAACACATTTGGATGGTCGATTTTCCAGTACCTACGATTCGAAGGTTCAATCAGCTTGGTTAGGGTTATTCTGCCCGAAGGCAGGTCCGTACCTCCGCAGAGGTGTTCCTGAGCCGGAGTTTACGTACGGTAGGGTGGCCAGTTCCTTTCCGCTCCTCCATTCCCTTACCCCCCACCAACAGCGCGTGGCAACCCATCCAACTCCTGACCACGCCCAATGTTGCTTAACTTCGGAGATCTCACGGGATCCGGTGTTTCAACACGGCTACAGCCGTTGGCTCAATCAGCTTATGCAGTGAAAATATATAAAAATATCAAGTGCTAGCAACGAACGTAAAGGTCAATGGGAATTGGACCAAGTAATAATAGTACCAATTATGATAGGACCAACAAGATTACAAACTGAAACACTCCTTACAGAAGCTTTAGCTGTGCATGTATCTCATTAAAGATATCCACAAATCCGTAGTTCTCAGCACCTGTAGAGTTATTCGCAATCTCTTCAACGAATGTTCAACAATGTTTTAAAAATAGCTTATTGTTTAATTGAAATGTGTTTGTGCTTGGTAATTACTTATCCGTGTCCGCCTCTGTGGTGTAGTGGTTAGTGTGATTAGCTGCCACTCCCGGAGGTCCGGGTTCGATTCCCGGCTCTGCCACGAAATTTGAAAAGTGGTACGAGGGCTGGAACGGGGTCCACTCAGCCTCGGGAGGTCAACTGAATAGAGGTGGGTTCGATTCCTAGCTCAGCCATCCTGGAAGTGGTTTTCCGTGGTTTCCCACTTCTCCTCCAGCCAAATGCCGGGATGGTACCTAACTTAAGGCCACGGCCGCTTCCTTCCCTCTTCCTTGTCTATCCCTTCCAATCTTCCAATCCCCCACCAAGGCCCCTGTTCAGCATAGCAGGCGAGGCCGCCTGGGCGAGGTACTGGTCATTCTCCCCAGTTGTATCCCCCGACCCGATGTCTGAAGCTCCAGGACACTGCCCTTGAGGCAGTAGAGGTGGGATCCCTCGCTAAGTCTGAGGGAAAAGCCAACCCTGGACGATAAACAGATTAAGAAAGAAAGAAAGAAAGAATTACTTATCCGTGCAATTGTACTAATGTAATAATAATAATAATAATAATAATAATAATAATAATAATAATAATAAAAGTACTAAGTCTGGGAAGGTAGCGGCTGTGGCCTTACTAATGTCAAGCCCCAGCATTTGCCTGGTATAAACATTGAAAACAACGGGAAACCATCTTCAGGATAGTCGACGATGGGATTCGAACTCACTATCTCCCGAATGCAAGCTCACAGCTACGCGACTCTAAACGAATGGCCAACTCGAGTAATAATAATAATAATAATAATAATAATAATAATAATAATAATAATGCAGTAAACATTTCATGCCCGTCCAGCGGTGTACGGGCAGCGTGCCTGCCTCTTACCCGGAGGCCCCGGGTTCGATTCGCGGCCAGGTCAGGGATTTTTACCTGCATCTGAGGGCTGGTTCGAGGTACACTCAACCTACGTAGTTACAATTGAAGAGCTATCTGACGGTCTAGAAAGCCAAGAATAACGGCGGAGAGGATCCGTCGTGCTGATCACAAGACACCTCGTAATCTGTAAGCCTTCGGGCTGGGCAGCGGTCGCTTGGTAGGCCATGGTCCTTCGGGGCTGTTGCACCATGGGGGAGTCAACAGTTCAAGCAAGAAAACAAATTGGTAACATGAAACAGAGGAAGACTTAAGGCAGGTGGAGATCAACAGGCAAATGATAGGAGACAGAAAAGAATTCAGAAACAAAATTAGGAATACAAAATTGGTAGTAAATGAGAAGAAAACAGGAACATTGTGGCTAGAACAAAGGAAACAGGAGCACAGCCAAAGGATGAAGATATTTTGGGAAGAGAAGAGGAAGAAGGGAAAGAAGTGAAAATTGTGTCATCGTGAGATATTTGAGTTCAAACACTGTCCATACGGGCAAAAATGATATGAATAATAATAATAATAATAATAATAATAATAATAATAATAATAATAATAATAATAACAATAAATTCACTCCGTTTATTGTGCCTGTACAATACACCTTGTTAATGAATAAAATGTTCTCTTTTTCTTACTCCCTGTTATTTGATATATATTTTAATACTATTCTCTGGAATATAGAGCTACGGTTGTACTTTAGCCCATTTTTTTGGATTAGGCCTACTCCTGTGACACGTCGTTTGGATTACATTGATACTACTCCATAATGAAACACAGCAGCAAAATGACGCGCGAATATTCTCACGAGTTTCTTTTGTTAAAGTCACGTGACAGATCTAGGCCACTGTGCCTGGGACACAAGGTTGTTCCGAGATAGCTGCAGAAATATGAGATTCATTTTTTATTCATTTCTTTCTATTGTAGGCCTTCTTTTATTCTGATATATCACGTCGTAACTCTTAGGGAGCAGACATACGAAATGAATGGGCCATCGTTCCATGCCATCGGCTCATAACCTGAACCCTACAGGCAAGTTCGCTTAAAACTTCTTGTACTCAGGTTTCATACTGACGATTGTTATTTTAATGACATGAGAATACAGGATACTGCACCCTCTAATTAGAGAATCAATTAGATATTCACTCCATTCTTGAAGGACTGATAGAGTCTACCTCAGTGAACCAAACTACAATCAAGAAAGTGGTACAAAGCATAATAATAACTGAGCCAAGCTGGATAAAGGAAGAAAAGAAAGGAAAACAAGTAATTACTTGTCAATGCCAGAAAATGAATATGAGTGAGTCTTCCCCCTGATCGATATAAATTTGATGTCTGTCTGTTAGGTCATCAGCCTAGAGGCTGGTTGGATCCTCAAATAGCACCACCAAAGGTTATGCGGTTATAAGGAAACCTCAAAAACCAATGGCAGCACCAAAATGAGGCGTACTAGGCAAGATGAGGAGTGAGGTAGTTTGCCATTGCTTTCCTCACTGGGTCAGAAAGTACTACTGCAGCACAACTGACCCTATGAGCAGCACCTTTCATAACACTCAGATGCACTTGTCATTACTCAGCACTATCCATACCCCCAGCAACTTCCATATTGTCACAGCCATGGATGTTGACTGGGACTTCGGTGGAAGCTATACTTTACTCTGGCCTGTGCCAAGAGATGGATGCAAAAGTACTGTATCCATCAAGAAATGACAGCAGGCAGATAATATTTGTCGGCGTCATATAAATTACAGGTAGCATCCCATCACACCATTAGTATGGATGTAGAGAAACAGGTAAGGTAGGTAAGGGTTATTCTGCCCGAAGGCAGGTCCGAATCTCCGCAGAGGTGTTCCTGAGCCGGAGTTCACGTGCGGTAGGGTGGCCAGTTCCTTTCCGGTCCTCCATTCCCTTACCCCCCACCAACAGCGCGTGGCAACCCATCCAACTCCTGACCACGCCCAACGTTGCTTGACTTCGGAGATCTCACGGGATCCGGTGATTCAACACGGCTACGGCCGTTGGCTTATAAATTTGATATCAGCACTTACTGAGTGTAATTCATCCCATGCAAAATTAACATTGTAGAATAGGGGCTTCCAATTTGTAAAGGCTTGAGGGCCACATTGGAAACCTTAGGCATGATTGCGGTGCGCACTTTAATAATAAGCGAATTTTCGTAAAATTCCGTAAATAGAATAGAGGCGCCAGTATGGAATAATATACATAGTTCAATTCAAACGAAGGTTTTATAATGTTAACTGCTTAAAACACTATTTTACAACTGCATAAAAGAGTGAAATTAAAAATAAAGACTATCATATCCAGGACAATTGAATTTGGAAGAAGAGCACCCATCAATGTCAGTTCATTTCAATAAATATTAGACACATGACAAAAAGGAAAAATATACCTAAAGACAAACTGAAATTAATAATGCAGTCAAAACAAAAAGAAGGACAATTTAGTGGGAATAGTGCGAAGGAAACAATGATACATAGTTGTAAGAGTCTAAACGAGTACTTCAAGGAGTACTTCCCTGAAAATTTCGAGTTTGCAGCACTGTGTACCGGCCAGTATTACCGATGAGAGAAGAACGAAGAACTGAAACCGCTTCCTACACCAATGGAAATTCAAGTTCTTCTTGCTATTCATTACATGCTACGCTGCATAAAATGTCCACAGTAAGGCGTTATGGAGTTTAAGATTTGGTATGGATCCCATAGCCATTTTTATGGCGGTTAAAACCTAGCACTGGCATTTATGGGGAATCATTTTCCGCCGAAGTTTGCGTTCTATTTTTTAATCAAAAGTAATCTATTTAGACCAAGTGAACACTTGTAAACAGGAAATAATATTAAAGAATGAATTAGTTCTGACTTGGGTCCATAAAAGGTAAACAATAATACATTTTTGAACGAACTACGAAATATTTTTTTATAAATTTTCTTTATATTTCTTCAAATATTTATTTTATAAGCACTCGCGGGCCACCATTTGCAAACCCCTGCTGTAGAAGAAATAAACCATTGAAATAAGCCTTGGTAAAGAACATTGTTGGGAAGGACACGACCCATCTGTCCCCCTAAACTCCTCAATATAACGACAACCGTGCTCAAGGCAACGTATTGGTTCATTAAATTATGTGTAGTACAGTCGAGCCTTTGATTGATTTCCTTTCAATAAACAGTGGTAAAGGAGCGATGAGTATCGGATTTTTAAACAAGTAAACAGTAAGTGTACGTTTCAAGTTCAGAACGACATATTATTTATGCTAGTGGCTTTACGTCGCACCGACACAGGTAGGTCTTATGGAGACGATGGGATAGGAAAGGCCTAGGAGTTGGCAGGAAGCGGCCGTGGCCTTAATTAAAGTACAGCCCCAGCATTTGTCTGGTGTGAAAATGGGAAACCACGCAAAACCATCTTCAGGGCTGTCCACAGTGGGATTCGAACCCACTATCTCCCGGATGCAAGCTCACAGCCGCGCGCCTCTAACCGCACGGCCAACTTGCCCGGTCATGTTACTACGTTACATTGGAAGAGTACGTGATGATTTCTACACATTTTCCAGCCAGTTTTGAACCATTCTGGAGAAATTCAAAGAACTATGGTTGAGCACCTTATTAAGGCGATCAACTGTAAGCCGTCTTGGGCTCACCACTTAGCCCGACAATAAAATTGGTAAATACACCAGCAGTTCGCCTGGAAATAGGAAAATATGGATTTCTTTTCATCTTACGAATAGAACACCACCTTGAATGATTGATGGTATGGTATTGGTTTCTAGGAGAAATCATCGAAATAGCCATCCTATGTTAACTCCAATCACAGCAGAAACAGGAAAAATGCCTGAATGCATCGTAGAAAGAAAGAGAAGGGCTATGAATGGCGAGGAAATGAAAGACACCGCAGGCCTTGCAACCCTACTACCGTGAAGGTACCGAGCGATTGGCTGCGAGGTTTGTGTTACGTAGCTGCCAGCTTGCATTCGGGAGACAGTGGGTTCGAACTCCACTTTCGGCAGCCCTTGAAGATGGTTTTCGCG
Organism: Anabrus simplex; assembly: GCF_040414725.1. Taxonomy (NCBI): domain Eukaryota; kingdom Metazoa; phylum Arthropoda; class Insecta; order Orthoptera; family Tettigoniidae; genus Anabrus; species Anabrus simplex. The sequence goes on along the minus strand of NC_090270.1, from coordinate 216,175,600 downwards.
TGGTTTCCCATTTTCACACCAGGCAAATGCTGGGGCTGTACCTTAATTAAGGCCATGGTCCCTTCCTTCGCCCTCCTAACCCGACGGTGCCATACAACCTACCTCTATCGGTGCGACGTAAAAGTAAATTGTACCGTGAAGGTCGGAATAGTACGAGAGTTAACCAAGGAAAATGGGATAGGAAAGTATGAAAATGGGGAGTCTGGTATATGGAACTGGAAGTAATGTTAAACTCTGCTAAGGATCTCCCCGCAGGCAGAGGTGGTAGAATGTATCCTTGGTATTCCCTGAATGTCGGAAGAGATGACTTAAAGGGGCTCTCAACTTCGGAACGTGACAGTAATAATTAGTTGAAAGGATTTTAACTTGCAGCATCTTTTCAAAAATACAGTTATTTTAATGCAGATAGGTCAGTATATATATTTGGGGACATGAAATGAAGCGAAATAAACGGACTTTGTTGCACCTTTTGCACCTTTTGTGTGTGTGAGATTAATACATTTTGCCACCTTTCCCCTTCTATTTCATGCTTCAGCAACTTTTCTCCCACTCTTATCTGAGTGTTTAAAAGACTGCACAGCATATAACTCTCTTCCTGAACATGTATTTAAAATTTTGTTTAATCAGAAGTCAACAATAGACAATAAATAAATATTAATGTATAATTTATGCAAACCACCAGCAATTCATATCCCAGCAAGAATGATCAACCTGCAGCCAAGAAACCAAATTCATATTCAAACAATGTTGATGGAGCAATTTAAACTAAGGTCGGTTAGTACTGGCATGAATTTAACGGTTCCACCTATCGTCTGTTTCTGAAATTCTGAAATTATTGCATTGCACATCAAAACATACTAATTATATTTTATTGGGGAAGTAATTAGGCCTATTACAACGTAACGGCTACGGATATATTTGTCAAATCATTCAAAGCGTTGGAAGGCTAGATATTCTACATTTGGATGAATATTTTTATAGGTTCGAGTGCCTGGATAACTATAAACATATTATATTAAGAAGAAAATTAGACTCTGGGCATTTTCGTAGTTTGCATTGTCCGCAACACGTTTTTCTCACGCCATTCATATTCTGATGAGAAACTGCGTCGGTTTGCTTGTTCTATATTATGTGCATGTTTTTGCAGGTGCCGTCACAGCTCGCTGTTTTGTTATCCATTCTGATAATCAAATCCAATATAGACGATCTTTTAACCTAAAAATTTCGCGCGCGTACGCGCGATGTCCTTCGATAAACAAAACGCAATAGATCATCCCACTATTCGGTAGCCAGAACTGCACGATCCAGGAAGCATGGGCATAATATACAGTATTGACACATCTCCAGTGATTACTTACTGTATCAATGAGTGTGCTCTATAAGTGCTGTCTATGAAATGTAAACTCATATAAGTGAATACTTATTATAAGTGATTCCTTATTACTTAAGTGTTCCACTTATATATGTGCTGACTATGAATTCGGCCCTTAATAAAGTGATTTCATCCACACCTTTCTTCCACATCTTTGTATGTATCTCCAGAACCTCCTCCCCCCCCCCCCCCCCCACTCTTTGACCATACCTTCCACCTTAAAATTCCTTCCCTTGTAATAATCATAGCACTTGGCCGCATGAATGGGTCGGTTCTGCCACTGTGTGTCGCATTCTATCCTTACTCCGACGGGTGGTGTTTCAAGATACTCAAATACGCCAGTCTCGTATCGGTAGCATTAATGGCATGTGAAGGAACTCCTGTTAGACAAAATTTCCGGCACCACGGCATCTCCCAATACCGTAAAAGTAGTTAGTGTGAAATAAAACTAATAACAACCTAGAGAAACACAGTTGTCTCCCGCGGTCAGCAAATGACCTCACTTAGCTCTCAGGTCAGTATCACCTATAATCCCACCCTTCTTCCGCTTTTCCCGCACCTGTGGGGTCGTGGGTGCGAACTGTGTCGCACATGTTGATTAGGCAGAATCGTTGTAACATTCCATTGCCAACATAAATCACTGTTTCTTCTTCTTCTTCTTCCTCTTCTTCTTCTTTCGAATGGGCCACCAGAGGACCACGTGCCAATTTCAATTCCTCCTTCTTTGTTCTTTCCTTTTCTTCCAGTACGCTTTCATCTGTCCACTATGTTTCTTATTTCTGTCTTCAGACCACTTTGAACCAGTCTTTTTTTACTTTCCTACCTTGGAATCCTTCTATTTTCAATACTTTTTCCCGAAAGCCTTCTATATTATTTATTTCTTCTGTTGTTATATTGTTTTTTTCTAAATCCTTTCTTACTTCATTGACCCAGCTTGTCGTTGATTTCTTACCCCACAAATATCTGAAAATCTTACTGGTTAATCTACTATCTTGCATTCGATATAAATGTCCAAAAAAACATAAGTCTCCTTTTCCTCATTACATCTGATATATTTTCTATTTTTTGATATATTTCAGCAATACTTCGTAATTTCCAACCTTCTGCTGTGTTTTGTGGGCCTAATATTTTCCTCATGATTCGCCTTTCTAGTTTTTTTTGTTTTTTTTTTTGTTTTACAATTTGCTTGTGTCGCCCCGGCACAGTGGAGTGCTCGCGCGTACGGCTATGGAATCAAGCTAAGCATTCGGGAGACGCGTTGGTTCGAACCCCACCGTCGGCTGACCTGAGAATGGTTTCCTGTGGTTTCTCATTTTCACTTCCAGACAAATGCCAGGAGAGGTACTTTTCATAGGCCAGAGCCGATTCCTTATATCTCCTTACTCAATTTTACTCACCATCATTATTTTCATATTCATTAGCTCTTCGACTGCGGTTGCCGACAAGAAGGGCATCTGGCCTTAAAAGCATGCCATATAGTTTCCCCTCACCTCATCTCGGACCCCGTATCAGGAATAGGGACTAAGAATAACAAACAATCGAGAAACACTCTGCCAACCATAAAATTACTGAACACTTACGACTGACAAAGGACGGGTCGTATGACTCGCGCACCCCGCGCCAGAGTACGACCATAATGCAACGGTTGAAGTAAATGGCGTATGGCTTTTAGTGCCGGGAGTGTCCGAGGACAAGTTCGACTTGCAAGGTGCAGGTCTTTTCAATTGACGCCCGTAAACGACCTACGCGTCGTGATGTGGATGAAATTATGATGAAGACGACACATTCACCCGGCCAGCGGAATTAACCATTTATGGTTAAAATTCCCGACCCTGCCGAGAATCGAACCCGGACCGCTGTGACCAAAGGCCAGCACGCTAAACACTTAGCTATGGAGCCGGGCACTGCTGACGTGACAGGTCGGAACAGTCCTGTTCTTTTTTCCTCAGAATATAAACATCGTTGGCCCTCAGTTAACATAACTAACTTGTTTTGTTTTGGTGTCCAAACTTATAACATTCAAAATGTGCATTAACAGCCCTGCAGGAAAATAACGAAAGTCAAATTGTGTGCAATCCAGGAGCCAACTTGTGTGCACCCGACTACACATACAGGTTATCACCGCGTCCTTTCCCAACCTATCACCATTTACACATCACAGGTCCTTGCAATAAGTTTAGGGACATCCCGTCGAAGTAGTATAGGTCTATCCGCTTTGTCCCTATGCTTCGATTAACATTAAGTATTCATGCGAAAGTGCTCTAAAAATGGAGTTTTTCAGTGAAAACCAGAAGTCTTTTCTTCTCTATCCTTTAATTATTTATGGTCATTTGTACCTATTGGTCATTAGTATTTTAGGAGAAAATATTCAGAACATTTGATCTGCAAAAGTTACGTGAATGGTATTTCATGTACAAACATACGTAGAATGTAACTACTTCGGCCATGGCATAAAGAAAAATAGAATAATGTCATTGCGAGAGAGGAGTTGATTCCTTTGTAATTTTCTTTGAATATTAAGTGCAGTTGACTAGTGATGAGTTAGTTGTACGTTATAAAGGTCTGTAATTTCATTTTATAAATATTTTATCAATTTACTTTCATTTTATTTCACTTTCACTTGTCTCCCTAAACTTACTGTACAGTACTACAGACACTATGCACCCTAAGTACTTTGGACTGTTGACCACGATACCCAAGCTCCTTTCATTATAGCTGTAGGTATAATGGCCCCGCAACTTCCTCACAATATCAAAACAGAGACCTTACTTCATTTACGGGCTTCGAAGCAGAGGTTCCAGTCTCAGCGGGACAACATCTTGGAAGATATCTTCTTCGAGATGACCTCTGGCCGTGAATATATTCAAGTAATGCCATGCCTCTGTTGTTTACCGACGATTTGTCTCAATCCACGTGAAGGCTAAAATGGTTCGGCCTTGTTGGGATTGGAGCCAATAACTTGCCTGCGCATGGTCCATACACCTCAAGCGTGGACGTACGATGGCTCGCACAAACAAGCGAATCATACCGATATTTTACAGCCAGGCACACTATCACATGCTGCCTGAAGACATACAGAAATCATAGTTAAATGCTTCGGTGCAGGGCCACGATGTTGGCGGCTAATTGCCCTGTGGATTTTTGCTACGCTCACTGCAGGAAAATATTGAAAATGTGCACCAGAGGACTATCCACCCCTTTCATGTAATGGACCGCACCTGACTCTTGGCTATGGAAGCGCCGTCTCATGATTATAATAATAATAATAATAATAATAATAATAATAATAATAATAATAATAATAATAATAATAATAATAATAATATCATGCTTTGTCGAATGTACTGCAGTAATATATCGAAGATTTGTCTTATTCTGTGTAGACACATTGCGGCATTTTACCATTTCCCAGTTAACACCTATAAATTGCAACAATGAGGGTAGGAAGTAAGCTACATTTCTGTGAAGAAAGTCAGAGCCTGTCCCAGCCTTCTGATTTAAAGTCAGAAAAGTCAGCGCACACACGCCTCATGCCTATTTTCTTCCCACACACGAGAATATCTCATGAAATGTAATTTCGCACTTATTTCGCGAAAACACAGTTCGCATTTTGATCTCAATTTCGAACTGTATCGTGAATTTTTTAAACATACGTGTGGGATCAGGGGAGGGGCTGTCCGGCATGACGTCAGCCGGCGCAAATCTTATTTTGAAGAAATAAGACACATTAGACAAGCCTCCGTGGCTCAGACGGCAGCGCGTCGGCCTCTCACCGCTGGATACTGTGGTTCAAATCCCGGTCACTCCATGTGAGATTTGTGCTGGACAAAGCGGAGGCGGGACAGGTTTTTCTCCGGGTACTCCGGTTTTCCCTGTCATCTTTCATTCCAGTAACACTCTCCATTATCATTTCATAGCATTTATCACTCATTAACAAATCACCTTGGGAGTGCCGACCCCATTGTAATAACAGTCTATATAAGTTTCATTCATTACATCCCTGACCCGGTCAATGATTGGAAAACAGGTGGTAGGTTTTCATTTTCAAGACACATTAGACAATCAATTAATTATAATTTTGTTTAAAATGAGCCGCTACCGTGCAGTAAGAGACGAATGGTATCGTAGAGGGCAATTTTCACTTCACTAAGTATATAAATGAAATAAGTGAAAAGAAACCAAATTTTCCTTTGGGAAAATCAAATGATCATAAATATTTGTCTCGGTCATGGCCACCCATCAACGGCAGCTAATTTCAAATAACCACCAGCCATAAGACATAGCCTGCACTGTTGCTATGTAACAATCACAACCTGCACCGTTGCTAGGTTACACTTCCGTTACACTAACTTTCGTAACACATATTTTCAAGATGAACTCCAGCATAAGACATATTTATGTCAAAACCTTTTAACTGATATTATCTTTACGGATGTTACGTTATTAATCTATATATATAAAAGCAAGTCGGGCTGGAGCGATGTATATATAAATATTTAAAAATGAAAAAAGACGTGAATTAATGAGGCACTTCCAGAAATCTCAGAAATTTGAAACTTGGTACGAGGGAAACTGATGACCCCAGGATCCCTAGAAAAATCGGAAATTCTCAAAATTCCCTGAAGGGGGCACGCTGGGGGGGCTCAAATTTTGGGCTCAGTATAAGAACACAGTCGTATAGTATATCCAAAACGATAACCTATAGGTTTCGTGGGCTTAAAAATTTTCGGGAATTTCCTCATTTTTATCCCCCATCCCCCCAAATCAAGATGGCGGCACAACCTGCGAGACGAGGTAGACAATTGAAATTTGGTGAAATTATAGCTTTTGAACCCTAACCGACGGGAAAATTCCAAGATGTTCAAATTTTTCACTTTTTACCCCCAAGGATATCGAAATATGGAGGCAATTTTAATGACTGTGCAGACATTCCTTCTGAGCTATTTTTTGGCTAAACGGTAAGTCGTATCACAAAACGGATGGCACAATGTCCCTTCAATTCGGAGTGATCTACAACTTTGGTCCTGTGACATTTTGTCGTATCTCTCTCCCTTATACGTTAAATTTGGCCGTATTTCTGGATTGTTCGTAAATTTGGTGATTTTTACAAGTATATTTTATTGTTTGACACACTTATAAGAATGATAGGATCATCACGTTGTGTGCGCACATTGGCACGATTAAGGGACATATGTGTACCAAATTTCATGATTCTAGCTTATACATAAGTAGGCAAAATGTAATGTAAAATGTTAAAAATGACCCAAATTTCACCCTATTCAAAATTTGAACTCAATTTACCCCCTTAATATGGAAGATACGAGGAAATGGTTTAGAAACAAACATGTAGAACGATAAATGAGGCGTCTGATGGCGCAAACCGTTTCTTAATATCATAAACCGTTTAGGAGATATGAATCTCGAAGTGGAAGTCTGCACTTTTCAACGTGCTCATGCTTATCCGTCATCTATATAAATAAAATCGTAACGACCGTGTGTCTGTACATTGATTATTTTGGCGAAATTTCGGTACAGTTATCCGTTTCAGGTGTAATAATGACCACCTGCATCATTTTTAGCTTTGGTGTCTGTTTGTCTGTTTGTTTGTCTGTTTGTCTGTTTGTCTGTCCTTCTATAACTTGAAAACTACTGGATATATTTCCACCAAACTTCATATTTAGAATCCACCTGTCCTTGGGTAGGTTTTAGCGCAAACTGTGTCTGTACACTGATTATTTTGGCGAAATTTCCGTACAGTTATCCGTTTCAGGTGTAATAATGACCATCTGCATCTTTTTAGCTTTGGTGTCTGTTTGTCTGTTTGTTTGTCTGTTAGTCTCTTTGTCTGTATGTCTGTTTGTCTGTCCTTCTATAACTTGAAAACTACTAAATATATATTTCCACCAAACTTCATATTTAGAATCCACCTCTCCTTGGGTAGGTTTTAGCGCAAATATCGTTTCTAAATCCCTGAACTGAGTGGGGATTTTTACGAAACCGAAACCGTGATTTTGCACTCCCTCAAAGTATACACAACCGAACTTAATGGAAATCAACCTGCCTTAATGAAAATTAATTTTTAAACCTTTTTTTCTCATGTGCATCATTTCGATAACAGGATTTAGTAAGGGAGATATTAACGGACCGTTTTTCGGTACAAATCCCAGCGGACTTAACGCAAGAGCGGGTGCTTGTAAAGCGTACTTCTTACAACTTGAAAACTAACAAGATATTTGAACCAAATTTTATATATAGCATCCATCTGTCCAAGGGTAGGTTTCCTTGGTGTCAGTTAGTTAGTTAGTTTGTTTGTTTCTTTGTTTGTTTGTTTGTTTGTTTGTTTGTTTGTTTGTTTGTTTGTTTGGTCTGTTTGTCTTTCTCTAACTTGAAAACTACTGGATATATTTCCACCAAACTTCATATTTAGAATCCACCTATCCTTTGGGGAGGTTTTAGGGCAAATATTGTTTCTAAATCCCTGAACTAATTGGGGGTTTATACGAAACCGAAACCGTGATTTTGCACTCCCTCAAAATACACACAACCAAACTTAATGGAAATCTACCTGCCTTAATGGAAATTAATTTCTAAACCTTTTCTTCTCATGTGCATCATTTCAATCACTTACAGGAAAGATAGTATGATCAAACTCTACACGAATATTGGCCCACCCAGTACCCATATGTGAGCCAAATGCTATGTCACATAATTATCCGAAAAGTAATGCAATGTAAGATAATCTTACACAAATTTCAACCTATTCAACGTTTCTGATTCAATCTGACCCATGAATAGATTAGATGCGAGAAAATATCATAGGACCAGCCATTTAGATCGCTAAATACTGCGCCTTACGGTACAATCCTTTGTCGATATGACGTACCGTTTAGCAGCAGTTAATCTGTAAATGAAGGTCTGCAATATTGTAAACATTCATATACTTTCGTATGTCCATCTGTATATATTCATTGATGTCGATTTGTAGCGATCGAGAAAGGATGTGTCTGCTATTGTAATCAGTACTCCCTACACCGACTTTGACTGCTGGCAGTAGGAATGGGGTCCTTCTCCAACTCCTGTGTAACTGGCATTAGTAAGGAGGGCCTACCATTTTAATGAATAATTCACTTTTCGATTTGTCTTGCAGAAGGCAAGGGATCATGCAGTTTTGTTCGAAAGTCCCCTACTCTATTGTGTTTGGCTCTAGGCCAGGGTGCCCGCCATTATAAATAAATGTTCCAATCTAAAATTTGACTAGCATTAGGCATAGTGGCCTGCTATTTTCATGGAAACTCACTAATTCCGTGTGACTGGCAGTAAGCTGGCTAGCATCAGTAAAAAGGGACTGTCATTATAATGATAACTGCACAACTCAATTTTGACTGGTGGTAGGGAAGTTGCCTGGTATTATAATAAAAACTCCTCAACTGTAACCTGTCTGAAAGTAGGAAATGGGTCTGCCATTGTAACTAAAACTCCCCAAATCGATTGTGACCGCGCAGTAGGCATTGGGGCCTGCAATTATAATATAAACTTGCCAACTCGATTGTGAATGGCCGTAGGCAAGTGAGCCTGGCATTATCATCACAACTCCGCAACCCTCACTTTACATTGGAAACAACGTATGTGGACCTCCCCATGCTATTTCTCGGATAAGGCTAAGAGGCATGCAGTTTTAAAACAATCTCATTTGCTGCCCGCACAGTATTTACGTCGATATCCGTATACAATGTAGAATACCGTTGCGAAGCACGGGTACATTTGCTAGTATTACTTATTGCGAACTAACTTATCTGACATGTCGCCTAGTGACACGGGTGGCTAATTATATAGACCGAGCATTTTTTTCAATATATGTTGATTTTTAAAATTCCGTACATTATTTATGTAATATAATTACCCAAGTGATTAATTTCATTGTTATTCACATATTCATTTCTTTTATTTCTTTTCAGATTATACCTATATGTTTCCTAAGTATCTGTTAATCATACAAAATATAAAGATGGTTGATTTCTTTTACGAGTTAATTTCCATTTTTTTTATGTCGGGTTGTCTCGTTAACCCATTTTATACACTTGCCATGATTTTTTTGGAAAGATAAATGCACTGTAGCATTTCTCGTTGGTTGAGTCTTGTGCCTTGTGTTGCTTGTATTGATATGCATCCTCCACAATGATCTGGTATTACATTCACATTATTGTGAGAAATAACGTATTTATGGCTTGTTGTTTTGACTGTCACCATTGAGAAGGAATACAGTACTGAAGAGTTTGAAAAAGTTTTAAATATTGACAATCCGGGGGTTTTATGTGAAGTTTATCGTGAGATGTATATATAGGTTGTGGTATGTCGATAACAAAGTTACGGATATTATACAAATGACTGACAAAAAATCAACTGAATGAGAGTCTTACTCCAGAAGATTTGGAAGTTCCCTGTGACAACAATGATGAAGACCCAACTGGTACAGGTGTTTCAAATCAAAAAGTGGTTTTTCACCTTTTCGTCATAGGGGGAGACCGGTACATGATATTCTGTGTGAAATACCTGGTTCGAAGAAAGACATTGCATATGCAGTTTATATATTTGAGGGGTTTTCTCTTTTTTCCTAAAAACGTGCTTAATATGATACGTAACGACACTAATGATAAAGGACGAAAAATATTTATCATACTGTATATAATCAGGCCCACACAGAAATTCCCAAACTATGGCGTAATATGATAAGGCAATTACTCCTGTATTTTACTGCACTACTCCTCGCTGCAAGAGAGGTTGATGAAAATCGTATTAGTGTCGGAGTTATAGGCCTTCCGATGTGATGTCACGCACCAAATTTCAAACATTATCTTCAGCACTGAGATTTTATGACAGGAGAACTCGCAATGCAAAAATGACAGTAACCAATTATAAGCTTCAGGTAATAAGGGATATGTTTATATACACTGGCAGAAAACAAATATCCAAACACCATGACATAAGGAATGTAGAATACCGAAATTTTGACAATATATTTGTCGAGGTAACATATTTAATTGATTAAAAGTACAAGAATACATGTCAATATCCGCGCGAGAAAAGACATCACAAATGTGCCGTGCTGGTCCATTAATAACCGGTCAAATCGCCTGACTGTTCTGCTGAATGCAGGCATGCAAACGTGCATGCACTGTGTCGTACAGGTGCCGAATGTCAGCTTATGGGATGGAGTTCCATCCCTATTGCACTTGGTTGGTAAATATAGGGACGATTAATGCCGGTTGTGAATGGCGCTTGAGTTGTCGTCCAATGATGTCCCATACGTGCTCGACTGGAAACAGATCGGGGGATCGAGCAGGCCAAGGCAACATGTTGACACTTTGTACAACAGCGTCGTGGGGACGTGCATATCCTGTTGGAAAAACTCCTGGGAATTCTGTTCATTAATGCAGCACAACAGGTGGAATCACCTGACAGACGTACACATCTGCAGTTAGGGTGCGTGGGATAACCACAAGAGTGCTCCTGCTGTTATAAGAAATTGCTCCCCAAACCAGAACTAACCGTGTAGGTCCAGTGAGTGGACGCCGCAGACAGATGGAATGCAGACGCACACCTGACCTCCTCCTAACCAATACACGCCCATCACTGGCACCAAAGCAAAACCAGCTTTCATCGGAAAGCACAACAGACCTCCACTCCATCCTCCAATGAGCTCTCGCTTGACACCACTGAAGTCGCAGACTGCGGTGGTTTGGGGTAAGTGGAATGCACGCCGTAGGGCGTCTGGCTCAGAGCTGTCCTTCAAGTAACTGATTTCAAACAGTTCGTTGCATCACTGTGGTGCCAACCGTCGCTCGAATTGCTGCTGCAAGCACAGTCCGCTGCGCCACAACCATACGCCGAATACGGCGGTCCTCCCTCTCGGTGGTGCCACGAGGACGTCCGAAGCCCGGTCTTCTTGCAAGCGTACCTTCTCGTGACTACTGCTGCCAGCACGCATGCACAGTGGAGACATTCCTGCCAAGTCGTTCTGCAATCCACCTTCACGTAGCCCTATTATGCGGTCTCGTTCAACCGCAGTGAGCTGTTGATAATGACCTCTTCGTCGTCGTAAAGGCACTCTTGACCCACTCACAGTCACTCTATCCAATCTCACAAATAATTAACACTCTTGAAGCAAACCTGATGTGCAACGTCATGGGGCGCCACACTAATGCGATTTGCGCGAAATTTGAATCACCATCATCTTTAGATGTATAAACACGCCTACCAACGTTCGTTAATTTAGTACAACCCCTTCTTGGTGTTTGGATATTTATCTCCGCCAGTGTATTTACAAGCTTGTACTGATAATGATTATCTGAAAGACTAGCCATATTCCGGTGTAATTGACCTTATGTACGTGAAATCGAAATGGTCGTAAAATAAGGGTGTGTGCCGATGCGAATAATGGATATCTGAGTAATCTGCAAGTATATACCGGAAAGAAAAATAATCAGACGGAAGTGAATCAAGATATGCGAGTTTTTTCGGACATGAAGCTTCTTATCTGGAAGGAGAATCAAAACAAATCACAACTTCCATGCCACTTGCTGAAAAGTTATTGAAATTAAAACTCACGATTGTTGGATTGCTAAGAGAAAACTAACGGGAAATACCACAAGAATTTCTAACGAATCCAAATAGGAAAGAAAAATGTTCATTGTGTCCAAAAAGGAGGAGTAGTGTTATTTTGTTGTCCACACAACATTGATGTAAATGTTGAGGAAGCTTAAGAGAAAAAGCCCTTTTTTCGAGAGTAAAGGAGGGGTAGATATAGGAGATATGATGACATATCAGTACACTGTGTGCGTACAAACAATCGATGGCCCCTGTAGAATCTTCGTGGAGATGTCGATATTGCAGCCTTCAAAGCCAAACCTCACGAAGAAGAAACCCAGTCAGTCTTCTTCTGCATGTCGTTGGAGCTATTGACGCTGCTGGGGTCGATATGAAGAAGATACCAAGTCCCAGTGAAGCTGCCATAGAAGGATCATCGAAGATGAAGACTGGAAAGATGTGTGCTTCATATTCCAGAAATGAAGAGGAAAAGACTAGGTGCATGTGCATCTCAGGTTTGAAACCCGTATGCCAAATTCATAGAAGGGACTCAATAGTATCTAAATGGTTGGGATGTTGAAGAAAAAATTGTAGACTGTTAAGAAGAAACCTAATATTTATTTTAACCGCTTTCATATTTTATCTAAACTTTATTCGCCATTTGTATGGTTCAGCTCATAAAAATGTTACTTTAGTTGTTAAATGGACTAAAAAAGCATGAATTAAGTAATGTTTGCTCTTAATTGATTTAAGTGATATGTATTTATATAAATTCTTAGAAATATTTTAAACATGTGTAGGCCTAAATGTAGTGGGGTAATTGGTTCGTAAGATGTAAAAGAAAAGAACTTGTTATCAGAAGAGTTGATTATTTTAAGTCTCCCCCAATGGTACCGTTATGTCGGCTGTAAGATTCTCTATACAATGATATTCGCATTGTGGATCGGAATTTACAATGAGAAACTGAAAAGAAGAAAATTAAGAAATTCTCACATATTCGAACCCGCATAACTCTGTCGCTAAGGGTCGTAGGGTAGCTGTTGTGATAGCACCTACTTGCGCTCTAACGGTACTTCACAGGAGGGGTCGGAGTTAATATTTAAGCCGTCAAACCGCTGATTTTTATAACATTTTGTTGCAAAATTTCAATGCTTATAGTCACTTATCCGCAAATTGCACGTGTATTCGACATATTTGTAAACCCACCAATTCGTAAACAAAACAAGACCATGTGTCCCTTTTCTTTTGTCGACGTATGCACTCGTTACGACACTCCCGGATGTAATGAATGCACAAAATCGAGCACTCAGAGCACGAGGACCCCGCGGGAAGAGGTTGCATCATTCCATTGAATTTATTTTGTGACATTTGGTTGAGACCTTGGGTGACCTGTTAATATCAAAATACCAAATGCATTACTTACAATTTTCCAGAAAGATACTTTTTCGTAACTTCACCTTTGCGTGCATACAGACCTGTGGAGTGAGATATTGTTACGTCGAAACAACAATGATGCGCTTCATTCTCTCATAAAAATTCAAATACACATAACTTTACAGCACTTGGCTACATATCGTGTTTATTGCGATTGCGCAAATCTGTCATCCGAAAAAATGAGCTGTTGTACAAGATGTGTCTAAAAGGTACGGCGAATGGACCGATATCGCAATGGCAACGTGCAAGCGCATGTGAATAGAGAGACATATCTTGAAGTGCCTCGTACGTTAAACACGCGGAGCTGAAGCATGTTAGTCTGTTGCTTGTGAAGACTCGTGTCATAGTGCAATGGAGCAACGTATAAACAATGGAGCAACACAAACCGTAAGCAGGAAGTGCGTTTACCACTGGTTCAAACGCTTTCGGGATGGACAGGGAACTCGTGATGATGCACCACGTCTTGAACATCCTCCGTACTCACCGCATATGGCGTCCGGCTCTATAGCTAAATGATTAGCGTGCTGCCCTTTGATCACAGGGATCCAGAGTTCGATTCCCGATAGGGTCAGGAATTTTAACCATAGTTGGTTAATTCCGCTGGCACTGGGGCTGAGTGTATGTGACGTCTTCATCACCGTTTCGCCTTCATCACGACGCGCAGTTCGCCTACGGGCGTCAAATCAAAAGACCTGCACCTGGCGAGCTGAACTTGTCCTCGGACACTCCCGGCACTAAAAGCCATACGCCATTTCCATTTTTACCGGATCTGGTGCCTGCAGACTTAGTTTTGTTTTACCGCTTCAAGGGAATCCTGAAAGGCACGCAGTGTGCTGACACACAAAGACGTCTGACATCAGTGATTCGATCGATTCCAAAGGACGTCTTCACTGCCAGTTTCCAGCAGCTGTATACACGTTGCCAAAATTTGTTTTGTGGCCAATGGAGATAACTTTGAAGGTGACTAAGGATATTCTATTTTCTTTGTGTTATGGTATCTTTCTTTCTTTCTTTCTTTCTTTCTGTCTTTCTTTCTTTCTTTCTTTCTTAATGCGTTTACCGTCCATGGTTGGTTTTCCCTCGGCCTCAGCGAGGGATCCCACCGCTACCACCTCAAAGGTCGTGTCCTGGAGCGTGAGACTTTGGATCGGGAATACAACTGAGGAGGAGGACCGGGACCTGCTGAACGGTGGCCTAGTGGGGGGATGGGAAGATCGGGAGGAATAGACAAAGAAGAGGGAAGGAAACAGCCGCGGCCGTAAGTCAGGTACCATCCCGGCGTTTGGCTGGAGGAGAAGTGGGAGACCAAAAAGAACCACTTCGAGGATGGCTGAGGAGGGAGTCGAATGCTCCCTCTACTCTGTTGACCTCCCGAGGCTGAGTAGATCCCGTTCTAGTCCTCGTAACAATTTTCAAATTTCGTGGCAGAGCCAGGAATCGAGTCCGGGCCTCCCGGGGTGGCAGCTAATCACACTACATTATATGGTATCATTCACCAAACTTTTAGATGCACCTTGTAATACACTCCATCCTGGCTTAAAATATATAATAAATAATAAGAAAACGTTCAGGTCTTGATCATGATAAAGGACCAAAGTACAATAGTGTTTCAAGAATTGACATTGTACTTAAGTTTATTTTATGCAGGCTCTTCTTGAGGGATAAAATACCATAGTTACCAGCTCGGTGAATAACTTAATGCTACAGATTGTCTCGTACCATTAGTGGTGAAAGAGCACTTCCAACAGCGTGGAGTTTCTTGTTCCAGGGAAAGTAAGGAGCAAGTCTCTGTAAGCTCCTCTAATTAAGTCCGCGCACGTAGCCTCTGCTCGCGCACTACAGGTAGACTAACTTCATAACGCGTGCTCCGTTCTCGTCGCATCGCTTGCATCCCTTAGTTATGGATCACTGTATACACGTGTGCCAAATACATGAGCCTTTTTCAGCTCTGCTACATCCAAACTACAGGATATGCCAAAAGTCTCGTCACGCAGAAGAAATTGATACGGATTAATACGCATCGTCTGCCCACCCTCCACACACACACACTATACTCAGAGCAACATAATTGCTTATCACTGAATCAGAACATGATAGCCACCGAGCTCGATAGCTGCAGTCGCTTAAGTGCGGCCAGTATCCAGTATTCGGGAGATAGTAGGTTCGAACCCCACTGCCGGCAGCCCTGAAGATGGTTTTCAGTGGTTTCCCCATTTTCACACCAGGCAAATGCTGGGACTGTACCTTAATTAAGGCCACGGCCGCTTCCTTCCCAGTCCTAGCCCTTTCCTGTCCCATCGTCGCCATAAGACATCTCTGTGTCGGTGCGACGTAAAGCCAAAAGAAAAAAAAAACATGATAGCCGAGTAGCGCAATCACTGGCTTCTCACGAACCCGGCCAATGCATGGGGGATTTTTTAAATGAAACATCATGTACCGATACCTGTGGTTCTGATTCTGCATAAAACGGACAGACTTGTGGCTATATCAACAGTCACATAAAACTGCAGCCTCACTTTGCCTTCCCGTCAGTTAGAGATTTGACAGCAGATCATGGTAGCGAAGATAAATGAGTCATTATGAATTTTACAGGAGAGAAGCTGTGAATCCTAACAATGATATCTCATCGACAAATCCTATTACACAATGAAATGAAAATGAAATGGCGTATGGCTTTTAGTGCCGGGAGTGTTCGAGGACAAGTTCGGCTCGCCAGGTGCAGGTCTTTTGATTTGACACCCGTAGGCGACCTGCAAGTCGTGATGAGGATGAAATGATGATGAAGACGACATATACACCCAGCCCCCGTGCCAGCGAAATTAACCAATATTGGTTAAAATTCCCGTTCCTGCCGGCAATCGAACCCGGGACCCCTGTGACCAAAGGCTAGCACGCTAACCATTTAGCCTTGGAGCCAGACATTACACAATGATTAATTTAAACGTTTAAAAATATTTCTTCGCGGCCGGTAAGTCAGTAGAAAACGGTTTAGATCTAAGTGAAGAACCGTCGCAAGATAAATATGAATGCATACACAGAGTCACTCAATTCATTGGCTGAATGGTCAGCGTTGATGCCTTCGGTTCAGGAAGTCGAAGGTTCGATTCCCGGCCGGGAAGGCGACTTTAATCGCGTCATTAATTCCTCTGGCTCGGTGACTGGGTATTTATGCTTGTCCCAACACTTTCCTCTTCATATTCAGACAACACCTTACACTGCAAATCACCACAGAAACACACGATAGTTATTACATCCCTCTATATTGCATTGGCGTCAGGAAGGGCACCCGGACGTAATACACGGTCAAATACACATGTGCGGGTGGGGGGATGACGCTGTAGAAGGATAAGACGCCAAAGAGTCACTCCACCAGATCTTCAGAGTCTCCGGACGTTCAGCCTAAAGAGGAACAGTGCATTCAGAATTAGAATTTGGCCGTGCTGTCAGATATTCCTTAAGTTGAAACTATCATTATTGTCTACAAAGGAAAGAAAAAGCACATAAGTTGGAAATTCAGAAATAAGTTTGTGGCGTAATAGCTTCGAGAGAATGTTGTCAATAGCCCGTGCCCACTACTGCCGACTACAATTGTTTGCATATTTAGAGGAGAAAAAAACATTGCATTAATATCTCACTCCTGTGTCAGAGAATAAATTGAATTACATATAACCTAAAAAATTTTTTTTTCAGTAGCGGACAGTTGTTTCACAACCTAGGCAGATCAACATACGACTCCCTGTTGTAACTAACCTGAGTGATAGAAAATAACCATCGTCGTGCAGCCCCGATTCGAATCCATTCGAATCCAGCTTCCTTACAATTACAAAATATTTTAAACCTGAAATTTTGACTCCTTAAGGGTCACAGTAAGGAAATGTAAGAATAAGATTTTAATTTTTTTTTATCGAAATGGTATGTTAGAGCCAGTACAAAGTTGTACTGATTCCGATTGCATCTCGTACAAAATTTAAATTACGTACAAAAGATTCAGTTTTATTGTGTCCGTTCTTCGTAAAAAATGCATATGACGTTTCTTGTAGAAAATTTAACTTCAACGCCACAAGATGCACTTCATTTTCCCATAGGTCCAATCGTTTACCTGTTGTTTTAATTAATTTTTACCGTTTTTTTTAGTTATTTCGCCGTGTACCACAGCCAAACCCATACAAGAGCTGATTCTCGAAAACCATATAATTTCGTATGGCTATTTCTAGCCGAGTGCAGCCCTTGTAAGGCAGACCCTCCGACGAGGGTGGGCGGCATCTGCCATGTGTAGGTAACTGCGTGTAATTGTGGTGGAGGATAGTGTTATGTGTGGTGTGTGAGTTGCAGGGATGTTGGGGACATCACAAACACCCAGCCCCCGGGCCACTGGAATTAACCAATGAAGGTTAAAATCCCCGACCCGACCGGGAATCGAACCCGGGAACCTCTGAACCGAAGGCCAGTTCGCTGACCATTCAGCCAACGAGTCGGACCTCGAAAACCATTAGATGTACGAAGACGTTTCTTGTAGATAATGTAATTTTAAGGCCACAAGGGTCACTTCATTCTTTTATTGGGCCGTCCGTTCACATGTTATTTTAGTTGATGTAGGTCAAAAATTGCGCAAATTTGAGTCATACCCCTGTACAAATAAAAAACATTACTTCGAAACGCTGAAATATATCAAAATCTAAACTATCCCTTGCGGAACTTGGGATTTCAAGCTATTTATCCTTACCAAATTTACGGTCCAGGAGTTTTTGAGCCTATCCAGAACAGAAAAACAGATACTACCTCATTTTTATAAATAGTGTAGATTGCAACTTTGCCTGTTACCGTGTGACAAGCAGCACTTCTAGTAAAGCATGACCGTCTTGCTCAATTTCATCTGTTACTAGTGCAATGAAACCCCTCCGTGGCTCAGATGGCAGCAAAGCGCCGTCCTCTCACTACTGGGTTCCGTGGTTCAAATCACGGTCACTCCATGTGGGATTTGTGCTGAACAAAGGCGAGGCGGGTACTCCGGATTTCCCCGTCATCTTTCATTCCAGCGAGTAGTACCGAAATGGTCCGACGGTCAAAACATTCCAAAGATATTTTTCTGCCGTAAAGAAAGGTCGAGGTTGATCTGAACCGACGGGTAGCTCGCAGTTAGAGGCAAGAATTCCCGAATGGGTTACCAAACTAAATCCCAACACCTCAACAACTGCCTCACTTCACTAAACTCAGTGTCAGTTATCAGACAGTCTTAGTCAATCAATCAATCAATCAATCCATCACTACTGATCTGCATTAAAGGCAGTCGCCCAGGTGGCAGATTCCCTATCTGTTGTTTTCCTAGCGTTTTCTTAAATGATTGCAAAGAAATTGGAAATTTATTGAATATCTCCCTTGGTAAGTTATTCCAATCCCTAACTCCCCTTCCTATAAACGAATATTTGCCCCAATTTGTCCTTTTGAATTCCAACTTTATCTTCATATTTTGATCTTTCCTACTCTTAAAGACACCACTCATACTTATTCGTCTACTGATGTCATTCCACGCCACCTCTCCACTGACACATCGGAACATACCACTTAGTCGAGCAGCTCGTCTCCTTTCTCCCAAGTCTTCCCAGCCCAAACTTTCCAACATTTTTGTAACGCTACTCTTTTGTCGGAAATCGCCCAGGACAAATTGAGCTGCTTTCCTTTGGACTTTTTTCCGGTTCTTGAATCAAGTAATCCTGGTGAGGGTCCCATACACTGGAACCATACTCTAGTTGGGTCTTACCAGAGCAGTGCAATACTGGTAGAAGTGTCCAATGTTTTCCATGCTAAGTGAGAGGGGTTTTAAGTTTCGTTTTTGAGGGATTTAAATATTCAAGAGGTGACAAGACAAAATCGGGTGAAAAGTGGCTCACCTAACCTAAAGGGCATTACATACATACGTTATTTGACTTATATTTACCACATTGTCCTGTGCCATTTTATTGAGACATTGGTATAATATATGAGCAGACGATAAGGCTTCTTCGATCCTTGGTTTTGATATTTTAGTGTCGAACCATTTCGACTCCACTCCCTGTGCTAACCGTCCGACCAGTTCGACCCCATCCCCTATGCTAATCGTAGGACCAGTTCAACTCCACTAATTGGTTGATCTCCAAATTCCTATAACTATCGGACCAATTCGACAACACCCCATTCCAGCAACATTCTCCAATATAATTTCTTCCGTCAGTCATTAATCATTGCCCCAGAGGAGTGCGACTGGCTTCGGCAGCCGGCATAGATCCTATCCTCGCCGCTAGATGAGAGCTTCATTCATTCCAATCCTGTCCCGGTCGAATGATTGGAAATAGACTGTGGATTTCCATTTCCACTAGTGCACTGAATTATTTCTAGACGGCTGACTCCAACTGAATGTATCCTAAAGAAATAATTTATGATATACAGATCTATTTCTGTTTCTTGAAAGACACAGTATATTTGTATCTACTTCTTGGCAGAGGCCACAGCAAAATGTAGCTTCCACCCAAGTGTCAGTCTCATTTATGGATGTAACAGTATGGGAGCTTCTAGGTGTTAGTAGTGCTATTCAAAGACTTCTGGAATGCGATTACTTCATCTGGATATTGCAAAAGGGGCTCATGGTAGAGCTTCTCGTGATGCAATAGCACTTTGTGGCTCAGTGAGGAAAGTAATAACAAATTACCTCACTCCTCATCATACTTTGTACTCATCATTATGGCCCCCACCATCAGTTTTGTGTCTTCATCGCAACTTTTGAGGATCCGACCAGCTTTTGGGTTGAAGATATAACAGACTAAGGTTCAATTTTCCCTTGTCTTAATTGATCGATGGAAGCTAATCTTTAGACACATAATCTATTTGACATTGCCCCTAACTGTGACCTAAGTTTCAGGCTAGATTTCTATATTAAACTGTTTTGCTAGATTCCATTTGTGAACACTAGAGATATGTTAAAAGGTTCTGAAATATACTATACCACATCTCTTTACATCTGGAAGTGTTCATTTGACTTGTGCAACAGAGATACCTTTTTGTATTTTTTTTAATTTGCTTTACGTCGCACCGACACAGATAGGTCTTATGGCGACGATGGGATGGGGAATGCCTAGGAGTGGGAAGGAATCGGCCGTGGCCTTAATTAAGGTACAGTCCCCCCCAGCCTTTGCCTGGTGGGAAATGGAAAACCACCTTCAGGGCTGCCGACAGTGGGGTTCGATTCACTTTCTCCCGAATGCAAGCTTACAGCTGCGCGACCACTTGCTCGGTAATAGAGAGTTATTTGTATTACTACCAGTAATGGGAAGAGTGCAAGAAAAAGGTAATAGGGCTAAATTACAGTTTACCCAGTTAGTTGGCGGTGCGGTCAGGGCGCGCAGCTGTGTGCTTGAATTCGGGAGATAATAGATTCGAACCCCACTGTCGGCGGCCTTGAAGATGGTTTTCCGTAGTTTTCCATTTTCACATAAGACAAATGCTGGGGCTGTACATTAATTAAGGCCACGGCTGCTTCCTTCCCACTCCTATCCCATCGTCGCCATCGTCGGTGCAACGTAAAGCCAAGTGTCAAAATAAAAATAAAATTACAGTTACGTGAGAAATATTTCACTCAATTACAATTACAGTTAACTGAGAAATATTTCACTCAATTACAATTACAGTTAACTGAGAAATATTTCACTCAATTACAATTACAGTTAACTGAGAAATATTTCACTCAATTACAATTACAGTTACATGAGAAATATTTCACTCAATTACAATTACAGTTAACTGAGAAATATTTCACTCAATTACAATTACGATTACAGTTTACTGAGAAATATTTCTCTCAATTACAATTACGATTACAGTTTCCTGAGAAATATTTCTCTCAATTACAATTACGATTACAGTTTCCTGAGAAATATTTCACTCAATTACAATTACAGTTACATGAGAAATATTTCACTCAATTACAATTACAGTTAACTGAGAAATATTTCACTCAATTACAATTACAGTTAACTGAGAAATATTTCACTCAATTACAATTACAGTTACATGAGAAATATTTCACTCAATTACAATTACAGTTAACTGAGAAATATTTCACTCAGTTACAATTACAGTTAACTGAGAAATATTTCACCCAATTACAATTACAATTACCTGAGAAATATTTCACTCAATTACAATTACGATTACAGTTACCTGAGAAATATTTCACTCAATTACAATTACAGTTACCTGAGAAACATCTCACCCAATTACAATTACAGTTACCTTACAAATATTTCACTCAATTACAATTACAGTTAACTGAGACATATTTCACTCAATTACAATTACAGTTAACTGAGAAATATTTCACTCAATTACAATTACAGTTAACTGAGAAATATTTCACTCAGTTACAATTACAGTTAACTGAGAAATATTTCACTCAGTTACAATTACAGTTAACTGAGAAATATTTCACCCAATTACAATTACAGTTACCTGAGAAATATTTCACTCAATTACAATTACGATTACAGTTACCTGAGAAATATTTCACTCAATTACAATTACAGTTACCTGAGAAACATCTCACCCAATTACAATTACAGTTACCTTAGAAATATTTCACTCAATTACAATTACAGTTAACTGAGACATATTTCACTCAATTACAATTACAGTTACCTGAGAAATATTTCACTCAATTACAATAACAGTTACCTGAGAAACATTTCATCCAATTACAATTATTTTCAACTAGAAATCAGGAAAATTACAATTACTTTAAAGAACGCTAGCCTTAAGGAAATCACTGGATTTCTTTTTCGCATGGGGCTGAAATGCCAATCCTGCAGTGTATGGGTAGCGTGCTTACCTCTTTATTCGGAGGCCCCAGCTTCGATTCCCGGGCGGGTCAAGGATTTTTATCCAGATCCGAGTGCTAATTCGAGGTCCACTTAGCCTATGTGATTACAATTGAAGAGCTATCTGCTGATAAGGTAGCGGCCCCGGTCTAGAAAGCCAAGAATTACGGCCGAGAGGATTCTGCGTCCGGACCGCACGACACCTCGTAATCTACAGACCTTCAGACTGAGCAGTGGTCATGAAGTAGACCATCGCCATTCGGGGTTGTTGCACCATGGGGTTGGGTTTGTTGGTTATGGGGCTGGAAGAATACATCATTTCGCAAGGAAAATGCATTACGTCATACTGTGTGTATTTTTAGCATATAATTAGTATGTGAGACTAAGCATGATACCTTGGAACATGCAAAATGAACTTTTCCCTTAATTTTAATTTTTAAAATGACTTAGGGCGTCAAATAATTTGTCATTTATTTTCCAAAGAAAAGTAATCTTTTTTCATTCTTTCTTAATCTGTTTACCCTCCAGGGTTGATTTTCCCTCGGACTCAGCGAAGGATTCCACCTCTACCGCCTCAAGGGCAGTGTCCTGGAGCGTGAGACTCGGGTTGAGAGAATACAACTGGAGAGGAGGACCAGTACCTCGCCCAGATGGCCTCACCTGCCATGTTGAAAAGGGACTTGGATGGATGGATGGATGGATGGATGGATGGATGGATGGATGGATGGATGGATGGATGGATGGATGGATGGATGGATGGATGGATGGATGGATGGATGGATGGATGGATGGATGGATGGATGGATGGATGGATGGATGGATGGATGGATGGATGGATGGATGGATGGATGGATGGATGGATGGATGGATGGATGGATGGATGGATGGATGGATGGATGGATGGATGGATGGATGGATGGATGGATGGATGGATGGATGGATGGATGGATGGATGGATGGATGGATGGATGGATGGATGGATGGATGGATGGATGGATGGATGGATGGATGGATGGATGGATGGATGGATGGATGGATGGATGGATGGATGGATGGATGGATGGATGGATGGATGGATGGATGGATGGATGGATGGATGGATGGATGGATGGATGGATGGATGGATGGATGGATGGATGGATGGATGGATGGATGGATGGATGGATGGATGGATGGATGGATGGATGGATGGATGGATGGATGGATGGATGGATGGATGGATGGATGGATGGATGGATGGATGGATGGATGGATGGATGGATGGATGGATGGATGGATGGATGGATGGATGGATGGATGGATGGATGGATGGATGGATGGATGGATGGATGGATGGATGGATGGATGGATGGATGGATGGATGGATGGATGGATGGATGGATGGATGGATGGATGGATGGATGGATGGATGGATGGATGGATGGATGGATGGATGGATGGATGGATGGATGGATGGATGGATGGATGGATGGATGGATGGATGGATGGATGGATGGATGGATGGATGGATGGATGGATGGATGGATGGATGGATGGATGGATGGATGGATGGATGGATGGATGGATGGATGGATGGATGGATGGATGGATGGATGGATGGATGGATGGATGGATGGATGGATGGATGGATGGATGGATGGATGGATGGATGGATGGATGGATGGATGGATGGATGGATGGATGGATGGATGGATGGATGGATGGATGGATGGATGGATGGATGGATGGATGGATGGATGGATGGATGGATGGATGGATGGATGGATGGATGGATGGATGGATGGATGGATGGATGGATGGATGGATGGATGGATGGATGGATGGATGGATGGATGGATGGATGGATGGATGGATGGATGGATGGATGGATGGATGGATGGATGGATGGATGGATGGATGGATGGATGGATGGATGGATGGATGGATGGATGGATGGATGGATGGATGGATGGATGGATGGATGGATGGATGGATGGATGGATGGATGGATGGATGGATGGATGGATGGATGGATGGATGGATGGATGGATGGATGGATGGATGGATGGATGGATGGATGGATGGATGGATGGATGGATGGATGGATGGATGGATGGATGGATGGATGGATGGATGGATGGATGGATGGATGGATGGATGGATGGATGGATGGATGGATGGATGGATGGATGGATGGATGGATGGATGGATGGATGGATGGATGGATGGATGGATGGATGGATGGATGGATGGATGGATGGATGGATGGATGGATGGATGGATGGATGGATGGATGGATGGATGGATGGATGGATGGATGGATGGATGGATGGATGGATGGATGGATGGATGGATGGATGGATGGATGGATGGATGGATGGATGGATGGATGGATGGATGGATGGATGGATGGATGGATGGATGGATGGATGGATGGATGGATGGATGGATGGATGGATGGATGGATGGATGGATGGATGGATGGATGGATGGATGGATGGATGGATGGATGGATGGATGGATGGATGGATGGATGGATGGATGGATGGATGGATGGATGGATGGATGGATGGATGGATGGATGGATGGATGGATGGAAAGGAAGGTGAAGGAAGCTGCTGTAGCCTTAAGTTCGGTACTATCCCGGCATTTTCCTGCAGAAGAAGTTGGTAACCACGGAAAACCACTTCGAAGATGGCTGAAGATGCGCCCCCCCCCCCTCCGGTCTGTCCGGCTCCATGGCTAAATGGTTAGCGTGCTGGCCTTTGGTCACAGGGTTCCCGGATCCGATTCCCGGCAGGGTCAGGAATTTTAACCATCACCGGTTAATTTCGCTGGCACGGGGACTGGGTGTATGTGTCATCTTCATCATCATTTCATTTTCATCACGACGCACGGGTCGCCTATCAAATGACCTGCACCTGGCGAGCCGAACATGCCTTCAGACACTCCCGGCACTAAAAGCCATACGCATTTATTACCTACCGAGGCTGAGTGGACCCCGCTCTAGCCCTCCTACCACTTTTCAAATTTCGTGACAGAGCTGGGAGTCGAACCCGGGCCTTCGTGGGAGGTATCTAATCACACTAACCACTACACCACAGAAGAAAACAGAAAATAATTGGTTCTAAAAGTTCTCATTACTAAGCGCCAACCTCGTTGGCGGAAAGTATATCTTCGCATGTATTGAAAAGACACCCTACAGAGACGCCTGAAGGAATACTTATGTTTAATTTTAAGACCATCTTTGGGATAAGTCTGCTGTCTTTGGAAGTACTGGGGAGGTAAGAAAGTATCTCATCCATAACTGGTGAAGTTTTTCTGAAGTAGACCTAATAAAGTTATCTTCATCATTTATTTTTTCATTTATTATTTATTATTTCCAGGTTTCTACTTCCGTGCGATGTATATTACTTACTAGAAAGTAACTATTGCAATTTAGTTTCAAGAAATAAATTACAAGTAGGACTAAAGATTACTTTTGTAAAAAGAAATCAAGTAATATTTACCAAGAAAGTAATTATTACAAGTAATCAAATTACTTTTACTCAATTACTTTCCAGGTCTGATTATTATACCCAATACATTCCATTTTATGTCCCCATTCTAGACTTACTTTTCAGTTTTAGGACTAAACTACACAAAAGTTTTGTTTGTTTAAAGTCGAGCAGTAAGATAAACTCGAAGAAGCCATGATTTAAGCAGTTTTTTTAATAAAGAGAAAATACAGACAAGGAATAGTAGAAAAGTTCTCGCCAGGCCATATGTCCTCTTTTCCGTTACTGAAAGCATGGGTTAGAAACCACAGACAGGATATTCATTTAAATTAAAAGTGTGTGTGGTTCTTTTGCTGTACATGATTCAATTCCAAGTTCCTACGATAAATCACGCAAGAGGAGAGTTCACTTGATATATGGTATCGAGTAAACTTGAGTTTTAATCTAAAACTTTCTACAGCCGAAACAGCTATAGCTCACAACATTGAACTGACTACATATGGGGTAAAATCACATAACATATCGACCGTATAAAAAAAGCGTGATAACGAGTTGCTTAGCACTGGATTTATGAGTCTGTTACATTGTCACCCAAACAGCCGGTGCAGCCCATGTAGCTAACAGATGGATGGATGAGCGAACATAATGGGATGTAGGAATATTCTGCTATGCATGGGTTACACTTCATATATAGAAGTAGTGTAGCGGAAGTCATAAGTGATAAATGGATGGGGAGAAGTTTGGACCTTCTACACGGAAGCAAGCGCAATCAGCTGGTTACTCGCATCGTGTTGCTTTCTAATTGATCCGAGCGTAAATTAACGACACATTGGTCAAACACAATTGTGTGATATTATTAGCGCTCAACGGACCGCTGCAAACAGAACACATATCGAATTGGTCGCTCAAATATGGATTCAAACTGTGAGCAGATGCTTAACGAAACAAATATAAGACTAGTGAAGTGATCGAATATGGATGATAACGAGATAAGGATAAGTTACTTCACATGAAGCAAACTTTTGTACATATTGCAGTGTTATGTTAGGATACGTTTAAACATTTATATTTATATTTATATTTATATTTATATTTATATTTATATTTATATTTATATTTATATTTATATTTATGTTTACATTTATATTTATATTTATATTTATAAACATATTTATTTGTCATCAACAGGTTATTTACCCTAGTATAGATGATGCAACAAAACATTATAGGGGCCTATACAACAAATACCAAACCAAACCAAACCAAACAAAAACTCCAAACCCCACGGCACTTAACGCCCTTAAAAGGGCTTAGGCCTGCCCAGAGACCGCTGCTCAGCCCGAAGGCCTGCAGATTACGAGGGTCCGTGTGGTCAGCACGACGCATCGTCTCGGCCGTTATTCTGGGCTTTCGAGACCGGGGCCGCCATCTCACCATCAGTTAGCTCCTCAATTCTAATCACGTAGGCTGAGTGGACCTCGAACCAGCCCTCAGGTCGAGAGAAAAAACCCTGACCTGGCTGGGAATCGAACCCGGGGCCGCCGGGCGAGAGGCAGACACGCTACCCCTACACGATGGGGCCGGCATACAACAAATACACCTTGAATAAATAAAAACTAATTTCATTAAATAATTACCAAGTTTAAACTAAATCTAGAGACGTTTATATGTTCATATTTACAACACCTTAAATACATAAAAAGAATCTCCTTAAATAATTGCCGTGATTAAACTAAATCTAGAGACATCTAATTTTATAGGGGCGTGAGTGAAAAAAGTCCACTGATTCACCCACATCATTCAGTGATTGTAATTTTTACTGAAACCTTGATATGTATGTTTCGTTTTGAGAAAGCGATGTTATATTAAGCGTCAGCCTAAAACCGATCTGTGACTATCACACGCTCATAAGTTAATGAAAAACTGAGGCACGAAAATAACTGGATATTGTTACATATCGATGGCATTCTTTTAAACCCTTGTGTATCTTAATGCTATTCCTATCCGTTATATTCCACGAGACTGCTCACGCCTCCCAGCCACTTATATATATATATGCTTCCATCAGAATAATTTTTGTTACGCTTATTTTTCTTGTAAAGGAAAATGAACCTTAAATACATTATACTGTAGGAGTGCGTAAATTCGCCATGTAAACAACATGCCTAAAATACGGTATGGTAAAGTACAAACCGGGCGTGTATCTTCTATCGTAACTCGGGGGATGCTGAAAGAATCCGTTTTTCGGTCAGATGACCCACCTGGGAACGTTCACGAATTACAAGAGAAGATACGATCATTTGTATTCTTGCCGCAATCTGTGATTATCGACTTGGTCTATGAACGATGTGTGAGACATGAGGGTGCACATTTTGAACAGTCATGATGTTGCGATGCAGTTAGATACAAGTTGCTGTCGTCAGTTCGCATGTTAGAATGACGTATCTTGAAACTCGGAGCATGTTTGTAATTCCAGTACTCTGATACCAGCCGCACGCAGAGGGACTCAAAAAGTTCAACACTGGCCAATGAAGTATTCAAAACTGTGCGAGTCTTCTTATTCTTCTTATTCTTCTATCGCCGTCTCCTCATAGAAGATTGGCGACCAATATGCACTAGTTTCTCCTAATTTGCGATCTCCGTAGCTCGTGTCGTGGATGTAGAGCCACTGCCGGAGGTTCATTACCCAGGATAATATTTTCCCCGATCACGTCCACGTTACCCGGCTCCATGGCTAATTAATTAGTGTGCTGGCGTTGGGTCCAAGGGATCCCTGGTTCGATTCCCGGCCATTTTCAACATTTCTTGTAAGAAAGAGTTTTATGCTGGTACGTTCTGTGTGTTTTCCATGATTAATGTACTATGTAGAGTTGTAGAAAATATGTTCTAACTCGGAAATAAAGGGTTTCCGGACCCATGTCCAAATAACATATTTTCTTCTTCTACGAGTAAGGACGTGTCCTGAAAAATTGACCGCGTCTTATTGTTACACCCTGTATAATAAGCAGAGTCTGTTCATAGATTCGTTTTTGTCGCACGTTCGAAAGGGTTGATAGAATGCACTGTAACGATGTGACGAGTCGAATATTTCAACTCGTTTAACTCGCGTCAAACATACATATATTCAACTCGAGCGACTTTCTGTTGTAACTCGAGTAAAGAAGTCGACGTTTGTCCAGATAAATCATGGCCGACTGCGATAAGATCTCACTCGCTGACACGCTCCCGAGTCATCCGAGTCAGAGACACGAACTCGCCCGAATCATCCCGAGTGAGATCGAGTACTTTCTGTTCAATGACTGATCAAAGTTCAATAAATGCTAGGAAGAGAACTCTAGTTCAACTATCGAGTATTCATTCAATTATAAACTTAATAGTTGTTTACTTTTGCATTGCATCCCATCTCATTCACAAGACATAGTATTCACAAGACATA
The DNA here is from genome assembly GCF_040414725.1 of Anabrus simplex. NCBI lineage: Eukaryota > Metazoa > Arthropoda > Insecta > Orthoptera > Tettigoniidae > Anabrus > Anabrus simplex. The sequence continues at coordinate 216,146,455 of NC_090270.1, read as the reverse complement.
GTGATGGTCGCCAACTCGAGTTGGCAGAGTTTCCGAATACGAGCTACTTGAGTTGAGTCGACTCGTCATTTGCAACATGAGGACAAAGCTACGAAATGTCACGAATAGTCCCGAGTTCTGTTCTCTGATCGATTCCTAGCCTAAACAAGAAACCAGTTCCAGTATTACATTTACTTTTACAAATCATTAAGCCTTTTTCCTTTAGCTTTAGTGTAATGTGTGACAGAATTCGTTTTCTTTACAAAGGATTTGAGACCATTAATTGGTTTATGTTTGACAACTCAGTACTCCTGTTTCCGTATTTATTAATGTTTTCTTCACCTGCCAGCCAGTGTTAATTTAACAAGTATGTGATTTCTGGTAGAAAATATATTATTGTACTACTACGAATACAATTGTCTTCGTTTTTATGCCTCAAATGTGCAACCTGCAGTCATAACACAGATTCGAGTAAACTCTGCGCACACAGAAAGCACACGGGTTCCCTCATTCGCCTCTTTTACGAGACATAACGATGGCCTCGCCGTCTCGTCTCGCTCTCCGAGTCCGACTCATCAACTCGAGTTTCCTTACTCACTTCTTTCACGAGATACTGCGATTGTCTCGCTCTACCCGGTCGACTCGTCAACTCGAGTCCAAAATCGAGCTGGTACTGTGTGGAGATGAGAAGAATGCAAACATGAGGAATGTGGCCTGCAAGCACGAAGTTCCTGTTCTGCCCAGACAGATCGACTCTTATCTGCTACAGGAAAACATTGACTCACACTTTGCAGTTTGCTGGATTACATTTGACAAGAGCGAAGAGCTGCCAGTAAAAGTCGCCTGGGTAGTAGTTGGGTTGCTATGGTAACCATTGCGTCACTGGCTCAGCTGGTGAAAATCCCTTCGCCCCGTGCCTCACCGGGCATGTGCATTCTTCTGATCTCCCAACAATAGTGTTTCCGAATATGAGTGACTCGAGTTGACGAAGTATTCGACTCGTCACATCGCTAATGCAGTGTGCGGAGAAGAAGATATCCGGCATTCTTTTAAGTTTTACTGTCTGTCATTCGGTTTGGATTGAATAAACGCAGAAACTGCCTACCCATTTAGCATGAAACTTTGCAGTGTTACAATGTAGACATCCAGAACTTTTCTGGACTTGGTTTTATCTCAATCTGTTCGGTAGGAGCTGATAAATCACTCTTTTTAACTTTGAGAATATCGCTTCTCAGACAGAGAGAAGCAAACAGAGGGGCGGTCGGTCAGTTCACGTGTCACACTCTCACTATCACTCTTTCTCTCTCGCACACATTACGTCCCCAAATCTATAGGTCATTTCACGTTAAGAAAACAGCATTGCTCTTATGACAGCAGCGTTGCCATATCGAACGGCTCTGCTCAACAGCATCACAGGAAAACCATTGCATATATATTGGTGAAACTATTTAAGTTTAAAATGAAAGAAGGAAGAAACTAAGCTGCAATTTTTTAAATCTTCGGTACAGGGGATTTAAAGGGGGTGGGGAGTGGGTATTTAGGTTTTCACAGCAATAAGAGTAAACTACTGCACATACAAAACCTCAATGTGGAAGTTCAAGGCAAACTGGGAGAAAATAGACAACGGATAATTTTATAGGCTCGGGGATGCAGTTAATTGCATTTAAAAAAATTGCCCAGGCAACGCCGGTGTAATATTGTGCCGTCATATCGCCCCACGAAAAAAATGGTAGCAATTAAATGCACTTGTGAAAAAGAGGTTAAAATGTGGCAAAAATAAATGCGCTTAAGAAACAACAGCTAAATAACAAGCACAGATAAAAAATCATAGCGAATTTCTGTATCAGTACAAGTTATGCCGTGATGTTCGCTGCGCACCACAGCATCAAAATCTTCAGTAACAACTGCTGTAGAGTACAAGAATATTAGAACACACACACAAATAAATAGATGACTTTTCTTCGACAGTGTTAAGCTGCCGGTGATTCTCAGCGTAACGGATTAGGGTTGCATGTACCAGGGCAACTCTGAAGGAAACAAGAAGGCAACAAAGCGATGGCTGTTTCCTCCACTGTACTTCCTCCCTGCGAATGTATTTATCAAACAGAGAATATTAAGTAGTTATTTTAATAACTCAGGGCAAAAATATGCCTCATTCATTTTTTCTTTCATAAAACAATATAAAGTGCATTATAATATTCGTTAATAATGAGGAACGATGAGTGTCTAAGAGGGGGGGGGGGGGTGTTCACTCCCTGGGAATGAGCTAAACCTGCTTCCCGCCGCTAACTCCTGTCTATGCGGTGCTCAAATGAGCAAACTTTGACACCCCAAAACACGTGCTAAATATTGATTATTTGATATTGCTGAATAAAGCATTCCTACTGAAGTCGCTGTACCAAATCTCGATTAGAACGGAGGCTTTACAGAGGGAAGGATTTCATTGTTAGAAGCGCCAGTACTAGAGTTTCTTCCCGATCGCTGTGTCATACGCACACTTCAATAGATGTGTATGGCTTATTCCCTACTCTGTTCTTTCTGAAAACACTCAACTTCTATCAACAAATCAACAGACTCCAACAGGTCCCAAGATTTTTTTAAATAATCTTGAACGCATTTTAATACAGTTTAAATGAGTTTTATGTAAATGACCACAAAATAAATCTCCAGGCATGTAGTAGACAAAACCTAGTACCGGTATCCAATATTCTGTTTTCTTGCATCGCTCCCGCAACAAGTGTCCTGCGCATGTGTCTATAACGAGACCATTCAGAAGTGTTCACATTGCTCTGCCTCCAAGCACTCTTCTGCTCGCCGCAGGAAGTACAGTGAAGACATTGTCTCGGACGTGCATGATGAGTGTGGTGTGCAGCCAACAAGATCATTGGAGGACTTTAAATTTCTCTCCTCTGATTTTGACTGGATTGAATGCCAGGTGCGCTTACATAACATCCTTGAATAAACAATGGCGTACTCTGTCAAATTCTGAGTGAGAGAAATTACAGCTATCTCATCTATGGTTTGTCTATAGGAACGAATAATTCCTACTGCGCCGTGACAATTATCCATCGCTTTGAATATGTCTCCCTTTAGAAATCCAGGAAACCTGTCAAACTGTCTAGGTGTTGGTGGACTAATGGCTGGAGAAAACGTGTGGTATTGAAAGTGCCCCTTGTTCGAGCAAGCTGAACATAGTATAGTACTCTAGCTGCAAGTGTCACCCACCACTAATGAGCCGCTGTTGACATCCACTCTGGTTAAACAGGGGGGGGGGGGAACACTTCAGAGCACATGTCTCTACTCTCGACATAATGCACGCCATGGGCATCGAATTGGGACCACAGAAACCACAATATTTTCATTACAGCAAACCACGGGTGAAATGTTCTGTTAACGAGGGAGATTCCTTGAATTGTATAAATACGAAGTATAAAGGAGTAGAAAAAAAACACTAGATGTAATTGGCACAAAAAGACTGAGAAAGACCTGAAAAAATTAGGATCACAACATCTAGTTGACCGTGTTGAAATGAGAAAAATCACACTCACACGGGGTTTTGAGGATGTCGAGAGAAAGACTAACCGACATGTATGGTCCCTCTAACGTAAGCACAACCATTAACTACGTATGAAGGGATACTGGGCTAAAAGAGAAAGCCAACAAAAGTTGGTGCTAAGTGACCCGTTTGCGACGAAAAGGGAAGAAAGGAGTATAAAAATTGTGCGGGAGTAATTTTTCACAAAACAGGGAAGTTTATGAAATGATCCACCTCCTGGTAGGGTTTTTAATGACACAGATCCCTTGTATGGCTGCTGAAAACCGCACTCATTGGATACCGGTACTACAGTAGCTCTTGTCTGTGGCTTGACATGCGTGAAGATTCATTTTGTATTCATTTTATAGAACTCGTTTAAACTGTATCAAAATGCGTTCAAATGTTTTTAGCAATACTGAGACCCCAAGAGGATTTCATTAGAAACGGCAATAGTTCTATTTCACGCCAAAATCACACCTCACACTGAATGACTTAGAAACCTTGGAAAAACATTACAGCCTGATTTCTGAAAAGAATACTGGGAATTGAAAAAACAGCGCATTCAAGGCTAGCATATATGCTTGCTAAAGAATGTTTCCTCGTGGAAGACTTCAGCTGTCATTTACGCCACAAGTAGAGAAACTACTCAGAAAAGGAGGACGAAAAACGGAATGAAATCAGAATTCTTCTCAACAAAGGCTATGCTGAACCGAAGAGGGACCGATCCAAACCAGGAATTGTGGAGCGCCATAACAAGACGATCCAGGCTTGGTTTTCATCACAGATTGTGCACCAAATCGCATTACCACGAACTAAGTGACGAACGCACTTACAAAGTGCGTGAACGCTATCTTTTACCATACGTTCCAGGAGAAGCAATGCTCTAAGGGACGGTAGATGCAGATTGGGTTTCGGCCCTTGGGTTTCGTCCCTTAAGAGGCCACGGCTTGCCCGTAGTCCAACAGCTCTGTACACTGACCGGCCAACCGAGCAGAGGAAAGTTGGCCACGGCTCTGCCGTGGCTCTACACCCCTGCATTCGGGAGACGGGCCTGAAGCACAGTGCCGGACTTCACGCCTGGTCCCACCCGTCGGCTGCCCTGAGAATGGTTTACCGCTGTTTCCCATTCTCCTGCGCTAAGGCGAATGCCGGGACAGTTCGTAGTATTGGCCACGGCCGCCCACCCCCTCACCTTCTCCGCACATCTCCTTCACCGTAACAAATCTCCCGGCCTGAGAGACGGCGTCACCGTCTAAGAGGCCCGCCTCCCCCTTCAGGGGAGGAATGAAAACGTTTAGTAGTAGTAGTAGTAGTAGTAGCTCTAAGTGAATATATAGTACTCTTATTGTACTCTTCTTGTTGTTGTGTAGTCATGTTTCAGCTTTGCTGTGTTATCACCTGTAATGCTAAGCTAGTAGTAAGCTCAACCTATAATAGTGTAAGCCGTAGTGTTAAGCACTGGAGATACTTAAGTTGTGTGTGAAATTGAATATGATGATGATGGATTTAGAATGTTAAACCTACCGAGCTCGATAGCTACAGTCGCTTAAGTGCGGCCAGTATCCAGTATTCGGAAGATAGTGGGTTCGAACCCCACTGTCGGCACCCCTGAAGATGGTTTTCCGTGGTTTCCCATTTTCACACCAGGCAAATGCTGGGGCTGCACCTTATCCTAGAATCATAAACTTTCGTCTCCCAGACTACGCACCCCTGTAGTTTCCGCGGGAATTTCCAGACGCTAATGAACTGTGCCTTCCCCCTCCATCTATTCTTCCCCAGCTATCAACAATCAGTACTGATCTTGGTTTCAAACATAAAGGTCCAGTTGTTTGTTTGCTACGAGATGACCGTCATCTGAGAGACGAACGTTTATGATTTGTGAAAGTATTCGTGATTTGTACATAACTCTAAATAGAGTGAATATTTGGTTTATTACAGTAATGTTTTTGTACGTAATACGTAAGCTTAATAGGATGCTGAAATGAAAAATCTAGCGCACGATGATGAATTGATAGCGGCAGTTCTTTCTGAATTAGACAGAGAACCACTCTATTCAGGAGACATTAGTGGTAATGTATTTCGTGAATGAAATTACCCGGCCAATATATGCATCAAACAGAAATATTACGACCGAAAATTGGTTCACCTCAATTCGTCTGGCTGATTCTCTACATTGCGACCATAACCTGACAACCATTGGAACAATGAGAAAAGACAAGCCACAGATACCACCAGAGATGGAAATAGTCAAAGGAAGAAAGCTCTGGTCGTCCATGTTTTGTTATGATGGTATAAAAACAATGGTATCCTATAAAGGAAAACCAAACAAGAATGTAATCCTTCTTTCTATATGTCATGAAGTAGGAACAACAGCAGCCAGTCGGAAAAAGATTTGGCGGAAGACTACAATGGGACTAAGGGTGCCGTGGACACTTCCGATGCAATGTCAACATTGATGTCCTCTTCAAGAAAAACTAGAAGATGGCCAATATGTATATTTTATAGTACGGTTAATATATCACTTGTCAATGGATATATTATTTATGTGTATAAGATGGTTCAAAAAGGCCAAAAGCCACTTTCAAGGCCAGAGTTTGCAAAGGATATATCCGAAATGCTAATGGCTCCAAAGCTGCAAGAGAGACTTCAGACACCAACTTTGAGGCGCAGCCTGAAGAGGACCAACGCTGAAATTCTTGGAAAAGATGACATTCCTGAAGAGCCTCAATCAGGTACTGCTGAAGGAAGAAAAATTTGTGCGTTTTGTCCATCAAAGAAAAGAAGAATGACCCGATTACTTTGTAAGACATGCCGAAGGCACATTTGTCTTGATCACCAGGCAAAACAGTGCATTGAATGTGCCTATTGAGGAAAAACTGACCAGAGTGTATTGTCATCACTACGTGTGGTAGTTTTAAGTATAATATTATGTATTTTGTGTAAAATGTTGGTTTTATGATTATAAAAGTGCTTTTCTTTTTGGTAGTCTGACAGACGAAAGTTTATGATTCCTGTTACACTGGAGGGACTTTATGATTCTAGGGTTAAGGGCACGGCCGCTTCCCTCCCACTCCTAGCCCTTACCTGTCCCACGTAAAACAACTTGTAAAAAACAGTTAAACTAGTAGTATTTCTTGTCGTAATTCCTTTCCACGGAACTGCTTGTTGTATTCTAGTTGTTGTAGTATTGTTGTTGGATAGTTACGTTTTAATTTATTGTCACTTGTAATGTTTTTTATTAGAATTTGTTTTACGGCGCAGCAACACAGATAGGTCTTATGGCAACGACGGGATAGGAAAGGCCTAGGAGTGGGAAGGAAGTGGCCGTGGCCTTAATTAAGGTACAGCCCCAGCATTTGCCTGGTGTGAAAATGGGAAACGACAAACCATCTTCAGGGCTGCTGACAGTGGGGCTCGAACCCACTGTCTCCCGAATGCAAGCTCACAGCCGTGCGCCCCTAACCACACGGCCAACTCGCCCGGTGACTTCTGATGTTAAGCTAGTAGTAAACTCAACATATAGTATTGTAAGCTGTAATGTTAAGCACTGGATATACTTAAGAATGTTAAACTAGTAATATTTCTTGTATTATTTTCTTTCTATGGATTTGCTTGTTGTACATTTGTTGCTGTACTTTTGTTGTTGTTGCTGTTCTTGGGTAATCATGCTTTAACTTTACCTTAATATCACAGTACTGTAAGTGACCATTGCCACTGGGATATTTCCCAACTGCGATGTACTTAATAATAATAATAATAATAATAATAATAATAATAATAATAATAATAATAATAATAATAATCAACAGCCTGTTTCCAGTCATTCGACCGGCTCAGGAATGGAATAAATGAAGCCCCCTTCTAGCGGCGAGAATAGAAATTGTGCCGGCTGCCGAAGCCTGTCGCACTCCTCTGAGGCTATGATTAATGAATGACAGATGAAATGAAATGATATTGGAGAGTATTGCTGGAATGAAACATGACAGGGAAAACCGGAATACCCGGAGAAAAACCTGTCCCGCCTCCGCTTTGTCCAGCGCAAGTCTCACATGGAGTGACCGGGATTTGAACCACGGAACCCAGCGGTGAGAGGCCGACGCACTGCCATTTGAGCCACGGAGGCTCTTAATAATAATAATAATAATAATAATAATAATAATAATAATAATAATAATAATAATAATAATAATAATAATAATAATAATAAAAGGATCTGCATGTCGTTTATACTTGATTTTTAAATTTTAAGTATTGTATCATACATAGGCTACATCTTCATTAGAGGCCGTGCGCGTAGAGGCGCGCGGCTGTGAGCTTGCATCCGGGAGATAGTAGGTTCGAATCCCACTGTCGGCAGCCCTGAAAATGGTTTTCCGTGGTTTCCCATTTTCACACCAGGCAAATGCTGGGGCTGTACCTTAATTAAGGCCACGGCTGCTTCCTTCCAACTCCTAGGCCTTTCCTATCCCATCGTCGCCATAAGACCTATCTGTGTCGGTGCGACGTAAAGCCCATAGCAAAAAAAAAAAAAAAAAAAAAAAAAAAAAAACATCTTCATTACCCGTTTCATTGTTAAGCCTGTAAGCCTCTAAGAATTAAATATGTGCCTCCACAATCCTTTATTGGCAACCAGCTCCGTCGCTTCGGGTTTTTCTACACCTCGTCTTATAATCATCGTTGAGTCCGCCTGGAGGTAACGATCGTCTAAATGGTCTGACACCGCGGTTGGCGGCTTCGAATCCCGTTGGTAGTCGCTTAAGTGCGGCCAGTATCCAGTATTCAGGAGAGAGTGGGTTCGAATCCCACTGTTGGCAGCCCTGAAGATGGTTTTCCGTGGTTTCCCATTTTCACACCAGGCAAATGCTGGGGCTGTACCTTAATTAAGGCCACGGCCACTTCCTTCACGTCCTAGCCCTTTCCTGTCCCATCCTCGCCATAAGACGTATCTGTGTCTGTGCGACGTAAAGCAATCATATAAAAAAAAGGATCATGAAGAGGAGTTTCATGAATTTTTCTCGGATTCTCTCGTAACCAATACCGGTCATCTTGCGAATGTATATGTGCGTGCAAATAAAACCACGCCTCATTTGTTTCTTCATGGCTAAATAGTTAGCCTGCTGGCCTTCGGTCCAAGATGTACCGGGTTCGATATTCGTCCAGTCGGGAATTGTAACCATCATTGGTAAATTCTGGTGGCTCTGGGGCTGGCACTGCGTGTCGTCTTCAGCATTAGGTAGGGCCCCATACGCGCGGGTCGCCCATCAGGCGTCAACTCGAAAGACCTGCACCAGATCTCACCGGAAGCCACACGCCATTATTATTATTGATCAAAGAAATGCCTCAATAGATGCTGCTTCTTCTTGTGCCCTAATAATAATGACAATAAGAAGAAGAAGAAGAAGAAGAAGAAAAAGAATCCTTGTCCTTGGACAAAAGTACGACGTACGAAGGTATGACAACTTAGCTTCGAGCTATTAAAAAGGAACAGTATTTATTAACCCCGCCAGCATTCTCTAATGTGAGTTAAAACGGCGATTTGGAGTCGTAACTCTCGTTGCGTCCACTATATTACTCTCAACCATCTGCAGCTTATTAAGTTACATGTTCCTGATAACGGGACTTGATAATTAATGTAGCATTCAACTTGTGACGCCAGGGGACTAATCTATCGCAGTTCACTACCAAATATATAGTAGCATTGTAAAGCTTTTATTTAAACGTATTATTGTCTCTTCATTACCAGAGGACGCATTTATCATGATCCAATGAACTGAAATCCAATAATAGCGAACAATAGCATCACTATTCTCCATTACAGTACGACTGATTTACAGTTTGGGTTGGGTGACTCTGAGTATTGTTGCATTAATTCCATATCGACTGGATTGGAAATTTCTCTTTTGAATACGATTCTTATGCTGATGATATTATTATTAGTAGTAGTAGTAGTAGTAGTAGAAGTAGCCGTAGTCGTAGTAGTATTTTGCTACTGGCTTTACGTCGCACCGACACAGATAGGTATTATGACGATGAAATGTCGTATGGCTTTTAGTGCCGGGATATCCCAGGACGGGTTTGGCTCGCCAGGTGCAGGTCTTTCTATTTGACTCCCGTAGGCGACCTGCGCGTCGTGGTGAGGATGAAATGATGATGAAGACAACACATACACCCAGCCCCCGTGCCACTGGAATTAACCAATTAAGGTTAAAATCCCCGACCCGGCCGGGAATCGAACCCGGGACCCTCTGAACCGAAGGCCAGTACGCTGACCGTTCAGCCAACGAGTCGGACCTTATGACGTCGATGTGATAGGAAAGGGCTAGGAATTGGAAGGAAACGGCTGTGGCCTTAATTAAGGTACATCCACAGCATTTGTCTGGTGTGAAAATTGGAAACTACGGAAAACTATCTTCAGGGTTGCCGACAGTGGGATTCGAACCCACTATCTTGAGCCGTATCCTACCGGCCCATAATAATAATTGGAATATTATTTGACCAAATATATGAAATATATTCATAAAAGTTACAGTCTAACATGTGAAAGCAACGTATCCTAAGATAGTTGATACCGGATGTTGAGCAAGACAGTGGTTCGCTGGATGTTGCTTCATATTTCCGTATGACCGTGAGAAAAGATAGCGTACCCAAGCGTTGGCAAGGAGCGACACGTGTATTAGATGCTGACCAAGCAAGATATTTCAGCCAATGGGAACTTAAGGATTTGGCTAACCTGGAGGCTACACCGCGCCAAATCTTAATTCCAGGATGACCAGCGTGCTCTGTGGATAAAGTCAGTTTCTGTAAGAGATCGGTTTTCCACAGTTTCTGAAGTCAGGTATATTTGGAAATGTATTATAAAAATTGGTGGAAGAGATTTGCTTTTTGTGTTTTGTAAATATATCACAATAAGTATTATGTCATCATACATGACGAACTCTCTGATTGGTGGTTGGTTCAGACACCCGGGAACCCAAACATTATTGGCGTCACCGAAGCCTCCTCAGTAACCCTAGCTCTGGAGAGCGTCATTCCGTAGTTGAAATTTGAGCAGTACGGATGTACCAACTCTGTCACTCCGTGGTAAAGATTTGCACAGTGCGGATGTATTAGCTCTGTGACTGGTGTTATTCCAGTAATAGTAACTGGTTATCATTGATACTGTAAATTGTGCAGTCGCAATATTTACTGTGCTTGAGTAAATGAAATAGTACAATTTTGGCAGAGTTTACTCTCAATTGATAAAGACGGTGTTCAGTGACCGCTGAGTAACAAGTGTAGTGGAAACGTGCTATTGTTTCACTATTTCGCGACGGGCGCGTATTCGCGTAGAACTTCCGTACCGAACCGTGGGCTGCTTTTTTTAAACTGTATTTTTACCCTTTAAGTGAAGTGTGTTATATATATGTGAATCAGTGTGTTAGCTGATCTGGTAAAAGAAAGGGTATTGCGGCTCGCAGCATTAAGCAGCGAAGAGATTATCAATAATAGTCTTCTGTGTTCCAGTGAATTATTTTCCAGCAAGATGATGGATACGCCTGTAGAGGAAGGAAGTGCATTCCCACATGTTAATGCTGTGATTAACATGGAGTAGACCCACTAAGCAGTGGGGATGTAAGCTGCTATCCTGGTTTCCCGAGAGTCATGTAAAGTAAGACGCATGTATTATTTACGGCATGATATGTAAGTTATGTTAAGGTACTAGGGCAGTGTAGATAGAATTTTAATTTTCATTTAAAGTAAGCCTGACGGCATGTGTTTGTTTAACTTTGTTTCTATGATAGATTCGGATACGAGATTAATGCATGTTTATTTTATTTTCATTTTGCTTTATGAGTAGATGTTTGGGAAAATGAGGGATTGATAGGATCAGTTATTGTTGTAAATATAGTATTTAGCGTAGGATATTCCGAGTTTTCCTTAAATATATGCTAGAAGGGCTAGATCGACAGGTTCATTTTTATATTACGTCAAACACGTATCAATTTATTTTATTTCGGTTATTCAGAGAGACAGGTATAGCTATTTTGCATGATGCATGGTTTTACAGAAGCTGCCAGAAGGAGCTGCAGAACGTCGTTGTTAAATTAAGATCTTTGAAGTTAAGTTGGATTCTGTTTGCCTGATGGTCTGCCAAGGACTCGAACTGCGTCTCATCATGTGGAAAGGCCAGTGGGATTCATGAGGAATAATGAGATAATAATTGCATGCTAAATTATAATGTATTGGTGCAGGCTGATGGTATGCCTGACAAGATATAGAGTATTGTGCAGAAGTGTGTGCCTGCCTAGTGTCTTCTGAGTGTATATTGTGATCAGAATGGACAGTGTTAATTCCAGACTATTGAGTCTGATGTTGTTAAATGGCCCAAGCATGCCAAGAAGGAATAAATATACGTGAGTTTCCGTGTAGTTGATGATGGGCGTTATCTCATGGCAAGCTGATTCCTGGCCTGTGTTTATCGATATGTGTGAAAGAGACAGTATTTCCTTGGGGCGGCCTCGGGAGACAAAATCCAATCTTTAGCATAGTGGAGTTCAACATTTCTTTACAGCTCGTAATCTACCCGGATGTACATGACGGATGACCGCGCTGTTGAGCGCTCAAACGCAGCAGAAGGAGGCAATGTTGCCCATTGCTTTCTTCATGATATCAAGGATTATTTATATGTTTTTCCCTTACAGGATGGTTTTACATTATTATTTATGATTGTATACCTTGTCTCGTTGTTGTTAAAGGGAACAGCCCGAGTGCTGAAGTAACGTTGGTTTATCTAGTTCTGTCTAGATCTTTTGTAGTGAACCGGGATTCACATTAGAAGCAGTGTAGCATTTAAGACTTTATTCGATATCCGATGTATATATATATATGTTTAGTTTGATTATTTGAATTGTTGTATATTTAGTGTAGGATTTGCCCCTAGTATTTTATCTAACTTACATAGCGTCCGATGCGTCTTAATTATTTTTCTTTCCGTCGTAATTTTTCTTTATTATGTAACTTTTATTTTACGGAAATAGTTTGACGACTCTCGGGAGTAACTTAACTTTGAAACCGTATCGTTGGGATGTGATAGTGTGAAACTCCATACGGAAATACCACATGGCAGTGTTTGCGTACACTTGTTGCCATACAACATAAACATTGGACTATAAGAAGAAACTCAATCTTGATTTATATAAATGTTCTTTGTTGAACTTGTTTTTTTTTAAATGTCAAATTTGTACAATCATTCAATTAACGTTTCTGATTTCAACTTATTTCTATACCTTGAGTTTATTTTTTTACAAATTATTATTTTTGTTGTTTTAATTATTTTCGTGTGATTTGATCGGGGATATTTATTAATAAATCCATCTTACCCCCTATGATTGTTTCTCATTCGTGTTATACCTCCATTTCCTGTCATTGATTGCTATTTAGAGTAGAACTTCGACTTTTTATCCTGACCCAATCGACAACCAACCCACACTCTGCCCAACCCTGAGTTAGTCGGATGTTCATACAGGAATGGAGGCATCGTCCTAGAGGGTATTTACCCCTGGGTACGGTACAATCTCCCGGATGCAAGCTCACAGCTGCGCGGCCCTAACCGCACGACCAACTCGCCCGGTATTATTATTATTATTATTATTATTATTATTATTATTATTATTATTATTATTATTATTATTATTATTATTATTATTATTATTATTATTATTATTATTATTATTATTATTATACTCCCTTTATGAATCAGTGGTAGAGTGTCTGACAAGATCGTTTGTTCAAAGCCGGAAGAGGTGGTCGTATTTTTGAAGGGCAGAATAAAGTACATCCACCACTCGTACTATGTCGGCATCTAAAATATATCTGGAGAAACATTTATACCTACGCGCAAAATTAAAACTCTGCTAGAAATCACCCAACATTGATTCGGTTTCTCCCCGTCTGGCAGTGTAAAACGGAACGTCGAAATTGACTCGAACTTGGTTATATCTAAAATACGCGGTTCAGTGGTATTAACGCGTTCTCACATCTACGTAGGCCACCCAGAAATTAAGTTTCCCTATTTCTTTTCTTGTAAAGTAGGTACACGTATCAATCACGGAAATATGAGAATGCGCGACAGATCTATGACTTAGCAATCATATTATGGTCCCGCCTGGTGTCAGTAGCGCAGTAGCAGTGGCTCGAAATGGCAGCTCATATTCTTTCTCCCGCCGCCTGCGAGGTTCAGTCTGTGATAAAGTTTCTACGGAAATTGCAATGGGCAATTCAAACCAAGAGGCGTGGAATTCTCAGTGCAAGTGTTTTGATGATCCATGGCAATCCTCGTCCACATACGGCTCGGCGATCAGCAACTGTTCTGCAGGAGTTCGGCTGGGAGGTGGTAGGTCATCCACCGTAAAATCCTGATTTTGTTCCCAGTAATTATTATCTTTTCTTGCACCTCAAGGAATTCCTGTTCTCCTGTCAGCATTTTCACACGGACGAAGAGCTGAAGACAAATGACACACGCTGGTTCCATTCCCAGGCTGCAGACTTCTACGACACCGGAATGCACAAGTTGATCCCACGATACAAGTGTCTCAGTTCTGGTGGTGATTATGTCGCAAAATACCTCCAACATTGCTGTATGTTGTCTTCATTTTTTAAATAGGGAATATTAATTTCTGGATTGCCCTCGTACAACCTGTAAACATCTATAATCCACGTTTTTGTTTCTTAGCCTGTTGTCTATCAGCCTACTCATAACGCATGTTACTTCTCAACGTTATAGCTTTTGCCGTTTTTAATTTGCCTGTTGAACACTTTTTCCATTGCTGGCAGCCCTACATACGGGAATTTGATGGGTTAATAAATCATATCTCTCTCTGGGATCAAATACAAGGTGAGCCCCACAAGGGTTGCCGTCCTTCCTGCAAGCTGTGTATCGGTAAACGAGAACGCGGTCGCGGTTATATCTTTCCCGTACTCCCGTAGAAAATCCACCTTCCATGAATGGATAATTCGATTGAGAAACAGATGCATAAAACGTTATTACGCTTCTGATTGGAAAGATCAAATGATTATAAATATGTCTTTCAATAAAATGTGTGACGCGATGTTACCTAGCAACCATGCAGGCTGTGACGTGAAGTATTGATGGATGGCCATGACATTCAGATCTCAAGGTACTGTTGCCAGGTACCAACGCGTCACAAATTTTGTTACATGACACAATTTCGTTACACAAATTTTCGGATTTCCCCCTCCCCCCCCCCCCCTCGCTCTAGGACATACTAGTATCAACAATAAAACTTATTGAAAATGCACTCTCTCTCTCTCTCAGCCTGTAGACAAGCGTTCTTGGGTCATGATATTCCGGTTCAGCTTCACGAATCTTCCAAAATGCCGATGTGAATTACATTTATAAGTTCTTCTATCGTGTGGGAGTTACTTTCACATACTCTATCTTTCAAACTACTCCGTAAATATAAGTCACAAGGCGTTAAATAGGGAGATTGAGCCATAAACCTACATAAATTATATTATACCTGAAAACAAAGAGCCTCCGTGGCTTAGGCGGCAGCGTGCCGGCCTCTCACCGCTGAGTTCCGTGGTTCAAATCCCGGTCACTCCATGTGAGATTTGTGCTGGACAAAGCGGAGGCGGGACAGGTTTATCTCCGGGTACTCCGGTTGTCCCTGTCATATTTAATTCCAGCAACGCATTCCAATATCATTTCATTTCATCTGTCATTCATTAATCATTGCCCCCAGAAGAGTGCGACAGGCTTCGGCAGCCGGCACAATTCCTGTCCTCACCGCTAGATGGGGCTTCATTCATTCCATTCCTGAGCCAGTCGAATGACTGGAAACAGGCTGTGGATTTTCATTTTCGTACCTGAAAACAGATGCATTTCGTTCTTTGAATTAAGAGCGGTATATTCTGTTTGGTCAGTATAGGAAAAAAGACTTGTTCTTTAACAATTCTATGTATCTGTTAGAATACGGTGTCGTTAAGATAATTGGCTCCACAATTCTTTTAGCACTGAAAACAATTTTGTGCGTAATATAATACACGAGCATGGTAAATGGTGAATTGTTAGAATGTGATGATGTTTATATAGTACGAAATATTATTCCACTTATAATTGAGAAGCTGTGTGGAATAACGACTTAGCTGCAAAAACATGGTTCTGAGATTTTGAGGTTCAAAGCTTTTCGGTGTGGAATAACTGTTTAGCGGGCAGCAATGTTAAAATGCAGACCACGCATTCTATGGAGGAGGTATTGAATTACTACTTTCTGAGTCGGCGAACAGAACACGCAGGATATTATTTGTACAATAATCGGAAGAACTGCCTAACGTACGTTCATTTATAACTGTTAGGTTCTTCAGTCAGTCCAAACTAATTTATGAATTTTTACCATTATAAACTACATGATAAAGAAACAACGTAATTAAAAATAGAACGACATGTTTCGTGCTTGAAAGAACATCATCAGATTCTATTAAATAATATTCGAAAATATTTAGAAACGTATCAACATTCATGTAGGAGCCTCCACGGCTCGAGCGGCAACGCGCCGGCATCTCATCGTTGGGTTCCGTGGTTCAAATCCCGGTCACTCCATATGAGATTTGTGCTGGTCAAAGCGGAGGCGGGGCAGGTTTTTATTTATTTATTTATTTATTTGACTTTTTGAAAGTACACAGGCAGTAATCCCAATACAGTACCTTCTTAACACAACAGTCAACAGTACTTATAATGCATACATGTAAGTAAAGATAAATACACAATAATAATGCTGAAGATAATAAAGACAAGGAAGAAAAATGAATGGAAAACACATACACAGAGACAATGACAATCCAGAGTACAACAATGATTATTTCTACACTATAAAAATACAAGAATTGCAACAAAGGTATAAATAAAGTAGTAAGTGACTATATTAATAAATAAGTTAAAGAGCACCTATTATATAGAAAAGGAGTCTGAATTTATAAATTAGAAACACAGGCCTTTAAATGTATATTAATGACAGTGTGTGATTCTGAAAATAAATCTATTCCTGCAGCAAATGTGTTATAAAATCGTAGCATTTTAATAAATGGCGAGTTCAAGTGATGAGATGTTCTAGATCTTGGAACTTGAAATACTGTGTTCATGCGAGCTCCAGCTCGTGGAACATGAAAGGAGATAAAATTGAGCAGTCCTATGGAATTAAATTTATTTCTTACGATTTTGTTTAACGTTTTTAGAGAAATAATGATTCTTCTGTTGCGCAACGACGTGAGGTTAAAGTTACTTCTTAAATACCGTGTACTTTTTTTCTCCAGGTGCTCCGATTTTCCCTGTCATCTTTCATTCCATCAACACTCCTCAATATCATTTCATCTGACATTCATTAATCATTGCCCCAGAGAAGTGCGACAAGCTTCGGAAGCCGGTACAATTCCTATCCTTGCCGCTGTGTGGGGCCTTCATTCATTACATTCCTGACCCGGCCGAACGACTGGAAACAGACTGTGTACTTTTTTTAAAAAAACATTCATGTATAAATTCTGTTTACGTCTTTAAATAATTTAAATTTGGAACTTAACCTAATGAAGTCCTCAAACAGTGTTTCCTCTCTCCTTACTAGCCCAGCTGGCTAGTTTGTCAGTTAACGTTCCGTTACGTCATGCTGCGGTTAAGTTAATGACAGGCTGAACTGTAATTTTAGGTTTTATTACTATTATTCCTTAGCTAAATGGTTAGCGAGCTGGCCTTTGGTCACTGGGGTCCTGGGTTCGATTCCCGGCAGGGTCGGGAATTGTAACCATAATTGGTTAATTCCGCTGACAGTGGGGCTGGGTGTATGTATCGTCTTCGTCATCATTTCATCCTCATCACGACGCGCAGGTCGCCTACGGGAGTCAAATCAAAAGACCTGCATCTGGCGAGCCGAACTTTTCCTCGGACACTCCCGGCACTAAAAGCCGTACGCCATTTTCATTACTGTTATTCTTACTGCTCCATTATTATTATAATTTCTACAATTGGCTGTATTTCGCACTGACACAGATAGGTCTTATGGCGACGATGGGATAGTAGGAAGAAAGCGGCCGTGGCCTTAATTAAGGTACAGACCCATTTGCTTCGTGTGAAAATGGGAAACTGTGGAAAACCATCTTCAGGGCTGCCGACAGTGGGGTTCGAACCCACTATCTCCTCAATGCAAGCTCACAGCTGCGCGCCCCAAATCGCTCGGTATTATTATTATTATTATTATTATTATTATTATTATTATTATTATTATTATTATTATTATCGTAAATGCAAGAGGACTCTCTCTCTCTCTCTCTCTCTCTCTCTCTCTCTCTCTCTCTCTCGCTCTCTCTCTCTTAATCGGTTTAGCCTCCAGGGTTGGTTTTTCCCTCTGACTCAGCGAGAGATCCCAACTCTACCGCATCAAGGGCAGTGTCCTGGAGCTTCAGATTCTGGGTCAGGGCGATACAACTGGGGAGGATGACCAGTACCTCGCCCAGGCTGCCTTGTGGTGGGATGGGAAGATTGAAAGGGATATACAATGAAGAGGGAAGGAAGCGGCCGTGGCCTTAAGTTAGGTACCATCCCGGCATTTGCCTGGAGGAGAAGTCGAAAACCACGGAAAACCACTTCCACGAAGGCTGAGGAGGGAATCGAAACCTCTCTACTCATTTGACCTCCCGAGATTGAGTGGATCCCGTTCCAGCCCTCGTACCACTTTTCAAATTTCGTGGCTGAGCCGGGAATCGAACCCAGGCCTCCAGGGGTGGCAGCTAATCACACTAACCACTACACCACAGAGGCGGGCTAAGAGGATTTTCTATGTGCATTCCGATATCTTCTTAATGCCTCTGTGTTTTCTGTTATTTACGTTGTGTAACATTTTGAGGTCGGCGTTGATGTCTTTGATCTGGTGTGAGTTGTCGTATACGTGCTTTCCGAAGGCTGAATGCCGATTGCTTCTAACCCCATTTTCGTGTTCTTTGTATCTGGTTAGTTTTGTTTGGCCTATATACTGTATATGGCATTGCACTTTGTTTCTGGACATTTCAGTTAAATCAAATTACGATATCATTACTATTGTTATTATCATTGTTATCTGTCCGGCTCCATGGCTAAATAGTTATCATGCCGGCCTTTGGTCCGGAGGTCTCAGATTCGATTCTGGGCCGGAGATTTTAACTTTCATTGGCCAATTCCGATGGCTCAGGAGCTGGGTGTGTGTGTGCCGTCTTTAGAATACATTGCAGGTAGGGTCCCATCCTCATAGACGAAAAGCCTGCACCTGGCCTCTTCAAAGGCCACACGCCATTAATTACCACTGTCATATTATTATCGCATTTAAATTACTTTTGGAAATTATTTAGGTGTTGTCTAATGGGCTGGCTATTTTACCTGCAATTTTCCGTTATGTCATTTTCAGTTACGTGAACGCGTTTACCGGGACGTACGTTCGGTCATTATTTCACCCAGCTCCTCAATTGTTAATTCTTTACAGGTACTTTATAGTGTTCTAAGTGTTATATTTCTGTTCAACACATTGAAAAGTTATATTAACCGAGACTACACTGAAAAATAATGGCTTAATTCTTCACAACAACAAAGAAATATTTCGATTTTCCAAGACGTCTTCGAACTGGTTTATTGAGGTGAGAAAAAGGAAGCGACTCTGATAAAGTCTCGGGATTTGCCGGGAACTGAAAACCATTTCAAGGATAACCAACGGTAGGATTTGAACATATGAATGTACTGATCAGTGCAAGTGCCAGCTTAACGCGCGGTGCAAAGAAATAGATGGTCAAAGAACTGTTCAAAACAATCTTATTACGTTATCTCAAACTTCTCTGTAATACTATAACAAGTGCTCCAGAATGTATCTAGAAAGAACCCGGACAACAACAATTTACAAAGTAACTATGAAATTAAAGGTCATCTATATAAATAAAGTTGTATGGGTCCGTTATTCGTTTGTTTTCACAATTTTTCAGATATTTATCCTTTTAGGTCAACTCAAGACCGTATCAGTGGGTTTAGCTTTCGTATCTGTTTGTTTTTGTTTGTTTGTCTGTTCCACCATCATGGCGAAACGGCTGGGTAGATCTAGACCAAACTTCATGTTTAGAGAATACTCATCCAGGGGAAGGTTTAGATATGCATATTGTCCCCGTTTTTAACAACAAGGTAATTTGCCCCAGACTAGTCAACCGATCCCAGGCGTGCTTAGTCTGAAATATGAAATTACCTTGTTGGTAAAAACGGGGACAATATGATTTTAAAATCATTGAATAGACTGGGGTTTTATATGAAAACAAGAACAGTTTTCTTCCATTTTCGCTTATACTATTAATTTTCTGTAAAATCATTGGACTATATGTAAAACCTCCCTTCATTTCAAACAACTTTCATCCAGTAATCGGGAGATAGTGGGTTCGAACCCCACTGTCGTCAGCCCTGAAGATAGTTTTCCGTGGTTTCCCATTTTCACACCAGGAAAATGCTGGGGCTGTACCTTAATTAAGGCCACGGCCGCTTCCTTCCCATTCCTAGGCCTTTCCTATCCCATCGTCGCCATAAGACATACCTGTGTCGGTGAGACGTAAAGCAAATAGCAAAAAAAAAAAAAAAAAAAAAAAAAAAAGGAAAACCAGAACTGTCTTTTCAATTTTCTCTTATACTTTTGATTTTCTGTAAAATCCGTGGATCTCCCCTTCACTTTAAATAAATTTTATTATGTACATAATTTCTCTTACTCTTCAAATGACGGAGAAAATTAATATTTTCTGCGGGTTTCAAGCTGTGCATTGAGTGATCGACAGACGGACAACGAACCAACCGGTTACCATGGCAACGTCTCTAGCTGCATGCCACCAGGGAAGTAACGTATTGCCAATTCCGTCATTATTCCTGTAGACTCGTGGTAGCTCCTTGGGTGGAAGGCGAAAGAGACGTCAAGCGGCCATTCTGCGGGATATTTGCGGAATACCTTTGAAGGTTACAATCATCTTCGAATAGCATTAAGGGAGGTTGTTAATATTTCAACAGTACTGCGGAGTGAAGCCCATTATTTCACACCGTAACGTGTTTTATGGCATTTGCTATAATTTTTACTGTATTTCTCTTCCATTTTCGTTTTCTGCTCAAATTTCTTACGTCTGACTTGCCTCTTTAAGGTTAAGTAATAACACCATAAGTCATCTTCTTATCTGTTTACCTAAGAATTCCTGCGCCTAAATTTCTCCTTTGTTGCAACTTTCTTCAATCGCTAACTCATATCCTCACAATTTAATGAGGGACATATCATTTTCCAATACATCCACTTGCTATTTACATATTTGTCCTATCCAAAGTTTCATCAAGCGGAAATATTGGAAGGGGCTGGAAGGTCTAATACTCCCTATTGTGTTTCTCGGATAGCGCTAAAAGTTTTTCTCTGTACATTGCTCAGAATTTTAAAAAATGGTATTTCTGTATCGGTTTTGTCCGCAGTAACAATGAAATACACTTTTTTATTTTCCGTAATTGCTGTCTGTATGGGTGTATGTATGTATGTATGTATGTACAGGCATCACGAGAAAATAGCTGAAGAGAATGTAATAAAAATCTGTACGTAAAGTCAGGGAATGATGCACTACAATCGAAGCTATGTTTATTCACGCTGGGTGGAATGGTAGTTTAGGGGAAGGCCTAAAATGTAATTCTCAAATATTTATGTTGTTAATGGTCCTATCTATAAATACTACATAATTAAAGTAATATAGAACTGAATTTCCGATCATTTATGGCTTATACATTTTTACCGACCCAGCTATGATAACAGAGATATTCGTAAATTTCGATATATCAACGCCGAACCACAAGAAAAAATCGTAAAGGAAAAGGACTGCCTTTATATTAGATGCTCTAATATCCCAGAGTCGGAAGAAACCTAAATGTGAAGGCTTACAATATCGAAAGCTCATAAAAACTGATCAAAAATAACATATTGACCATTGTTGTGATGCGACTTGTCTCTTCTGCTGCCACTCATCTCCGATAGATGGAATTACTGCTGCGTTCCGAGCAAAACAGCATGCCTGAATCTTGGCGGAAAGTAGCTGGGGAGGTGGATAATTTTGCACATTATATATGATTGCCCCATCAACTACTGCAGCAACTCACTGCGCGTGCAGTAATTTACGTAGAAATCCGCGTGAAAGGTAGGATACCGTAGCGAAGCACGGGTATATGTGCTAGTGAAAATATAAGTGCATAATTATAAAATGAATGAAATACGTAGGCGTGTTCATAACCCATACAAGAAATAAAAACTTCAGCATGGAAATATGCTGTTTTATTTTTGCATTTAAACTCTTTGGGCAGTAGTCGCTCAATATGTCGGCGGTCAGGTTCATTAGAGTAACACAGGTGCATTCTGTAAATGTGCGATCTGTGGTCAAATGTATTACTGAAGAAGTTTTAGTGCACTATTTTGATGAATGTATATAAAAGCAAGTGTACATACAATAGGTGCGGTAAAATGAAAACGACAAAATTGTGGCGACAGTCAGCTGTTGATTGATTGATTGATTGATTGATTGATTGATTGATTGATTGATTGATTGATTGATTGATTGATTGATTGATTGATTGATTGATTGATTGATTGATTGATTGATTGATTGATTGATTGATTGATTGATTGATTGATTGATTGATTGATTGATTGATTGATTGATTGATTGATTGATTGATTGATTGATTGATTGATTGATTGATTGATTGATTGATTGATTGATTGATTGATTGATTGATTGATTGATTGATTGATTGATTGATTGATTGATTGACATTCCTGATATTTTTACACCGGACTAGCTGCAGTGCCCGCTGTTGACGGGAAAATCATATAGAATGTGCAAAATTATCTAACTCCCCCGCTACTTTCCACCCATATTCAGGCACGCTGTTTTACTTGGAACGCTGTAATCCCATCTATCAGCGATGTGTGGCAGCAAAAGAGACAAATGACATAACAATGGTCAAAACAATGTTATTGTTGATCAGTTTTATGAGATTTCGATATTGTACGCCATCACATTTAGTTTTCTTCCGATTCTGGTATATTGGAGCATCTAATGTAAAAGCCGCCCTTTTCCTTTACAATTTTTCTCATTTTTTATAAACATCTTCACAATTTTCTTTGTCGATACGGACCGATGACGAGGCGGGTTTACAGCCAAGATAATCATGACAAAAACAATCGCCAATAATACGATTAAACAATATTTCCATGTTAGCAACGCTCGGCGTTGATATGAACTAAGCAACAAAAGTCTAAATTCATTATCATATTATCATAGTCAGTACGGTAAAACTGTAATAAGGCATAAATTATTGGAAATTTCATTCTCTGTAACTTTTGTTACGGTGTGTAATAGTTTTCGATAGGACAAATAACATAGGTACTTTTTTTAAAAAATGTTAGGCGCCTTCCCCTAAACTACCGTTTCATTCAGCGTGAATAAAAATTATTGATAACCCAGGCTGTAGCACCTTATTCCCAGACTTTACATACCCATTTTCATTAAATTCTCTTCTCCAATTTTCTCGTGGTTCGCCGTTGATATGGACTTAGCAACAAAAATAGAAATTCACGAATATCTCTGTTATCATAGCCGGTACGGTAAAAATGTATAAGACATAAATGATCCGAAATTTAATTCTATACAAACTTAGTTATGTGTAGTATTTATCGATAGAACCATTAATAACATAAATATTCAAGAATTACATTTTAGTCCTTCTCCTGAACTACCATTTCACTCAGCGTGAATAAACTTATTCATAGCCTAGATTGTAGTACATCTTTCCCCGAATTTACATACCGATTTTCATTAAAATCTCTTTAGCCATTTTCTCGCGATGCCCGCACAAACATACATGCACACATGCAAACAGACAGAAATTACGGTAAATTAATAAGTGTATTTCCTTGTTACTGTGGACACAACCGATACAGATATGCTATTTTTCTCTTAAATTCTGAGCAATGTACAGATGAAACTCTTATTTTATATGTGTATAGATTGGTCAATACAGCCATGAGTTAAACAGTTAATGTAATAAGTAAGTTTCAGTGATAAATTTCAGTCGAATATTGGTCACTACCTTCGTCAAACTTGTCATTCCCATGAATTATGACTTCCAATGTAGATCACATCAATGCAGGAACGACATCAACGTACCTACAAACTTCCTCGCGGTAAATTGGCGAAGGATGAATGAATTTATTTAGTTCATAGCATACCAATTAATTAGGCTTTTCTGAACATGACTATTTTTTTCAGGCGCTATAAGCTTCATCTCTGGGCCCTAAGACAGATTTTAATTACACTAGCACAAAAGTTGCATGGAATAATTAAGTCCTTATGTTTAATATTTGAAGAAGTTAATTCTCTCATTTGTATAATGAGAATTTGTAGAGCAGAGCACAGACAAATGAGAATTTAAAGTTCCTTTTCTGCATTCCCAAGGGGTCGGTACGTCCATTCCTTTCCTAGTTTGTACGCCCTCACTGCAGCGCCCGAAGGCCACATTATGGCGACAGTAGGAGAATTTCACAGAAGAAAATCCCATTATCTTATTTCCTTCCAAGAAATAAGTTCGTTACATAACTTATTTCACTCTTGTTGCATTAATAATAGAAAGGAAATTAACTTCTAACTTTACTTCAGGTTGTAGTTCCTCCTTAGGTATACCTACAATGTGATCGGCCTTGCTGTGTTATTTAAAGAATGGTATTAATAATAATAATAATAATAATAATAATAATAATAATAATAATAATAATTTGTCTCAAGATATCCAAAATAAAATTGTGAAACGTATTTCTCAATAATCAAGGCCAAAAATTAGGAAGGATGGAATGTGAATAGATTGTTTTCAGTGAAAAGAATTGTGACCGAAAATCAAATGTTCATATTATAACAAATACTTAAAAGAAATTACAATATTTTAAGTAAACGTATAAGCGAGATTATTACTATGTTGCAACAATATCACTTCATAAAAGTAGAGAGTATTAATGTCAAAGTTTCTAAATAAACTGCCAAATAATGGAATAATTAGGTCCTTGTATTTAATATTTGAAGAAGTTGATTCTCTCATTTATGTAAATCTAAATGTAAGAATAAGGCTGGCACAGTTGCTGAAGTATTTTATTATAGGAAATAAGCAAGGGACATAGTATTATTGACGGACTTCCTTTAAAACATTTAAAACTCAAATAACAACAAACTAATTAAACTTTAAGGAATTGTGTATACATATTACATTATAATTATTGCACTGTCCACTCGTAACATAATACCAAATAATTGCTATTCACCTGCTGTCCAGCTAATGGACTCTTACGTGTTTTTTGTTTTAAGTGTATATATTTTAGAGCCGGTAGTTCGGCTCACTAGCTCTTAGCTGCTTTTCGCAGCACACCCGATGGGGGAGAGCTACTGTACATGTATCGCTGAGTGAGGGTATTTTCTGTGGATGGAGGTGTAATTATGTGGACCAGGAATGAGAAAGAAGATGCCAGAGCCTAATAAAATTTTCCATCCCGGCAGTTTTCTAACTTTGAAATAGAGAAACCATGGAAATCCATTTCGAGGGTGGCTGATAGAGGATTCGAAACTACCTGTCTCCCTAGTACAGAGCTACTAGCAACCATTACTGGCCGTGCTGCAACGCACTGAGCTAACCAATTCGGTGGTGAAAACAATGAAAACCTACAACCTGTATTCCAGTCATTGACCGGGTCAGGAATGAAATGAATGAATCATATATAGGCTATTAGTACGATGGGGACGCCACTCCCAAAGTGATTTTATTAATGACTGATAGATCCTATGAAATTAGAATGGAGAGTGTTGCTGGAATGAAAGATGACAGGGAAAACCAGAGTACCCGGAGAAAAAACTTGTCCCGCCTCCGCTTTGTCCAGCACATATCTCACATGGAGTGACCGGGATTTGAACCACGGCATCCAGCGGTGAGAGGCCGACGCGCTGCTGTCTGAGCCACGGAGGATCTCTCTTCGGTGGTAATTAACATAAATAAATTTAACTGAAAAGAATTATTATTATTATTATTATTATTATTATTATTATTATTATTATTATTAATCGACCTTTTTTTCGCCTCTGTGGTGTAGTGGTTAGTGTGATTAGCTGCTACTCCTCTGAGGCCCGGGTTCGATTCCCGGCTCTGCCAAGAAATATGAGAAGTTTTACAAGTACTGAAACTGGGTCTACTGAGCCTCGAGACGCCAACTGAGTACAGAGGGTTCGATTCCCACCTCAGCCATCCCCGAAGTGGTTTTCCATTATTTCCCACTTCTTCTCAAGGCAAATGCCGGGATGGTATCTAACTTATGGCCACGGACACTTCCTTCCCTCTTCCTATCTTCCCATCCCCCACAAGGCTGCTCTACAGCACATCAGATGAGGCCGCCTGGGCGAGGTACTCGTCCTCCTCCCCGGTTATATTCCCGACCAAATGTCTCACGCTCGAGGACACTGCCCTTGAGGCGGTGGAGGTGGAATCGAGAAAACAAATCCTGGAGGGTAAACGGGTGAAATAAGTAAATAAATACATACATATATTTATTGAATTTTTTACCCGTAGTAGTTTAACGCCGTACTAATACATCAAAGGTATTAGGTGACGGAAGGATCAGGAAGGGCCAGAATTGGGAAGGTAGCGGCCGTCTCCTGAATTAAGGTACAGCCCCAGCATTTTCCTGATGTGAAAATGGGAAACCACGGGAAAGCATCTTCAGGGTTACCGACACTGGGATTCGAAGCCACCGTCTCCCGAAGGGAGCTCACAGCTACGCTACCCTTGCCGCACGGCAAACTCACTCGACATTATTATTATTATTATTATTATTATTATTATTATTATTATTATTATTATTATTATTATTATTATTATTATTATTATTATTATTATTATTATATCTAGACAGGTGGGTAAAAGGTAAGATGAAAATTAACACAGAGAAAACAGTGTAATGGCATTTCGGAAAGGTGGCCGAGAGGCCGCAAATGACAGGATATACCTACTGTAGGATCTACAGTCCTCAAGACTGTCAATACATTTAAGTATCTAGGACTGACCATGCAAACAACAGCAACAACCTATAGAATTCACACAAAGTCTAGAGCAACGGCGGCCACCAAAGCCATATGATATTGACACAATTACCAAGCTTTCACTAGAAACTGCTATGAAACTACAGTATTCGATGCGAAAATTGAGCCAATTGCCACGTATGGACTGGATATTATATGAGATAAACTGGGTATGGCAGAGCTGAAGACGATTGAAGCAGTCAAGTCGCGCTTCCTGAAATCTACACTTGGGATATCAAAATACACAAAATCAAGGCTTGCATATGAGCTTGCAAAGGAGACCTTCTTCATCGAGGACCTCCGAATGAAGCGAGGGTTTCCATCCACAGACTCTTGGGAAAAATTACTGCAGGACAGAGTGAAGAAGTTAGTCTGGCTCGATTTATACTCAACGGAGACGATGACGAATAGAATATGGACAAAGACTAATCAAGACATGCGACATTTCGTTAACTCGATGGCGGTCCATGGGTATCACCATAATCTGTGCAACAGTGAGTACTTGCATGACACTGACGAAACTTGTGTTTGCAAGCTGTGCAATGAGCATTGCAGTCGATATCATGTAATTACATGCAAAAACCGGGGATTATCCATTGTGAACTTCTGTAATAGTGAGAGGTGACAGCACATATGACAAACTTTGTTTATACCATGCACAACTTGTGTGCTGTATCTTTATTAATGACGATTAGCCTAATAAAGATATTATTATTATTATTATTATTATTATTATTATTATTATTATTATTATTATTATTATTATTATTATTATTATTATTATTATTAACTTCGAATACGTCTATAGTTTCGGAACCATAGTAGGGCGGCAGAGCGTTACGAAAACATGACAGTTTTAAAATCATAATTATGTTTAGATAACACGTATGCCGACAGAGTTCAGTATCTCATTATAAATAGGAATGACTGATGTACTCAGTAACAAGACTCTGACCTCAGTACGACCTCATCCAATGATTCAATTGCGCCGCCATCTTAAGGTACTAAAATCGCCGTGTCGCACGGCTGAAATTTGTATCGTTTTGGTCTCCAACGTGATAACATGGCGTGTGAGTTGTCGGTTGATTCGTCGCAGTCAACTCTACAACTATACAGTAAAAAAAACAAAAAAAACAGCGAATATTTGAGTAAATTTTGTTGGGAAGAAATATGAAAAATGTTAATGTTTCGCAAATTGTTGCGACATATAAATTACTTCAAAATGATCGAAACTGCTCTTGTAGCGATAGAGAGACTTTTCAGATTTCCATTAAATTCAAAATACCAATGTAAAGAGCCAGAAGGCTGAGAATCGCAGTACTGGAGATCCCACAGTAATATAAAAACCGGGCAAGTTGGCCGTGCGGTTAGGGGCGCGCAGCTGTGAGCTTGCATCCGGGAGATAGTGGGTTCGAATCCCACTGTCGGCAGCCCTGCAGATGGTTTCCCTTGGTTTCCCATTTTCACACCAGGCAAATACTGGGTCTGTACCTTGATTAAGGCCACGGTCGCTTCCTTCCCACTCCTAGGCCTTTCTAATCCCATCGTCGCTATAAGACCTATCTGTGTCGGTGCGAGGTAAAGCCACTAGCAGCAGTAATGTAAAATGTTTTGGAACTCATCGATGTGGACACTGGATCCGAATTCTTGTTCTGATATGATTATATTTGGGATCGTTTTACATATGTTTACATATTTTATATTATTATGTAAGGAATGTACTATTTTTATGCATATAAACAATATTAACTTCATTTAGTAACGTTAATGTTCTCTCTCTGTGCGTGTTCATGCCTTTCATTTTATTTTTTATAACTATACTTATTGTCAACAGTACTATACAAATTAAGTAAAGCAACAACGATAATTTTGTCGTAAAATTTGAAGGAATTTAAATAAATTTGTTTCATATCATAGACATATAAAAGCCGTTATTATCTGTGACGATGTTAGGACTCCTGGCGCCCTCTTACAATTAACGACATAACCAAAAGCCGCATTAAGAAGAATGTACAAACACTTTTGTAACTTTAATGCATTAATACCACTAGATATTACAGTAAATGAATATTACATGTGCATGATATAGGCTTATGGGCTTGTGCCGTGTACGTGGTTGCCAGTCATTAAGGATTTACGTAGGTAGTTCTCTTCTCTGTCTTTCACTATCATTATTTCGTTTCGGTGTTTTCCAAATTCGTGCGTTCCTCATCACCAGATGTTTCATTCCAGGCTTGTGTCAATGTCATACTTTCAAATGTGTGTACACCAGTTAGTCCCCTCCACCAGGCCGACTCGGATGGTGCCATCAGCTTCCGGTTCGAATGCGGGCGCTGTACCGCGTACGGTGAGCCATCTGGTGACGAATGAACGTACCACTTCCTCGTGAACAGTCGAAATTTTCTTCTGAAGAAGCGGAGCAAGTTTCTCTGTGAAACGTAGAGTTTCACCTTGTTTTCTTGACACGGCATAATCCCAAAAGCCCATACTACAAGTATGTTTGAGCCATCAGTCCATAGACTGGTTTGATGCAACCCTCCATCCCACCCTATCCTGTGCTAACATTTTCATTTCTACGTAACTCTTGCATCCTGCATCTGCTCTAATCTGCTTTTCATATTCATACGTTGGTCTACCCCTACCGTTCTTACCACCTACACTTCCTTCAAAAATCAACTGAACAAGTGCTGGGTGTCTTAAGATGTGTCCTATCATTCTATCTCTTCTTCTCGTCAAATTTAGCCAAATCGATCTTCCCTCACCAATTCGATTCAGTATCTCTTCATTCGTGATTCGAGTACGGGCCGTGAAAGCGTGAATATTACACATTTCACTGATATTTACTACATTTTTATGTACATACTGCTATTACATAAAAATCTGGGCTCTACTGATCACCCTATATTGGTCGACCTTTTCATGAAGTTGTGTCCGCCTGTGCGTGGGTGTGCTAGAATAGCATCCGTGGAAAGCCCTGCCTGTCGTAAGAGGCGGCTTAAAGGGGCTCCAGATGCTCTTAAGTTGGAAGTGTGGGTTGGCGACCACAGGATCCTTCGCTGAGTCCTATCATTGCTTCCACTTACGTGTGCTCGATAGATAAATAAATAAATAAATAAATAAATAAATAAATAAATAAATAAATAAAAAATAAGAATCGCTTGGTCTTGTGATTTGACTTCTTCAGGATGATTTCAGCCTCAATTACTACATTAGTCTTAGGTTGTACCACTGAAATCCACTCCGAGGTGTGTATTCTTAACCGGAATGAGTAGCTCAGGCGGTAGAGAGCTGGCCTCCTGAGCTGCAGTTAGTGGGTTCGATCCCAGCTCATTCCGGTGGTATTTGAAGGTGCTCAAATATGCCAGCCTCGTGTCGGTAGATTTACCAACACGTAAAAGAACTCCTGAGGGTCAAATTTACGGCACTTCTGCATTTTCGAAAATTGTAAAAGTAGTTAGTGGGATGTTAAACCAATAACATTATTAGTCTATTTGTAATTTTAGCAGCCAGTATGAGATCTCGAAGTAAAGAGGTAGGAATGTCAAGAAAATTTCACCATATGATAAAAATAATATAATTTGTTTTACGTCCCACTAACTACTTTCCATGTTTTCCAGAGTTGCCGGAACTTTGTTCCAAATGAATTCTTCTACAAGCGAGTTAATATTTTTTTCTTAATCTGCTTTTACATCGCACAGACACAGGTAGATCTTATGGCGACGATGGGATACAAAAGGGCGACCGTGGCCTTAGTTAAGGTACAGCCCAAGCATTTGCCTGGTGCTGAAATGTGAAACCACAGAAGACCATCTTTAGGGCTGCCGACCGTTGGGTTCGAACCCACTATCTCCCGAATGCGAGCTAATAGCTACGTGACACAAACTGCACAGCACTTGTTCAGTTGTAAGTATACAAACACAAAGCTGATTGTTTGAGTACATTGAAGCACCACAGAACTGGGTTGACATCAAATCAAGCAACTTTGGATTAGAAGGCCAGTGCTCCGCTGTCTATGTCTTTCGATCCGGCACTTTGTCGTGTGAATGGTCAACATACAAGTCAATATACAGATTAATACTTTCATCTGGACACAGTGCAAGTCGACTTTCGACAGACTGTAATTTATAAGAACTTACCGTCGCCTTTCACAAGGCACCCGGTTCACTCATTCAAGTAGGGAAATCTTCTCTATCAATGAATCAATGAATTCTCTTCATAGATTGGCGTGTTAGAGTACAATGCTATCCACGCCTCTTCAGTCTACATCGGTGTTTAAGAAGTGGTCGAAATTCTTAAATTAACCTCTCAACTATATTTATAAATAAAATAATTTTGTCTGTACATTGCTCAGAATGTAAAAAAGAATCATATTTCTGTATCGATCGCGTCCACAGTAACAAAGAAATGCACTTCTTAATTGTCTGTCTGTCTGTCTGTCTGTCTGTCTGTCTGTCTGTCTGTCTGTCTGTCTGTCTGTCTGTCTGTCTGTCTGTCTGTCTGTCTGTCTGTCTGTCCAGAGCTCGATATCTGCAGTCGCTTAAGTGCGGCCAGTATCCAGTTTACGAGAGATCGTAGGTTCGAACCCAACTGTCGGCAGCCCTGAAGATGATTTTCCGTGGTTTCCCATTTTCACACCAGGCAAATGCTGGGGCTGTACCTCAATTAAGGCCACGGCCACTTCCTTCCCACCCCTAGCCCTTTCCGGTCCCATCGTCACCATAAGACTTATCTGTGCCGGTGCGATGTAAAGCAAATAGCAAAAAAAGTATGTATGTATGTACGCGCATTCCGAGAAAATGGCTGAAGAGATTATAATGAAAATCGGTATATACAGCCTGGGGATTAAGGCACTACAATCTCGACTATAAATAATTTTATTCATTCTGAGTGAAATGGTAGTTTAGGGGAAGGATTATGATGTTAGTGCTCCTGTCGATAAAAAATGCATAACATATAGAATTAAATTTCCAATCATTGATGTCTTATACTTTTTAACTGCACCGGCTATGATGAAAGAGATATTTATGAATTTTGATTTTTGTTGCCAAGTCCGGCTCCATGGCTAAATGGTTAGCGTGCTGGCCTTTGGTCACAGGGGTCCCGGGTTCAATTCCCGGCAGGGTCGGGAATGTTATCCTTAATTGGTTAATTTCGCTGGCACAGGGGCTGGGTGTACGTGTCGTCTTCATCATCATTTCATCCTCACCACGACGCGCAGGTCGCCTACGCGAGTCAGATCGAAAGACCTGCATCTGGCGAGCCGAACTTGTCCTCGGACACTCCCGGCACTAAAAGCCATACGCCATTTTTTTTTTTTTTTTTTTTTTTTTTTTTTGCTAACTCCATATCAACGCCAAATCACGAGAGAATAGGTAAACAGAATTTAAATTTTTTTTTTTTTTGCTAGGGGCTTTACGTCGCACCGACACAGATAGGTCTTATGGCGACGATGGGATAGGAAATGGCTAGGAGTTGGAAGGAAGCGGCCGTGGCCTTAATTAAGGTACAGCCCCAGCATTTGCCTGGTGTGAAAATGGGAAACCACGGAAAACCATTTTCAGGGCTGCCGATAGTGGGATTCGAACCTACTATCTCCCGGATGCAAGCTCACAGCCGCGCGCCTCTACGCGCACGGCCAACTCGCCCGGTAACAGAATTTAAAGAAAATCAGTATCGTAAGTCAGGGAATAAGGCACTACAGTCTAGGCTATAAATAATAGTGTGCAGGATGGATAAAATAGTAGTTTAGGGGAAGGCGCCTAAAATTTAATTTTTAAATACATATGTTGTTAGTCCTATCGAAAACTAATACATAGCAAATGTTATAGAGAATACAATTTCCGATTATTTATACATTTTTACCGTACTAATCATGGTCCGACTCGTTGGCTGAATGGTCAGCGTACTGGCCTTCGGTTCAGAGGGTCCCGGGTTCGATTCCCGGCCGGGTCGGGGATTTTAATCGCTTCTGATTAATTCTTCTGGCTCGGGGACTGGGTGTATATGTCCGTCCCAACACTCTCCTCATCATATTCAGACAACACACTACACTACCAACCACCACAGAAACACGCAATAGTGCTTACATCCCTCCATAGAGGGTTGGCGTCAGGAAGGGCATCCGGCCGTAAAAACAGGGCCAAATCCACATGTGCGACGCAGTTCGCACCCGCGACCCCACAGGTGTGGGAAAAAGCGGCAGGAAAAGAAGAAAGAAGAAGAAGACCGTACTAATCATGATAACAGAATTGATGAATTTAAACTTTTATTCCTTAGTCCATTTCAGCGCTGAGCATTGTTAATATGAAAATATTGTTCAATCGTGTTAACCGGCGATGGATTTTTTGTCATGATTGTCTTAAGGTGTAAAACAGCGTGGTCCATATCGACAAGGAAACTTGTGAAGATTATTATAAAAAAATAAATGAAATAGCCTATGGCTTTTAGTCCGGGAGTGTCCGAGGACATGTTCGGCTCTCCAGGTGCAAGTCTTTTGATTTGACGCACGTAGGCGACCTGCACGTCGTGATGAGGATGAATACGACACATACACCCAGCCCCCGTGCCAGGGAAATTAACCAATGATAGTTAAAATTCCCGAGCCTGCCGGGAATCAGAGCCGGGACTCCTGTTACCAAAGGCCAGCACGCTAACCATTTAGCCATGGAGCCGGACATGATAAAAAAGAGAAAGACCGGAAATGAGCGATGGCTTGACGAATAAGACAAGAGGAAGTCACAAAAGAAGGAAGGACTCCCTTTGCATTAGATGCCCTAATCGGAAGGAAACTAAATGTGTAGACCTACAATATTGAAAGCTCATAAATAGAGTCCGGTTCTTTTATGCATTAAGAGGTTAGAATGCAAACTTACTGAAGCGAGCAGAAGTATAGTCTACCTTCACAACGACTATGATATGGGATTTGCATAAACATTAGGGGTACGGCCCATCAGAACCCCTACAATATATTTATGTTACTCTTGTTCCATTATGGAAGAGCGGGTGGCCGACACTTTCTAACCAAATTAGTTTGCAGTCTAACCAGTTAGGAGCCTCCGTGGCTCAGACGGCAGCGCGTCGGCCTCTCACCGCTGGATACCGTGGTTCAAATCCCGGTCATTCCATGTGAGATTTGTGCTGGACAAAGCGGAGGCGGGGCAGGTTTTTCTCCGGGTACTCTGGTTTTCCTGTCATCTTTCATTCCAGCAACACTCTCCATTATCCTTTCATAGCATTTATCACTCATTAATAAATCACCTTGGGAGTGGCGACCCCATTGTAATAACAGCCTATATATGTTTTATTCATTGCATCCCTGACCCGGTCAATGACTGGAAAACAGGTTGTAGGTTTTCATTTTCTAACCAGTTACTGCAAAAAAATCCGGGCTTTAATCATAAAACAAATCAACAATAACATTACATTGACCGTTGTTGTGATATGATGTGTCTCTTCTGCTGCCACTCACCTCCCGTAGATGGGACTAAAACAGCATGCCTAAATATTGGCGGAATGTAGCTGGGGAGTTAGATAACTTTGCAGATGCGACATGATTGTCCCGTGAACGAGGGGTACTACAGATAGTTTTGTATAATACCTCAAAATGAACTACTTCATCTCCTTATGACTTTTAGAAACACACCGAGCTCGGGTGCTATTGAATCCAGCATCCCGGATACCATGAGGTTAGCACTCTAAACCATCACCAAATGGTTAGCAAAGATTCAGTGCTCAATTCATCCTTATTGAGTTTCCACCTCACGCTTTCCAACTTGCCGTGCCGTTTGCTCTCAGAAATGACGCTGCAAATTGCGAACACAAGTCAAAGATACATAAATCGCTTGAATTGCTCTATCAAACTTTCCTCGCCGTTAGCTTCTCCCTACTGCCTCTCTACTTCCTAACTTCCCCAATTGTTGTCAACACAATAGATTGTTTTTTTAAAAACTTCTTGCTAACCGGTACTATGCGCAACACATCTTAACTTCTACTTCACGTGCACACAACCCAATACCTCGGAACTAGTTCCAATTTGATGTCATTAATTCCATAAATATGAGTAGAGTCTAATCGAAAAATATTATCTGGATTACACCAGCCTTAACGTAATGTTCACGAGTGGGAAATAAACGGCGCTCAATAATCTAATGAGTGTTGCAGCTGTTGCTCTCTTGCGGCTAACGTGGTTACTAGTTGCCGGGCGATTAAACTGCCCCACTAATGGGTTAAGTCTACTCGTAGTAGCGTGGCATCATAGACCATCCGTAGTAATCTAGCGATTATAATGTCAACGCTAGGCTTTGGAGAAGTGTCCAACCTATAACAAGCCGCTGTTTTGGTCTCAGGGTTAGTAAAGTACGACTCCCGCATCTGCTATAAACTTAAGACTTGTTTGAAGAGCTCAGACTCGGAAACAGAACTAAGGGGAGAAGTGCGTCAGGTGCATAACATCTCTCGCGTGGGGACTAAAACATCGTACACGACAGCTACACCGAATCTTAGCCTTAGTGTAACAAGGAATGATTCAATATTTACAATAGCATCTGACAATGTGGAGTTGGATCTCTCCCATGAACTGAAGAAAATATGGCGGTGGTAGATATTATTATTTTAAGGGAAATGAAATGGTGTATGGCTTTTAGTGCCAGAAGTGTCCGAGGACATGTTCGGCTCGCCAGGTGCAGGTCTTTTGATTTGACTCCCGTAGGTGGCCTGCGCGTCGTAAGGAGGATGAAATGTCGATGAAAATAACACATACACCATATACACCTAGCCACCCTGCCAGCCAAATTAACCAATGATGTTCAAACTTCCCGACCCTGACGGGAATCGAACCCGATTCCCCTGTGACAAAAATGCCAGCACGCCAACCATTTAGCCATGGAGCCGGACATTGTTTTAAGGGGAAGTGTAAATAGGCTATAAATTATTCCCTCTTAACACTAATCAGAAGAGAAAAATGGAAAGAAGTGGTGGTGGTGGTTTTAAGAAGTACAACTAGGCAACCATCCTCTATATAACACGAATCGGAGAGAAAAATGGAAGGGATCCGGCACATCGAAAAATGAAGATATCGACCAAAGAAAGGCAATGACCACAAAGGGCGTGAAAATGAAAGACTCCCTAGGGCCTGGAATGCTCTAATACCGTCGGGATCGGAAAAGAACAAGAGTTGACGAAAAGAGATCGGAAAGGATAGATGAAATTGAGGAGTCTGACACAAGTAAGTGGAAGCAATGCCAGGACTCAGCTAAGGGCACAGTCGTCGCCAACCCACGCTCCCAAGTTCAGAGCTCTTCGGGCCACTTTTAGTCGCCTCTTACGACAGGCAGAGGATGCCGTGCGTGTTATTCTACCGCCCGCACCCACAGGGGGAGAAAACTGGAAAGGTACGATCTTTGAAAGGTTGAGGGGTATCGGAAAAGAGTAAAAAATGAAAGAGTGGTAGTGATTATTGTTTTAAGAATCATCTCAGGATTAGTAGTGGTAGTGGTGGTGGTCATTGTTTTAAGAGGAACCGTTTTCTATAAAAGCTAACCAGAAGGAAAGTGGATCAGATCCGACAAATATAATTATATCTATCTAAATACAACAAGGCAACCATCCTCTGTTAACATTAATCGAAAAATGAAGGTATCTGCAAAGGAGTTGAGAAGGAGACTGGTGGTGGTAGTGGTGGTGGTCATTGTTTTAAGAGGAACCGTTTTCTATAAAATCTAACCAGATCTGACGCTTCAAAAAATGAAGGTACCGATAAAAGAAAGGGCAGAGCCACGAAGGGCGTGAATATGCAAAACTCCTAATGCCTCATGAAAACAGAGCCGGGGTCTGAAAAGAGCAAGATTTCTTTCAGTGATTGACCGTTAACTTAGCTGCATAATAATAATAATAATAATAATAATAATAATAATAATAATAAGGGATTTTTCGGGTAAGGAAATACACTACTAAAATTCAGAAAAATCACATTGGAAAATGTATCTAATTTCTATGAATAAGCCTTATTATTATAATAGCCAAAGATGTAAATTATAAATCTTCTTTTTATAAGTTGCTTTACGTCGCACCGACAC
Source organism: Anabrus simplex (assembly GCF_040414725.1). Classification (NCBI taxonomy): domain Eukaryota; kingdom Metazoa; phylum Arthropoda; class Insecta; order Orthoptera; family Tettigoniidae; genus Anabrus; species Anabrus simplex. The sequence continues at coordinate 216,109,699 of NC_090270.1, read as the reverse complement.
AGATAGGTCTTATGGTGACGATGAGACAGGAAAGAGCCAGGAGTGGGAAGGAATCCGCCGTAGCCTTAATTACGCTACAGCCTGGTGTGAAAATCGGAAACCACGGAAAACCATCTTCAGGACTGCCGACAGTGGGTTCGAACCCACTATCTCCCGAACACTGGATACTGGCCGCACTTAAGCGACTGCAGCTACCGAGCTCGGGTGTACCTGTAATTTGATCATTAAACTTGGGCGAGATAGGCAGGTGATTCTCATCTAAGGCTAAAGACTTCAACGGCTGACGCCCTGTTAATGAAAGAGCCCATAGTGATGTTTGACGGTGGTAAGGGCGGGAGGTCCTCAAACACCGAGTGTCGCCGCGACTCGCAATACCTCAATCCTGGGCGGAAAATAGTGTGTGAACGCAACCCGCATGCCATATCCTGTCTGACACGCATTTTTCACTCTTAGGTAACTCGGATACAATAAATTGTTCAGCAATGCAGTTATTCACAATTCACGTTCCGATCTCCCCGACGCCCTGTTTATGGGAACGAAACACGCATCTTACTGATTAGTATTTATCCACATTTTAAAGCAGGGCCTCTCAAACGCCCAAAATCTCATGCGTGCAGATAGAGGCGCAAGAGCTCCGTGCACTGTGCATCGCTGCCGCTCGGCATGGCTCGGATCAACGCTTCGTCTCTGGGCTACTCGGCTAAGCTCGGCTCAACTCGCCTATACTCGGCTCAAGTCAGCCCGGATTTGGAGCGCTACGGCGCAAGTGGGGCAGAGGGAGACAGGCGGAGCGAGCGAGACAGGCGTGAGTCGTCTTTTGCACCGTGCACAGTGCATGCACCACGCGCATGCACCCTGAGAGGCCCTGTTTTAAAGGTTGAATCAGATCCTCTAGTTTCTTGCTGATTCCTCTATCTATTCAGAACCTGTTCATATGTAATATTCTCTGCAAGTTTGGAATCACTTACGACCGTTTTATAACAGCCAAAGTGAAACTAAAATGATTAGGTTCGATTCTAAAAATCTTAAAATTTACTTTTCTTATTCCATAGGCCACTAACTACCTAAATAAATTATAATACTCGAGTCATTACCTATTTCTGCACATTCACATCGTGAAATTCATCGAACATCTAAGATATGTTTTAACAGGTCGCAGGTGGTGATCTGTCATGTCTAAAACATATCAGATCATGGTGCCTTGCGTTAGTGCTGGATGTCGTGTGAGAATACCGTTCTAATGGCATCGCATAGGAGATCGTTTCCTGGTAAGAGTGTGTCCATGCTCCCCAACATTCTTCTTGTTTTCTTTTCTTTTGATGTTGTTTCCTCGCAGAGGGTTAGTGATCATTAGTGAAGGGATTTTAAGGCGCAACACCTTTCCAAACATATACCGTTGCTATTTTCATACAGACAGGCCAAAATATATTGAAATGAAGCAAAATAAACACAATTCGTTGCATATTTTGCACTTTCTTTTCTTTTGTGAGGTACCGATGACCTTAGATGTTAGGCACCTTTAAACAACAAACATCATCATCATTTTGTGAGATTACAACATGTTGACAAATTTTCTCTTCTATTTCATGCTTCAAAACCTCCCCCTTCCCACTTTTATCTACGTTTTTAAATGATTAGACAATACATTTTTCCTGTTCTTGAACAGATTACCTTGGGCGAAAACTTTGATGAAATCAAATGCTTCACGTATACCCTAGAATCAACGGACGCAGAAGGCATGAAGCAGGCCCAAACATTACTCAACAACAAAGACGTAGAGTTGGAAGTATTTGCCTGGTGTAATTTAGAGTATATAAGTAGTTGATGAGTGTTAGGGAGAACGTTGATGGATTCGATAAGGACAAATTCCAACTAAATTTGAAGAAACTCCCTTTACAATTGCTGAGAAGAAATGCTTCACTGGTTTCTGTAGATGTCGAACGGAGTTTCTCTTTCTATAAAAGAATCTACTGAGCTCAAAAGTCTAGCGACCTACTGTCAAAAGCATTGAAATATCGTGTGCAGTCCAATATAAGTTTACTAATTATTAGAACCCAGTAAATTGGAAAAGGAAAGTTCATGTAACTGGTTTAAACCTTAATAACGTCATTTCATCAACACAATTTTGTATGTATTTTCAGAACCATTGTTCCCCCGTTTCTGACCATATTTTCCACCTTAAAATAATTTCTCTAGTGATTATTATGGAGTAAATTTTTCTATTTTTCAATTCTCGTACTTCTTCTTCTTAAGCCGTCGTCTCCAAACGGAGGTAGACGATCCACACGGCCAGCTCCGATCTTGACGTTGCAGCCATGCCATGTGGATTTACTGGAATATCTCTCAAGATCTTTAATGCAGTGGTTTCCCGTTGCCTTCTGCATCCTAATGCCGTTGACCAAACTGGTTCCTCCGCCTTTGGGAACAATTTCTTGTCCCCAGGACAATAGAGTGCCCTTACCCATACCCGCTCATCCACTCTCAAAGAGACTGTTGGCACTTGGTATAGGGGATCTCCTTATACCGGGAGATAATCGGTCCCTTCATTCGTTAGCCGCCTGTATATAAAATATTATTTTTATATGCAGTCGTTGCCCTCTCTCTACCGCGGGGAGGTGAATGTCAGGATTTCACCGTCATTGAAACAAGGACCAAATGGCATTTCCTTGTTTCTCTGGTTCTGGTTGCCGTATCGTGTTCTGCAAAATCATCTCCGTCCACGTTTCCCTTTTATCTTCCCTTCTATGATCGGTTGTATCAGGCTGAAGACGTGACCAAAACAGACTGCTTTCATTTGTCGTGTGAAGGTTCTCGGCACGATGGAGTACCTCCTCGTTGGCTACGTGGTCTTGAACATTCCACAATACCCCCACATTTCCAAGACCTGCAGTCGGATCACTGACGAAATCTTTAGTGTCCATCCTTTGACACTGTGAATCATCACCAATAACACACCATCTGCCATTCCTCTTTCTAGTTATGCCTTCTCAGTCTGGCAGTCTTGTGATATTTTGTCAACGACAAAGTTTGAAGAAGCTGGCGAGACGGAATCCGCTTAGTAATAAACCACGACGAACTGTGAAAGAGCACACTGGATAACGTATTACTGTTCGCAGCGGCAGATGAAGCAGAACGGTCACTCATCGACACCTCTTCATAATGACGATTCCCCCTTTCATTGTCAGGGCTGGGCACACAGAATGTTTTCTTCAAGAGATGCGTCAGTTTTTAAAACATTCTCTGCATACTCTCAGCAATAGAAACAGCTGCTTCCATCGACCTTTAAGTTTCCCGGAACAATACATTGCTCTCCACCATTCCGACAATGCGACCTCCACGAAACTATTGACTATTCGGCTGTTTTACGCGCTGAGATAGCATCCTCAGAGACTTTAATATCGAATGAAACACAATAATGGATTCATTTAACCAGGTAACAGAACGTTACGGTGAAAAACAGAAAATGTTGACGTGACAACTCCTCACGCTGCAGGCCGCAAACATGGAAAGTTGGCGTTACGAAAAATCAGACAGCTTATCACAGTTGATTTTAGCAAACTATGCGTGATGCATTCGATATTCCGATATCGGTAGGTAATTAAAAGCCGCAGCCAAAAACCACAAAGATAACTTTCACAGCAACCTTTCTCCGCGGGGGTCTCGTGATTGCATGCACTCAGTACATTTCAGAGTGCAGTAGCCAGTGAACACGTCGACCGATATGAAACAATGTCGTCTCGTTTTATTCACAAGTACAAAGGCGAACAATATAAGAATGAATAAGTGATAGAAAACACTCAAAAATTTCATTTCAAAACTGACCATTTTATCACCTAAATGTCACCAGGATTACTTGATTCGAGAACTGGAAAGAAACCCAAAGAAAGCAGCTCGATTTGTTCTGGGTGATTTCCAACCAAAGAGTAGCGTTAGGTAAATGTTGCTGGGCCATTGACCTAGACGTTAGGCCCCTTCAAACAACAAGCATCATCATCATCATCATCATCATCATCATCATCATCAGGTAAATGTTGCAAAGTTTGGGCTGAGAAGACCTGGGAGAAAGGAGACGAGCTGTTCGACTAAGTGGTATGTTCCGAGCTGTCGGTGGAGAGATGGCGTGGAATGACGCTGGTAGACGAATACATTTCAATGGTGATTTTACAATTTGGAAAAATCACAATATGAAGATAAAGTTAGAATTTAGAGGACAAATTGGGGCAAATATTCCTTTATAGCAAGAGGAGTTAGGGACTGGAATAATTTACCAAGGGAGATGTTCAATGAATTTCCATTTGCAAAATCAACAGATACGGAATCTGCCACCTGGGCGACTGCCTTGTATGGAGATCAGTGGTGATTGATTGATTGATTGATTGATTGATTGATTGATTGATTGATTGATTGATTGATTGATTGATTGATTGATTGATTGATTGATTGATTGATTGATTGATTGATTGATTGATTGATTGATTGATTGATTGATTGATTGATTGATTGATTGATTGATTGATTGATTGATTGATTGATTGATTGATTTTCGATCCCTCATGCGAGGTGCCATTAGAAAACTGTCTCCCAGACTGAGATGATGGTATCACAACTGATGCCCTACGACCTTTAGAGACAACATCAGAAATGTCTGAACTTCTTAATTTGCTTCGTATCGACTTCCGAATGTAAATTCCAACCCATGATGTGTGCATCACTGAATATTGAATACTACGCCCGACATCCCCTTGTGTGAACCGTGTGAACTTGCCGCGGTGAGGAAGCTTGTGCGACCTAGTGAAGTAGTTAGCCGAGTCTTACAGTAGGTGTAACTATGTCTGATAGGAATCTATCGAGAGACCAGACTAACGAAAGGTTCGTCGAAAGTTGAGTAGCAGTCTTTCGGAAGTTGCAAGTGGCGTCAGTTAGAATGATGGACTGATGTGGCATTTTAATAATACTTAACACGGCCTAGCAATGCTGTTACTGCTATGCTGCGAAAAGCTACGGGAAACTTTTGTTTTTACAATTTGTTTTAGGTCGCACCTACTCAGATAGATCTTATGGCGACGATTGGATAGGAAAGGCCTATGAGTGGGAAGGATGCGGCCGTAGCTTAATTAAGATACAGCCCCAGCATTCGCCTGATGTGAAAGTTGGAAACCACGGAAAACCATCTTCAGGGCTGCCGACAGCGGGTTTAGAACCCACTATCTCCCGGATGCAAGCTCACAGATGCGCGCCCTCTAACCGCACGACCAATCCGTCCGGTAACGTGAAACTACAGCCGTAACTAACTCGCGAGGACATACAGCTCACTATAAATGATGTAGCCTATTGATTATGGCTTCCTCCCGGGTAAAATATACGGGAAGTAGTCCCCCATTCGGGGTAGATGGTAGGTTCGAATCCCATCACCGTGCGTCCTAAATGTGGTTTTCCATGGTTTCCCATTGACATACAAGACGTATGGTGAGACCGTACCTTAATTAAGGCCACAGCCACTATCTTCCCAATCCTAGCCGATAACTTTGATGTGTTAGTGCGAAGTTAAACCACTAGCAGGAGAAATCCTGCCATCTCCCCCAATCCAAGATTACAGCAATAAGTCTCGTACCGAGCAGCCAGTTCGCACATTCCAGGGCTTGCCCAAGGGAGTAATGTTACTCTGACATCCTTGTAATTCACATTAAATTTTGTATTGGATTCATCTTCAGATGATTCTAGAATTAAACTACTGTTTACGAGAACGAAGGTAAGAACTCTTCTATAACATGTAAAGTAGAACTTGCAGGAGGTTTTTCCCCTTCCTAAATTTTTGGTTGATTATATTTTGTTATTCCATATGCAATATATCTTTCTTCACAGAACCTAATATTTTATGAACCTGTTTGACATAACAATTGTAGTAAGTGGTCTAAATCAAAAGAAGTTCAGCCATCCTCGGTGGTACAGTCCCTCAATCATTATGCTCCTGTTCCCAAGATAGCGAGTTCATTTCCTGATGAGGTGGGGGGGGGGGAGGATTTGAGGATGTGTAAGTGTTACCTCCGCGTTGTTGGCAGCCGACACATTAAAGAATTCGTACGGGACAAATTCCAACACCTGAACCTCTTTTTATATAACAATTAGGTATGTTAAACAATGTATTAATATTGTTGTTATTATTATTATCCGTTTAGGGCCTATCAACACCACGTTAAATAAATGTTACACATTTTTGGAAGTCTTTTTTCAGTTCAGAATCGCTGCGTTCTTTACTTGGCAGCCTGCCGTTTTTCCATCATCTAACCACTGTTCTGCTCTTATTCTTCATGGAAGCCCTTGAAGTTGTTGATTTGTAACCGGTACTGTGCTCGATTTAAGACGTCCTTTCATCTTAGCGCAGCCTTGTTGAAGTCCTTTCTCAACTCCTGGAATTACTTGTCAGAAACTCTAGGTCTGCTATCAAGTACCTGAAAGATTTTTGGCGATCGTCTTCCATCCGTTATGAAGAGGTGTCCCTAGAATTTCAGTATTATTATTATTATTATTATTATTATTATTATTATTATTATTATTATTATTATTCTTTCATCGTTATGCCCAGTAAAGGAGTGTGATTGAACTTATTCTTATTCTAATTTTTTCTCCCAAAATCTCTTCATCTTCTCGTTGTGCCTTTTCCAGCGAACTTCTGACCAGGTGTTAGTGCTTGGATGATGTTTAAAGCGGTGATTGCCGACTTAGATCTATCTAACACAATGTCAGCTGTGATGCCTATTTCCTGAAGATCTTTCCCAAATTCGAGCAGCCAATTATCTTTTACTTTAATTGATAGGGTCAATCTTTGATTACTCATTCTGAGAATATGTCCATAAAATTTCAAACGTCTTTTCATAAATGTGTCTGAGATTTTCTCTGAGCGTTGGTACAGGTCATGAGATTTCCTTATCATCCAGATTCCTCCTGTAAAGACTGGTCCAAAAATTTTCCTTCTTGCTTTTCTACATCTTTAATCAATGATCTGCCCCCAATGATCAATGTTTCAGATGCATATAGTGCTTCAAGATTTAATACAGTATTACAATGCCTTAATTTTGCATTATTATTATTATTATTATTATTATTATTATTATTATTATTATTATTATTATTATTATTATTATTATTATTATTATTATTATTGCCAGCCCCGCGGTCTAGGGCTAATGAGCCTACCTCTTACCTGGTTCTGCGGCTGGTTCAGGATCCTCTCAGCCTACGTCAGAACATCCAGTGACTGATGGTTAGATAGCCAAGATAGTCAAGAAAGACAAGAATTACGGTGAAGGAAATTCGTCACGCTGGCCATGCTACACCTACATCACCTCGTAATCTCCAGATCTTTGGGATGAGCACTGGTTGCTTGTTAGGCCAAGGCAGAGCAAGGGTTATACAGCAATAGGGTGTGCATTCTATTATTACTTCATTATTATTATCATTATTATTAATCCGCTTTGACCTACTATGGACCACGTTAATCCAAATTCAGCTTCATCTGTTTCTGGGATTTAATCCTCATCCAGTACTCCTTCATCCTTCCACTCTGCAATCTCCTCTGTGCTGTCCTCGGTGTCTGGGTGCAGGACCTAACTTTTCCTTGAAAACTCTTGGTGTTCTTGATCCTCGACTTGTAAGCATCCCTGATGCTGATTTCCGTTCCTTGTATTCCCATTTCTTGCAGGTCCCTCTTCACCTCCTGATGCCAAAGCACCATAGTTTTCCTGCCCTCAAAACACCTTATTATCTGATTGCCATTCTTCAGGGGGTCATTCTGTAGGTGTGGCCGAATAACATGGATCTCATCTTCCGGATGGTATCTGAAATCTTTTCCATCTTGAGGTATAATACTTGGTTTCCTTTCTTTCTTATGATCCATCCCGACCCAGTATCTTCCTCAGAATCTTCCTCTCCACAAATTCCCATTTCTTGACCAATCCTGTTTTTATCAGGTTCAAACATTCTGCTGCAAGAGCGTACGGGCGGACCACTGTCTGGCAGTGTCTGAGTTTTTCATTGATCGAGGTCTTCTTGTTGGAAGTGCTCATAGTTAGTTTATATGCCAAGTCCATCGTGCTCCCTTTCTGACAGGTTATTGTCTATCCATTCTCACAGATATTTGAATGTCTCCACTTTCTGAATCCCTTCTCTCTCAAAGTCATCCATTTGGGTGCTGTTTCGATGTTGGCCATGTACTGTGTCTTCTCGAAGGTGATCCGTAGGCCTGCCCTACTTGTTTCTCCCTGGAGTTGGACAATTTGGTTCCGTGCCAACTCTATTGACTCTGACAGAACCACAATGGCATCTGCAAAGGCAAAACAGTCAACTAAAATTCCTTTGTTCTTGCGTCCCATTCGTATACCGCATATTCCTTGCATTTTATGGCACCACTCTCTAATCACTTCGTCAAGAACACAGTTGAATAGAAGGGGAGATAGTCCATCTCCCTCATTATTATTATTATTATTATTATTATTATTATTATTATTATTATTATTATTATTATTATTATTATTATTATTATTATTATTATTATTATTATTATTATACCGGGCGGTACACCTCTACGCCACAATTTTAAATCTTCCGCCAATAAAGTACTTCTCTACCGGAGAAACTCTGAACTTTAACAACTGAATTAATATAACAGTTCCTCAGAAGATGCCACTGTGTGTATTTCGATTTGTTTTTGTTCTTTTGGTGGATCAAGAAGTGTGGACATTCTCTCATAGATGTCACTGCCTAAAAAAACTAGGATCATGCACCCTGGTGCGAAGGAATGAACTTTCTCCAATAAATTTTGTATTCAAAAGTTTTTGTTTTTACTAAATTTTGTTCTTTCATTTGTGGGTTGGCAATATTAAGCTTTCTTTCCGCCAGTTTTGAATTTAGCCAATCAGTAATTTCTGTAATTAATTTTCCTCCAATCATAGCTTTCTTCTTCGAAATTCCATGTGTAACTCTTAGCTACCCAATAAAGTTGAGTGGGTGTGTCTTTATTATTCATGAAAGGTCTCGAATCTTCCACGAGGGTTTAAAACTGCTGATTTTCTCGGCTCTAGGCCACTCGAACAACATCTAGCTCTGTGTGTGAATATGTAGCAGGGGGCGGGAAGCGCCCTTTCTTCTGGCAGCAGTTCTTCAACAAGGTAATGGCCGTTTAACATCTTTATTTCTTGCCAGCTCAGCAGTTTATCTCCCGGGGTAGGTCCGAAAACTTTAATATGTAAACTATCCTTTGAAACATGTAAATCTTTCCGGTCTTTTCATATAACTTTAACTGTAAATAGGGGATAGACAGTGCCTTTACCTCTCGAGCTCCCCTTCATTTGAATTTGAGGTGACTACATTTTTGTAACCGTTCTTCTATTCCTTCTTAATGTGTTAAATTTATTCTGTATTCGTGTCACCTCCATAGTATGGGAATAGCCCCTGCTTATCGACCTAGCGCCACTTAGGTTTTAACAAGCTTCATGTAGGAGTGCAAGGTTACGCCTCCACTCATCTTGGTATTGTGGGGCCATTTAATTAATCTGTTCTTTTCCACGAAGGCCCAGTAGACTGGGTACGAGATACCCCTGTTTATATTTGTAAGTTGTGCCTTGATGACAGTGAATTCTGAAGTCTAGGTAATGCCTTTAATAGGCTTGAAAAATTGAGAGCGGGTTACCTCTTTTCTCTTGTCGTAAATGTGCCTCAGAGAGGCTTGAGATTTAAAGGTGGGAGCAAACGCTCCATTGTATTGAGGGAATTTCTGCCCTTTGGTAAGATGTCGATTGTGAGCTGAGTGCTCAGGAATTGAAAAAATTAGGGCTGTGGCCCAGATTGTCAAAGTCTATCTAAATCTTGGCTTTCTTGATCTTGTACCTGATTTAACTTGTTGTTATTTGTTGTTTGTTCAAAGTCTATATCAATCTGTTAAGTTTGGCTGTTCTGAAAATATAACCTTTATTTAAATTTTAATTCATTTTTCGAACTTGTAGTTAGACCCATTCCAGCCCGCACCTTCTTTTCACCTCTGCTGATCCACCAAAACCTCGGAACAATTAATAATAATAATAATAATAATTATTATTATTATTATTATTATTATTATTATTATTATTATTATTATTATTATTATTATTATTGTCTGTATGTCAGGTCATCAGCCCAGAGGCTGGTTTGATCCTCAAGTAGCACCACCAAAGGCTATGCGGTTATAGGGAACCGCAACAACCTATAGTAGGGCCAAAATGAGGCGCTCTAGCGAAGATGGGGAGTAAGGTAGTTTGCCGTTGCTTTCCTCACTGGACCGGAAAGTGCTATTGCAGCACAACTGACCCTATAAGCAACACACTTCGTAACAATCAGACGCACTGGTCGTGCTCTGCGCAACCCATACCCCAACAGCTTCAGTATTGTCACAGCCATGGATAAGACTGGGACTTCGGTGGAAGCTACACTTTGCTCTGGCCTGTGCCAACAGACAGACGCAGAAATATTGCATCCATCAAGAAATGGAAACAGGCGGTGGTAGTAGTAGCAGTAGTAATACGAGCGCTCTTACACTCACACTGAAGTCTAAAATATCAACATGATGTAAGCTGTTCCATTATTAATGCCTGTTTACCATTCTCTACCTACCAATGACGATAGCATATTATTCACGGAGAACATTCCTTCTCTTACGTAGCATACGGTTCAGTGTGCCAACGAGAGCTATGGCCAAACACTGGTTCTCTTTTAACAGTTTTCGAAGAAAGCCACAGGAGAGAGAGGACTATTTCCGCTGTCCTCTAAACCACTAAATACGACGCAATGGGTTGAGATTATTGTGAAGTATGGGTTCCACGTTCTTGTGTTATAACAGTGAGAGGATTAAGAGGACAATGCTGAGCCTTTTCTTTCCTGTACGTGACAGAACTACGGACCGCCAGCTAAGCGGTGCCATACAACAATATATACAGATTACGTGGCATAAGCCTGTTTGTCGTTCTCAAGAATAACTTTGTAATTTTAATGTAGAAGAGTGGTTTTCCAGTAAGTATACAGCTTGTTTCGGGATATCATGTTGACCATTCTTAAGAAAATGTTTTATTTATTTATTTATTATGGCTTCTTTCATGTGGCGAAGTTAGGGCACACGGCCCTCTCTTACACTTAACCACAATACAACAAATAATATTAAGGTTGCCTGCTACTAATTATACTATTTCCTAAATTAAGCTTAAGTTACAAACCCACACAATATGCAGCTTATTAGCTCGTTACTTCAGTCCTCTGTTCTATCTCACACAGACACTTGCACATACACTTACAATGTACACACTTATCAACTACCTTTACGTTTACATTATATAAAACAAACAGAAACAATTTTAATTTTACAATTACCAATCACAAGCACACAATACACACCGATACACACTTCAATCGGTAACTCTCAACAGGAAGTCTCGGCGTGATATTTTAAATTTGGGGAAAGAGTCAATGCCCCTGACACCTACTGGCAGGGAATTCCAAAGCCTGGAACCGGTTACAATAAAAGATTTATTATACGCAGAAGAGTGGTGAAGAGGAATAGCTCGAGTGGAGCTCGAGCGAGTGTTACGGTTATGGAAGTAAGAGAGGAAGTGAAGTTTAGATGAAATATACTCTATGCGTATATGATTCTCTCGTTGTTTGATATGTGAAAGAACAAAGAAACAGGCATTTCTGGAGTTTAAAGGGAGACAGAATCACATGTAGTCAAATATCTTGAAGGTAAATCAAAAGTTGTAAGAGAGGAGGAATTTCAAACAATAGTCAAATTACTAAATAAATAGGGGTTCACACTGGGAGACACAACGAAATTAGTTTGTATGAATGGAAGTACGTGGCAAAGGAAAATAAAAGGACGGAAAAGGCTATTGTAGGATACAACCATGAGACTTAAACAAGTACTATAACGAGTAGAACAGGAATAAAATACTGCTAATAGCTATTCAAAATTTATAATGTACTTATGGAATTCTTCTTCTTCTTAATCTGTTTACCCTCCAGGGTCGGTTTTTCCCTCGGACTCAGGGAGGGATCCCACCTCTACCGCCTCAAGGGCAGTGTCCTGGAGTTTCAGACTCTGGGTCGGGGATACAACTGGGGAGGATGACCGGTACCTCGCCCAGGCGGTCTCACCTGCTATGCTGAACAGGGGCCTTGCGGAGAGATGGGAAGATTGGATGGGATAGACAAGGAAGAGGGAAGGAAGCGCCGTGGCCTTATGTTAGGTAGCATTCCCGCATTTGCCTGGAGGAGAAGTGGGAAACCACGGAAAAACCACTTCCAGGACGGCTGAGGTGGGAATCGAACCCACCTCTACTCAGTTGACCTCCCGAGGCTGAGTGGACCGCGTTCCAGCTCTCGTACCACTTTCCAAATTTTGTGGCAGAGCCGAGAATCGAACCCGGGCCTCCAGGGGTGGCAGCTAATCACACTAACCACTACACCACAGAGGCGGACACTTATGGAATTACTCGTTTTTATTAATGAAACTCATAACGAGGCAACTCGCCGCTCTCCATCAGTACAGAAGTTGTAATGAACATGTTAGGCCTACACATCTCGGCGAAGTAGTCAGCTTTGCTCTTACAGGAATCACCAATAAGAGTAATAGAATACGGTTTGAACCTTCACCAGTTGCAAGATACTCTAATCTCTTGGGTATGCTTATCTGTGCCATATATTAAATAAAGAAGCTAGGAAAGAGGAAAACTACCGTCTCCCCTGAAAAGTCAACACGCACGGAAGAACCGCCACCTCATCATTAAATATACACGTACATTGCATAGGCGCGTGGCAGGGATTCGACCTACTACCACCTTGGTGAGAAGCCAGTAATAATGTCATGCAGCTCTCACGTTCCCTTTCCTTTTACAGTGATCCTGATTAGTTAATAAGTGTTGGATATTAGAAATAAACAATATTTCAAATTACGTGTCATTGTAGAATAGGGATTGGGAAGGCCTAAAAGTCGAGGTATTATCTGCAGAGGCCGATCTATAGAGATTTAGAGCTAGTCCAGAAGGATAAAATTATTTTTACATGGCAATGTTTTGGGGCTAGGTGTGTATCTGGAATTATCGTGGACAGGAAACCGACTCCGTGGTAACCAGGCAACCAGTGTTTGTCTTCTTCTTCCTCACGTTCTTATCGTGTGCCAGAACACTGCCTTCTACAGGTGAGGTGAGGGTGTATTCTGCCCGAAGGCAGGTTCAAACCTCCGCAGAGGTGTTTACGGAGTTTACGTACGGTAGGGTGGCCAGTTGCTTTCCGCTCCTTCATTCCCTTACCCCCACCAACAGCGCGTGGCAACCCATCCAAATCTTGACCGCGCCCAATGTTGCTTAACTTCGAAGACCTCACGGGATCCGGTGTTTCAACACGACTACGGCCGTTTGCGCCTTCTACAGGGTGAACAAAATAAAACTGGCCTGGAAAATATTTGTAAGACTGACGCGGAATTGGTCCATGTTAATGAACAGGAGAACTGCCTATCACAGAATATGCTGGAAACCTTCATTTCAATGCACCAATTGGTTTGTGTCACATGTCTGCGTGTGCACTTCTTCCACATCTCCTCAGTACGTCGCTGTCTTTACGTGTGAGTGAGTGAGTGAGTGAGAGGAGCAAACGTATTTAGTGACCAGTTGAATGCAACACAAAATGGTGCTCACGATAAAACAGCGCGTGTTTATTGTCGAGTGTTATGTGAAACACGATTCGTGGAAAACCTGTGCGGAACTCTTTCCGCAAGATGCAAACCTTTGTGGCAAAATGGCGTGAAACGGACTCTATAGCGAATTATACGATAAGAGTTCCAAAGCCAGAAAACATTGCTCGAGTGAAGGCAAGCCTTAACGAAGTCCGACGAAATCTCAACGCCATTTATCTGTGCAAGTGGGACTTAAGAGATCGTCGTGTCGAAACATTATTGAAAAGGGCTTGAATCTGTATGCTTACAAATTTACTGTTGTGCATGCGTTAAACTGTCCAAAGGAACCTTCACACGTTGAGTTCTACCGGTGGTCTAGTCAGTATGTTTGGATTCTCAGTTTTTCATTTCTTCAGATGAGCCCATTTACAACGTGATGTTCATTAACAGTCTTATTGCAAATATTCTCAGGGCCAGTTTTATTTTGCCCACCCGGTATATACAACAGGTACAAATGGCGCCGTGCTTTAAACAAGTTTCCACTGTCTTGGACTCCCAAAATCTCACGCGTACAAACTGAGGCACAGAGGTCATGTGCACAGTGCATCGGTCCCACTCGGCTGGGCTCGAACCAGCGCGTCGTCTCGGGGCGACTCGGCTAAGTTCGCCTCAACTCGGCTCGGATTAGGAGCAAGTGAGGAAGAGGGAGACAGGCGTGGGGAAAGAGAGAGACATCGCTACTGCTCCAAATCGAGGAGTGGGGGGTCTGCACTCTGGACAACCAAGCGAAGTCGTCTTTTGCACCGTGCACCGTGCAATATACTGGTGCATGCACCCTGAGAAGCCCTGGTATAGGCAGTGTTTCCAGGTCTCCCAAAATATCAAGAGATCTCCCGATTTTTTCGCAATACACCAGAAAACTCGAAAAGACAAAAAAAAATTCCCGAAATGACTTCTTCTAAATTTAAGGAAAATGGATAATAATGATTAATGGTACATAATATATTTGCACCGATAAACACTTTCCTCGTCTTACTGCGTGATGTTTGATGATAACATCACTCGTTAGGTACTTCCCCTGATTCATTTCAGGCTCGAATTAGATAATCTCTCCCCTCTTACTGAACTCAAAACTCACGCGTGACTGCATCATTCGAAGGGAAATCCCCGACCTGCATACAGAATACAAAATCTGCATACTGCTATGACTTCAAAACTGGTAGACCATTTTTACGCCTGATGAATAACTGCAGCTACAGGAAAAGTGGAGAGAAAGAGAAGATGAAACACAGAGAGACCAGAGAGTACTAGTGAGTAAAATGGTACATTTTTTCTTATAGTAACTTCACATGAGTGTTGAATTTTTAAATTAGTTATAATATTTCAGTGCTCGAGAAACTATCGATATTTCCATTTAAACTCCCGAAATGTTTACGTAAAATCTATCGAAATTTTATTTTTAGACCTGGCGACACTGCGTATGGGGCAAGCAAAGTCCGTAACCTGAGGCAATCCTCTTCGTATAATAGGTAAGTAGCATAATATTGTACTATACATTGCATTAAGAAGGCAAGCTCATTTCTTAGCGAAAAATACGTCATTGAACACTCTTTTAATCTAGTACGAAGACTCGCACTTCACGGATATGTCGCTAAGAACTAGCTCTCTCACCTTCTAGCAAGAAAAATACCCATGACTTTCATCTTAACCTGCAGCGGGTATTTTTTAAAAATTCAATCCTGGGCTTCGGTGTTGGTGGTAAGGGGTGGGGGTTAAGAGGAAGTACAACTGGACAACCATCCATATTATTTAACCTTACCACCGGTAACAGATGATATTTTACGGTGTACTTACAGTATGTTGAATAAACCCAGTTTAACGAACATAAACTTTCTTTTACAAGATGTTTGATGCCGTACAAACACAGATAGGTCTACAACAACGTAGTGTCAGGAACTAGGAAGATATACAAAATGGCCCTAATTAAGGTAAAGCCTGGTATGAAAAATAGAAACCACGGAAAACCATCTTACGGCTGCCGACATCGAGTCTCTCGCATACATCATGATCCATTACTGTGTATCCAACTCGCCAGAAGCATTATTTAAATAATTCTGATGCACACTCCCTGTCACAGAAAGTAATCACCTGAAGATCAAGTCCCAGAGTACAAGCAACACCGACATTACCATAGAAATTTATTGGCTAGTTAATACACGACACTTATCCAGTATAAGGGTGACACTGTATGGTTCTGGAACTCATTCATTACATATTGGCATAAACGCTGCTTGTCGCTTCTCTATACATACTTTAATATAATTAAATAAGCTTATTCGCAAAGACAAATGCTTATTAAAGCGTAAGACAAGAAACAATCCGCCTCTGTGGTGTAGTGGTTAGTGTGATTGCCTGCCACCCCGGAGTCCCGGGTTCGATTCCCGGCTCTGCCACGAAATTTGAAAAAGTAGTACGAGGGCTGGAACGGGGTACACTCAGCCTCGGGAGGTCAACTGAGGTGGGTTCGATTCCCACCTCAGCCATGCTGGAAGTGCTTTTCCATTGTTTCCCACTTATCCTTCAGGCAAATGCCGGGATGGTACCTAACTTAAAGCCACGGCCGCTTCCTTCCCTCTTCCTTGTCTATCACTTCCAACCTTCCCACCCCCCACTAAGAACCCTATTCAACATAGCAGGTGAGGCCACCTGGGGAGGTACAGATCCTCCTCCCCAGTTGTATCCCACGAACCAATGTCTCACGCTCCAGGACACTGCCCTTGAGGCGGTAGAAGTGGGATCCCTCGCTGAGTCCGAGGGAAAAACCAACCCTGGTGGGTAAACAGATTAAGAAAGAAAGAAAGAAAGAAAGACAAGACAAGAAACAGTTAATTTTTAAAGTCCATAACACGGAATGAAATAGACAAAGTTTAACGCTGATAGTTCCGTACGAATATACAGGATGGTCGGGAACAACGTTAGAGGGTTGGTCATACTGACAAATAATTGTGGAATATAATTAGGTAATTCACGCCGTTGCCATTTCATTAACTGTTAAAGTTAGCCAGTCAGATCGCTTGGCGGGTGACTTCAGATGAGCTTTCCTAGGCGGTGTTGTTAAATCTTCACGTGGCTTGAAAGCGCCTATAGAAGAAATAAACTTCTCCAGGGGAGGGAGTTGAACAAGGACCTCCCTGCTGATAGGCACGGCCCACAGCAAGCACGCTACGATGACATTGCCTGAAACCCACTATGTGTTAGTGTTTGATGCTCATTTCTCGGCATGACTCTTAACCCCGACCAAGTCACATGCAGATTTCGGAACACCGCCTTGTACTGCTCATTTGAATTCGCCCGCCAAGTGACAAGCGATCTGATTGGCTAAATTAAGCAGCTGATAAAATGACAACGACGCGAGATCTCAACCTGTTTTTTTTATCAAATTACTTATCAGTATGACCAACGTTGTAACGCTCATATACTCGGTTTATGCTGTTTACAAACATCCTATATGAAAAAATGCGCCAGTCAAATTAGGGCACAAACAGAAACTTGTGAAATACGCGCACACACGGGATATGTGACAGCGGAGAGTTGGGTTTACTCGCGTTGTACACCTGCAAAGTTAAGTCATTACTGAGAACAATACATCGGGAAATTTCAATGTTCATTATCCCTACCCTCCACCCTATACCACCCAGTCATTTCTGTTTTGAATGTCATCCAGTGTAGTTTCAGTTTCTAGTTTGTACAGCACGTCGATATGGAAGTTCTGACAACTATTAAGGGTATGCCTGCAGAGAGAGAGAAATGCATTTATTCCTGGTTCCCCCATTTGAAGGCTGCCAAAAAGACGAAGCTTACATGAAAATTTGATTAATAATTACAAGTTTTGTTAAAAATACGTCCATAAATAATAGGTATACTATAGTAAAGCCAACTTAATAATTTTAAAAAATGTGTATCAGTCAACAATTTTGAAATCCATTAGGAATTCCTCATAGGGCAAAGATATATATCTAAGCGTAGAGATGACTTTTTGACTACTGCTAACGATCCTTTCAGAGCTGATAACCCAGTGTCCTTAATAAATTGGTTATGCAAATTAAATTTCTTACAAAAGTTGTGAAATGTGTGAGTAATGGTGCCTCGTGCTCCTATCATCAATCCTAAAACATCTATGGAGTCCAGATGATATATCTCGGCATAGTAAGGAATTGTAGGTTCATATATATAACATTTCTCTTTGTGTACATCATGTGGTTGAGTGGATGATGCTTCGGTTCTAATTGTGGGGTATATTATGAACCCTTTACTTAAGCCCGGTGGTATAGCTATCATATCACTCCGCCGGCTTGACCCTGTCTGAGACAATCCATGTAGGCCTACCTCGTCGTAGACTGTATAATGATTTTTCTCTCAGGGCTTCTGCAATCATAGATCGTATACGATGATGTCGTGAATTCCGTAGGGTGTCATTAAAAGGACAGGAACCCAAGACGTGACCAAGTGTTTCGATCTCACTGTGGCTACCATTATGCTTTCAGAGAATTGAGAAAAAAATGGGACAATCGTTTGGCGAAGCCAGACTTAACCTAACCTAACTCAACCGTGGCACACAGAGTATTTTGGCCAGCATTATCTCAACCGTACAATCCTGCTTCGAAATAATGACCGACGAGAATATAATGAAATAGCCAGAGGCCAGACTCGAACCAGCAGCAGACACACTTTCACTCTATCTGAGTTACACCTGCTGTCATAGCATAAACTGAAAGAGTAGCAGTTTCATATCTCATGGTCTGAAGTGGGAGGCATTGAAGGACAGTAGATCGTGTACCAGGAGGTACATCTCTACGCCGCACGTTTAAATCTTGCGCCAATAAAACCTCCTCTACAGGAGAAACTCTGAACTTAAAACTGGACTAACTTACAAATTTTCTCTGAAGATGGCGCCACTAAAAAAATTTGTTCTGGTGAAGTTTCCTGAACTGTGCACCTTGCTACTTGTTTTGTTTCCCGTTTAGCAAGAAGTGTGAACATTTTCTCATAGATGTCTCTGCTAAAAAGTTATGATCATGCACCCTGGTGCGAAGTAAAGGAACTTTTTAGAAGCAATTTTGTACTCATAAGTTTTTTTTTTACTAAATTTCGTTCATTCGTTTGTGGGTTGGCAATATTTATATTTTCTTTCCGCCAGTTTTGAATTTAGCCAATCCCGAATTTCTGTAATTAATTTCCCACCAATCATGTATTTCTTCTTCGACTTTGAGTGTACCTTCAAGATTGACCAATAAAGTAAGAGGGTGTGGCTTGATTATTCATGAAAGGTCTCGAACTTTCCCCGAGGGTTTATAAACTGCTGATTTTCACGTCTCGTAGCCACTTGATTAATATCTAACCTAGTGTATGGACGTGTAGCAGGAGGCGGGAGGTGCCTCTTTCATCTGGCAGCAGGTCTTCAGTAAGGTAATGTCCGCTTTACATCTTTATTTCTTGCTAGCTCAGCAGTTTAACCCGCGAGAAAGGTCCGAATCCTTTACAATGTAACCTATCTTTCTAACAGGTAATTGTCTGCCGTTTGATGTAAAAACTTCATAAAATCTGTAACTGTAATTCGGGGATAGAGAGTGATTTACCCTCTCGAGCTCTCCTTCATTTTGGTTTGAAGTGACTACGTTTTGGTAACTGAATTTTTCTTTTCCGTAATGTTTAAATTTCCTTCTTATACGGGTCGCCTCCATAGGTTGGGAATAGCCCCTGTGTCATCGGCCTAGTGCCCGTTACGTTTTAAGAAATTACATCGAAGAGTGCAAGTGTTCGCCTCCTTTCACCTTGTATTCGGGCCATTTATTTACTGTCATTTCTTTTACACGAAGGTCCTGTAGGTTGGGTACGAGATACCCCTGCTTCATTTTTGTAAATAGTGCCTGGTAAGGCCAGTAATTATTAAATGTTCACATTGTGTTGCCTTGAGTAGGCTTGAAAAACTGAGAGTGTGTCAGCTCTTTTCCTGTATTGTAAGAATGCCTCTGGGAGGCTTAATATTGTAATGAGGAGCAAGGGCTCCGCGTATTAGGGTATTTCTGCTCTTTGAACGAATTTGTGTTTGTAATGTGAGCTAGGAGCTCAAAATTGTAAAGTAGGGCTTGAAGCCCAAGATCTGTTTATGCCACCTATCTTATCTTGACTCGATCTATTTATTGATACTGGCACCTGTGCATTGTTATTTATTGATTTTTTAAGGAAAGAAAATATAATCGTGTCTTAAAATTTTAAATTAACTTTGACTTTGTAGTTAGACCCATTCACCCCGGCACCTTCTTTCACTTTGCAAATTCACCAAACCACGGTAACAGATCGAATGAAAAGTAAATGAACTGGAAAATCATTTGAAGTAGAGCAGTGACAGATCTAAAAGAGTTGTGTTACTGGTGTTCAATAAGATGATTACGTCAGCAACTACTGTGTAAAGCTTTTGCTTTCGTGTTATATAATGTGTGTGTTTTATCAGTGCATGGTATCTCCCAACCTGTTGACCCGGTTTGTACTCCCAGCTATAGCCGGAGAATTCAAATCCCGGTATGAGGATGTGAACGGGAATACACAACCTTGTGAGGATAATTGGTAAGAACATACACACAAGGGTGCAAATGATATTGAATACAATGCTCGGTTCAGCTACATACAACAGATCGCACGATAAACCACCCCAGAGTTGGCGTTAGGAAGGGCATTCAGCTGTAAATCTGGACCTAATTCGCATTATTGCCGATACGAGGTGATTGAGAGGCTCGGAGAAAAGGTGGATATAAAAGTAATGCACAATATTATTTTTACAAATTTTTTAATGACAAGGAGAATCAAAACGAAAAGAACTACGGGTTTTTATCTATTTTACAACACATGAACCAAGTCCCTCCAGACACTTCTGCTATCGTGACACCAAGCTGGATATGTCTCAGTCAAAGAGCTCCGTACTCTTGGAGTATAGCCACCTGTGTACGACCAACATCACTTCTTCATTTGAGCCAAAATGTTCACCTCCTAGCGATTTCTTCAATGGCCAGAAGAGGTGAAAATCAAGACGGTGCAACGTCTATATGCTATAATGAAGCCGGACTGAGAGGCTAAGACAATTAAAGCGCTGGCTTTCAGAGCCCAAGTTGGCAGGTTCAAGCCTGGCTCAGATCGATGATATTTGAAGGTAGTCAAATACATCAGTCCCGTGTCGGTACAGTTACCAGCACATAAAATAACTCCCGCGGCGTCTCCGAAAACCGTAAGAGTACCTAGTTAATAGATCATGAAACCAATAACATTCGTAGTATAATTTATGATGAATGACTGAGTACCTTCCTGCCATAATTCTCAATTTGCGCACGAACAGAAGCCCCGATGTGTGCGCATGCATTGTCACATCTATTCGTCAATAGGAACCTTGAATTTCTTCGGCGGCGGTGAATCGGAATGTTTTCACATCACACCGCCCTGCTTTGTTTTGGGCGGGTAGAGGATGCATCACCAGTCAGCACACCTTGAAAGTTATTAGTGAAGACCGTCAACAGCGTAATGCATCATTCGCTAGCCCTTCTTGACACGTCCTTGGGCACCCAGCACGCACTGACTTCACGAAGTCTCAATTGTGCATAATACCGTATGTTGTGCCGTACGAAATGTTGAAATATTCCCAAAAAGCACCTGCAATCGTTTCAACTTGCCGGCTCAATGCTTCCGACAGCGGGTGGTGTTAAAACAGTCACAGGTCGTCCGGAGGGTGGGTCATCGACAAGGTTTCCTGGACCCTCTTCAAAGAATCTGCACTATCTGGAGGTGTTACTGCGATCCAGACGATCAACACCTTACACTCGTTTGCTTTTCCTTCTGCCACCCCTTGAAGATGGGGGCGGTAGAATACATGTCTGTTGTAAGAAGCTACTAAAAGGTGTACCGAAGGGCTTTCATTTTGGGAGCGTGAGCTAGCTGAGTGCGGCATATCTTACTTGGCTCAGGGTCCTCGCCTTCATCTGCCTTATCCGAACTCCCTCGGTCAACTCTTGTTCTTTTCCGACCACGATGGTATTGATTTCGCTAGACCTATGGAAACTTTCATTTTCACGCCCTTCGCAATCCCCTCCTTTCTTTTTACGATACATTAATCCTTCTGAAGTGTCATACTTCTTCCAATTTTCCTCTGATTAGTATTTATAAAAGATGGTTGCCCAGTTTAATTTCCTCTTGATATAGTAATCATCTCCACCACCATTTTCTCTGTTCCTTTTGAGTACAAGAAACGTGCTACACCTCGCTGCTCTCATGTGAACGATGCTAGCACATACGCAGTCTTTGCTTTCAAGTCATCACTCACTCTGCCAGAGCAGTACCCATTTCTGTCTGTAACACAAGATTCAAACGTTCTATCCGCTAGCTTTAAACACTTCCTTTTTTTTCAAGTTACCTCACGTCGCACCGACAAAGATGGGTCTTATGGTGACGATGGGATAGGAATGAGAAGGAAGCAGCATGCCCTTAATTCAGTTACAGCCCCAGCACTTGCCTGGCGTGAAAATGGGAAACCACGGAAAACCATCATCAGGGCTTCCGACAATGGGGTGCGAACCCACTACCTCCCGAATACAAGCTCACAGCTGCGCGCCCCTAATCGGACGCCCAACTCGTTTCGTAGCTTTCAACATCCAGAACCAAATAGTTTTCATTAAGAAATCAATAAAC
This sequence comes from Anabrus simplex, assembly GCF_040414725.1. Classification (NCBI taxonomy): domain Eukaryota; kingdom Metazoa; phylum Arthropoda; class Insecta; order Orthoptera; family Tettigoniidae; genus Anabrus; species Anabrus simplex. Next base: position 216,087,282 of record NC_090270.1, on the reverse strand, counting down.
TTTCCATAAATTTTCGCGTAAATTTTAATAAGGGAACTTAAAATCCTAAAACAAATTAATTGGCATTTTTATATTTCTACCCCACCAAGCCATTTAAAATACCCTTATTAATTTAGTGTATCAGTTTTTTAGAAATTAGTTCCAGAAATATTTCGGTGTTAACTAATCTATATATTAAAAGAGTTTACTGAAAACAGCTTTGGCAAATCCGTCCGTCCGTTCTACAGGACCGATTTGCTTCTTGTTGTTGCATTCTCTCCGGAATCACCTGACGGTGAATCATGAGACATTGATTGGTCTCTAAGTTCAGCCAGCTTTGATTAATCATAAAATCACATCTTTAAATGATCACTCCAATAATTGCAGGCGACGGCTTACACTAACCCGCAATACATTCTGTACTAGCAGGTTGCTAAGCGACTAACACTTTCATCTGATATACACTGACTGACAGAGCAAATGCAACACCAAGAAGGAATGGTCAGAACTTTATGCCAATTGCAGGGTAGACTGAAGTCACTGAAGTATGCTCATGATGTGAAATGCGCCGCTGTGCTGCGCACGTAGCGAACGATAAATGGGACACGGCGTTGGCGAATGGCCCACTTCGTACCGTGATTTCTCAGCCGACAGTCATTGTAGAACGTGTTGTCGTGTGCCACAGGACACGTGTATAGCTAAGAATGCCAGGCCGCCGTCAACGGAGGCATTTCCAGCAGACAGACGACTTTACGAGGGGTATGGTGATCGGGCTGAGAAGGGCAGGTTGGTCGCTTCGTCAAATCGCAGCCGATACCCATAGGGATGTGTCCACGGTGCAGCGCCTGTGGCGAAGATGGTTGGCGCAGGGACATGTGGCACGTGCGAGGGGTCCAGGCGCAGCCCGAGTGACGTCAGCACGCGAGGATCGGCGCATCCGCCGCCAAGCGGTGGCAGCCCCGCACGCCACGTCAACCGCCATTCTTCAGCATGTGCAAGACACCCTGGCTGTTCCAATATCGACCAGAACAATTTCCCGTCGATTGGATGAAGGAGGCCTGCACTCCCGGCGTCCGCTCAGAAGACTACCATTGACTCCACAGCATAGACGTGCACGCCTGGCATGGTGCCGGGCTAGAGCGACTTGGATAAGGGAATGGCGGAACGTCGTGTTCTCCGATGAGTCACGCTTCTGTTCTGTCAGTGATAGTCACCGCAGACGAGTGTGGCGTCGGCGTGGAGAAAGGTCAAATCCGGCAGTAACTGTGGAGTGCCCTACCGCTAGACAACGCGGCATCATGGTTTGGGGCGCTATTGCGTATGATTCCACGTCACCTCTAGTGCGTATTCAAGGCACGTTAAATGCCCACCGCTACGTGCAGCATGTGCTGCGGCCGGTGGCACTCCCGTACCTTCAGGGGCTGCCCAATGCTCTGTTTCAGCAGGATAATGCCCGCCCACACACTGCTCGCATCTCCCAACAGGCTCTACGAGGTGTACAGTTGCTTCCGTGGCCAGCGCAGCCAGGGCAGTGTTATTGGACCTTTATGTTTTCTTATATATATAAATGATATGAGTAAAGGAGTGGGATCGGAGGTAAGGCTTTTTGCGGATGATGTTATTCTCTATAGAGTGATAAATAAGTTACAAGATTGTGAGCAACTGCAACGTGACCTCGAAAATATTGTGAGATGGACAGCAGGCAATGGTATGTTGATAAACGGGGCTAAAAGTCAGGTTGTGAGTTTTACAAATAGGAAAAGTCCTCTCAGTTTTAATTACTGCGTTGATGGGGGTGAAAGTTCCCTTTGGGGATCATTGTAAGTATCTAGGTGTTAATATAAGGAAAGATCTTCACTGGGGTAATCACATAAATGGGATTGTAAATAAAGGGTACCGATCTCTGCACATGGTTATGAGGGTGTTGAGGGGTTGTAGTAAGGATGTAAAGGAGAGTGCATATAAGTCTCTGGTAAGACCCCAACTAGAGTATGGTTCCAGTGTATGGGACCCTCACCAGGATTACCTGATTCAAGAACTGGAAAATATCCAAAGAAAAGCAGCTCGATTTGTTCTGGGTGATTTCCGACAAAAGAGTAGCGTTACAAAAATGTTGCAGTGTTTGGGTTGGGAAGAATTGAGAGAAAGAAGAAGAGCTGCTCGACTAAGTGGTATGTTCCGAGCTGTCAGCGGAGAGATGGCGTGGAATGACATTAGTAGACGAATAGGTTTGAATGGCGTCTATAAAAGTAGGAAAGATCACAATATGAAGATAAAGTTGGAATTCAAGAGGACAAACTGGGGCAAATATTCATTTATAGGAAGGGGAGTTAGGGATTGGAATAACTTACCAAGGGAGATGTTCAATAAATTTCCAATTTCTTTGAAATCATTTCGGAAAAGGCTAGGAAAGCAACAGATAGGGAATCTGCCACCTGGGCGACTGCCCTAAATGCAGATCAGTATTGATTGATTGATTGATAGCGTACTCTCCGGATCTCTCACCAATCGCACACGTGTGGGATCTCATTGGACGCCGTTTGCAAACTCTGCCCCAGCCTTGTACGGACGACCAACTGTGGCAAATGGTTGACAGAGAATGGAGAACCATCCCTCAGGACACCATCCGCACTCTTATTGACTCTGTACCTCGACGTGTTTCTGCGTGCATCGCCGCTCGCGGTGGTCCTACATCCTACTGATTCGATGCCGTGCGCATTGTGTAACCTGCATATCGGTTTGAAATAAACATCAATTATTCGTCCGTGCCGTCTCTGTTTTTCCCCCAACTTTCATCCCTTTCGAACCACTCCTTCTTGGTGTTGCATTTGCTCTGTCAGTCAGTGTATTATGTGATTTTCATCCTAACTAATGTCACTGCATGCAGCCATGTTTGATTACTACCTGTCAAGCCGGAGAGTTTCCACTTCTCTGATCACGGAAGAATACTATTCCCTTCTAGATACTCTTTGATTCTCTAACCTTTCCCAACAACAGACGGCAGAGCGTTCCTAATAACTTCCATGCTGCTAAGAGAAAAAAAGTCGACGTCCTAACAGACCCCATCATGACATACGCCTTAGACATTATCTGGGAACACCTATCGAAGGATAACCTAGCTACACTAGAAAGAGTGAAGGCCATGTATCTTCAAAAAGTTCTCTACCTGGCCAAAAACTCTCCTTCGAGACTAACGTATGAGCTCACATGGCAACCGTTCTATGCAGAACTGCGATTAAAAATACCATCCCCATCTACAACACAACACCAAGCTTTACATCAAGAATTGTAGGATAAAAAAGTAAATATATGGATGGATTTTCACCAAAGAAGTGGCATGATGACGTCAGAATGGATGAAATCTGACTGTGAATTGCGGCGTACCATAGCGCCCTCCTTAATAAATGTTTACAAAACCATTAAAAATGGCAGGCAAAACAATATGACTACAACTGGCATATCAAGACGAGTTATCTGACCTATTTTTAAGGAATGCTGAGGACCAGCACGGGTCTTTTAGTTTATAGTTAAAATGAGTCCATTTTTCACATATTCTTCAAAACTCCACATTTCCAAAATGGAATGACAGAGAAGGCTGTGTTTTCCAGTAACATAGCAACTAGCATATGCTTTATTATATTATGTGAACCGGGCGAACTGGCCGTGCTGCTGGGGGCGCTCAGCTGTGTGGTGTGTGCTTGCGTCCGGGAGATAATGAGTTCGAACCCCACTGTCGGCAGCCCTGATGATGGTTTTCCGTTGTTTCCCATGTTCAAACCAGGCAAATGCTAGGAATGTACCTAAATTAAGGCCACGGCCACGGCCACTTCCCTACCCATTCCTAAACCTTTCCTATACCAGCGTCGCCTTTCGACCTATCTGTGTCTGTGCGACATAAAGCAAATAGCAAAAAAAAAAAAAAAAATGTGCATATAAAACTTTAATATTTGTAATATTGTTCTGGATTGTCGATATTATGCTAGTGAAGAAATGTGTCTTATTAGTTTATATGTGATTTTATATTTATAAGGACATATATTGTAGTTAATTTAATTGTAAGCGTTCTTTCTTTTCATTTAATGTAATAGTATATGTATGTGTTCCACAAAATTAGATTTGTACCTTTCTGAAACACAGTAAATAAATAAATAAATAAATAAATAAATAAATAAATAAATAAATAAATAAATAAATAAAACTAATTAATTAAATAGCATACCCATTAAAATATGACTGCCTACAGAGAGATGCTTGGTTTGTTCAGTGCTTCATTGTGTGAGAATACATAATATATTACTTTGACCATTTTTAGTATTAATATATGCGCGCGTCCTCCGTAGAGGTCTGGTGCCGGTCTTTCGAGTTGACGTCTGATAGGCGACCTGCGCGTCTGTCAGAATAGTGCCCGACCTATGATGAGTTCGAGTGCTGAGGATGGCACGCGTGCAAACACACAAACACACACACACACACACACGCACCGAACAATCGGAATTAATCAACGAAGATTAAACTCCCAGTCCCCGCCAGGAATCGAACCCGGTACCCTTGCACCAAAGGCCAGCACGCTAACCAATTTAGCCATTTATGATAAATAATGAACGGAGATTATACAACATTTCTACTTGTCATTAACGGTCCCCTCAAATAAAAATGTTCTTCAGCTTATCCCATATATTCCCAGGGTCGCAGAAGCTACCCAGGTTCATTCTGGTTATGGCTGACGTTTTGAGGCCAGATGCTCTTCCGAATCCCAAGTGATTTGTTCACGTGAAAGTTCCAACCCAGAACTGACCAGCTAATTTACTATTTTGATACACAAAATGAAAATCAGGACTAATTATCACCTTGACTTGATATTTTCACACTTTCTTTAAAAGCATACAATGACTAAAATAGAGCATAAAATATGTGTATTTGGAATTTGGCAGTAAACCTACTGACATCAAGCTGGCGTATTTCAGCACCTTCAACAATGTAATCGGACTCACGCCGGGATCGAACCCGCCAACTTGGGGCTAGAAGGCCAGCGCTTTTCCGCCTGATATACACATTTCACATTTTGTCAACTTATGGGAGAAAATATAGGCCTATAAGTGTTACATAATACTAAAATCTAAACTATTTTCATTGTAGCATTAATTTGGTATACTTCTACAGAGTCGGCTAGGATTTATCAAGTATTTGACTAGTGTTACATCTAAATTAAAACTATCTCCCTCCCCTATATATGAGATGCTGTATAGAGTTCTAACAAAATCCAAAGCTTAGGTAGATAGCTTAATATCTGCCAAGTAAGCAAGGACCACATATTTCAAGTATTTTCATCTCCTGATTTTCTTCACACATTTTAATTTCACTCTTAGAATAAATGAGAATGTAGTTGTTCTCTTACTAAAATATCATCTTCAGTTGTTGCATTTAGATATTCTCAACTACCACCGACCCCAACTGACATCAAACTTGAAAACAGAAGGACAACTAGTAGACGACTGCAGCTCAGAGGTCGTAACATCTATTGTTTCAATTTAGTAGACAGTAAGGCATTCACGTACTCCTCGTGGCTAAAACTATATAGCCTAATATTACGATATAATTGTCACTTGAACTTTACGTTCGTCATTCAACAGGATGTATCCTGGTAAAACCTCTCTTCACACGTTTACACGTCATAAAAAGTATACACACTCCACCACAGTTAATAGTAAAACGAGGATGTTCTATTTTAGTTCATTAACTCTATTAAAATGCCACCCATTTAATATTAGCATGCTGTGCACAAAACAACGTTAGGGCGCTACTCTAGCTTTGGAAGCAGATTAATTTTAGCCATCACCTCACTGGCCCCGAATATATTATGTTATTCCTGTTCCAATAATTCGCGCTTTTAAAACGAAAAATCTCTAGAGACACGATGTAGTCTGATAAATATGAGCGAGTTAATTATATTTTGCTCGTGCTCTCTCTCAACACAACGAGCCACTATAGATATTTTAAAAAACATATGGGAATTCGTAAGCTTAAACCGAGCAGACCGAAGTTGAGTACATCAACTTGGCCATCTCTGATTGGGAATTCTTCTTTCAGAATTTCTTCAGATTAACTCTTAAGTATATATAAAAATGTAAAATATTCACCAATTCAATACACTATTTATTCAAATAAAATATATTACCTGACAAATACTTTTATCTGAATAAACAATGTACTGATTTGGTGTATCTTTTATATTTGTATATGTTTAGTGACGTCAGTACGAAACCAACGTGAGACATAAGACATGATACTTTTAATATGTAACTCTTAAGTGTAACTACGATAGGATTTTACCCTGGGGATGAGTGCGATTTTAAAATTCCGTTTCAAAACAGTAATGAAAACTAAGGAAATACTTTCACGGCACATAGTAACATAGATTTCAAAATCGAACATTTTTCTTGATAAGATATCGTGCCTTCATCACTTTGGAAAAGTATATTTAATCTTCAAACGGCATGTGGTACGAAAATTTACGAATACATTAAAGCAGGCATTGTACAAAATAATAATAATAATAATAATAATAATAATAATAATAATAATAATAATAATAATAATAATAATAATAATAATAATAATAATAATAAACACTGGGAAACAAAATTTATTCGTCGTGATGTTAAGAATTTTAGAACTGATTTTGTGTATTTCTGTGCCGTTGATTCCGAAAATAATACCCATTTCTGTTTAGGAATTCTAGTTATTTATATATCCCTGCCGTTATTGGCGAGCATTTCTTTATATTTTTTTACTGTTCGTACACATTAGACCTTCGATTTTGGCGTTGTTCTATGTCTGTCCTTGTTTGCGGTGTGTACCGGTACCTTATATGCAGGCCCCGATTTCAAGTAGTTAGCGCCCTGGGCAAACAATATTTAGCCGCCCCCCTCTGCTCGTTTTCCAGTTCCTCTAAAATAATTGTTTACAAATTAAGTATTACAGTTTTCAAGATTATGAGTTTTAAAATAGCACATTATGCAAATACAGTTAATTCTCATAATTAAACTTATCAAGCCACATAAAGGTAACACCCAAATAAGAATCATTTTATTTAAAAAGCCGTTGGTTCAGTTTGATAGTTTGTACATAAGTAAATAATTTTAGAAATAAGGCACATTTTCTTCACAAAATTTAAATATATAGATTAAATTTAGGTTTTAAAGTTAGAATAGTTGAAAGTGTTTTATATAGACTAATAAAATAATTGGAATAATTTGTGGAATGTAAAAGTAATTTGAGTGTAATGAATTTAGGACGTAATTCACGCAGGGCATAGTTACTCGATCCGCCAGCCGCCGCCCCTCAAAAACTGGCGCCCTGGGCAAATGCCCAGTCCGCCCATTTGTAAATCGGGGCCTGCTTATATGTCCAGACGTGTTTTTAAATCTTTTACAGGTGTTGACATGATTTCATTACGGATAAAATGTGTCAATAATTCTGATGTGTTTTGTTAAATTAACGGGAAGCAAATGTTCCTTCGGACTTCGTGAAAATAACTTACTTTGGCTATATGACAGTAAAACTGGGGGACCAAAATAAGCCTTGGGCAATACATGTCGTGTGTAAGACGTTAACAGTGGATGGACAGGGGGAAAATAAACGCATGAAATTTGGTAATGAATTGCAAAAACCACAGTATTGTACCACAAATACTACATTCCAGCAAAGTGCTGCTGAAATTTATACAGGGAAGACTGGAGCCTTATATGGAGTGTGAAATACCAAAGGCTCAAACAGGTTTCAGAAAGGGCCAAGGAACCATTATTGCTGATATGCGTTGAATGGCAGGGAGAGCAAAAGAATACCAAGGCGAGATCTGCATACAGTATGTTTCATGGATCATAAAAATTCCTTTGACTACAAAAGTCACAAAAGGATGCGGGTGGTGCTTCGGCAGATGGGCATACCAGATCACGTAATTTTGTCCTAATGCACCACTTTTATTCGAGACAAGAAGCCACAGTTAGAACTGAGCATTGTGATACTGAGTCGGGAAAAGTGTTCCATAAGGTTGAATATTCTTCCCTTATTTGTTTGACTTGTATGCCTAGGGAATTGGCGGGGCATACCTCTAATTTCGACGCATGTTGTGGGGTTGGAACCTCATGCATAAAATGAGCTGCCACTTTGAACTGAAACTGGAAGACTGACAAATCTAGGACCAAACTACAGATATACATTATATATGACTACAACTGGTCAGAGAAGCCTGCGTAGCTCAGGCGGCAGCGTGCCGGCCTCTCACCGCTGGGTTCCGTGGTTCAAATCCCGGTCACTCCATGTGAGATCTGTGCTGGACAAAACGGAGATGGGACAGGGTTTTTCTCCGGGTAGTCCTACTCCCGTTTGGTGTCACCTTTCACTCCAGCAACACTCTCCAATATAATATAATTTCAGTCATTAATCATTGCCCCAGAGGAGTACGACAGACTTCAGCAGCCGGCACAGTGCCTATCCTCGCTACTAGATGGGGGCTTCATTCATTCCATTCCTGACCCGGTCGCATGACTGGAAACTGGCTGTGGATATTATTATTATTATTATTATTATTATTATTATTATTATTATTATTATTATTATTATTATTATTTTGCTGGGGGATTTACGTCGCACCGACACAGATAGGTCTTATGGCGACGATGAGATAGGGAAGGCCTAGGAGTTGGAAGGAAGCGGCCGTGGCCTTAATTAAGGTACAGCCCCAGCATTTGCCTGGTGTGAAAATGGGAAACCACGGAAAACGATTTTCAGGGCTGCCGATAGTGGGATTCGAACCTACTATCTCCCGGATGCAAGCTCACAGCCGCGCGCCTCTACGCGCACGGCCAACTCGCCCGGTATTATTATTATTATTATTATTATTATTATTATTATTATTATTATTATTATTATTATTATTATTATACAATTGGTTAGATTGGTCAATCCTAGCTGCTAGCCGGGTGCTAACCCACATGCTGTTGTTTGAGCGTGCGCGGAGGGGCGGCGACAGAGAGTCAGTTCAAAACAGAAAGTAATAGCTATTATGAGGGTTGTTTAAAATAAAGAGAATAGTCACAATGTGTCTCCTACAGGAAGAGGTCTTCAATCCTATTCACGTATTACAGTTCGCATTCAGTTATTTCCGCGATGAAAGTTTTTCTTCTACGGGATAAATACCGTAAATTCAAAAGGAGAAGAAATGGTTCGGGTTGTAATTGATTTAACTGACAGTAACCAAACAAGGGTTCATCGTTTTATAGAGTCCCGAACTAGCATCCACAAGACGCCCTCTTCCACATTAAGGGAAGATACGTTTCCAACAAACAGCAGTCTTGTAGAGCTCTCCGAGAAGGATGAATCGGCTAGTGATAAAGAAAGCTGTTCTGAAGAATATGATAGTGATTTCAAAGGAACTTCATGAGATCCATCTGGATTGAGTCAAACAGAACTGAACGACCTCATAAGGGACCTAACTCTCTGTCACCACCTGAACTGTTAGCTTCCACATCGGTGGAAAAAAATGACGGTTACCGGGATCAAAAATTAAGATAAATCGCAACAGAAAATATTATTCACATTATTCACAAAAGCAAATGTCTCAAAGAAGAAACAACTGTTCTGATATTCATGTTGTAGACTTTTTGGGATGTATGTCTTCATATGTTATAGTGAGAAGCAGATCTTTTGAAAAACGAATGTCATTTTCAGAATATAGGACCCCAAAATAGATTAGAAGAGATGAAGAAGAAGACGAGGAGGAGGAGGATGTAGTAATTCGTGCCCTTTGGTATTGTGATCTGTTTTGCAAGAAATAGTAAACAAAATCATTCTTCTGGTCACCGAACAACGCGAATACACGGTACGGGTCAAATAGGTGTAAGCTTGCGTCGGAAATCTGGTGGGTTTGAACCCCGCCGTCGACAGCTCTCAAAAGGGTTTTCCATTGTTTCCCATCTCCACATCAGAAAAATGACGGCACTGTACTCCTTTCAAGGCTAGGGCCAATTCCTTTACAGTTTTAGCCCTATCCTACCACATCATTACAGAAAATCATGAGTTTTTGTGTTAATAATAATAATAATAATAATCGTATGGCCTCAGTTACCATGTGCAGACATTTCGATTTGACGCCATCTGGCTGTCTGCTCGTCAATTTCGACGTTCCGTTTTACTCTAGGTCCGCTAGATGGCAGACAGAGTAAACCGGATCTCTCTTGGGCGTCTATGGCTGAGATTTAATTAATTTTGTCGGGTAAATACCAAATGTATCACCAGAGATCTTTTACATGCCGACATCGTACGACATGGAGTGTCGAATGGACTTTTTTCCGCCCTTCAAAAATCCGACTACCTCTGCTGGGTTTGAACCCGCTTTCTTGGGATTCGGAGGCCGACACTCTACCACGGATCCACAGAGGCAGCTAGTTTTTGTGTTGTATTAACTAGATCCACATATAACAAATGCTAGTAAGCGAACTTATAGATTTACATAACTGTCGATATCACGATGATAGTCATGGTACCTCCAGTTTTACGCTTCCTTCTTAAAAATATCGCATACACTACCCGAGGCACGAATCAGGTCTGCCTTGATGAGGATCCAGTGACAAAACTACTCGGCTATCACGCCCACTTCGTTCAAATAGTTATCCACTAGATCAAATCCTCTGCGCGCCGATGAGTGTATCTCCAGTAAGTAAACTCGTGTCCTCCTCCCGAAGTGGTGCAGCTTTTTTTAGACCCCCCCCCCCCAAGGGAGGTGAGCCACATATACCATTTAAAACAAATACCAGCCCTCCTGCCATTCTTAAGTTTTAGGCAGTACCGGGAATCGAATCGGGACTTCCGACGACGGCAGCTAATAGTGTTAACAGTTACACTACGGAGTCGGACTGTATTTGCAGCGAACTGGGTAAATGAAATGGCGTATGGCTTTTAGTGCTGGGAGATCCCAGGACGGGTTCGGCTCGCCAGGTGCAGGTCTTTTGATTTGATGTCCGTAGGCGACCTGCGCGTCGAGATGAGGATGAAATGATGATGAAGACTACACATACACCCAGCCCCCGTACCAAGGAAATTAACCAATGATGGTTAAAGTTCTCGGCCCTGCCGGGAATCGAACCCGGGACCCCTGTGACCAAAGGCCAGCACGCTAACAATTTAGCCATGGAGCCGGACAGTAAACTGGGTCCTAGACCGGGAAATAAGCTACAAGACTAGAATTAATGTACAATATTGCAACTTCTTAAATAAATATAAAAAATAAAGGGATAAACAATACTCAGGATAGTAGCGAAAACCCTCCAAGATCAAACTAATCAGCTTCGGTCTACTGGTTCTAATCGCTGACTTAGTATGCAGAGATATGAAGGAATGATAACGCATAGCATCTAAGAAGTAAAGAATGCACGTAACTGCCCACTTCAAGCACGAGACACAAGGTGACAATCCCTTCGTGCCTGCCGATGTATGGCTTCAAAGAAGTAGCATGGCCCGTCCAAGGATACGTCAACATTACAAGAGTAGATCCACGGTGCTAGTAAGTGAAAATGTAAGGCTTCTCCTCATTTCACTTCGCGAATTGTAGGCAACAGACAGCGGCCGACCAATGGGTCGTACAAGATGACATGAGTTCTATAATATACACAGAGCTAATTCTTATCCTCTTCTCATATAAACATGATGGAAGCTCCTCTATTCGAGACTGAGTTGTGGAAAAATCAGTTTAAATTAATGAGTGGAATTTTATGTAGTAATAAGTTAGAAAGTCCGCCTCTGTGGTGTAGTGGTTAGTGTGATTAGCTGCCTCCTCCAGAGGTCCAGGTTCGATTCCCGGCTCTGCCACGAAATTTGAAAAGTGGTACAAGGCCTGGAACGGGGTCCACTCAGCCTCAAAGGTCAACTGAGTAGAGGGGGGTTCAATTCTCACCTCAGCCATCCTAGAAGTGGATTTCCGTGGTTTCTCACTTCTCTTCCAGGCAAATGCTGGGATGGCACCTAACTGTAAGCCACGGCCGCTTAATTCCCTCTTTTTAGCCTATCCCTTCCAATCCTCCCCTTCCCCACAAGGCCCCTGTTCAGCATAGCAGGCGAGCCCGCCTTGGCAAGGTACTGGTCCTCCTCCCCAATTTCAGTCCCCCGACCCAATGTCTCACGCGGTAGAGGTGGGATCCCTCACTGTGTCTGAGGGGAGCAACCTATCCTGGGGTGTAAACGGATTAAGAAAGAACTGGATTACGATCGTATTTAACACGGCCAATGTATTGCTCTTAGTAGCTTCTGTTTAAAATGCCGATCTGCTGGCCCGTTCATCTTTCACTTTTACTCCCAATAACAAGACGGTGTCACAATAAATATAAAACGTTTACTTTTTGCGAAGTCGTCGTCTGACAGCATCTACAGAAACCTTTGATTGGATTTTCTGAACTCACGTGTGTTGGTAATTGGACAGATTTCGCTTACTTTTGAGCTTACTTGTTCATTTCTTTCGAACCCATGTGTGAATGAGGTTGGTAAATATATGTAAAAATATGGTATACTAAGTTAATTGGTGCGTGGAGGTGGAGCTTATTATTTGAAAAGGAAGCACAACTGGACAACCATCCTATCTAATAATAATAATGTCATTGTTTTAACATCCCACTAACTACGTTTTGACGGTTTCCGGAGACGTCGAGGTGCCGGAATTTAGTCCCGAAGGCGCGTAGAAGTGCCAGTAAATCTACCGACACAAGGCTGACGTATTTGAGCACTTTCAAATACCACCGGACTGAGCCATGATCGAACGTGCCAAGTTGTGGTTAGAAGGCCAGCGCCTCAACCGTCTGAGCCACTCAGTCCGGCGCCATCCTAACTTAACACCAATCAGTGGATAAATGAAACACGTTCTATCATTCGAAAAATTATGTTATCGATAAAAGACACAGAAGGGCCACGAGTGACGTGAAATTGAAAGACGCTAGGCCTCGCAAGCCTAATGTTGACAGGGTCGGAAGAGAACAAGATATGATCAAGGAAGGTCGGACAGGAAAATGAAAGTGAGGAGGCTGACACAGGTAAGTGTAAGAAATCCCAAACTCAGCTAGGTGACACGTGGTCTCCAACTCACACTCTCAAGTTGAGAGCCCCGGGATTGCCCCTTTTAGTTGCCTCTTACGACAGTCAAGGGTTACAGTCGATGAATTCTACCTCCGCCAACAATAGGTAGAGTTAATTGATGCGATACGAAGTGATTCACAAGGAGGATATGATTTTGTTATCTTCTGATGGTGGTAGGGAGCTCATTTGCCTAAGGCGAAAACCAGTGTAACGCCATTTGACACAAATGTGTTTAAGTACAATTATTTTTTTGCTTATAATTATGTTGGTTTTTTACCTTTGTGCCATGTTAAAAAAATGAGTTTCTCTTCCGGTTCATCTCCAAGGCTGCACTCTCATTACGCAACCACTCAATTCTGAACTAACATCAAAAGTGTTACCGAGCTGTGAGCGCTCTGTATCCCACACTACGGTTCTGTAAGAAGATTTGTACGTCCGCCTCTATGGTTTAGTGGTTAGTAAGATTAGATGACATTCCCGGAGGCCCCGGTTCGATTCCCGGCTCTGCTACGAAATTTCAAAAGTGGTACGAGGGCTGGAACGGGGTCCACTCAGCCTCTAGAAGTCAACTGAGTAGAGGGAGTATGATTCCCACCTCAGCCATCTTCGAAGTGGTTTTCTGTGGTTTCCCACTTCTCCAGGCAAATGCCGGTAAGTTAACTAACTTAAAGCCACGGCCGCTTCCTTCCTCTTCATTGTCTATACCTTCCAATACCCCCATTCCCCCGCATTCCTCCTGCTCAGCATAGCAGGTGCAGCCGCCTGTGCGAGTTACTGGTCCTCCTCCGCAGTTGTATCTCCTGACCCAAAATCTCACGCTCCAAGGCACTGCTCTTGGCATCCCTAACTGAGACCGAGGGAGAAACCAACCCTGCAGGGTAAACGGATTAAGAGAGATAGAAAGAAAGAAAGAAAGAAAGAAAGAAAGAAAGAAAGAAAGAAAGAAAGAAAGAAAGAAAGAAAGAAAGAATTGTATGTACCTTTCTGGTACGGTCTTTCAGAACCCCTTCTATTAGGCAAGTCTCTAGTCACATCTTGTCAGCCACGAAACTTCCTTAAAAATAATGTTATAAAAACAAACAAAAGCAAAACAATGGCACAACAGCCTATTAGTGCCCTGGCCTGCCAAGACGACAGCTGGCCAATCAAATGGCCTACAGGGCAGTAACGTGGACAGCGTAACGACATCGTCGGACATCTACCTTTATCGTGTTCACTGCTCCTCGTGTCATACAACTCATCAGTTGGTCTCACGAGACTAAGTAAACCACGTTTCAGCCCTCAAGTCTAGAATTTAAATGGCCGGCAGTCGAACACGGGCCCCCGGATAAAGGCTGGGGCTGGTTAAAAATGATTTCATGCCAACGTTATTGTCCCCCTCCGTAGCGTAACGATTAGTATTATTAGCTGAATTCCTTGGTGGCCCGGGTTCGATTCCCGGTACTGCTAGAAATTTAAAAAGTCAGGAGGATTGGTGCGTGTTCGAGATAGTTCATGCAGCTCATCTCCATTGGGGGTGTGCCTGAAAAGAACTACACCATCTCGGAACGAGGATACGAGTTTACTTACCAATGTTATTTAAATAACGTCCATTTTAAGTGCTAGTGATCATTTCAGACGCGAGGGTGTTGGAATTTCGTCCTGGAGAAGTTCTTTAACTTATTATTATTATTATTATTATTATTATTATTATTATTATTATTATTATTATTATTATTATTATTATCGTGATGGTCGTATAATACACTGACGGTATCCCCTGCCTTTAGTCAAAGGCGACTAAATGAAGACCGAATGTCTCCCGGTATAAAGAAGTAAACCAAGTAAACCAAGCGCCAACGATCTCTTCGAGGAGCGGATGAGTGGACAGAAGTAGGGCTTCATTGTCCTTGGAAAGAGAAATTGTTCCTAAAGGCAAAGGAACCACTGTAGATGGTCAGAATGGAATGAAAAACTATTGCATTAAAGATCAATATTTCTATTTCCAGTCTATGCAACGAGAAAATAGGTCAGTAACATCATCTTCTGTAGGAAGTACCAAGCGGAAGATCTGCTGTCTTTCCATCACGGTGAGTGGATGATCCTGCTGTAGGACAATGGTCAGCGAATGAAACATCAGAAGAGGATTATTGCTGGTGAAGAAAGCGACAGAAGACCACATCGCTATAATGCCTAGTAAATGTCATTAAGCGAATTCATCACTGGAATAAGTAGCCCACAAGTACGGAGACCGACAATTATGTTGATAGTCGGGCCCGGTAGGTGAAGCAGCAAGGCTTCCCAGTTCGTCAATATCGCTACATGGAATGTAAAGACAATGCTAAGACCTGGAAAGCTGGACAAATTATGAAAATAAAGGCATAAAGATACGACCTGGAGTGGCCCCACGATCAGAGCAACAATTGCCGAGTTGTACATTCTGGACCCTTGAAAGATCTAGAAGATGTAGCAATAGTCCCAGATAAGGAAACTGTTTCGGCTCTCAATGTTCTGTATGTCAAGATAATAAGCTACAGGATGCTGGCAATACGATTGAACTTCCTGCCTGTTGACACTGTAATTGTTCACCGCTACACATTGGGAGGGTAAGGGTACCAGATCCATTAGAGACTATACCTTGACCGAATTCGAATTCAGGAAATCCGTTAGGAATGTACGGGTTTTCCTTTTTATTAGATGATGCAAACCACTACCTGATCTGTAGTGAACTAAGGATTATATGCCCACATCTAAAAGCTCGATGGGGATGTCGAACACATGTACAAAGAACTAGATAATTTCATTCAAGAACATACTAGAAGCAGAAATAATGTCATTAAAACGGGTGAATGGAATGAAATAGAGCGAGAGAACACCCCAAGCAATGTCACTGGACGGAATGGTCTGGGCACTAGGAATACTAGAGATCACCGGCTGGTGAATTTCTGTAAAGAACAAGGCTATGTCATATCCAACACATTATACAAAGTTCCTAACCAACGTCTGTACACATGGATTAGTTCTGGAGACCGCCAACAGCAGAAGATAGATTTTATCCCGGGGAAACGCTGATACAGGAACCAAATTAAGAAGTGTATGGTTCAGCCTGTTGCCGATGTAAATACGGATCACAATCTCGTGAGAATGAAGATGTGGTTAAGGTGGAGGACTTCAAGAAAACAGCAAAAAGATCTAAATGGACAGTCTATTCTCTCAAACTTGGGACAAAATGACAGTATTTAGAAGAAGCTGAAAATCAAAGGATTGTAGAAGAGGTGGGAATGAAAACACCAGCCACTGTCGAATGGTTAATTATTAAAAACTCCATTACACAGGCAGCTATTGATATGCTAGGATATCAGGTTCGTAAATCCTAAACGATCATGGATCACATCTCGTCTAAAATTGAGAAGAGAAGAAAATGGAAGATGCGTAACAGAGAAGAAGCTCACCGGCTGTATAGACAACTCCAGGTGGATACACTGGGAACGCAGAAAAGGTATGGAACATTTCTTCTTTGGACAATGGGAAGAAATATAGGAAAATCGAAAAGCAAGGACAGATCTCTCAAGCACTTAAAAGAGGTAAGAAAAATTTCCTGTCTCCAAGTAAAAAATTAACATAGTTCTCCATGACGATAATAATTTTCTCAATTATGAAGAATTAAATCAGCACTGGAAGTGGTATATAACAAAATTAAGAATTTAAATATCCATAAGACCACACGTCCTACTTAGCGAACCATGGGCAACGGCCGAGTGGCCTAGCAAGTGGTCCTGCGAGTCGGGATACCAGTTGCTACGGAATGGGAGTGGGCATCTTGGACATATTCTGAGTCATACCCTCCTTGTACTCAGGCAGCTAGGACTATATAATCCACCGGGTTCCCTAACTCGTTAGAGGAGAGATCCGCACTATGACTATGTGTATGTCAGATAGCATTGTGCTTCACAGAATTGACTGAGCTCAGAACATATTAAGCAAGCCTCGGACCTATGGGGGTAACGGAGTCCCACTCCCATTTGAAAGGCGAGAGACTTCTTAGAAACAACTTGGCGAATGAAATGGAATACAAAGGGGAGCTATCAATATTAATAGGGCTTATCGAAGAAAGAAAGAAAGAAAGAAAGAAAGAAAGAAAGAAAGAAAGAAAGAAAGAAAGAAAGAAAGAAAGAAAGAGAGAAAGTAGAACTGGCTGAGGCAGCAAAGAGGATGTGACTGGATGTGCTAGGAGTAAATGATATTCGGGTAGGGGTTTTTTTCGTGTGGCTATTTCTAGCCGAGTGCAGCCTTTGTAAGGCAGACCCTCCGATGAGGGTGGGTGGCATCTGCCATGTGCAGGTAACTGCGTGTTATTGTGGTGGAGGACGAGAATTGGCTCAGTGCATTCACCATGTGAGGGTGCAGATGAGGATTAAGTTGACAAGTTTTATGAAGCAATGAGTGACATCGTGGTCAGGGTCAACAGCTAGGATAGTGCTAATGGGAGATTTCAGTGCGAGAGTTGGAAATAGAACTGAACGATACGAAAGGGTGATTGTTAAATGTGGGGAAGATACAGAAGCTAATGGGAATGGGTAGCGTTTGCTGGACTTCTGTGCTAGTATGGGTTTAGCAGTTACGAATTCATTCTTCAAGCATAAGTCTATTCACCGCTACACATGGGAGGATAGGGGTATCGGATCCATAATAGACTATATCTTGACCGACTTCGAATTCAGGAAATCCGTTAGGAATGTACGGGGTTTCCGTTTTCTTAGATGATGCAAACCACTATCTGATCTGTAGTAAACTAAGTATCTCTAGGACTAGGACAGAGAAAGTGACATCTCTCTGTAAACGAATAAGGATAGAAAATCTCCAGGACAAGGAAATTAGACAGAAGTACATGGATATGATTAGTGAGAAGTTCCGAACAGTGGACACTAAGCAGGTTCAAGACACAGAAAGAGAATGGGTGGCATACAGGAATGCTGAACTAGAAACAGTAAGGGGATGCCTAGGAACAAGCGTGGGAAAAAGCGAACACTTCGTGGAAGCATGAAGTGAGAGCAACTTGTAAACGTAAAAAGAAGGCTTATCAGAAATTGCTCCAAACAAGAGCTCATGCAGACAGGGAATCGTACGTAGATGAAAGAAACAGAGCGACACAAATTGTTGTTGAATCCAAAAAGAAGTCGTGGGAAGATTTTGGTAATAACCTGGAAATAAAGAATCTTAGGAAGGGAGGGAAAAAGGAAATAAAAAGTGTTTTGGGTAATTCAGATGAGCTCAAACTAGATCCCAGGGATCACTGAACAGTTGAAGGGAATATTTTGAAAACTTCTCAACGTAAAAGGAAATCTTCATGCTGGTGTCGCGAACAACCGAGCTCATGCAGAGGAAGAAAATGATGTTGGTGAAATTACGCTTGAGGAAGTGGAAACGATGTAAATAAACTCCATTGTCATAAAGCAGCGGAAATAGATGAAATTAGACCTGAAATGTGAAGTATAGTGCGAATACAGGGATGAAATGACTTTATAGAGTAGTACCTAATATTAGCATGGAGTGCTGGTAAGGTACCTTCAGATTGGACAAAAGCATTAATTTCACCCCGTATATAAGCAAGGGAACAGGAAGGATTGCAACAACTATCGAGGTATCTAATTGATTAGTATACGAAGCAAAGTATTCACTGGCATCGTGGAAGGGTGGGTGCGATCAATAGTTGAAAGGAAGATGGATGAAAACCAGTGTGGTTTCAGACGACAGTGGGGCTGTCAGCATCAGATTTTCAGTATGCGCCAGGTAATTGAAAAATGCTACGAGGAATAGACAGTTGTGTTTATGTTTCATAGATCTAGACAAAGCACATAGCAGGGTACCGAGGGAAAAGTTGTTCGCCATACTGGGGGACTATGCGATTAAGGGTAGATTATTAAAATCAATCAAAGACATTTATGTTGAAAATTGGGCTGCAGTGAGAATTGATGGTAGAATGAGTTCTTGGTTCTGTGTACTTACAGGGGTTAGACATGGCTCATCTGCTGAAAGGTATAAAGTGGCAGGGAGGGATTCAGTTAGGTGGAAATGTAGTAAGCAGTCTGGCCTATGCTGACGACTTGGTTTTAATGGCAGATTGTGCCGAAAGCCTGCAGTCTAATATCTTGGAACTAGATAATAGGTGCAATGTGTATGGTATGAAAATGAGCTTTTCGAAGACTATATTGATATCATTAGGTAAGAAATCCAAGAGAAATGAATGTCAGATTGATTATACAAAGCTGGAACATATGATAATTTCAAGTATTTAGGATGTGTGTTTTCCCAGGATGGTAATATAGTAAGTGGGATTGAATCAAGGTGCAGTAAAGCTAATGCAGTGAGCTGGCAGTTGCAATCAACAGTATTCTG
This sequence comes from Anabrus simplex, assembly GCF_040414725.1. Taxonomy (NCBI): domain Eukaryota; kingdom Metazoa; phylum Arthropoda; class Insecta; order Orthoptera; family Tettigoniidae; genus Anabrus; species Anabrus simplex. The sequence continues at coordinate 216,067,809 of NC_090270.1, read as the reverse complement.
TAAGAAGGAAGTCAGCTCCCGTACAAAAATATCTTTACAACGGTCTGTTTTCAGACCAACTTTGCTTTACGGGAGCGAACACAGGGTGGACTCAGGATATCTTATTCATAAGTTAGAAGTAGCAGACATGAAAGTAGCGCAGTTTATTGCTGGTACAAACAGGTGGAACAATGACAGGAAGGTACTTGGAATGAGGAGATAAAGGCTAAGTTAGGAATGAACTCGATGGATGGAGCTGTACGCATAAACCGGCTTCGGTAATGGGGCCATGTGAGGCGAATGGAGGAGGATAGGTTACCTAGTAGAATAATGGACTCTGTTATGGAGAGTAAGAGAAGTAAAGGGAGACAGAGACGACGATGGTTAAACTCAGCTAGTTAGCAATGTCTATGATGCACCAACTAAAATATGACGTCATCAAAGTCCTGGCCCTAATGATTGATTGAATACTATATCTTTTCTCGTAATTAGGAGCAGGGTGAAATAATCCTTTTTCCGTTCAGATATCCTAACCTAACCCAACCCCATGGCACTACAGCTCTGAAGGGCCTTAGCCTACCAAGCGACCGTTGCTCAGCCCGATGGCCTGCAGATTGCGAGGTGTCGTGTGGTCAGCACGACGAATCCTCTCGGCCGTTATTCTTGGCTATCTAGACCGGGGCCGCTATCCCATCGTCTGTTAGCTCTTCAATTCTAATCACGTAGGCTGAGTGGACCTCGAAACAGCCCTCAGATCCAGCTAAAAATCCCTGACCCGGTTGGGAATCGAACCCGGGGTCTTCGGGTAAGAGGCAGGCACGCTACCCGTACACCACGGGGCCGGCTGGTCAGATAACCCTCCTAGGAATATTCCCACATTATGAGAGAAGATACAGTCATATTTGTGTCCTTGCTGCGACCTGTGGCATCAACATGTTCGACAGACATCAGGAGACGTGGGGGTGCACATTTTGAATACTTGCTGTACCTACATTGCGTCGTTACTCTGCATGTTATAATGCTGTATCTTGATGTTCAGAACTAGTTTGTAATTTCAGTACTGTTTGTTTTGCCACACACTGTATTACAATGGACTCAAAATATGACACTACAGAATAAATGGTGAGACTGGAACACATTCTAATTCCATTTAACATATTTCATTATGATATTAGCTTCCTCTGTGGACCAGCAGTAGAGTGTCGGCCATCCTTCAAATCTGACAGAGGTAGTGGGATTTTTGTAGGGCAGAGAATGGTCCATTCGGCACTCCATATCGTGTGTCGGTATACAAAATATCTCCTGCTGATACATTTGGCGTTTGTCTGACAAAAAGAAATGAATTAAAACTATGCCACTATGCCATAGATCGCTCGAGTTCCTCTTTCTTCGCCATCTAGTAGAGTAAAACAGAACGCCTAAATTGACACGCAGACTGTCTAAATGGCGTCAAATTAAAATAAAATGTCTGCACACAGTATCTGAGACCATATGATTATAGGATAATAATAATAATAATAATAATTATTATTATTATTATTATTATTATTATTATTATTATTATTATTATTATTATTATTTATTTATTTATTTATTTATTTATTATCGTTCCGGCCACCTATGGACCACGTTTTACAGTCTTTACGTTATTTTTCACCAGTCCTGACTTCACATTCTGCCAGTACTTCTTCATCCTTGCACTGACTTCTTTCTTCTGTTCTTCTGTGTAGGTTCTCTTCTTCTTCTTCACAAGTTCTTCCCCAGTCTCCTGGAAACCCTTGAACTCCTTCACTTTTTGTCTAAATTTGTTTCTGTCCAGTACGTCATCTTTTTCTACTCCTATCCTGGCCAGGTCGGTCCTTACTTCCCGAAACCATTTTGGTTCCGTCTTCCTTAGACTGAAGAAGCTGAAAATCCTTTTTGTCAGTCGGTTGGTGTCCATTCTCTGTAGATGTCCATAAAATTGAAGCTTTCGCTTTTTCATCAGTACGACGACTTCCTCTGTCTTCTGGTATAGTTCTTTGTTGGGTCTAAGTCTCCTCTCCCCACCTTTCATTTTCGCGCCCAAGATTTCCGGAGCATTTTCCTCTCTTTCTTTCTGATGTTCTCTAGGTCTCCCTTTCCAATCATGTCCAATGTTTCTGCTGCGTATAAGCATTCAGGTCTGATGACTGTGTCCAGATGTCTTAATTTGGCTCCATATGACAAAGCTTTCTTGTTGTAGGTGTCTCTAGTGAGCTGATACGCTGTTTCCATTTTTCTCGCTTGTTCTATCAGAGCTAGCTTCTCTGATCCATTCTCTTGAACTATTTCTCCAAGATACTTGAAGCTCTTTACTCTTTTGACTTTCCCCTCTTTCAACTTTAACATTTGGGGAGCCTCTTTGATGTTGGTCATAAATTCAGTCTTACTGTATGATATTTGCAGTCCAGTCATTTCTGCTATGCTATGGAGTTGTTCCACTCTTTTCTTTGCTATTTCTATCTCACTGGCAAAGACTGCGATATCATCAGCATAATGCCAAGCAGTCTATCCGTATAGCACCTGCCCCTCTTCCAATACGGAATGCTTCTTTGAATAATAATAATAATAATAATAATAATAATAATAATAATAATAATAATAATAATAATAATAATAATTAGCTGCAGTCGCTTAAGTGCGGCCAGTATCCAGTATTCGGGAGATAGTAGTTTCGAACCCCACTGTCGGCAGCCCTGAAGATGGTTTTCCGTGGTTTCCTATTTTCGCACCAGGCAAATGCTGGGGCTGTACCTTAAGGCCACGGCCGCTTCCTTCCCACACAACAGAAAATGTTGTTAGCCGGCCCCATGGTGTGGGGGTAGCATGTCTGTCTCTCACCTGGAGGTCATGGATTCGATTCCCGGCCGGTCCAGTGATTTATTTCTTAGTCTCATACGCCAGGCAGCGGACCCGGAAAAAAAATTAAGCAATACAGCTGAAGAAGTCGTCATACTGGCAAAGTGTCACTGCAATAACTACATGCCATTCGACTGGCCAACAGTCGCTCTGGCAGGCAAAGGCCCTAGTGGGCTTCGCACCACAGGTTTGTTTTTGTTAATTTTAATAATATATTTTTTAAAGTATATTCTTCTAATATTTTGAGTGTATTGATCGTCCTTTTCAGGTCACATATTCATGTTTTTTGTTTTTTAACACGAATTTATTATGCATTATAAATGACAAACGTAAGAGAGAAGGAAGTAAAGATATCCTGCTGTCGTTGGATCAGGCAAGTATCTCCCACGGCTCCAGCGATGCTGCTATCGCTTCCGGCTCTTTGGGAAATAAAAGAGAGAATGAATCTCGGTAGGCACAAGACCTCGCTTCACAAATCGCCTCAAGAATAACAAGAAATATCTGTCAAACCGCAGGCAGCACGCCATCTCCTAATTCCAGCAATACTCAGACATCAAAATTAAGTTTAAATGGTAGAAATATTTCATACCATAACAATTATCTCCATTTTAACTGCAAATTTTACGGGCTCAGTTCTTAGTTGGGAAACATATTAAGGTTGTACTTAAAAGTGCCTCTTTTGTTCGTACTTAACTCTGTCTGGTGACATCTGAAATAAAAGTAAGTTTTATGTCGAAAAACTTACAAAAATAACCGTCTAATAAGGTTGTTAGTGGTATTCTGAAGGATAAAGAACAGTAATAGATAACAAGTGGAACTACCCAAGGTTCTTAGTCTTTGTTCGAATGTGAGATAGTATCTACCACGCTGCATTCGTTGGACTGTTCACTGTATTGAGTGGATTAGATAGAAGAGCGTTGGTTTTGTGAACCGAAATTAGCGGGATCAGAGATAGATAGGTAGATAGATAGATAGATAGATTTATCATCAACTGGTTATTTACGCAATTGTAGACGATTCAATAAAACATAATATACAACACATACACCATCCTCCTCTGCGAACCATGTGACCTTGCCGCGGTGGGGAGGCTTGCGTGTCCCAATGATGCAGATAGCCGAGCCGCATGTGCAACCATATCGGATGGGTATCTGTTGAGAGACCAGACTAACGAATGGTTCATCGAAAGGGCGGTAGCAGCCTTTCGGTAGTTGCAAGGGCGGCAGTCTGGATGATCGACTGATACGGCCTTGTAATAATACTCAACATGGCTTAGCTGTGTTGATACTGCTACACGGCTGAAAGCAACGGGAAACTACAGCCGTAACTAACTCCCGAGGACATGCAGCTCTCTCTGTATGAATGATGTACTGATGATGGCTTCCTCCCGGGTAAAATATTCCGGAGGTAAACTAGTCCCCCATTCGGATCTCCGGGTGGGGACTACACGAGAGGGGGCGATCATCAGGAAGATGGATACTGACATTCTGCGAGTCGGAGCGTGGAATGTTAGAAGTTTGAATCATTGTGGTAGGTTAGAGAATCTGAAAAGGGAGATGGATAGGCTAAAGTTAGATGTAGTTGGCATAAGTGAAGTACGTTGGCAGGAAGAACAAGATTTTTGGTCAGGCGACTACCGAATTATCAACACAAAATCAAACAGAGGAAATGCAGGAGTTGGTTTAATAATGAATAAGAAAATAGGGCAGCGGGTAAGCTACTACGACCAGCATAGTGAAAGAATTATTGTCGTCAATATAGACACAAAACCAATGCCCACCACAATAGTGCAGGTCTATATGCCTACTAGTTCAGCGGATGATGAAGAAATCGAAAGAATATATGAGGAGATAGAAGATTTAATACAATATGTAAAAGGTGACGAGAATCTAATTGTGATGGGAGACTGGAATGCAGTGGTAGGCCAAGGAAGAGAAGGTAGTACAGTAGGAGAATTTGGATTGGGACGAAGGAACGAAAGAGGAAGTCGTCTGGTTGAATTCTGCACTGATCATAATTTAGTCCTTGCCAATACTTGGTTCAAACACCACACACGACGGCTGTATACGTGGACGAGACCTGGAGACACTGGAAGGTATCAAATAGACTTCATTATGATTAGGCAGAGATTCAGAAACCAGGTGTTGGATTGCAAAACTTTCCCAGGAGCAGACGTGGACTCTGACCACAACTTGTTGGTCATGAAATGCCATCTGAAGTTGAAGAAATTGAAGAAAGGAAAGAATGCAAAAAGATGGGATCTAGACAAGTTGAAAGAAAAGAATGTGAGGGATTGTTTCAAGGAACATGTTGCACAAGGACTAAATGAAAAGGCTGAAGGAAACACTATAGAGGAAGAGTGGAGAGTCATGAAAAATGAAGTCAGTAGGGCTGCTGAAGAAATGTTAGGAAGGAAGAAAAGATCAACTAAGAATCAGTGGATAACTCAGGAGATACTAGACCTGATTGATGAACGACGAAAATACAAGAATGCTAGAAATGAAGAGGGCAGAAAAGAATACAGGCGATTAAAGAATGAAGTGGATAGAAAGTGCAAGGCAGCTAAGGAAGAATGGCTGAAGGAGAAATGCAAGGATGTCGAAGGCTGTATGGTCCTGGGAAAGGTAGATGCTGCATACAGGAAAATCAAGGAAACCTTTGGAGAAAGGAAATCTAGGTGTATGAATATTAAGAGCTCAGATGGAAAGCCACTTTTAGGGAAAGAAGACAAAGCAGAAAGATGGCAGGAGCATATCCAACAGTTGTATCAAGGTAAAGATGTAGATAATTTGGTTCTGGAACATGAAGAGGCTGTTGATGCTGATGAAAAGGGAGACCCAATTTTGAGGTCAGAGTTTGACAGAGCTGTGAGTGACCTCAATAGGAACAAGGCACCTGGAATTGATGACATTCCCTCTGAATTACTGACTGCCTTAGGAGAAACCAGCATGGCAAGGTTATTTCATTTAGTCTGCAAGATGTGTGAGACAGGAGAAGTCCCATCCGATTTTCAGCAGAATGTTGTTATACCTATTCCCAAGAAAGCCGGTGCTGACAGGTGTGAAAACTACCGCACCATTAGTTTAGTATCTCATGCCTGCAAAATTTTAACACGTATTATTTACAGAAGAATGGAAAAACAAGTTGAAGCTGAGTTGGGAGAAGATCAATTTGGCTTCAGAAGAAATGTAGGAACACGTGAAGCTATCCTGACTTTACGTCTGATCTTAGAGGATCGAATCAAGAAGGACAAGCCCACGTACATGGCATTTGTAGATCTAGAAAAGGCATTCGATAATGTTGATTGGACCAAGCTATTTATGATTCTGAAGATGATAGGGATCAGATACCGAGAACGAAGAATTATCTACAATCTGTATAAAAATCAGTCTGCAGTGATAAGAATCGAGGGCTTTGAAAAAGAAGCAGCAATCCAGAAAGGAGTGAGGCAAGGCTGCAGTTTGTCCCCTCTCCTTTTCAATGTTTACATAGAACAGGCAGTAAAGGAAATCAAAGAGAAATTTGGAAAGGGAATCACAGTCCAAGGAGAGGAAATCAAAACCTTGAGATTTGCCTATGATATTGTTATTTTATCTGAGACTGCAGAAGATCTCGAGAAGTTGCTGAATGGTATGGATGAAGTCTTGGGTAAGGAGTACAAGATGAAAATAAATAAGTCCAAAACAAAAGTAATGGAGTGCAGTCGAACGAAGGCAGGTGATGCAGGAAATATTAGATTAGGAAATGAAGTCTTAAAGGAAGTAGATGAATATTGTTACTTGGGTAGTAAAATAACTAACGATGGCAGAAGTAAGGAGGACATAAAATGCAGACTAGCACAAGCAAGGAAGAGCTTTCTTAAGAAAAGAAATTTGCTCACTTCAAACATTGATATCGGAATTAGAAAGATGTTTTTGAAGACTTTTGTGTGGAGCGTGGCATTGTATGGAAGTGAAACATGGACGATAACTGGCTCAGAAAGAAAGCGAATAGAAGCTTTTGAAATGTGGTGTTACAGAAGAATGCTGAAGGTGAGATGGATAGATCGAATCACGAATGAAGAGATACTGAATCGAATTGGTGAGAGGAGATCGATTTGGCTAAATTTGACGAGAAGAAGAGATAGAATGATAGGACACATCTTAAGACACCCAGGACTTGTTCAGTTGGTTTTTGAAGGAAGTGTAGGGGGTAAGAACGGTAGGGGTAGACCAAGATATGAATATGACAAGCAGATTAGAGCAGATGTAGGATGCAATAGTTACGTAGAAATGAAAAGGTTAGCACAGGATAGGGTGGCATGGAGGGCTGCATCAAACCAGTCTATGGACTGATGACTCAAACAACAACACCATAAATAAAACTAATTTCTTAAAATAATTACCAAATTCAAACTAAATCTAGAGATGTTCGTGGGTATAAACATATTTACAACATCTTTAATAAATACATAAACAAACAAAAACGAATCTCCTTAAACAGTTGTCATGATTAAACTAAATCTGATGAAGATAATGCTTGTTGTTTAAAGGGGCCTAACATCTAGGTAATCGGCTCCTAATGGCACTAAATGAGACGAAATGTAAGGACAATTAAAAATCCAGAATCCTCCGCTGACCAGAATTCAAAACGTGAGGACGAAGAATGAATGGTAAACTAAATCTAGAGACATTTGAATACAAATAATTCTGTGTCTTGGTTCTAAAAGGGCCAATGTGATTCTTTTTATCGAAATTGAGATAATAACTGATACGAACGCGTTTTATCCTGGCTTGCAACATGTTAAAAGGGCTAATGTCTCTGTTAAGTACTAAATGAACAGTTAACATTTAATTAAATAAGCTCTTGCCAATAATGTTAGATTACAAATAACGATTAGAGACCTGGCAATTTTTGAAGAATACGATAGAAAAAATTAGCGTCTAAGAAGATGACTTCCACAAAGAAAGTATAAAATTATTTAAAGTTAGTTGTTGAAAAAAATAATTGAAAACTATAAACAAAACTTCAAATGCTCATAGCTCAAAAACAGGTTTTTTGATATTGGCCCTTTTAGAACCAAGCCACAGAATTATGTATTTTACAGAGAGGACCTTACACTCTTGAGGTCGTTAGGGCACGTATAATTTTAGACGGGGTTGAGTGAAAAAGGTCCACTGAATCATCCACCTCATTCAATAAGTTTAATGCTCTCAGCAGCCATGAGTTTGCACGAGCCACATTTCTCACTTCAGGCAAACGGAAAACATACCCTTGCCTAGTATTGCGGCGAGGAACATGGAATGGAATCAACGTGCTCAAACACGCAAGTCTCACCTTGGTGTAATCACCAGCACGTAAAATAATTCCTTAGAGACAACACCTCGATGTCTCTGAAAACCGTAAAATAACAAAGGCACTTCAAAAGTTATGGTAAAAATAGCTCGCACAAAGAAACTTTATTTTGTAGACAGATACAAGGATACACAATAGTAGGTCACTGATACGAGTTGCTATTCACCATAGTCACCATTCTTGTTGTCCAACCCAAACACCAAGGCATCGATGCCGACATGGAAGAAATCTGCGTCCAGTCCCGGAAGCCACGCCATGACGGCTTGCTGAACGATCGGATCGTAGTTGAATCGCAGGAGAGTCGGAAAGCCCTATCTTGATAAGGTTAATTTGACAGAAGAGATGCCCCGTTATCTCAGGAAGTATTAAGTTTGGAGCTTCGATACTTTTACTACTTGTATTTACACCCTTTCTATAAGTACTGAACCAGGATGGAATGGTTGGAGCAAACTATTGTAAAGTCATGAATTTGTTTAATAAGTTCCAAATTTTTGACAAAAAAATGTCATTAAAAATGAATGTAAATCAGGAACTATACATGTGAAGTGCTTTTATCTGCTTCAGTAGCTGTATCATGGCACAAGGTGACTGACTCTCTGCAAACAATGAACTGCCTGTCCGGGGTAGTTTGAGATATTGGGTCAAACATGTGAAAAAAGTCATTTTTCAGAATATGAGTTCAAAGTAAAACAGAATGTTCACTCGCACATTTACCCCCACAGTACCTAAAATCCAACTCTATTTAATCGAAACTATTGAAATGTTTGTTATGACAGTGTCGGAAAACTCTGCGCATAACATTCAGGAATAGAACAGTGAAAACCACAGCCTTCTAGATCAAAGAGTTCCAGATATTTATATTTTCAAAAAGAAACATATCTAGGTTGCCCAATTTGACACTTGTGCACTGATATTTTAAAATATTTCTTTACAATACTTTCATGTGGCGTATTAAAATAAATAATAAAATAAATAAATAATTGAATGAGGCAACATTTGGAAAAAGTTTTCTTCAATGGAGATAGAAATCAGTGGGTATCCAGGTCGGAGCTGTAAGGAGGATGGTCCAGATAGTCGATGTCCTCAACAGAAGAGCGACACTGAATGTTGCCAGTTACTACGACACACTGGAGTGTTTATGGGTTACAATTCGCAGAAAACGACTTGGACTTCTCTCAACAGGCGTCGTGTTGCTGCATGACAACGCCTGACCACACGCAGCCAACAACATGCGTGAATTATTACGGCGCTTCCAGTGGGAGGTACTGAACCATCGTCCCTACAACCATGACCTGGCACCCATTGATTTCCATTACTTCGGACCGTTGAAGAAGCAACTGGGTTGTAAGCGATTCAACGACGATACGTTCGTCCAGCATATCGTCATGGAATGGCTTCAGGGACTGGACGCATATTTCTTCCATGCTGGCATGGATGCTTTGGTGTACCGTTGAAGCAAGTGCTTGTACAAGAATGGTGAATATGTTGAACAATATTGCGTCAATGTCCTTATATTGTGTATCTTTATATCTGCCGGTAAAGAAACGTTTTTCCGCGCGAGGTGGTGTTACCTTACTTTTTAACATACCTTTTAATTAACGAGAAGAAAAATCCATAACATAATTATCACTTTATCAAGTAACCTGAATTACTGGGGACCTGCTATAGGCTAAGGAGAACGCAATTCATGTTCCCTAAATGTGACCGAGCTTTGTGCAATCTCTTCTTTTAAGTGCGGCCAGTATCCAGTAATCGGGAGGTAGTGGGTTCGAGCCCCACTATCGGCAGCCCTGAAGATGGTTTTCCGTGGTTTCCCATTTTCACACCAGACAAATGCCGGAGCTGTACCTTAATTAAGGCCACGGCCGCTTCCTTCCATTTCCTAGGCCTTTCCTATCCCATCGTCGCCATAAGACATATCTGTGTCGGTGCGACGTAAAGGAAATAGGAAAAAAAAATCTCTTCTTTGGCACAAGGGAACCTGGTACTCTGAGAGGTGCCTTGAAAAATCAAAAATTCCAAAAGTTCCCCGAAGGAGGCAACCTGGGGAAGGGGGTCGGCAGTTGAAATCGGGGCTCAGAAGAACAGCATAAATACGAAAATATTTTTTAAAAAAAATTCTTCATTCACTGGTAACTCTTTTCTTAAAAGCGATGGTGTATAGGTTTTCATGGACGTGAAAGCTTCCTAAAAGTTCAAATTAAGTTTTATAATCAAACCCTGAGAAGGTGTTTGAGGGAAATTTTCGATGGTTGACTATAGGGGAGGGACCATGGCGGCCGCGTTTCGAATTCCGGCCAATGATGTGAGATTTTTAAAGATTTACGTCCTTGAGGTTCGGATTCCAGGTAAAACGGGAGGTCTTCCGGGATGATTACGATATCAAGAGTCACATAAAAAATATATAGCTTGCTTAGCTAAGAATGCAATATATATTAAAAACTTCATTCAGCTGAATTATGAATAATAAGCGTCGTTGCTCTCCCGATGAGTACGTCAGGATTAAACCAGGTGCATAGTATAAAGTACATTGAAGCCATACATTTAGGAACAACACATGTGGGCTGTCATGTATTGACACTTAACAATTACACATAATTATGTTGATTAAATCTGTAAGAATGAAATTAATTGGTAGTTGCATAAACAACAACTTTCTGAAAAAGGATAAGATGATACTGTGTACTGCTGCTGCTCAACATTTTATTAAAGTTTTGTGGACTCATGTTTTTATTGCAAGATGGATATTTTGGTATGTAATTTTACGCCATTAATGTATCTATCTTACAAAGAAACTATATCATTATTATTATTTAGCTATTGAAAATTTCTTAAGAGTAGCTGTTTACAAAATTTTATTTTGTATTGGAGTATAATTGGAAATTTTGCATAATAATGTTAAATTAATAGATATGGTAAAGCAAGAGTACGGCAGGTTTGCGTTTCGATTACATGCATAGTATTCAGATTCCAAAGATACCTGTCCAGCAAGCATTTTATCTACACCATCTCACCATTAATATATATTGCGTCACAGACCTGAAGAATAATAAGTCAAAATTTTGTGTATGCGTCGAAGGTACTGCCCACAAGGGACTCAATGAAGTAATTGAAGTTTGCTCTTTTTTATTGATATCAAAATAGCCGTACCAGAATATGTTACAGAACTGAACTTTTTTTTTCTGATGGATGTTCTACTCAGAATAAGAATACCGAGCTCGATAGCTGCAGTCGCTTAAGTGCGGCCAGTATCCAGTATTCGGGAGATAGTAGGTTCGAATCCCACTGTCGGCACCCCTGAAAATGGTTTTCCGTGGTTTCCCATTTTCACACCAGGCAAATGCTGGGGTTGTACCTTAATTAAGGCCACGGCCGCTTCCTTCCCACTCCTAGCCCTTTCCTGTCCCATCGTCGCCATAAGACCTATCTGTGTCGGTGCGACGTAAAGCAACTAGCAAAAAAAAGAAGAATAATAATACAGTTATCAAAGTAATCAACCTTCTCATAAGTAACGGCATCTATTTTATGCATGGATATTCGTATCCACCATGTGACCGTACATTTGTTGCTGTTATAATGTTAACACAAAGGAAAGGCAGAATATATCGTGCGGATACATCCATTTTAAACAGAAGGACTCGTGTGTTTCTTTTTTGTCAAGACATGCATTTAACATTTAAGAATGCTGAACTCCCATTAGTGCGTCAATGTCCTTATATTGTGTACCTTTATATCTGCCGGTAAAGAAACGTTTTTCCGCACGAGGTGGTGTTACCTTACTTTTTAACATACCTTTTAATTAACGAGAAGGAAAAACAATAACATAATTATCATTTTATCAACTAACCTGAATTATTGGGGACCTGTTATAGGCTAAGGAGAGCGCAATTCATGTTCCCCAAATGTGACCGAGCTTTGTGTAATCTCTTCTTTTAAGTGCAGCCAGTATCCACTAATCGGGATATAGTGGTTTCGAACCCCCCTGTCGGCAACCCTGAAGATGGTTTTCCGTTGATTCCCATTATCACACCAGGCAAATGCTGGGCCTGTACCTTATTAAGGCCACGGCCAATTCCTTCCCAGTCCTAGCCATTTCCTCTCGGATCGTCGCCATAAGACTTGTCTGCGTCGGTGCGACGTAAAGCTCATTGTAAAGAATATATACCTATATAGGCTATATACCCTACTGAATGTATTTACTTCATCTAACTTGATAAACGCTACGGACCTTGTTCACCTGTTTATTAATATTATTACGCAACACCGTGCATTCCAATGTATATTTATTGTTGAAATTTCTTCAAACTCACTGCGTTTTGTACGCGCCGGGAAGAGCACGGGCAGATATTCCATCTCTTCATCTGAAAGTTTAGAATCATAACTTCGGTAGCAAGGTATGGATAATTTAATAATAATGATAATAATAATAATAATAATAATAATAATAATAATAATATTATATGGCGCGTGGCCTCCGGAGAGGCCTAGTGCAGGTCTTCCGAGTTGACGCATATAGGCGACCTGCGCGGCTATGAGAATGGGGTCCTACCTAAAATGAATTATAATGCTGAAGAAGGCACAAACACCCAGGCCCTGAGCCAGAGGAATTAACTAATGAAATTTAAAATCCTCGACTCGATCGTGAATCGAACCCGAGCCCCCTTTGACCAGGAGCCAGCATGCTGACCATTTAACCACGAAGCCGGACAATAATAATAATAATAATAATAATAATAATAATAATAATAATAATAATAAAATCCACATCCCAGGTCCACGAGTTCGGACAAGTTTGAGGGATTGAAATGGGGTGTGTTCAGTCTCGGTTAGCGAGAGAAGTGGGTTAAAATATATCGCTTTAGGCTAACATAAAAGTGGTTTTCCGACGTTTCCCACTTAACTCCATGTGAATGACAGGGTACTATCGAGCATTCAAAAATACCCATGGCGCAACAGCCCCGAAGGGCGTTGGCCTACTAAGCGACCGCCACTAAGCACGAAGGCCTGCAGATTGCGAGCTGTCATGTGATCAGCACGACGAGACCTCTCGGCCGGTATTCATGGCTTACTAGATCGGGGCTGCCATCTCACCGTCAAGTAGCTCCTCAATTGTAATACGTAGGCTGAGTAAACCTTGAATCAGCCCACAGAATCAGGTAAAAATCCCTGACCTGGCCGGAATCGTACCCGCGGTCTTCGGGCACGAGGCAGGCACGCTACCCCTACACCGTAGGGCTGCCTCGCTATCGAACATACAGACCCTTTTCAATCCCAATCCCACTTACAAAATATACACCCAGTACAGACGTCGCATCGATAACGAGTATCACAAACGTCTTCGCTTAGACTAAGTACAAGGAGACCGTAATTGTATTGTGCTAAGATCCTCGCATGAAATCAAGACGGCGAAGCCGCGCTTGGCGATAAAGAACGTAGGGTCGACTCCCCGTTAAGACACAGCAAAATGATCAACGAAACATCCACTTCTGGAGAGGCACTCAGATTTCATCAGGAACGAGTACGACCGGGCGAATTGGCCATGCGGTTAGGGGCGCACAGCTGTGAGCTTGCATCTGGGAGATAGTGAGTTTGAATCTCCTCACTGTCGGCAGCCCTGAATACTGTTTTCTGTGGTTTCCTATTTTTTTACAGGTTACTTTACGTCGCACCGACACAGGTAGGTCTCATGGTGACGATGGGACAGGAAAGTTCTAGGAATGGGAAGGAAGCGGCCGTGGCCTTAATAAGGTACAGCATTTGGCTGGTGTGAAAATGGGAAACCACGGAAAACCATCTTCAGGGCTGCCGACAGGGGGTTCGAATCCACTATCTCCCGAATACTGGATACTGGCCGCACTTAAGCGACTGCAGCTATCGAGCTCGGTGAATGCATATTTTCACACCAGGCAAATGCTGGGTCAGTACCTTAATTAAGGCCACGGCCGCTTCCTTCCCACTCCTGGTCCTTTCCCGTCCCATCGTCGCCATAAGACCTATGTTCATCGGTGCGAAGTAAACTGAAAAAAAAAATGAGTACGTGAGGGTAGAGGTAACCAGACAGAGATCTCTATCCCATTGAGTACCCATGTTACGGACAGTTGAGAGTCTTATCTCCCATTCTTCCAGAAGTTGGTGAAGTACAGCTCGGTAACCATCCTCTTCTTTCCTCCAGGGGCTTTCGGAGATGGCTATGTTGCACAGTGATATGTTTCATAAATGAACAAAGAAGAGAGTTTTTATTTCATTCACACAATCTCCCTTATAACATCCAAGGGGAGTGATAGCTGTGTGACATTTTCACTGACTTCACACTAAGGCGACTGCGATTCGAATCCCGACCAGTGTATAAGGGTTGTTTTTAAATCACGCCACAGTCGTTCGTATTCCACGTAAAATACGAGGTAATGGTGGCAGCCGTGGTGGTGGTGGTGATTATTGTTTTAAGAGGAAGTACAACTAGGCAACCATCCTCTATATAACACTAATCAGAGAGAAAAAATGGAAGGGGTCCGACACTTCGAAAAATGAAGGTATCGGCCAAAGGAAGTCAAGGGCCACGAAGGGCGTGAAAATGAAAGACTCCCTAGGCCTCCATACGTAATACCGTCGGGGTCGGAAAAGAACAAGTGTTGACCAAGAGAGGTCAGATAGGATAGATGAAAGTGAGGAGCCTGGCACAAGTAAGTGGAAGAAATGCCAGGACTCAGATAAGGGCCCCGTGGACGCCAACCCACGCTCCAAAGTTCAGAGCCCCTGGGGCTATTGTTTGAAGAGAAAGTGCAACTGGGCAACCATCCTCTATTAACACTAATCAGAGGGAAAAAATAGAAGGGATCTGACACTTCGGAAACTGAAGGTATAGACCAAGGAAAAACAAGTGCCGCGAAGGAATTGAAAATGAAGGACTCCCTAGGCCTCGACACGTAGGCCTAATACCACTGGGATAGAAAGAGAAGAAGAGTTGACTAAGTGAGGTCGGATAGTAGGCCTATATATGAAAATGAGGAGCCAGGCACAAGTAAGTGGAAGCAATGCCAGGACTCAGCTAGCCCCGTGGTCGCCAACCCACGCTCCCAAGTTAAGAGTACACTATTAGTCGCCTCTTACGACAGGCAGGTGATACCGAGGGTGTTATTCTACCACCCCCACGCATAGGGGTAAAATAGGAGGCCCCGTGACTATGATCACGGTGTGAATAGTCACATTTAAGTACACGCTTGCTTGCTTCTAATTAACAGTGTGGGTGTGTTCTGGAGTACGTAATTGAATAATAATAATAATAATAATAATAATAATAATAATAATAATAATAATAATAATAATAATAATAATAATGTTATTGATTTTACGTCCCACTAACTACTTTTTCGGTTTTCAAACATATCGAAGTAACGAATTTTCCTTCTGTAAATCTATCGACAGGAAGCGTACCGTATTTTAGCACCTTCAAATAACCACAAACCCACCATATTGAGGTCAAAAGGCCAGCGCTTTACCGTCTGAGCTACTCACCGTGGAGTATTTCCTAGAACAGAATTGAGAGAATAAACCTTGGCCACAGTGGCATTTTCCTGCAGTTAAGAAAAGTAATTTCGTGTGGCTATTATCACCCTCGTGTAGTCCATTTAAGGCAAACCCTTCGACGAGGGTGAGAGCATCCACCCTGTGTTAGAAACTACATGATAGCAGGGTGAAGGTGTCAGATGTTTCTGAGTTTCATGGATGTTGAGGACGTCATAGACACTCAGTTCCCGAATTAAGGAAATTAGCCATTTAATATTAGAACCCCACGACCCGGCCGGAAATCATCGAACACGGACCCCGATGATCAAAGGCCAAGAAGGTGATCAGTCTGCCACGTTCTCCGTAGTATAACGGTTAGTGCTTCTAGCACGGAGGCCTCGGTTTGATTCCCGGTATCGCCAGAAATGTAAAATTAACAGGACGGCTGGTATATGAGCTAAATGCTATATGCAGCTCACTTCGACTGGGGTGTGCCTGAAAAGAGCTGCATAATCTAGAGGAAACGAGTTTAATTCTAGAGTTGAAAAGTGGAAACCTCGGAAACCTATTTTTTTTTTAAGAATACACCATCATTATAGTCGCCACGCTGATGAGCAGTTCAAGAGCTCTGAGCCAATCTAATCAGAGTTATATCATGAATGAAAGATAGAATCTGGGGCCGATGACCTCGATGTTAGGCCCCTTGAAACAACAAGCATCATCATCATCATGAAAGATAGAATTTCAATTTGCCACAGAGAGAGTGTATATGCGGAAATTCTGTGCCAATCACTAAACATCTAATTATACGGCTATCTGTAGTAGAAGGTGATAAGATCGCTGCTTCTCCCCACCCCATCCCCCATCCCCAAACCCCCGACTAAAACACCACCGCCCTCGTTATCAGATTATACTGCTGATTTTCCGTGGTTTCCTCTATCGACAGATACAATTCGAATGCTCAAGCGAGTTGGCCGTGCGACTAGGGTCACTTAGCTGTGAGCTTGCGCTTAGGATATGGTGGGTTCGAGTCCCACCGTCGGCACCCCTGAAGATGGTTTTCCGTGGTTTCCCATTTTTTAAATTTTTTTGCTAGTTGTTTTTTACGTCGCGCCGACACAGATAGATCTTATGGCGACGATGGGACAGGGAAGGGCTGGGAGTGGGAAGGAAGCGGCCGTGGCCTTAATTAAGGTAACCCCAGCATTTGCCTGGTGTGAAAATGGGAAACCACGGAAAACCATTTTCAGGGCTGCCGACAGTGGGGTTCGAACCTACTATCTCCCGAATACTGGATACTGGCCACACCTAAGCGACTGCAGCTATCGAGCTCGGTGTTTCCCATTTTTCACACCATGCAAATGCTAAGACTGTACCTTCATTTAGGCCCCACGGCCACTACCTCCCCAATCGTAGACCTTTCCAATCCTTGTGTCGCCGAAAACCTTCAGTGTGTTAGTGGGACGTTAAACCACTAGCGAACGAAAAAAAAATAGAATGGTACCTACTATACAAGCCTCGACTCATTAATTATTATTATTATTATTATTATTATTATTATTATTATTATTATTATTATTATTATTATTATTCCATTGCTCACTTCCACACTCTAGTAGGGTTTGTTGATGCATACTTTGTACGCGTGTGAACCCGGTCCAGTTTACGGCCGGATCCCCATTCTGATGTCAATATGTTTGTGTGGTGGTTGGTATTGTGATGTGTTGTGTATGAAGGAATGAATGAAGAGGTGTGAATTAAGGCAAGCAGGCACAAATACCAAGTCTCCAGACTAGAAGGATGAACTAGACACGGTTAAAATCTATGATCCCGCAGGAAGTCGAATCCAGAACTCTACGAACCAAAGGCTACTGCTCTATTTAGTCAAGCAGCCGAACGATATTATTATTATTATTATTATTATTATTATTATTATTATTATTATTATTATTATTATTATTATTATTATTATTATTATTATTACCGTATTTAGATTGTAATCGTTCTTCGTGCTTGGTGTAATCCTAGTGCAGTCGGTTAGCACTTAAGGGAATTTTAATGCGAATGACCTGTATTAATTGATTTATTGGTGCCGAGTGGTGTGGCTCTGAGTATAAATTAGCGGTTTCAATCTAAGCTCAGTCCGATGGTATTTTCAAACACATTACCATCGTGTTGGTTGATTTACTGACACGTAAAGGAACTCCTATTGGACAAAATTATGGCCCCTCGGCGTCTCCGCAAACCGTAAAAAGTAGGTAGTGGGACGTAAAACGAGTGAGATTGTTGTTGTTATTATTATTATTATTATTATTATTATTATTATTATTATTATTATTAGTATTATTATTATTATGTTTGCTATTTGCTTTACGACGCACCGACACCGATAGGTGTTATGGCGACGATGGGATAGGAAAGGCCTAGGAATGGGAAGGAGGCAGCCGTGGCCTTAATTAAGCCCCAGCATTGCCGAGTGTGAAAATGGGAAACCACGGAAAACCATCTTCAGGTCTATCGACAGTGGGGTTCGAACCCACTATCTCCCGATTACTGGATACTGGCCGCACTTAAGCGACTGCAGCTAACGAGCTCGGCATTATTATTATTATTATTATTTTGCTAGGGGCTTTACGTCGCACCGACACAGATAGGTCTTATGGCGACGATGGGATAGGAAAGGCCTAGGAGTTTGAAGGAAGCGGCCGTGGCCTTAATTAAGGTACAGCCCCAGCATTTGCCTGGTGTGAAAATGGGAAACCACGGAAAACCATTTTCAGGGCTGCCGATAGTGGGATTCGAACCTACTATCTCCCGGATGCAAGCTCACAGCCGCGCGCCTCTACGCGCACGGCCAACTCGCCCGGTGGCATTATTATTATTATTATTATTATTATTATTATTATTATTATTATTATTATTACAATTGACCTTACGTCGCATGCACACACATAGGTCTTATAGCGACGATGGGATATGAAAGGGCTAGGAGTGGGAAGGAAGCGGCCGTGGCCTTAATTAAGGTACAGCCTCAGCATTTGCCTGGTGTGAAAATGGGAAACCGCAGAAAACCATCTTCAGGGCTGCCGACAGTGGGGTTCGAACCTATTATCTCCCGAATGCCGGCCTTCCATTGTGTTTCGATATTTATCATTATAATAAAACAAGGCAAAAGGAATAAAATAAATGAATACACCAACACAGACACCGGAGTCAAATAAGATTGACCCTATACCCCTAAAGCGACCAGAATGAGTCAAGTATCTAAAATAAAGCTATAATATATATTATCCCAGCATTTACCTAGGCTGAACATTGGAGTAGAGAGATGTGCGCCTCGCTGTGAGTCGATATTAACGATACCATTTTGAAAGCTGTCTGAGCAAGTTGGATTACGAAGGCGAAACCTCATAGATTAACCCAGACTGTGTACAATCAATTAGAACAACACATCTCAACACTCAACTTTACAATTAAATATAAATTATCGTGGAATTATTGTGCAATTGTAAATAAATTAATGACATTTTTTTTTCATGACAGTCACGTAGATAACTATCCTAACGCTATCCTAAAATTTACCATCCCACTGTCGGCAGCCCTGAAAATGGTTTTCCGTGGTTTCCCATTTTCACACCAGGCAAATGCTGGGGCTGTACCTTAATTAATGCCACGGCCACTTCTTTCCCACTCCTAACCCCTTCCTGTCCCATCGTCGCCATAAGACATATCTGTGTCGGTGCGACGTAAAGCAACTAGCAAAAAAAAAAAAAAAATAATAATAATAATAATAATAATAATAATAATAATAATAATAATAATTACCAAATGAATCCATATGGTAAATGTCATTTTCATGGAGTCTCTAACACTGCAATATGATTCGCCAAAGAACATTTAAAATTTAACTGACGGAACGGTTCAGTAGTTCTTGTGAGCATCTTACTAGCAGAAATGAGTTACAGGAACGAGTAGTTTTGAGAAAAGTGGAACTAAAATATATGTAACTTCATTTTATTTTTATTGCTAAACAGTACTAACCATTTTAAAAATAGAGAATCATAATATTTTCTAAAATGTATACTATTTCAATATGCAGTTACTGCTTCAATATACTTCCTTGTGTCAGAAATAACTTATAAAAATATGAAGATATATAATTATCTCCTCTTTGAAGAAATTGGGTCATTTTACTTATTGTATTTATTCGCTAGCCACTTGCATTGGTATTCGTTTAGTCAGAAGAAAGATGGGTCACAAACCTAGTTGGCCATTCTGAAAATAATTTCCAGAGATTATCTTTCAACTCCAGGATTATGAAGTGATAGAACCTGCCTCAAGCTTCCCCCTTCGCCAATCCTCGCCCAGTTAATTAAATGTAGAAACGCCACACGAGTACCATAATAAAACAGATCATCAGAGGAAATTCACAATCAGTAAGTATACGGATTTTTTTTTTTTTTTTTTTTTTTTTGCTAGTTGCTTTACGTCGCACCGACACAGATAGGTCTTATGGCGACGATGGGACAGGAAAGGGCTAAGAGTGGGAAGAAAGCGGCCGTGGCCTTAATTAAGGTACAGCCCCAGCATTCGCCTGGTGTGAAAATGGGAAACCACGGAAAACCACCTTCAGGGCTGCCGATAGTGGGGTTCGAACCTACTATCTCCCGAATACTGGATACTGGCCGCACTTAAGCGACTGCAGCTATCGAGCTCGGTATACGGAAATATTGACTACATAAAGTAATTCTAAATATACCAAGCAACAACGTAAAATAAACAAACTTTGTGTAATTTTTAGGTTTTGATATTAATATCATGGTACAGAAGAGCATTTTGTCCAACAGTCGCTAGTAGGTAGATAGAGAAAATCCATACTTATAAATTTCTTGGGCACGAAATCACAAATTACATCATTTAAAATTAAGTGCACAATTAAGTAAATTAAAAGCCAATTTATCAGCAGAACGCAAAACGGTCAAATCCAAAGTTAATTAAGAGGAGAATTCTTCACATTCTTAGTGTATTATTTGTCGCTGATGGCTAGAGGAAATCAAACTTAGTAAATTTCTTGGGCAAGAAGCCATAAATTACATCCTTTAGAGCTAAGAGCCAATTAATGAACATAACGGTAAATATAAAACCAAATAAGAGGAGAATTCTTCACATTCTTAGTGTATTGTTTTGTTATTCTTGCACTCATAGGCTGCATTTCCCGGGTCAGAGAGGGAAAGGAAAGAAAAACAATTTCTTGGCAATCTAGTAGAGGGTAGAAAATCTTGGACAATCATTTTCAAGCGTTTGCTTTCTGTCTTAAGTTAAGAAAGAAGACGTACAAACATCTGCGTGTCAATGGAATTAACTTAAAGAAGGCAATAAATGATATAGCGATTGCCATCTACATAACAGAGTACCTTTCCCTTTTTTTTAAGAAAAGACAGTGGGAAATATTATGCTCCTAAATTAGTGGCTAAAACATGTGGCAGGTAAAGTGGGGTTTATGTTAATTTCTACTTACCTATTATCACTAACTGATGAGACAGAAGAAGTAAGACGACCAAAAGACGGAGAGACATGTGGTACATCATAATTTCCCCTTCCTAACTTAGGACGAGTGTAGGGCACATGCAAATATCTAGTGTAGTCGAACGTCAAAATTCCTTACTTCCCTACGAACGACTATACGATCACGCAACATAGCTTGCATGGAGCTCGGGAATGAAGTATCGACGCACGTCCGTTTTCCACGGGGACACCGCGGATACTAACAAGTTGAGATGAAAATACACGTAAACCGAGGGTGGAGGAGGGGCTAGTTCTAACACCGCTACAGAGATGGCAGTGTGTCCAATATTGCTTGCATCAAACTACAGATGGCAACACTCCCCCGTGCGACAGTAGCACCAATTGAAAAGGAAAGAAACTAATGGAACGACTGTTCACACACCGAATATGAAGAGCAAAAGAAACAAAGACACTTTTAATTCCAGCAATCGATTCGATACGTTAGAGAAAATCAGTCTGACTTTAATAATATATATATTTACCTTGCGCAAAGGACCACCAACATTCAGGTTTATTTATTAATCTGAATGAAATTACAGGTAACCACAAGGGTTCAGTACACCACAACAAAAATGTATAAATTAATAGCCTACAGCAGTTATGAACAAAGCAATTCGATATGCATAAAATCGTATTTCTGTCAGTACTTTAGAATATTGATACGATGTTATTGATTTTACGTTTCAGTAACTACTTTTACGGTTTCCGGAGCCGACGAGGTGCCGGAATTCTGTCCCTCAGGAGTTCTTTAACATGTCGATACGAGACACCTCCAAATACCACCGAACTGAGCCAGAATCGAACCTGCGAAGTTGAGCTCTACCATCCGAATTACACAGCCCGGTTTTTCTTTATATTAACCTAATACTTGGTTCTTACACCGGACGAGACAAATAATAGCCCATGTCGCGATCAATTTAACTCTTGACTGTTTCTTCGTTTGTCTGCTACACCATCAAGGAGGAATGTGGTGGTGGATTTTCATGAAACTTGGAATTTAATTTTTGGGAAAGGGTGAGTAGGATGAAAATTCCACAGCCTGTTTCCAGTCATTTGACCGAGTCAGGAATGGAATGAATGAAGCCCCTATCTAGCGGCGAGGATAGGAACTGTACCGGCTGCCGAAGCCTGTCGCACTCTTTTGGGGCAATCATTAATGACTGACAGATGAAATGAAATTACATTGGAGAGTGTTGCTGGAATGAAAGATGGCAGGAAAATCCGGAGTACCTGGAGAAAAGCCTGTCCCGCCTCCAGGACAATTATCGCATGCAGTGACCGGGTTTTGAACCTCGGAACCCAGTGATGAGAGGCTGGCGCTCTGCCGCCTGAGCCACGGAGGCTCTGATTAGTAGGATCTTAGCTATAATTTGTTCAAAAAATTCAGCAAGTGGGAATTTTAACATCAAGTTCACCGAACCGAACAAGTGACCACGCAATTTGGGTCAGATGCCTGTCAGCTTGCATTCGGGTGACAGTCGGTTCGAACCCCACTGTCGACAGCCCTGAATGTGGATATCCGCGATTTCCCATTTTCACACCAGGCAAATGCTGGGAATGTTCTGTACTTTAAATAAGGCTACGGCCGCTTCCTTCCTCCTCCCTGCCCTTTCTTATCCTACCGTCGCAACAAGACCAATCTGTGTGGGTGCAACATAAAGCAAAATTGTAAAGAAAAGAAAAATAGAACATCAATCTCAACGTATCTCTTTTACAGTTGGTTTTACAGGAAAATTACTCATGACAAAATATGTTTTGAACATTATTTACAAACTTTTAGTTCTATAAGTTGTACTGGTAATGTGGAAAACAAAGGCAATATCAGTGCCGTTCATGTGAATACCGATAATTAAGTCTATGGAAATCATCTTGGCAACGTTTAAAGGTTTCATACATTTCTCTGTAGTATACTTCTTGAATATTAACATGATGCTTGTTTTCTATTCCAGAAGGAAGAGATCAAATGAACAGCAGCAATAATGAGAAGGGGAGCAATAACGGGCCTACAGGCACGGAGGGTCTGCCCTCGGGTTAAAACCTGTATTGCTCCCCTACTAGAGGTTCTGACCCAAGGTCATTGTCCCCTAGTTGAGTAGTAGGGCAATGTATGTTCGCGGATTTTGCATAAGAGAGCAAGCCTAACCTGAAGGAGAGGACTAAGTTTTACGGCTAGATACCCTTCCCGACGTAGTTAGTCGTTATCTTGGAGGGGCTTACAGGACGTAGTTTTACGAGGAGATGCTCTTCCCGAAGCCATCTTGCGTAGTAGGACAATGATATTTCTCGCGACGCTATCTTAAGTAGTAGGGCAATAGGGATTCACATAAGTGAGCACACGTAACTACATGGAGGAGTCTAACTGCACAGGGCCGTAGTTTTACGGCAAGATGCCCTTCCCAACGCCAATTGTACAAGATGGCTGCTATACACAGCCCTTTATGAGTTGGCTTAGGGGCGCTTGCGTGAGATGGCGGCTATACATAGTCTCTTATGAGACAGCCTAGGGGCGCTTGCGCAAGATGGCGGCTATACACAGACTCTTATGTGACGGCCTAGGGGCGCTTGCGCAAGATGGCGGCTATACATAGACTCTTATGAGACGGCCCAGGGGCGCTTGCACAAGATGGCGAGTGCTTTTATGAGACGGCCTAGGGGAGCTTGCGCAAGATGGCGGCTATACATACAGTAGGCTCTTATGAGACGGCCGAAAGGCGCTTGCGCAAGATAACTGCTATAAGGCTCTTATGAGACGGCCTAGGGGCACTTGCGCAAGGTGGCGGCTATACACAAACTCTTATGAAGAAAGCTGGTCCAGGGGCTACTGCGCAAGATGGCTGGCTATGCATAGGCTCTTACGGCCTCTTCTTCCTCCGACGGGACGCAGCCGCCCTCTTCCTCCTCCTCCTCTTATTCTTCCTCCTCATCCGTATAGCAAAAGCGCAAAAGGGAAAAAGGGCTCCTCTTCCTGGAAAAGGGGAAAATGGGCAAAAAGGACACCTCCTCCTCATTTGTAGGCAAAAGGGCAAAATGGCTTCTCTTCCTGGCAAAAAGGCAAAAGGGCTGCGCATTTTCCGTTCGAAGAAAGGGCTCCTTTTCCGGGCAAAAGAACAAAAAGGGCTCCCCTTTCTGGCAAAAGGGCTCCTCCTCCTGGTAAAAGGGCTCCTCCTCTTCCCGGCAAAAGGCAAAAGGACTCCTACTTACAGTTACTGAGGTTAGCTCAATCGCTCCTCCTACGGACAGATGCCTTTCTGAATTGAACGTCACATTACAAACAAAGATACTTACGTTATATAGCGTTGTCCTCGTCGCATTTCGATTGAGGAGGGAGCGGCAGGAGGGGGAGGCGGTAAGGAGAAGGTAATACATTTTTCAGCACGCAAAAATACTGTAGGATAAGCAAATGCTGTATCCGATAAGACAAAATAAGTTTAATCTTGTTACCGAATGCAATTGAAAAGTATAGAATTGACATGCTGTATGTCTTTATCCGACAAGGCATGTTGACTGCTAAACAGAAAACTTCTATCATTACTTGCTGTATGTCTCTATTCGACAAGACAAAGCAGGTTCAGTATTCTTACAATTAGCACAAACTAGAATTGATTGTAGAACAAGACAAAATATGTTGGGTATTAGTGTTTAGAACAGAAAAACTTATAACGCAAAACATTATAAGATTAAACTCTCTCTTAATACAAACGGACTTCTATGCTATCAGCGCGCACATATAGAATTGCAAATGTTGTATATCTCTATCCGACATACTTCTTCTTAATCACTGCAGATAAAATGATTTTAGTTACTACTTAGCAGGGGATACCTTTGTCCTAAGGAGATGGATTCGAACACATGCAACAGAGAAAAATCTGTTTAGTTACCGCAACAGAATAAAAAATTATACTACTGTGCAGAAAAATTTATTTTACTACTTAGCAGGGGATACCTTTCTCCTACATCATATTGTGTTAAGGAGAAAAATCATGGATTCAAACCCTGTTCTAACACAATAAAAAAGTCATAGGATTGAAACTCTTTATTGTATTCGGTGTCCGACTCGTTGGCTGGCCTTCGGTTCAGAGGGTCCCGGGTTCGATTCCCGGCCGGGTCGGGGATTTTAACCTTCATTGCTTAATTCCAATGGCTCGAGGGCTGGGTGTTTGTGTTTTCCCCAACATCCCTGCAACTCGCACATAACACTATCCTCCACCACAATAACACGCAGTTACCTACACATGGCAGATGACGCCCACTCTCATCGGAGGGTATGCCTTACAAGGGCTGCACTCGGTTAGAAATAGCCACACGAAATTTTTTAAAAAAATTGTATTTGGTCAAAATACATAAACGGCAATGAACATAACTTATTTCTTACACAGTAAACTGAAAATGACGTGGATTTCTGCTCTCTTTCTTTCATGATTTTCTGCCTCGATTTCAAACTCTGGTATGTGACTTGGAGAACTTCGCTCAACCATCACGACCTGTGACGTAACTACGTCATTTTGCCTGCCTGCCTGCCCGCCCGCCCGCTTACAGTGTTGTGTGCCCGCGGGACGAAATGCCCAGCGTGGGCACCTCTGATCTACTTTGGATTAGTGACGAGCAACGTTCTCGCTCGAGACTCTCCCGAGAATTTCGAGACAATTCTCCTGTGCTGCGATCTGTGCGATGTTCCAGTAACTACGAGTGTAAGCTTGATAGTACATCAGCAGTTCTTGCATGAAAACGTATGGAAACGTGTCCGGCACCATGGCTAAATGGTTAGCGTGCTGGCCTTTGGCCCAGGGGCTCCTGGGTTCGATTTCCCTCTGGGTTGGGGATTTTAACCTTTACTGGTTAATTCGAATGGCTCTGGGGCTGTGTGTATGTGCCGTCTTCAGCATTAGAATTCATCCTAGGTAGGGCCCCATCCTCATAGACATGCAGGTCGCCTATACGGCGTCAACTCGAATGACCTGTACCAGGCCCCTTCGGAGGTCACAGATTATTATTATTATTATTATTATTATTATTATTATTATTATTATTGTACCGGGAGGTAGGCTTCAACGCCGCGCATTCAAAATAAGCGCCCTTATAAACTCCCCTATCGATCAAAAGGTGAAACTGATAATACCTGAACTTGGAACTTTAATCAGATGATGTCACTACTAAAATATTAAGCAATTGTGTTATGGTGAAGTTTACTAAACTGATTGAATTTCTCCTTGTTTTGTTTGGCTATACATCAAAAAGTTTGGACATTTTTCCACAGATGACTCTACCAAAAACTCTGATCATGCACTCTGGTGCAAGGTGGAGGAACTTATACTTAAAGAAGTTTCGTATTTCTAGGTTTGCATAACTGAATCTATGTTCATTTATTTTTGGCAATACTTCTTTTCTTTCCGCCAGTTTTGAATCTGGCCAATCAGGAATTTTTGTAATTAATTTTCAACCAATCCTTGGTCACTTTGAACTTGCCAACAAAAGTTACCAGGGTGTGCCCTGATTAATCCTGAATTCTCTCCAATCTTCCCTGAGGGTATATAAACTGTGCCTTGTCTGGCTACTTTGTCAATTGATCACCGTCTTTCTATGTGTGTGTGTGTTAAGGCAGGAGGCTGGGCGCCTCTTTCTTCGGCCGGCAGAACATCTACAAGGCAATGGCCACATAAATTCTATCTTTCTTGCTGTACCCGCTAATAAATCCGAGGGGAAGGTCCGAAACTTTATTTGTGTAACAATTATTTTCTTTTTTTTTTTAGGGGCTTTACGTCGCACCGACACAGATAGGTCTTATGGCGACGATGGGATAGGAAAAGCCTAGGAGTTGGAAGGAAGCGGCCGTGGCCTTAATTAAGGTACAGCCCCAGTTGCCTGGTGTGAAAATGGGAAACCACGGAAAACCATCTTCAGGGCTGCCGATGGTGGGATTCGAACCTACTATCTCCCGGATGCAAGCTCACAGCCGCGCGCCTCTAGGCGCACGGCCAACTCGCCCGGTAATTCTTTTCTAAAATGTAACTTTTCTTTCGGCTAATGTAAAAAACTGCATAGAGAGTGAGTTACCCTCTCGAGCTCCCCTTCCTCTTGATTTGAGGTGGCTACGTTTTAGCAACCTTTCGTTTCTGGAATGTATTAAAGTAATTTCCATACGAGTCACCGCAGTAATGTGGGAATAGCCCCAGTTTCATCGGCCAAGAGCCCTGTAAGATTTTATGTTTAATTATCTGGAGTGCAGGGTACGCCTCCATTCAGTTCTTGTTTCGGGCCGTTTACTTAACCTGCCCTGTAGGTTGGGTACTAGATACCCCTGTATAACACAATTTATATTTGTAAGTTGTGCCTTGAGTGGCCAGAGATTGTTAGATGTTGATGCTGCCTTGAGTAGGCTGGAAGAAACTGAGAGCCTGTTAGCTCTTGTAATAGTGAAGGGTGCCTCTTGAAGGCTAGACATTGTAATTTAAGGAGCAAGTGCTCTTGAATTAGGGGATTTCTGCCCTTGACTAAATTATTTCTCATTTTGAATTGTAAATTTGAGCTGGTAGCTCAGAAATGTTAAAACTAGGGGCTTGAAGCCCATAATTGTTATAGTTCTGAGTCTTGGATTTCTCAAAGTCTTGTATCAAGATTGGTAATTGTACCTGTCATGTTGTTATTGGTTAATTTTTGACATTCTAAAGAAATATAAGCTTCTTCAAGTTTTTATTCAATTCTTGATGTTGCAGTTATACCCATTCAGGCCCGCATATTCTTTTACCTCTCTCTGCGTTCCACAAATACCCCAGAACAATTATTATTATTATTATTATTATTATTATTATTATTATTATTATTATTATTATTATTATTATTATTATTATTATTATATGGAAACGTGTGTGCCGATATTTGTCAAAATCCTGGAAAAGTACTCCATGTTCAACTATGAGCCCCTTAATACCATTAGCGAAATTGAAAGCCGAGCCGGAGGTATTCCCTGTGACGATTCCCGTTCAGTGATTAGGTGATTTTAAGTGCCTGATCATCCCAGAAGTATTTCTGCTGACGTATTTTACTTCTTTTGAATAGATAACACAGCGGGCTGTGCTATGTGGCGTCGCTTCAAAATAGCCTACATCAACGACTTGCGTTGCGTTTCGGACATCGTCTTAAAGTTGTCGCGTACAATCAGACACAAGTACAGTACACGTTGCAACGTCACATATCGAAGTACCTAATTATAATGCGAATATTCTGTAGCATTGTAAGAAATTATTTCCTTCGTCACCAAGGTATCGGTAAATATAAGCAAAGGTCATATGATATTGAATATGGGGTCTGATAACGATGTATACCTACCTGTCGAAAGAACTGGAGCAAACTCAGGCATTTTAGATCACACGTTCCATGCGAAATGATGGTTGTATATACAGCAAGGCGCATCTTGCACCGTTTCGAGATTGAATAATGCATCTCTCTAGTATCCAGGTATGTGTACCTACAGTAGCCGTCAGTTTCTGTACTTAGCCTACTCATTCGTGTACGTACCGCTGCATACAATGCAAGAATGCATATTATTTACTGCGTCAAAATAGACCTCGGTAGAAATGAAAGAAATAAACGCCCTCGTCGACACGTATTTACGGAATGGAGAAGGACCGAGGTTGGATATTCGCATGCTTGGCACAAACAACATCAACCTCCGACTACCTGTAGGCCTGCGACATGCTACTCGCCAATCAATGCGGGGCAATGCTCTCGATATTTCTCGAAATTTCTCGCGAGAAACAGTTCCTGCGCTAGTCTCGAGAAATCTCGAGACCCCGTCTCATACTGCTCATCATCACTACCTTGAATAGATCAATAGCGATACAGTCCATTTAAGCTTCTGAATATGGGTCTTTTTTAAGTCGCACTATCACACCGAAGATTTTCGGCGACGGAGAGATGGGAAAGGGCTATGATTGAGAAAGTAGCGACCGTGACCTTAGTTTACAGCCCCAGTATTTACCTGGTGTGAAAAATGGAAAACCTTCTCCAGGTCTGGGATTCGAGCCCAATACCTAGCTCCCGAATCTGAAATATCTGATGTATCTTGCTGGAATTCTGCAAGTGCATCCTCGTCAGAATAACCTATCCTAAACACGAACGGCCTTCTATCAAACTAGTTTGTAATATCATAAAGTTGTCGCAAGGAATGCTTTCCCAGTGCTTACAAGCGACACCGAGGATATTTACGAACACCGAAAAGAAAATTCTCAGGATGGGGCTAAGCAGGTGGTGTTCGTGCACAATTTATTACATTACCATCACTCGATTCAGTCTCACAGAAAGGAGGACGAATCGCTGACAATAGTATTTTGCAGAATGGACGGAGATGGTCGTATGTAACCAATCAAAAGGCTCTGCAAAGACAAAATTTACATACTAATATTGAGGGTAACGACTGTTGAAACTACAGTACAGTAATTTTACTTACTTCCATATAACATCTCCTTACATATTTATCTTCTCTCTTTGACATGGACTTTTCCCCAAGGTGATGTTTAATAATGTTCTCGTAACAATATATTACTTTTCTACATTACGCAAAGGTCTTTATCGACGTGGATATTTCAGGGCAGGTTCAATTGTAAAAGGGCTCAATGTTACAAACTTATTTTAGTGAATTATTTATACCGATAAGAAAATCTGCATGAACATTTGCTGCAAGATGTAATTGTTTTCTGTCTCAAGTGAAAAAATAAATAAAAAGTAAATGGGAACCTTTTTACGGACCTATTTAATTGAAACTTATGTCCGTGTGCGAGAATCCACGGGGTTTGGGGATACATGGGGGGCAGCCAACTCCTATATAGTCTAACATCGTTGTTATTGGTTTTGAGTCGTGTTGGTCGAAACAAAAAATCACCATCAAAATGTTGGTCGGTAGCAAGACCACACCCAGAGGAGTTAAAGTGGTCCACCTCCCTTCCCCCGTCCCCCGAAAATAAATGATTTGACAAATTTAAACAGCACGCAGTGGTTTTCCAAACTTCAACCCATTACGAAATCAAGAGTTCGGAAATTAAAACAATTGAATTTAACCTATAAAACTACGGCGTCTTTAAAGGTTTCTCTCTCAATATATTGCTACCAAAAGTACTGAAAAAATAAATGAAACATCAATTCTGGTGAATCTTGCATTGTTTAATGCTCTTCTTTTACGATTTGTTTTACGTTGCACCGACACAGATAGGTCTTATGGCAAAGATGGGATAGAAAAGGGCTAGGAGTGGGAAGTAAGTGGCCGTGGCCTTCATTAGGGTACAGCCCCAGCATTTGCCCGATGTTAAAATGAGAAACCACGGAAAACCATCTTCAGGGCTGCCAACAGTGGGGTTCGAACCCACTATCTCTCGGATGCAAGCTCACAGCTGCGTGGCCCAAACTGCACGGCCAACTCGACCGGTAATGCTTTTTTAATAAATTTTGCACATTTATTCAATTAATACACTCCATTCGAAGTAATTGTGTAAAATGTTTTGCTTGTGGTCGGGGCGTAGTCAGGAGGAGGGGTTTACTGGAGGTTTGAAACCCCCATGGAATTTTTACGAAGTAAAATATCCAGAAACTGACAAACAAGTTAAAGTCGATCAACGGGTTGGCTATTCTGAATATTCACAGAGACATAGTTGTAGGATCAACAGATCTCTTGAAACTATTTTCTAAGAAGCCTTGAAAGTTGGATTCTAGTTTTTAATCTGAACATACCATTCGCCGTAAAAATGTTGACTTTGATCATATTGTTCTTGTTCTGTATTTTAATGTAAGACTTTTGTAGTTTACTGCAGTCCGAATATCAACAGAATTCACTTGTACCAGTGCCCTTATAATGACACTCACGCATGCGCGCACCACTCACGCACAAACACCTTCATTATGTTCTAACATCATTTTTAAACTGTAGCACCCATCAGTCGATATTCTGGCTACGCTAGTTTCGCATAAATACAGAAAACGGAGAACAAAGTATATTGTCTAAATATTGTAAGTGCTGAAATATCTATATCCCAGAAACTTAATGTCAAAAAGTGATGACTAGGGTATAAGTTCATGTGGATCATGTTTCAGACAAAGTAGAAGAATCCTCTAACTGTAAAGGGGTGTATTCTGCACGAAGGCAGGTCCGAACCTCCGCAGAGGCGCTCCTGAGCAGGAGTATACGTACGGTAGGTTGGCCAGTTCCTTTCCGCTCCGCCATTCCCTTACCCCCCACCAACAGTGCGTGGCAACCCATCCAAATATTGACCAAGCCCAATGTTACTTAACTTCGGAGATCTCACGGAATCCGGTGTTTCAACACGGCTACGGCCGTTGGCCTGTAACTGTAATCGGCACTAATGTGGATTTAGTGTTGTTTTACGGATGCCAGATGCCCTTCCTGAAGTAAATCCTATGTGGAGTTGCATGTTTCTGTGGTGGTTAGTAGTGTGGTATAGTGTTTGTAGGGGAAGGTGTATTAAGATCATCACAAACGCACTGTCTCCGAGGCAGAAGTATTAACCAAACGTGGTTAATATCCTCGACCCGTCCTTTAAATCAACCCGGGGCCCTACGCCAATACGCTGACAATTTATCCTGGTAGCCGGACTTTCAGAAATAATTAAGAGGCTGAAATAAACATCCTTAAGAGAATTTTCTATATTTAAAGCAAATAATTCAAATAAAGTTTTTAACAAAATATTCAGTTTTAGTCAGTGTCCAACTATATTTTATCCGAAATGGTGCCTCACATTCATACGTTAATTTGTAAACGTCCGTAGTAGTCACTAAACAATTCCATCATTTTTAGAGTAATTGCATTTTTAAAACCATTACTTTTGTCAGCCGATTAACAAAACGCCAATCCCTGACTCAGATGCAGGAAAATACTCGTAAATGCTCGCAAAGGGAACATCTAGCCTGAAGAAAACCCACCAGATTTGGGCCATTTTTTTCTTGGCATACACATTTTAGTTATTTTTGTTTTCGCACCTACAGTAAAACGGCACCTTTGCATTTAAAAAGTGGAGAAATGGAGCGATGTTTTTTAGTCTAAAATCGTAACCGGACATCACAAGTCTCACCATCGTACCGCTCTGGCTGTCAGTTAACTTGTTAACTGATAATAGTTATAGTTTGATCGTTATTTCGCGAGTTAATTATTCTAACATTACAACACACCCTTGAAATGAACTCGGGGCCCTACGACAATAGGCTGAAAATTCATCCCGGTAGGCAAGGTAAATGGAAATATATTATAAACTATACACATTGCTATAATAAACATTGTCATAATTTATATGTATGTGCATGAAGTGTTATACTTTATTGGAGTGTGTGTTTTTATTTCTTGCTAGTGGATTTACGTCGCACCGACACAGATAGGTCGTATGGCCTAGGAATGGGAAGAAATCGGCCGTATCCTTAATTAAGGTACAGCCCCAGAATTTGCCCGGTGTGAAAATGGGAAACCACGGAAAACCATTTTCAGGGCTGCCGACAGAGGGGTTTGAACCCACTATCTCCCGGATGCGAGCTCACAGCTGCGCGCTCCTAACCGCACGGCCAACTCGCTCGGTGATCATATTGGAGTGTGCAGATGAATTGATGCTAAACTGATTGTATACAACAATATACAATACCGTGGTCCTTATATTTCATCTTTCGAATTTCTTCGCGCATACCCCCCTAGTTTCTTTCCTTTGGCTACAAAAATAATTTTAATACCAATTTTGTTGAACACGAAGAGGAGGAACCCGTGCCACAGTGGCGGGAAAGATGCGTCATGTTGGCTTATTCCTGCATATGCGTGTGCTCGACTGCTCTCTACGTTCAGTTGAGGGTCAGCTTCCATCCGGTATTGCTGTGAATGTTTATTAACATCATTGCCAGTAGTTTAAGAAGTAGTGACACAGCTATTTATTTAGTTGCTGAAAAACACCAGATCAGTGGATATAAATTACCACTTAATCGACAAGTGGTGACGTGAACGCTACTGATCCACGAAATATCACTGTAATATTTATCACAATGTGAAAGGTTATCATTGATTTACTCAAATAAAGTCTCAAATCCCAGGTAGATTAAGAAATACCGTCGTTACTAGCAAGAAATATGAATACGTACTTACGAGCTGTAAACAGGAGTCCATCATGTTGCATATCGCTGCTCGCGCCGTCTTTTGTTTGTTTCTTGAGGTCCAGGGCTGGCACCGATGAATGGAAGTGCCATGTCTGTGGATTCTCATTATCTTTGTACATTTGTCTAGCGCGGACAGTTCAAAAATCAAAATGGAGGTGAACAACATTAAGGATGTTATCGCTTTTTTTTGAGGACGAAAATCACCATTTAATAAGGAAATTACAAGACCTAAATCTCGTGCCGAAGCAACCGGAAAATAGCATGATCCCTGGACCAATAGATATATTACTTTATTAAAGGAACAGCACTATTAGACAATTGACAGTTGAAGTGACACGACACCAAAGCATTACCGTGAGCAAAGACATGACACACGAAAGTGTTGTGTTACACACAAACAAAACACGGAAGCCCTGCGACGCAGAAAAAATTGTATATAGCTGTAAGGCAGTAAAGTATGTATTCTGTAAAATTAAATATTTCCATTATTTCTTAATCTACCTGGGATTTTAGACTTTATTTGAGTAAATCAATGATTACCTTTCATATGTGACAAATATTACAGTGATATTTCGTGGATCAGTAGCGTTCACGTAACCCGACAAGTTTTGTCAGTCTTGTTTTATAACATACACGGGATGAAACTGACTGTCAGTGAAAGTGCTAATTCAATCGCGCATAAATGTGTAATATTCCCACAAGAGGAAAATATGCAAAAATCTACATTCAGAGTGGCACAATCTGCAAAAAGTTCCCATAGAAGAATAAATACTCATAAAGAACGTAGCGTAAGTTTGTTGCAAATAAATAAACTCTTCGATGTTGCCCATGCTAATGCTGTGAACATGATAAAAATAGATGGCGAACTTATTTTTAACTGTAAAGAGAACCCGGCCGTAGAGATTACCTTGGAGGGATTGGCCAGACGTTGGCTGCGAAATAGGAAAGGACAAGGATTAGACTTATGAAAGAGGAGGAAAGAAAGACGAAGGATGATAAAGAGTTCATAGTTTCTGGAGATTAGTAACGATTCGTCTGACGAATCAACTAAAGTGAGTGACTGGTAGTAATCCACTTTTATATAACCCTCCATGACCTCAACTTCAGTTTCTGGTTGCGATGCAAATGGAGATGTAAGGAAGGCAAATTCAGAAAAGGAAAAGAATCTTGGACGGAAGTGTTTTATAACATCAAAACTAGTAGCTGTATTAGAAAGATATCAGTTAAGTCGGAGAGATACTGTGTTCTTCTTTAAAGCTACAGCCGAAGTGTTAGGAGAATGTTGATGAAATAGCACTTAATCGTAGTTTAATTCAAAGATATCAATTCGGAAAGAAACATGCAGAAAATGTTTGTATAAAGAGAAACTTTTATGAATTTTCACTGGTATGGAAAGCTGGTACCGGCGTTAAATGTCAGGGATTCAAGAAAGACTACCAGTAATCATAATTTATGAAAATGAGGAACAATTAATTGGTGTACCTGCCTTACCAAGTTCTAGTTGGAAAGAACAACCACGGGGAGTTTGGAATGCCATAAAAATTTGGGGATTGGACGAGAAAGTTGAAATTCTTTGTTAAGACATCACTGCATCCAACACAGGTCGTATCGGTGGAGCTGTTACTTTGCTGGAACAATTGGCAGGACGAAATATATTATTCCCTTACCGTCACCATATGCACAAGCTAGTGTTACGGAGTGTGTTCGGGAATGAGTTATTCCCAGTGGCAGTTAATCCCGACGTAACATGCTTTCAAACAACTTAGAGAAAAGTGGAATACCATGGAAACAGCAAATTATGAAGGCGGACATAATATTTAGAAGAATCTTTCAGTGGTGTCGAAAATGAAGAAGTACTTATCTTTTTCTGAAAACTGCTAAAAGAAGAAGGGGCCACCTGTCCGATGCGGTAAATGCGTGCTCAGTTCTCCCGGAAGGACGTGGGTTCGAATCCCCGTCAGGAAGTCGTAAAACATTTAAGAACCGGGATTTCCACTTCCGGAGGTGCATATGGCCCTGAGGTTTACTCAGCCTACACCAAAAATGAGTACCAGGTTAATTCCTGGGAGCAAAGACGGCCGGGCGTAGAGCTAACCACTCTACCCCATCACGTGCCGAGGTTAACAATGGTGGAAGCCTTTACCTTCCACTCCTCCAAGGGCCTTCATGGCCTGTACAGAGATGACTTTGATTTGCTTTTGCTAAAAGAAGAATACTTGAAAAATGATTACAGTGAACTCATATAATTGTACACCATGTTATTGTGGGAGGGGAGGGGGGCAAATGTGGACTTTACAATGTAAAAGTAAGGCCGCCTGGAGCTTTGCATTATGCAAGATGAATGGAAAAAGGAATTTATTCATTGAAGATGTTCCTTTTTCGTTCTCACTTGTCGTCACAGTGAGTGAATTGGATGGCCTAAAGAACATTTGTTTGTTTCTGGCAAAAGTATCTGCAGAGTGGTGGTTTCTGAGTTCATCAGCAGTTGGAGCACCTTAACATTCTTTCTGAAAGAATTCAAACAGTATAAAGAGATAAATGCAAAGGTGTCTTAGAGTACTCTAAAGAAGTTCTGTCAGCAACAATGGTATTTAAATTAAGAGATTCGTATGATATCACTGTCTGATTACATTAGCAATGACACAAAAATATGTATAGTTAGAAAAGTGAAACTAGAAATCTTTGGAACTGAAAGGAGGTACGCCGTTCTACGTGGTGCAGGTACAAAACTTTTGAGTAAGTATTTCATGTACATAATTCTACAGTTTTAATTTAGCAGTTTTGCACGAGCTACACACAATAGCCTAACTCAAAATCTATATTAACAGATCACATTGTACATCTTTTACACAGAAAGGGGATTGACGAGTTCATTTCGTAAGAGTCTGGACTTGTTGAAGTTAAGCATAGGTTCAGATTTATTAAATACTACCTGATGTACCCGTGCTTCGCTACGGGATTTTCAGAAAGACTGACTTTGTGGTATTCCTAACTGAAGTCAACATAGGTCATTACGAAAACGTCATTAGGAAAGCAGCAATTAAAAGCAATGTTATCATATAAAATACATCAAATGAAAAACCGCACATTTTCTCACTTTTAACGAACAGTACTACGGTGCCGATCTAACAGTCCAAAGTTCCAGAGCTGGAAAGACCAGGCCGCAGACAGCCGTAAACACTCCTCTGCCTTTATTCCATTAAATATGTACTATGCTCTTTCCAATCAGTGCGTCAGAGTAGGGATTGAATACCTTGAATGCTTTGATGAACCAGTGTGTTTCGTACCAGTAGTATCAGAAATTTTATGAACCAGAGGAATGGCATGCTAAAGAAAGTTATCTAACTCCCAGCTACTTCCCGCCAATACGCTATAAATAATTTTATAAGATACCGTAATATCACAAAGTCGAAAGAAAACTAAATGTGAAGGCCTACAATATAGAAATTTCATAAAATTGATCAATAATAACATTACATTGACCATTGTTTGTTGT
This sequence comes from Anabrus simplex, assembly GCF_040414725.1. NCBI lineage: Eukaryota > Metazoa > Arthropoda > Insecta > Orthoptera > Tettigoniidae > Anabrus > Anabrus simplex. The sequence continues at coordinate 216,030,923 of NC_090270.1, read as the reverse complement.
GATGTGCTTTGTGTATTGTGTTGCCACTTATCTCCGATAGATAGGATTACTGCTGCGTACTGAGTATCCTTTTTAATTTACCTTACGTTACACCGAACGATGGCGACGATGGGATAGGAAAGGGCTAGGAGTGTGAAGGAAGCGGCCTTGTCCTTAATTAAGGTACAGCCAAAGCATTTACCTGGTGTAAAAATGGGAAACCACGATATACCATCTTCAGGGCTGCCCATAGTGGGGTTTGAACCCACGATCTTCCGGATGCAAGCTCACAGCTGCGCACTCCTAACCGCACGGCCAATTCGCCCGGTCAATGGGCTCTTAATAGTTGAAGGACGAAGAGAATTTATTTTGTTATGTGTGCAAGATCACTGGAGACAATAACCTGATTGTAGAAAAGACAAGTTAAAAAGAAAAATATAAAAAATTGGTGTTGATTTATGGTTAGTAAACACATTTTGTATTATTCTATTATATAGTAATATATTATTTTACTTGCAAAAATGTATATGTTGATTTCAATTGTTTATGAGGACAGAAGAATACACACGTTATGTCAGTACTTCGGTCCTATTTAAATATTTCGGTCCAATGCGGCACGGGTTAATATTAACTAATTGTAATGTAATTTGGTACATTATCAAAACATGCCACCAGTAAAAAAACAGGGCATGTGGGTTGAATCACTTTTGTGTAACCCCCCATTTAAAGGCTACCCTATTATCCATATTGCCCCCTTTTCCGGGGTCGCTCAGCCGACTGCACGAGAATTCCCAGGGTGGAATGTTTGTAGAGCCGAGATTGCTGTATCAGGACATTTTTAACAAAAAATTTACATTCACAGGGCATTTGGTGGCAGGGTAGGTGATGACTAGCACAAGAAATTGCACAAAACCGAATAAAATGGACATTTATTGATCACAAAAGAAAATCCTGGACATCATTTTGGAAATAAAATTTTCAACTTTCTTTTTCAGCCATGAATGTGAAGAAGAAAAAAATATTTACAAGTGCTTATACTTCTTGAACTTCCCTAGGATTTTTACACATGAATTTAAAAAATATTTATTATCGTCTGTGTACTCCACTTCCAGGCATGGGAGGTGAATCATAATAACTGCAAAGCAATCAAAATTTTCAACATTAGTGAAAATTCTTGCCATCTCAAATAGCAGTTACATTTCAAAATAAATTAATTTTTTTCCCAATTACATTTTTGTTTTCCTGAGAAAATGAGCACCCTACTTACTCAGTTCATCAAATCGTGCAGAGTTACACATCCATCTCCTCATTATTATTTTTATTATTTCATCCTTTAAGAAATTAGAGTATTATTTTCAGTTCTATGTCATAATTTCTGCTTATACTACTGTACGTTTTATACATAAAATGTTCGAGTTATATCTGCAATGATTTAATTACTTTAGGCTATATTTCTCAGTTATGTTCCTTTTATGTCATAAGTTACCATTTCTACTTCTCAACTAATTATAGGCAACGTTTACTCCTATCGTCAATTAATGTCGCATTTTAACCTTACACTCATTAATTGTATTATTAATTTTTAATACGAGACTTTTATATTACTCACATCAATAAGTCAACTGGGGCTGTGAATATTATATCCCTATGGCTCAAATTTTTTACAATATTTTTTCCATTATTTACTACCTTCATTTATATCATCATCATCATCATCATCTGTTTACCCTCCAGGTTCGGCTTTTCCCTCGGACTCAGCGAGGGATCCCACCTCTACCGCCTCAAGGGCAGTGTCCTGGAGCTTCAGACTCCTGGTCGGGGATACAACTGGGGAGAATGACCAGTACCTCGCCCAGGTGGCCTCACCTGCTATGCTGAACAGGAGTCTTGTGGAGGGATGGGAAGATTGGAAGGGATAGACAAGGAAGAGGGGAGGAAGCGGTCGTGGCCTTAAGTTAGGTACCATCCCGGCATTCGCCTGGAGGAGAAGTGGGAAACCACGGAAAACCACTTCGAGGATGGCTGAGGTGGGAATCGAACCCACCTCTACTCAGTTGACCTCCCGAGGCTGAGTGGACCCCGTTCCAGCCCTCGTACCACTTTTCAAATTTTCGTGGCAGAGCCGGGAATCGAACCCGGACCTCCGGGGGTGGCAGCTAATCACGCTAACCACTACACCACAAGGCGGACTTCATTTATATCAATTTCTATTCTTATCAGATTCTTCGGTTTATTCCCTCCTTTCCGAGACCTCGCTCGATTGTATTCACTCTAGTTCATCATCAAACAAAATTACACTTACTGTATTAAACCATTTGTTGGAAATATAGAGCATAATCCATCACAAATCATAGTCCTGGGTTCGACATGATCAGAATCTCTCGCTACATGAATACGCACAGAGTTCTGAAAATCAAAAATGAATAAAACCAAAAATAATGTACACAAGATTCCAAAATACATCACAACCACACCATCATATTAGATAAGAGCTTCATTACGGAAATCATTTATTGTTATCTAGGTTTATTATTATTATTATTATTATTATTATTATTATTATTATTATTATTATTGGATTACGAGCCCTCAGATTATGTAGATGACCTTACAACGACGATACACGCAACTCCTAGCAATGGATGAAAACAAAGAATGAGATGAAAAAATATCATGATCAGACATAAATCGACCCATTACTAAATCACAGAATACAAATCTTTAACTGTTGTTGAGTTCATTTAAATTAAATTATTATTATACCTGACCAACGTGAACCCTAGTAGTCACCACTTGTTATAATTCAGTTCACCATTGCAATTAGCCCACTCATGCACAACACTCGCCGCATGGATTCGATTCAATACCATTCCAGTCAAATTGGGCATCTTCGACATATCAACAATCACCTTACAACCGAATTCAACTCTCAGCAACATGTGTTTAATTATCCCGTCCTATTTCTCTTTACTTGTACTTTCTGATTATTATTCCCTATGTCATGAGAAGATATACCGAAGAAATAAATATCACGTGGCTGCCAAGGAATGAAAGTAATGTTACTATCTGGTTTAAATAGTTAGGATACGTCTCATCTGCAGTCAATATTCTAATTTAAGTCATTGCTTTAATTTCGACTTCTGAAAGTATTATTATTATTAAAATATTTCATTATTTTCATTATTTTCATTATTATTATTATTATTATTATTATTAGGGAATCACTATTCCACTGATAATCTTTGAAGATCATAATTCACACACATACATAATGAACTAGCAACACCCATGTTCTAATTAACCAACACCAAGATAAAAGAAACATCAAATTTATCTAATAGTGAAGAAATTAATTAATCTAGAATACAATCTGACGAAAATATACAGAAAACATAAAATATTTAATTGGTACTCATGTTTCTCGATGCAGACAGATTCAACAGGGATGTGTAGACGTGAAGACAGGTATCATCGTTCGATTAAGTTGGATCGTACAAGTTCATTGTACTGGCTTACTCATTCACAGCTTAGAAGTACATGATGTCTACAAAGTCAGGCAATACGAAGTTGTGGCGATAATTCCATGAAATTCTTGTGGAGATCCTCCCTCGCCGATCAATGACTGATGATCTTGCTCTCATAGTTAGGCTAAAACTAAGATTCAGATTAGAAATTCGATCCATTTGCATTACCTCACTAAGTTGAGCACTATCATACTAAACGTGTCCATTTCTTGACGCAAAGATGTACAACATTTAACGATCCATTCCTTCTCTGGCACCTTAGAATAGTGTCCAATACTTATAACTCCTGGCTAATATCTTGATTTAATGTCCTACCAATGCGTAACTCTCGCCATAAACTGTTTGGAATTGTCTCTAACTGACTCGCGCACTGTGGGAACTATCTATGTTGATCCACTTCGTTTTCGACGGGTTTACAAGTTCACTCGTAAAATAGTAACTTATTCTCGACAACTTGAAATGTTCCAAGTTTACTTCAGAGCGAAGTAATCCAGAAGAAATCGTAGAATGAAATTTTAACTCGAAGTTAGAATAGAACTCGTAAGACATTTTAAGACAAAGTCCATAACATTACGTAGACATATTCGAAGTTTCCAGATGTAATATACAAGGCGAAGTTGTATCATCTAGAGTGTTTCAGAAAGAGAATGTTCGTTCCTTCACATCGTCTTAACATTACACCTCTCGACCAAGGAACTAGTAAAGTGACGTAATCTTCCGATTAGAGTTACTATTGGTCGAGATTGCAGCCTAACTGTGATTTGTTCCCTCTTTCGAGAGTACGGATCTTTCTAGAATTCAGCCACCCCCTTCTCCAGTTCTCTCGCATGACGTTGGCATACCGCTGTGACGTAGCTCACGTGTCCTTGACGCTCGACCCAGTTCCGGTCCACATTTCCTCAACGGGGCGGCCTGGCTATCAGCTGTTAACTGGTACGTGCGTATGCATGAATAAAATGTAAATTAAAACAAATATTCTTTCGTTAACCATAAGGTACAATATATTAGTAGACTTCATTAAATAGTTGAAATCCAACAATATGTGTATTAGTGAATATATTTACCAACTAAAATCTCAAAACTAATACCAACAACTTATTGCTTAGAACATTATGCCAAGAGATAACATTTGCACGATGGAAAAAAAATAGTGACAGGCTTGAAGAAGGAAATGAAAATAATATAAATGAGTCAAAATATGTGAAGTGGACCCCTATTTCACCAACATTACCCAAATGCAGAAATAATATACTGTAATAGTACTAAATGAAATATGTTTAGGTAGTTATGTAACTGTGCAAGTTCGCAATATTATGAAAATTGCAAATTATTTTATACAGTGTTTTAAAAACAAGTTTAATTAGTGAAATTCACGTGTAACATATAAATGCGAACGGACTATTAAATATGATCCAGTAGCGAATATTTAAGAATAACTTAAATATTATATTTAAGTGGTCCGCCTATTCAATACATATGTTTCTTCCCCCAACGGATATCATCAGCCAGAATAAATTACGACAATATATCAGATATAAAAATTACATTACTAGATTGAAAAAATTAAAAAAAAACACTTTTATACACAAGAACATTTAAAGTAAATTATTAGCAAACTTTGTTAAAGTTTCAAGTCATTTAGTCAATAGAATCGGTTGAATTGTTCATTAAACTCTTGAAGTTCGTGGGAACTAACGGTTGTATTCATAAAATCGTAAGATAAATGTTGTTCTGAATAAAATCCTTTGATTTAAAATATTTCTTGATAAAAGGTCCTTAATATCTTTGATAGACATTCCTTAAATTGTATTTAGGATTGAACGCTTCAGGATTTCAAGTCAACACGGGGCTGAAGCAGTAAAGTTATTCGTATAACTGAATACTGTTCTATCTGAAATTAAAAGAAAAACTATGTACGGTATAAGTAAAGAGAGATGGAAGATGAAATAATATATGATATTCAAAATAAGTAGCAGTAGTTGCTACGTTGAGCGGGAAGTGTGGAGGGGAAGTGGGAGGGCGTGTTCTGGGCAGAGGAACAACCTGAGTGTCACTGAGCGTGTGACACGTTAAAGTTAGGCGTTTATTTCTAACTTCCGCTTTAATCAATTCCTCATACAATATGTTATACTTTTCAGAAAGATCGTTTATATTACCCGTAAGATTGTTCCTCTGGACCATATTAATGTAAATTTCCCCTTATATGTTCAGTAAATGGCCTTTATTTATAGTTTTCTAGATTTTAAGGTCATTGTCCATGTTTGTAAACATGTGATTGAAGCCTGTCCTGTGATCACTCCTGGTCAAGATTCTGTTGTATTTCTTGGCTCTGGCATGTTCCTGATATATTGTGACAAAGTTTCTTCAGGTTTGTCCGATACACGAAATTAAAAAATGTGCACAATTCAATTTGTATGCACACGAATTATAACATGTATTATTATTATTATTATTATTATTATTATTATTATTATTATTATTATTATTATTAACGGTATGGGTGTTATAAAATAATGTATAGTTCGTGTTGTTGGTCTTAAAAGCGATTCTTAAATTACGTCTCTTGAATAAATTCGTAATCCTATATACATGGGTACTTTAATGTTACTATATGCGAATACGGCAAATTTCTTTTTCCCTTCTTCTTTCCGTTCTTTTACTAAAGTAGTCACAGGTTTATTTTTTATTTAAAATTCTGTCTACAAATTCGTTACTATAGCCATTGTCATATGCTATATAGTATATCATATATAAGTTATTCATAAATATTCGCTACTTGATTTTATAATCAATACGAGTTTTTATCTAAAATGAAGCTGTTAAAGCTTTTTACATGTGGTATTAAATATGATACACGGTGGCATCATTTTCAATCAATTAAGATCATTCAATTACTCCTGATCTGCATTCAGGGCAGACTCTCAGGTGGCAATTCCCTAGCTGTTGTTTTTCCAGCCTTTTCTTAAATGATTGCAAATAAATTGGAAATTGATTGAACATCTCCCTTGGTAAGTTATTTCAATCCCTTACTCCAATTCCTATAAACGAATATTTCAGTCTAACCTAGTCAGCGATCGGGGACAAACGTGCTGAGTTGAGGTGCCGGTAGAGCCGGTGTGAGTGTGACCGGTGAGTGGAAAAGTAAGATGGGAGGGAAAAAGAAGATGATTGGTGTGGATCAATATCAGGTAGTTATTGGAAGATGGCAGGGGAGATGGAAGAAGGAAACAGCCAGGAATGAAGGAGGTAAAGTGGAAACAAGAATAATGGGCGAGATAATAGTGGTGGCAGCGGTGATTATGATACTGCTAGCTATAGGAGGTGTGGAGGTAAACCCCGGCCCGACTTCCAATGGCAACATGAACTGGGAAGACGTGGAGGTCATAAGAAGAGTGGTTAAAGAAGTTGTGGAAGGAGTATGTCCGTTTGAGCAGATTAAAAATTTGATGAAGAAACAAGTGAAAGAATGTGAACATAGGAGGCGTTGGATACAGGGAAAAACAGACGAAATAATGAACGAAGTGGAAATCAGCGAGAGAGAAATTATATCACTCAAGGTAAATATAAGGGAGATGGAGGTAGAGGTGATGAAGCTGAAGGCAGAAATAGAAGACAGTAGCCAAGAACGCAGGAAGAAATGCTTATTTATATATGGAGTGCCGGAGGAAAAAGGTGAGGACAAAGTGCTGACAACCTACAAAGTTGTGGAAGTCATACAGAAAATGATGAAAATTAACTTCAGCGAAGTAGATATTGATGATGTGGAAAGGATAGGTAAAAACGGGATAATAGGCCGATAAAAGTGAAGCTGTTTTCCACCCTGGTGGCGGAAGTAGTGATAAGAAGCGCAGACAATATACGGAACACTAAAATTTGGATTAAAAGAGATTTGTTTGCTAGTTGCTTTACGTCGCAGCGACTCAGATAGGTCTTATGGCGACGATGGGACAGGAAAGGGCTAGAAGTGGGAAGGAAGTGGCCGTGGCCTTAATTAAGATACAGACCCTGCATTTGCCTGGTGTGAAAATGGGAAACCACGGAAAACCATTTTCAGGGCTGCCGACAGTGGGGTTCGAACCTACTATCTCCCGAATACTGGATACTAACCACACTTAAGCGACTGCAGCTATCGAGCTCCGTGATTAAAAGAGATATGGGAAGAGAGGGGTAAAGAATATGAACACTCTGAAGAAACATTTGGTCAGGGCTAAAGTGCAAGGGTTAAGAGCCTACATTAAGGGTCAAAAATTAGTGGTAACCAACGGACAATGGACCAGATTTTGGACAGCGATGAAATTACGAAAAATGGAAGAGAATATGAAAAACGAAGTAGTTATGGGGAAGAGAGTGGAAGAAAGGCAAGTTAGAGACAGTAAAGTTGGTGAAGATGGGCTTGAGGACAAAGAAAAAACCAAAGAAAATAGGGCATTGGAACAGAGCTTGCGGCAAGAAGAAATTAGCAGGACAGAGGAAGGCGCGAATGCTATCTTCAAATCGATCGCAGAAGGAGTCAGGGAAGCAGCAACTGAGATGAGGTGGGAGTTAAGGAAGGAGACCAGGGAGACCAGGGCATTAGTTAAGGATCTGAGGACGGAGGCCAGTGTGAAGGAAGAAAGGAAGACACAGGGAGTGATTGTAGGGGCGGAGGCACAAGATGTGCCAAGTGCTCATAAACGAAGTGAAAATACGGCTGGGAGGCAGGAAGATGAAGCAAGAGGTGCCTTGGCGAAAGGGAGAAGCTTGAACCTAAGAGAGATATGGGGTAAGAAGAACAAATTGGACGAAGGCATAGTGACGAGAAGCAAAAAAATCAATCAGCAATAGTAAGTAAATTGTTTAACACATGAGTATAGTGGAATGTATGTGTGTATTCGTAACTGTGACAAGAGTGATTAAGTAGTTAAAATAGCAGGCGGTAAAGTGTGTATGTTAAGTTCTGTCATTAGATGGTATTGAAAGGCTGTAATCAAGATGACGCGGTTTTTGGTTAGTGAATAAGGAAGAGAGTGATTGTAAATTGGATAGGGATAAGAGTAAAGCTAATGGTAAGAATGCAAGTGGTTGCAGGATGATTGTGATTCAAAGTTGCGAGGGTATGTGTGGTAACTTTGTAATAATCGTGAGGTTGCGTGATAAAGTTAATATGTGGAGACGGGTGGTATATGAGCTGATGGTGTAAGTTAACTGTGTGTGAATATGGTTTCATTTAATGTGGAGAGTTGTCTGGAATTATAAAAGTTAATAAGTGAAGCGAGATAGTAGAGTTTAACAGTGGTCAATAGCAATGAAACGTAAGGAGAAAAATTGCACACCGGCACTACAGTGGATGTAACACGAAGGCAGGTTTGCAACTTAAGTAGAGAAACAGAGAAGTCAGTGTTCATGAAATATTGCGCTGAGTTGCGAATCCGGGCGGAAGTGATATACACTTTCTTTAAAGTGCAGATGCCGTCTGCCAAGACACATTGTACTCTACACAGTCATTTGTTATTATTTTAGTTTCTATTATCATACTGCCATAATGCCTTATGTCATGGCAAACAGTCCACCAACAAGGGTTGATCTTGGGCCAAGCGACAGTGCTTATCCATGCCTCATTACCATTTTATTATTATTTATATTATTATTGCCTTTTTCCCTTGTTTTCATTTATTGCTGTAGTATCATGGCTATCGACTCTCCGCGATTGGTAGCAGATACCGATCACATTAGTTCTATTATTTTACGGGAATTATTATATGTGTATATCAGCTTAAGCTGCCTAGGTTGGGCATTATTATTTTTCTCCTTTAATAGATCAATAAGGTATCAATACTGTAGATCTGGAGGAAAATATATATATGATATGATATAAACGAATATTCGCCCCAGTTTGTCCTCTTGAATTCCAACTTTATCTTCATATTGTGCTCTTTCCTACTGTTAAAGACACCACTCAAACGTATTCGTCTACTGATGTCATTCTACGCCATCTCTCCATTGACAGCACTGAACATACCACTTAGTCGAGCAGCTCATCTCCTTTCTCCCAAGTCTTCCCAGCCCAAATTTGGAACATGTTTGTAACGCTACTCTTTTGTCGGAAATCACCCAGAACAAATCGAGCTGCTGTTCTTTGGATTTTTCCAGTTCTTGAATCAAGTAATCCTGGTGAAGGTCCCATATACTGGAAACATACTCTAGTTAAGGTCTTACCAAAGAATTATATGCCCAATCTTTACAGCCCTACTACAACCCCTAAATACCCTCATAACCGTGTGCAGAGATCTGTACCCTTTATTTGCAATCATATTTATGTGATTACCCCAAAGAAGATCTTTCCTTATATTAACACCTAGGTACTTACAATGATCCCCAAAAGGAACTGTCACCCCATCAACGCAGTAATTAAAACTGAGAGGACTTTTGCTATTTGTGGAACTCACAACCTTACTTTTAACCGCATTTATCATCATACCATTGCCTACTGTCCATCTCACAACATTGACGAGGTCATTTTGCGGTTGCTCACAATCTTGTAACTTATTTATTACTCTGTACAGAATAACATCATCTGCAAAAAGACTTACCTCGGATTCCACTTCTTTACACATATCAGTGATATATACAAGAAAATATAAAGGTCCAATAATACTGCCTTGAGGAATTCCCCTCTTAATTATTACGGAGATAGATAAAGCTTCGCCTACTCTAATTCTCTGAGTTCTATTTTCTAGAAACATAGCCACCCTTTCAGTCACTCTTTTGTTGAGTCCAATCGCACTCATTTTTTCCTGTAGTCTCCCATGATATACCCTATCAAATGCCTCAGATAGGTCAATCGCGATACAGTCCATTTGACCTTCTGAATCTAGGATATCTGCTACATCTTGCTGGAATCCTACAAGTTGAGCTTCAGTGGAATAACCTTTTCTAAACCCAAACTGACTTCTATCAAACGAGTTATTAATTTCGCAAACATGTCTAATATAATCAGGAAGAATGATTTCCCAAAACTTACATGCAATGCATGTCAAACTGACTGGCCAGTAATTTTCAGCTTTAAGTCCATCACTCTTTTCTTTATACACAGGGGCTTCTGTACTATAGCAACTCTCCATTCATTTGGTACGGCTCTTTCATGCAAACAATAGTGAAATAAGTACTTCAGATATGGTACTATATCCCCCAAAACTTTATCAATTCCAGCTGCTTTTCTACTCTCAACTTTTGTATCTTACTGTAAATGTCATTGTTGTCACAGGTAAATCTTTAGTATTAGTCACCTTCTCTATCTGGACATAATCCTTGTAACCAACAATCTTTACATATTGCTGAATGAATACTTCTGCCTTTTGAAGATCCTTGCATACACCCTCCCCTTGTGCATTAATGATTCTTGGAATATCCTCCTTGGAATCTGTTTCTACCATAAAGTAACTATACATACTAATCCAATTTTCGCTAAAATTTGTATGACCGCCAATTATGCTCGCCATCATGTTATCCTTAGCTGACTTCTTTGCTAGATTAAATTTCCTAGTAAGTTCCTTCAATTTCTCCTTACTTCCACAGCCATTTCTAACTCTATTTCTTTCCAACCTGCACCTCCTTCTTAGCCTCTTTACTTCTCTGTTATAATATAGTGGATCTTTACCATTCCTTACCACCTTTAAAGGTACAAACCTCACATTCCTCCATAATTCCTTTAAACGCATGCCGCATCTCAGAGTCTGTTTACATTTTTATTTGCCGTTTTCCACCGATCATAGTTACTTTATAAAAACTCCCTCATGCCTGTTTTATCAGCCATATGGTACTGCCTAATAGTCCCAATTTTAATATATGTTTCTTTCATATTTATTTTAACTACCACAAAAACAGCTTCGTTATCACTAATATCTTCTATTACTTCGGTTTCTCTATAGAAAACGTCTGGTTTTACCAGCAAGACATCCAGAACATTCTTCCCCCTAGTTGATTCCATCACTTTATGAATTATATGCCCTTCCGATACTAACTTATTTGCCACTTGTTGGTCATGCTTCCTGTCGTTTGCATTACCTTCCCAATTGACATTTTGTAAATTGAGATCACCCGCTACAATCATGTTCCTTTCCTTATCGTTTCCCACATAGCGGATTATCATATAAAATAATTCTGAATCAGCGTCAGCGCTACACTTTCCCGGTCTGTACACTCCAAAGATATCAAGTTGCCCATTATCTATAGAGATGAGCCTTATACAGTATTTCATGTTTGCGGTCTTTAACTTTTTCGTAGCTTACAAATTCTTCTTTCACAAGAATGAATACTCCCCCTTCTACCATTCCTATCCTATCTCTACGATACACACTCCAGTTACGTGAGAAAATTTCTGCATCCATTATATCATTTCTCAGCCATGATTCAACTCCTATTACAATATCTGGTAAGTGTATTTATTCTTGTTTCGGAATTTGGCCGCCTATGGACCGCATTGAACTTAAGGCTTTCTCTTATTCTTCTTCTTCTTCTTTTTCTTATCCTCCCAGAACCTCTTCATTCTTTCACTTCTGATCTTCCTTTCTTTCTCAGATATGACCAGTTTGGGTCTACATTTTGGTGGTTTCTCTTGGAATGTTTTGATGCTGTCCACTCGACTTCTAAATTCTTTTCTGTTGTGAACCATATCCACTGTAAGTCCACTTTCTATTGCATCTCTTTTTACCTCTTCCACCCACTTCGTCGAAGCTTTTAGTCCAGTGATGTACTTGAATATTTTCTTAGTTAGCCGTTTCTCATCCATTCTTTCTAGATGCCCATACAATTTTAGCCTTCGCTTTCGCATGGTGACAGTGATTTTTTCGGTGTATTTATAGAGGTCATCATTTTTCCTATTCCTCCACTCCCCATCAGCATTTTTGTGTGGTCCTAAAATTTTCCTTAATATTCTCCTCTCCTTTTTTTCGAGATCTTGAAGCTCACCCTTTTTATTCATTGTCAGGTTCTCTGAAGCGTAGAGACCCTCTGGCTTTACCACTGAGCTGTAGTGTCTAAGTTTCGCCTTGTAAGATATTGCTCTTTTGTTGTATCTGTTCTGGGTTAACCTGTAAGCCAATTCTAGTTTTCTAATTCTTGCTCTAATCGCCTCTTTTTCCAATCCATTAGGTTCTATCCATTCCCCTAGATATTTAAATTTCTCAGTTCTTTTTACAGTCCCATGCTTCACTTCTAAGTGTCTCTCCCCTTGATGTCCATATTCCATGTATTCCGTCTTCTCATATGACACTTTGAGACCCGTTTTCTCAGCGATCTCATGTAGAGTATTCAGCATAATTTGGGCATTTTCTCGGTTGTGAGCCAAGAGTGCAAGATCATCCGCGAAAGCAAAACATTTAATTTCTAATTTCTGTCCTTTCCTCCCTAAATGTATTCCCTTTACTCTTTTCACTTCCAAGGCTTTTTCCCATGTTCTAATGATTTTTTCTAGAACAATGTTAAAGAGAATTGGTGATAGGCAGTCCCCTTGTCTGACTCCTGTTTTTATTTCAAATGGTTCCGAAATTTCACCGAAGAATTTGACTTTTGAGAAAGTTTCTGTCAGGGTTTGTTTTATTAACATTCTTGTTTTCCTGTCAATTCCGAATTCCTCTAGAACGTCAAATAGAGTCTGCCTGTCAATTGAATCATATGCTTTCTTAAAATCAACAAATATTACCAGGGTGTTCTGGCTTCTCAAAGCTCTAATTCTGAGAATGCTCTTCAGGTTAAATATTTGTTCTGCGCATGATCTTCCTTTTCGAAAACCAGCTTGGTACTCTCCAATGAGATGGTCTGCTTGTTCTTCAACTCTTCTCAATAGTACTTTAGAGAGTATCTTATATGTTATTGGGAGTAAAGAGATTCCTCTATAGTTATAGTTATTGATGTTTGTCCGGAGACCTTTCTTGTGAAGTGGGTGTATAAGAGCACACTTCCAATCACTGGGGATCTTTTCATCTCTCCAGATTTCTCCTATGACGGCGTGGATTGCTTTTGCTGCAGTTTCTCCTCCGAACTTCCACATTTCTGCAATAATTCCATCTTCACCTGGTGCTTTGTTGTTTTTAAGCTGATTTATTATTTCTTTGATCTCTTCTAGACTCGGTGGCTTGGAATCTTGGTTATCCTGAGATAGATTTTTCGTATCCAATCTTTTCACAGGTTCTGCACAATTCAGTAACATTTTGAAGTAATCTGCGAGAAATTGACAATTTTCTTTGTTGTTCGTTACTACACTACCATCCTCCCGCTTGAAACACAAACTTTATGGCTGGTATCCCTGTAGTTCATCTCTGAAGGTTTTGTAAAATGCTCGAGTGTTGTTCTTTCGAAAATCATCTTCTATCTTATCCATCCTACTTCTGTCAATTTCTTTTCTCTGATCGTATGATCTTAGCTGTTTTCTTCCTTCCCTGAAAGTTTCCCATCTCTCCTCGGTTTTGTTGGAATGCCACCTCTTCCATGCTTGTAGTCTTCTGTCCAAAGCTTCATCACACTTTTCATTCCACCACCTGTGTTTTCGTTTCCTCTCTGGATTCCCCAAGCCTTCAGCTGCTTTAAACATTGAGTTTTTGATATCTTCCCAGCTGTTCATATTCAGCTTCGACAATTTTTCACAATATGTCTCTTTGCTTTGTTTCAGAGTATCTGCATCAATTCTAAGCTTAATTCTATTCCTTTCTTTACAATACTTCTTCAGTTGAGCACTAAAATTTTATGTCACCCCTACTTGACTTCCAGTTTCCTGTTCCCTTATCACCGCTCCCGAGGCCACCCCGTTTCCCTGAATGTATCTCCCTGTAACCCTTCCGAACAAATATCCTAATTTATATATACCACTGCAGTTTAAGTGAAGGTCATCTGAGCGCAAATCCCTACCTCCTACTCACCCATTAGGATCTAGAAATCTCACTCCCAGTTTCCCACATACCCACTCCACAGTCTCACTGAAATCCCCAATCACCCTCCAGTCGGTATCCCTCGTACACAGTATTCCACTGTTAACAATCTCCGCTTCCTTAAATTCACCCGTGCTGCATTTACCAGATCTCACACATTCACAACTGCATGTCTTACATTGTTAGTACCAACGTAAAACACTGCCACCTTCTCCTTTACCTCCTCCTTCTGCTTTCCTCAACATCTGCCTTAACATAATTCCTGGATAACACTCTACGCTGGTTCCCTTTCCTCCGCACACTTTCCCCACATGTCTAACAATGGAATCTAACAATGGAATTTTAATGAACGTACAGGGATAGTTTTATGTTATCCAGCCGTTATAAGATACTTTAAAATTGTATCAAACCTGTAAACGTCTTTTATAATAATTTTAGTGTTAAAATGCTTTCCTCCATTTTACGAAAAAGACATATCTCTCTGTCGTGACCGCTGTAACTTTACTTTTCCACTTAATGCGTTGAATTGTACATGGTGCTACTTTAAAATTGTTTGAACCTTTATTTATTCGATTAAATCAATTTCATATAGAGCTTTTATTTGCTGATGGTTGTGGTTATCGTTTTAACTGTGCAACGTTCGCCTTCGTAGCGTAACGATTGGTGCCACTAGCCGCCGCCATCATAGACCCGGTACTGCCAAAGATTTAAGAATGGCAGGAGAGCTGGTATGAAGTTAAAATGACGAATATTGCCCACGCCCATTGAGGGAGAGTCTGAAACGAGCTCCACCACCTCGGGGCAAGGACAGATGGTTAGCATGCTTGATCCAAAGAGTCCCGGGGTCAATTCCTGGTCGGTTCGGGGATTTGAACCTTCATTGGTTAATTCTTCTGGTTCAGCAGATGGGATTTTAAGACATTAATATTCATCTCATATAGGGCCCATCCTCGCAGATTCGCAGGTCGCCTATGAGGCGTCATCTCTGAAGACCTCCACACCACACCATTATTATAATTATTATGCAACCAGCCTCTATTAAAACTAATCAGAAGGAAGAATGAAGGCATCCGCAAAAGAAAGGTAAGGTCGACGAAAGGGTGTGAGAATTAAATACTCCGTAAGGCCTGCAAACCTAATAACATCGGGGTCAAAAGAGAACAAGAGTTGACCAAGGCTGGTCAGTTAGGAAAGATGAAAGTAAGGAGCCTGACACAAACTCAGCTACGGGGAACCCCACAATACTCCAGGTCCCCTCTTCTTAGACGGGCGGGGTATATCGTGGGTACTTATTGGTAATTTATTACTTCTATAGCTTGCTTTTGCCCCTCCCCGAACAAAAATAATCTAATCACTAAATCGATTGTTAAAATTACTTCAAACACAATGCGCTTATTTTATTTTTGAGTGACTATACATTTAAAATACTTTATTTGTGGTAACGTTAATTTAGTCTTACGACGTAAAAAGTAGTAACTCCCGCGAGCAGAAATATACAGTAGTAATGGGCAACGCTCTCGCTCGAGAATGACATCACAGATATCGAGAATCTCGAGACCGATTATCCTGTGTTGCGATCTGCGCGACGTCCCAGTTACTGAGTGTAAACTTGATAGTATACCATAAGCCGTTATTGTGTGAAAAAATGTTCTCATAGAGAAAGGTGTGAGCTAATAAATCTTTTCAAAAGCCTAGAAAAGTACTGCATATTCAACTATGAACCCATTAATACCATTAACGAAAGTGAAAATAGAATGTTGTCATCGTTGCGAAGCATAGACTGTAGCAGTATAACCTAGTTCTTACTTGAGACGTACGGCGGTAGGATGTAAGTCAAAGTACTCAATGCTTTTGACGGGTATTTTGTTTCAACAAAGAAAGCTGGGATTTTATTTTTGTTTCTTATAGTACCCACCAGTGCAAACCTGTGACATCTAAGCTAGAACACTTACTGTACCAACTGTCGGCACTAAAATTTCGTCCAGTTCCAGAGATAGATTGAACTAGACTTTCCGCGAAACTTTGCCCACTGTTGTCTAGTCGAAAAGGCCTTTCAGGCTTGTCTCCAGCATATATCTCCATAAGTGATGTGTAGAACAGAGTTTTTCAGCTGGGCGCCCGTTGAAACTAATCTAGTGTGGCTAGGCAAGTTTGACGTAACTGCGGGCAGCTTACGTGGTGGGCGAGGCAGCGAACACATTCGGTATGGCAGAGAAGTGCCGTTCGATCGTGATTACAGAGCTTTTCTCCCACCATGAGATGTTTATTGAAGTACATATTTACGTCATTCACGACGGCAAACAATGATTCTCTCTCCCTTCATTTTTCGGTTGGCCCTACTTACAATTCTTTGGATCTGCCCCTGCTGAGACGATCTCGGGGCAGGCTTTGAACTGGCCGGGATCGAACCCGAGGCCTTCGTGTAAGATAGGTTAGACCGCGCAGTTCACGTGAAGAAAGAAAATGTGCAATAATAATTATACCCGATACCGTAAAAAATGGTACAAGGACTGTACGTACAAGTCTGATCAATCGTAAAATGTGAGGAACATAAAATATCATATGCTCATTTTAATACTTTATTAGTGATATTAGTGCCTCATCTACGATTTACTAGGCATATTTAAAAACGTAATTCATGGCTATAGAAATGATAAACATGATATACTGTGTAGTAATGACGGGCTGTCTGAGACGAGATCTTGGCATTTCTCGAGACTAGCGCAGGCAGTATTTCTCGCAAGAGATCTCGAGAGCGTTGTCTCCGCATTGTGTGGCGAGCTGCGTGTCGTAAGCTTACAGGTAGACGAAGCTCAATGTTGTTGTGCCGAGTATGCGAATAGCCAACCACGGGCCTTCTCCATTCCGTAAATACGTGTCAACAAGCGACTAGGTCTTTCATTTCTACCGAGGTCATTTTGACATGGACGGCTACTGTAGGTATCGCTGAGGCGTACATTATTCAAACTCGAGACGGGGAAAGATATGCCTTGGTGTATATGCAATCACCATTACGCATCAATTTAACGTGTAATCTAAAATGCCTGAGTTTGCTACATCGTTATCAGACCCGACATTCAATATCACACTGAACCCTTAACTTACCATTCCATCGTTGGTCGGCCACAGCTGCTGCAGTAGAGCAATATTGAACTCTTAAGTCCTGGGGTCGTTGCGGGAATAATTCGGTCACGACCTTAACCAAACGATGGGGTTCAGAAGAGAGCATAACTACTTGAAATGAGGAGCAAATATGTGCTTACTAACTTTTATTGAATCCATTAATTGTACACAAAAAATGTATTTATACAAATCCTTGACCAAAATTTAATTCTTAATTATTAAATGTTTCAAGCGCAGTCACACTGCATAGCGTTATTTTATTTATTACAATATCGAAGAATTTTCTTCGGAGAAAGTAGGCATCGCATATATTAGTGAACAGCGAAACTGAAAAATAAAGTCTGAAAAATCGGGCACCTATTAATCCAAACGATAACTGAGAATTAATCGACACGATCCGTGTAAAATCTTACCTTCAACAAGTACAACGCCGGATTTCCTCTTAATTAAGGTTATCCACCAGTCAAATAACCTTTCGGATACGGAACACCCGCCGAATGGACCCTTAATCGAACCAAATTGACTATCAGTTGCTTTGGATAGGTTGCGAAATATTATTGGAAAGCATGGTGTTCACTACCAGTTAACAGCAGCATTCACAATTGAAACAAAAATTCCACCATGGATTGTCATTTCATGACACCCTTAAGTTATACAATAATCCCGATGCTAAAACGTGCATCACCCAAACAGCTGTTCAGAAGGAACCAACAACACCACGATTCGCGAGGATCTTACGTTACGTCGTTCTGAAGGAACCAAAACTGTGAAATGCAGGAACACTTATTCATCACGCATTTAGAAGAAATGCCAAACACTGAAGTTGATTAAAGAGTGGTAAATCACTTGAAAAATATCATTATAAAACCGACTTTCAGGTCATAAATGGTTACGTTACGCTTAATAAAATTACAAGTGAAAAATGAAAACCTACAACCTGTTTTCCAGTCAATGGCCGGGTCAGGGATGTAATGAATGAAGCAGATATAGGCTATTAGTAGATGGGGTCGACACTCCCAAAGTTGATTTATTAATGAGTGATAAATGCTATGAAATAAGAATGGAGAGTGTTGCTGGAATGAAAGATGACAGGGAAAACCGGAGTACCAGGAGAAAAACCTGTCCCACCCCCGCTTTGTCCAGCACAAATCTCACATGGAGTGACCGGGATTCGAACCACGGCATCCAGCGGTGAGAGGTCGACGCGCTGCCGTCTGAGCCACGGAGGCTCCAAAATTACAAGTCCACATGGTAAATAAAATAAAATTACGGAATTCTTTCCTTTTTAACAATGACTACCATCACAGATCCATCTACTTATTGTTTGTCCCAACACACTACCTACAAGTTATCAATTGACCACACTCAACTACGTAAAAATGATAGAACGACAAAAATTGAAATAAAATATATTACCGGCTGACGAATCGAACCCACATTCGTAACTCAAGTCTCACACAAATACACTGAGTGTCAGCACACACACTATCAAAGCAAACGGACGTCAGAACGACAAAACAATTAAGTCCGTAAATTAAAATAAAAATACTGAAGTTCATTGAACTCAAACACGCATGGCGAACTGCAGTAAATATTCAATCACTATTAACTCAGTACCCAATATTGGACAGCCCTCGTATGCCGTTAGTGGTTCCATAATGTTAGGTAAACACCTTCCAGCTGGTAAAGGACTGCACGCAAGCTGGCATCAATCTTACTGAGCTAACACTCTTCGCATTGCATACACTACTGTAGACACTACCATCACTCAAGTCACTTCGCAAAAACATCTAATCTAAGACTTGAGTATGTACAGCTGACATCCCAGACCTATCGTCGGGCTTACCTAACGTCTGCACACCATAACACTAACCTCTATGTACACATACCTTCCTAACCCTATCGTTGAGCGTGAACTAGGACGTCTCATCATCAGTATACTCCTAGGATAACATGTGACGTCCTAAATCTATTGTCGAGCGGAAATTGGGTCCTATACGCTTCCTCTAGCATATCAGGCGAAATCGTAACTTCAAACACACTCTTAGATATTTTAGCCGTAAACCTTGTCGAAAATAATAGCACACAATGAACGAATCTTGCCACAAAATGAACGCAAGTTGGGAAATGCAACTAAGTCCCTAACTTGTTACTAAAAACGTGATATTGAAAATAAGTGACGCGTGGCGCGCAATACACAACTCAAACACGATCTCAGCATGCGCAATGAAGTTTGGAAAATTAATAATGACTTCCAACACACGTCTGACACTACTTGACTATCGCCCAACAATAATCATCACCGCCGCAAAAATCCGCACTGTAGTTTTAGGGTGAAGCCCTCAAATCGCCTACCGTCATTTTTCCAAATATTCATATCCATGACTATCCAGTGAAACGAAATTCAATAAATTTACACAGCCAAACATATCGCATTAATAACGTCCAATACCTTATCCCACAATGTTTCCGATTTAATGATAAATTACCGCCTTGTAATTTATGAACTTTACTGATTGGAAACTCATCATTACAGTCAAACAACACCAACCGTGTTTTCAGAATGCTCTTCTATCCTTGAGGTCATATTACTCTAATATTCATTATACTGACTTTACGTAACTAGTCACTTGGATTTTTACTACCAAAAATCGTTTTTTCACTTGGGATCTTAACTTGAAATTTTACTGTGCCTCACACAATAGTCATCTTGAACCAACCTTCTCCAGGTCTCAGTTTTCGGATTGTTATCGGAATATACTACAGCCTGCCACATAAATATCACATTTAATATACAGCTTGTCTCAAAAATTCTTCGCCATCAGCAAATATAGCCTGTCTCAAAAATTAATTCACATCGCCTTCTCACGGCGGCTTTACATAAAATCCATGCTCCCTTTGCCTTCAACATCTATACAACTCTTATCTCAACATATATAAATTCTTCGCCCTCAATCCCTTTTCTCATATTTCAAGACTTTTCAAATCTCAATCCTCTCGTGACAAACAACCTTTATAAAAATATACCTTTTTTAATTTTTACTACAACTTTCGGACCTCAAGAATACAACAACACACCGTGATTTTCCATATCACCGACATACACGATGTCACAAAATTTTACTTCCCATGAATAAAACATAACTTTATCGGATTTCACTGGAATTTTCTAGACACACGCCAACCTTATAGAACATACCTGTTAAATGCACTTCTAACATAGAAAAATTTTATCCCGCAGTAAACATTATTGTCATTATTATTATTATTATTATTATTATATTATTATTATTATTTCGACAAAAAAATTCTGAATTCAAACGATATTCGAAATTAAGACAATCACCACGACTACGTTATCGTTATCACCTTCCCAATTTTACTCAATTTGGACAATATCTCAAAGAAAATTAACACAATATTTAAACTTCGCATTTTATAATTTCTTGACGTGAATTTTACAGCACTGAAGAGTTTCACACGACGACCAGAAATGTAATACCTTCGCCTGATCATTATTAAATACCAACCCGACACACGCATTGAAAATTGGTTGGGACAAACAATGTTCTAACTACAACATTGATACAAAATATTCACAGACCTGCAAATGTAGTCACCATCCTGGATTCTGGCTGCATCTATCCAGCAGATTTCTTTGTCTAGCCTTCCATGGCTAGCTTAGACATCTTCTTATAGATAGATATATAACTTAAATTACACAACACTTTATAACGCACTTTCAAAACGTTTAACAGGCGACGAGCACTCTGCTCAAATGACCACGTCCACTGCGTTCGCAAAACTCTGTTCCCTCTCGCCCTACTAAGGGCCAGGTGTTCCAAGAGATAAGAAACCAGACCTCTCAGCTAACATCCAGACTCTAACAAATATTATACGCACACACGGAATACAGAGAGAAACTCAATTACTTATTCACCCAAATATCTAAATCTTCAAAGTTCCCATTAGCGGCAGTTCAGAAAATTTCCATCATCTTCTACTTTAACAGTATATTGGAACCATAGACACGAATATGTAATAAGTTACTGGGAGAAGAAATCTCCGCACTTTTCTGCTGACGAGTGACGTGGGCTTCGCTGCTCCAACAACCAGACAGAGAATATGAAATATACGAAGGGAGATTTATTTTATACCCTATGGGAGGACGCTACTCACACCATGAAGCTTGATTGCACAATCTGCTAATTCCGCATCCAATAGACCAATTTTCCTGAAATTTGTTCCATAACTTCGGACAGACTTACGATTTATTACCGTGTTAATTTCATATATTTCCCATACTCTCAACAGGCGAAATGAATTATTTCTGCCCGGGCGTTTCGCGGGTTTTCTTCATCCATCGGCCTTGGCACGTGTCGCTAGTTCGGGAGCCGGACGCAAATTCTTCTCTAGGCTTAACTGCATTTATTTTTACCCTGGGGGTTCTGTCTTCACATAGGGTTTAAGAATAATTTAGATTCTTTATTCCTGGATTTACCACGTCGCCAAAAGCTCTCGTTATGAAGAATTTCTTAAATTTGAAAAATTATTCAATGTTCGAAGTCCACCGAAGTGTCCCGGTATTTCACGAGCTTGCGGCTTGCTCGACACGGGGGAGCTCGTTCCCACGAGACAGCCAGACTCTTGGAATAAAACATGGCTGCTCTCAAAAGGTAGTTTGTAGCTGAAATAAATATTTGAAATTAAAATATAATTTTTTCATCGTAGAATTATGGGTTCAATACGACCACTGTTTGTGTTTACAGATATTTTGGTGGCGGAGGAAATCATTCCTTACAATGTTATAGAATATTCGCGTCATACTTACGTACTTCGCTTTTATGACTGTGCAATCAAGCAACAGATAGGGAATCTGCCACCTGGGCGATTGCCCTAAATGCAGATCAGTATTGATTGATTGATTGAATGTTTGTGTGTGTAATTGTACTTTAAGCCTATGTCCGGAACGCAACGTAAGTCGTGGATGTCGGTTATTTTGAAGAGATGCCACATAGCACAGCGGGCTGTGCTGTTCATTCAAAAGGACTAAAATACGTCAGCAAAAATACTTCTGGGGTGATCCGGCACTTAAAGACGCATTACATCAATGAAGGGGAATCGTCACAGGGAATCGTCACAGAACACCTCCGGCCCGGTCTGTATCACAAGAAGCTACCCTGCCAACAATTGAGGTGTACATCCTATCTACAGTTATTAATAAATTATAAAGGTTATTCGGCTAAGATGTCCACCTGAATAACTCGTGAACCATTCAATATACTGACATTCTAATTCTACTTTCTTTAATGGTATTAAGGAGTTCATAGTTCAACATGCAGTACTTTCCTAGGCTTTCGACAAAATTTATCGGCACCCATGATATGCTATCAAGCTTACGCTCGTAGTTACTGGGACGTCGCCCAGATCACAGCACAGGTGAATATGTTTCGAGACCAACCTGTTGTCGGAATTGGAGGAAACCCGTGCATTTTAGATATTGGCAAACACAAGAAGTGGTCATGTGATAATGAATGTGTGGTCTGATAACGATAACGTACACCTACTTGTCGAAAGATTGGAGTGAACTCTGGCATTTTAGATTACATGTTTCACTCACACGTAATGGTGGTTGCATATGCAGCAAGGCACATTCTGCCCAGTCTCATGTTCGAATAATGCACGCCTCTAGTATCCACGTAGGTGTACATCCTATTTACAATTATTCACAAATTGTGCAGGGTAATTCAGCTGAGATGTCTGGCTCAAATAAACCCTGAACTGTTTAAGATACTGACATTCTGGTTTCTCTTTCCTTAATGGTATTAAGAGGTTCATAGTTTAACATGCAGTACTTTTCAAGAATTTTAAGGAATTTAAACACATTTAATAGTGGTGGTAATTGAAACACGGGGTAAAAATTCAGGACACATAAAAACGCCAATTGGATACGAAATATCCAATTCAAGTCTTTCTTGTTGTTACCATATAGATACCGCAAAGGAGGAAAAGTGCAACAGCTAGGCAACTCTCAAAGTTATGGCTTCTGAATCTTCTACGAGAAAGGCTACTATGTAATATAATACCAATTTTAGCACGACGAAAGTCAAGAGTAAACGCACAGATGTTATGGACTAACGTTGGGTACAAAATTCGTCTTCACAGAAAAGCAAGAGGCTGAAATTGAGCGGCATGTTCTACTTCTTGCTAAACTGTACTTCAGCATCCCAACGCGAACAGACAGCTTTTGAAAACGCAAAACTGTAATGATTAAGAGAGGGGTTCCACAGGTCAGTATTATTGGATCTGTATTTTTATTATATATCCAGTATATAAATGATGATTAAGAATTGGAATAACAGATAAGGCTATTTGCAGATGATGTTATGCTGTATAGAATAGTGATGGTCAGTCTGAGACGAGACCACGAGATTTCCAGAGACTAGCGCAGGCACTATTTCTTGCCAGAAACGTCGAGAAATCTCGAGAGCGTTGTCTCCGCATTGTGCGGCGAGCAGCGTGTCGTAAGCCTACAGGTAGACGGAGCTGAATGTTGTTTCTGCCGAGTATGCGAACAGGCAACCACGAGCCTTCTCCATTCCGTATGTGCGTGTCAACAAGCGAGTAGGGCGTTCATTTCTATCGAGGTCTATTTTGACGCACTATAACAATTATAAAGGATACGCATTATGGCATTGTATGCAGCGGTAAGTGCACGAATGAATAAGCAAAGTACAGAAAATGATGACTACTGTACTGTAGGTACCCCTACCTGGATACTAGTGGTGTGCATTATTCAAACTCGAGGCGGGGCATGATGCGTCGTGCTGCATATGCAACCACCATTACGCATCAGTGAAACATGTAATCTAAAATGCCAGAGTTCACTCCAATCTTTCGACAAGTACATCGTTATCAGACCCCACATTCATTATCATATGACCACTTCTTGTGTTTGCCAATATCTTGGTGACGAAGGAAACAATTCCTTACAATGTTATAGACTGTCGGGCTGAGTGGCTCAGACCGTTGAGGCGCGGGCCTTCTGACTCCAACTTGGCAGGTTCGAACCTGGCTCAGTCCGTTGGTATTTGAAGGTGCTCAAACACGTCTGCCTCGTGTCGATAGATTTATCGGCACGTAAAAGAACTCCTGCGGGACAAAATTGCGGCATCGGCGTCTCAGAAAACCTTAAAAGTAGTTAGTGGGACATAAAGCAATTATTATTATTATTATTATTATTATTATTATTATTATTATTATTATTATTATTATTATCATTATTCCGGGGTTATCTGTGGAACACAGATGTGAAAGAAGGTGCGGGCTGGAGTGGGTCTATCTACGAGAGTCAAAGATTAACTTAAAACTTTAAAATAAAGGTTATATTTCTTTTCAGAAATCAAATTTTAACAAACAACACTTCAGGTACAGGTACTGTAGTTACCCGTACAAAATATAAAAGACAAGAAAAACTCAGAAAAGACTACTTACAATTTGAGCTTCAAGCTCATAATTTACCAAGGTTCCAACATCACAATTGTTGCGTTAGACAGGTAGAAAAGGAGAGATATATCCTCAAACACAATTTATTGGAGCACTTTGCTCCAACGGTTACAAGTTACGGCCTTCCAAAGGCACCACACAAATATCTATTACGTACCAGAAAAGAGCTTACCTGCTCTACAAATTCAACCAAAGAGAATGTGCTCCCAACCCTTATAGCCTGATTAAGGCAACCTTTAAATTTACATTAGAGATTAGAGCTTCTTTGCTCAATGGAATTACATGTCTAGGCCTCTCTAGGCACAACCTACAATTTACAACGCATATTAATTACCTTTTAGATTACACAGGGGTATCTAGTACCCGTACTATCTGGAATTCGTGAAGAAGAACAGATTGCATTACTGGCCCAAACACAAACTGTATGGAGGCGTACAGTTGCGCTCCTCGAAATCAGAAAATAAAACCCTACTTCGGCTTGCAGCCCGACGATGCAGAGGCTAATCCCACACTATTGAGGTGAACTAGAAGGACAAATTAATTTATGATTTACAAGAGAAAAACCGTTACAAAATCGTAGTCACCTTAAGATTAACTGAAAGGGAATTCAAGAGGGTGACGCACTCTTTCTTCTCGATTTACAGATCAAGTCCTTAGGACTTACATGAAATTATACATGAGAAAGAAGAAAGTTTACATTTTAGGAATTGACTGTTACATAGTTAAAGATTGGAACTTTCCCCTCGTGTCAGCATGCGGAGATAATTACTTAGATGGAAAAACTGTCGGCCATTAAATTAGCTGATGTTCTGCCTGCCGAAGATTGAGGCCCCCACTTCCTGTCTTAAAACACACATTCACTAAGACGACGATCAGAAAGACAAGTTCATTCGAAAAGGCGTCACTTTTTATACCCGTGAGGAGAGTTCGAGAAGGTTATGGACTAAAACCGGACACACCCACTCATTTTTATTGGTGGATAAAATAGGTACAAGAAGCGTATGATTGGCTGAAAAATAAATACATGAAATTTATGATTGGTTTGAATCCCACGTTGGTGGGATGATTAAGAAGTGTTGAAAACCTTGATCGGGAATTTTAACCTTAATTGGTTAATTTCGCCGGCACGGAAAGTAAGTGTATGTGTCGTCTTCATAATCATTTCATCCTCATCATGACGCGAAGGTCGCCTACGGGAGTCAAATCAAAATACCTGCATCTGGCGAGCCGAACTTGTCCTCGGACACTCCCGACACTAAAAGCCATACGCCATTTCATTTCGTTGAAAACCTTGAAATATCAAAAACGAAGAAAGTCCATTCAGATAAGAAAACCCATAAACACGAAATTTCTTTCAATTACTAGTTGACCCACTTTGCACCTAAGTGCATGACATTAGCTTTTAATAGAGACATGTATGGAAAAAAAGTCCAAAAACTCTTGAAATAGTTGTGGTAAACACCCAAAAACAAAAGAAATCCAGTCAGTTTAGGCAACTTAGAAGTATCATATTAATCTATCACTTTCGTAGTGACATCTGTTGATCAATGTCCCAACTTTCTGTACTAGCTGTCTCAAGTTTTGTATGATAGATAAAGTTCTTCAAGGCGCTTGTTTTAAATACGCGGAGTTAAGGTGTACATTCCGGTACAAATTATTATTATTATTATTATTATTATTATTATTATTATTATTATTATTATTATTATTATTATTATTATTATTCCGAGGTTTTGGTGGATCAGCAGAGGTGAAAGAAGGTGCGGGTTGGAATGGGTCTATCTACAAGTCCGAAAGATGAATTTCAAAATTTAAATAAAGGTTATATTTTCAGCAGATAACAAGATTTAACAATTTTTACCAGGTGAAATAACAAGGAAAATCAGGTACAATGCAACTTTACAAACGAAAGCACAAGTTAAGAGGATATTACAAATTCTGGGCTATGAGCCCCAAAGTCTGAGCTTTCAGCTCACAACCACAAATTACCAAAGGGCAGAAAACCCCTCATTACATGGAACACTTGCTACCAACTTCATATCTCAAGCCTCTCTAAGGCACTTTTACCACAACACCATAAAGAGCTGACCCGCTGTCGATCTTTCGAGCCTATAAAGGCAATAACATACTATTACACTAAACTGACATCAAGGCACAACTTATAAAGAAACAGGGGTATATCGTACCCAATCTACTAAGCCTTAGTGGACAAATACTAGGTTAAATGGCCCAAAACGCAAAAGGGATGGAGGCGTGAATTAGCACTCCTAAATACACATTTTAAAACCAAAGTGGCGTTAGGCCGATTACACAGGGGATAATCCCAAGCTAGGGAGGTGACTCATATGAGAAAACTTTAATACATTAAGGAAGAGAAGAAACGGTTATGAAAACGTAGTCACCTCAACTTCAAAATGAAGGGGAACTCGAGAGGGTAAAGCACTCTCTATCCCCGCTTTACAGTTAAAGAGATTTGTAGTTTTTACATAGACAGAAATGGGATTTACATTTAAAAAGGTTGGTTACATATTAAAGGTTTCGAACCTTCCCCGTGAGTTAAACTGCTGAGCTAGCAAGAAAAGATGTTATATGGCCATTACATTGTTGAAGATCTGTTGCCCGAAGAAAGAGGCGCTTCCCGCCTCCTGCTACATATCCACACGCGAAGCTATATGTTATTGAAGTGGCCCGGAGACAAGAAAATCAACAGTTTTTATACACTCGCGGAAAATTCGAGACCTCTCATGAATGATTAAGACCCGCCCACAAACTTTTATTGGCTAACAGCAAAGGTTACACACAAATCGATGTAGAAACACCTTATTGGTGGGAAATTAATTACAGAAATTTAGAATTGGTTAAATTCAAAACAGGCGGAAAGAAAGCTTAATATTGCCAACACTCAAATGAAAGAACAAAATTTAGTAAAGACAAAACTTATGAATACAAAATATCTCCAAGAAAGTTCATTCCTTCGCACCAGAGTGCATTATCATAGTTCTTTAGTAGAGACATCTGTTAGAGAATGTCCACACTTCTTGATCAACAAAAGCAATTCAAACACACCCAGTGACATCTTCTGATAAACAGTTGAGTTGATTCCGTTTTTAAAGTTCAGAGTTTCTCCTGTAGAGGAGTTTCAATTGGCGCAAGATTTGAACTTGCGTCGTAGAGGTGTACCGCCCGGTACAGCCCTCCCCCCCCCCCCCAAAAGTCCTTCCAAGGGGTGACACAGAGGAATGTTTAAAAAAAATTCCAAAACAAAAGTCCAGGTTTGTTGCTGATTAGTTGAAGAAGAATTTAGAAGAGAAAATACAATTTTTCAGTAGTCGGAGGTCTCTTAAGTCGTTTGATATAGATGGGTGGGACTAGTTTAAGTCCAGCTTTAGAGTTTCTTTGTTGTAGTAGAATTGCGAAACCAAAACCATTAATTAATGGGGGTAATATTTTTCTAAGTCCACCAAAGGTTGATTTGAAGCAAAAATGTATTAATTGCAGATATAGAGTGTCCATGTAACTGTTGAAGTACATTAGCTGCCGATTAATTATGACGGCAAGACCTGCCGCCGCTGCCTGTATCCAGTGGAGGCCGCTCGGACCCCTCAACTACCCTGAGATACCTCTCTCCCGCACTATGAGAGGAGTAGTCGTGAAGCACGCCGCAAATGCAAGGTTTGTTTACAGACCAGAGATGAGCTGGCGTATGGTGCGCCGCACATCAGCCTGTGCCGGGAGGTAGCCTCCGGCGCGCCGTACCCAGAAGAACATCACGGGAGTGGAGTGGGCCCATACCCCACCACAGTGGGGGTAGGGCGACGAACGGCTGCGGGGCGCTGAAACATTAAAAATCTCGGCGGCAGAATTGTTGTTGGAATAAATGCTTTAGGGTACTGTCTTGGTGGTGAGGCTGAGGGGCCAGCGGCGTGGAAACTTTTATTTTTATTGCCACTGGTGTGGTTTAGTAGGAGACGGGAGCTTGGTAATGGCCTTACAGTACAGGGCAGCAGAATAACTCATGGGTAAGGTTTTACATCAAATATTGATTACCATAACAATTAAACAATATTGGGGCAGAAGGCCTCAGAAAAAACCAAAATATAACCTTTACGCCACTGCAACAAATAGATGACAAAGTTAACAATGACCCTACAGGGGTTTAATTTTAGATATATGTACCCTAAAGATCCTCTCGGTGGCTGGATTGCTTACTGACAATGTTACTGGAGTAAGGAAATCCAAAAGTATGCACGGCCCATGAAATCTGGGGGCAAGCTTGCCCGCGGGAACAAAATTATTGACCATAACTTGGTCTCCTACATTTAAATTGGTGGGGCTCCGTCCACGATCATATCTTTCCCTAACCTTTCCATGAGAAATTTTAAGGTTGGCCTTAGCCTTCTTCCAAAGATCTCTAATATTATCTGGATCTATTGTCTCAGGTAGAATATCACTAAGAGACCAAAGGTTAGAGAGCGGCGTGTTGGGAACAAACTTAAACATCAAAGAAGCTGGAGTAAACTTATGGGATTCATGAACCGCCGAATTTAAAGCGAAAGCTAACCAATGCAAGGACGTGTCCCACCTAGAATGATCATCATGATGATAGGCAATAAGGGCCGACCTCAGATTACGATTGACCCGTTCAGCCAGAGATGGTTGAGGATAGTATGCAGAAGTTGTTTCATGTGAGATGGATAGATCAAAACATAATTTACGGAAAAGATTGGAGGTAAAGGCTTTAGCATTATCAGAAACGATATATTGACACGGACCAAAAGAAGCGAAGATGGAATTTAAACAAGAAATAGTGGACTGAGCGGTAGCTTGCTTAGTCGGAAATAACCATAAGAATCTAGTGAAGCCATCTACACACACAAGGATGAACTTGCTGGCATTCCCCCGTTGATTGGGGGAAGGGTCCTACGTAGTCGATGTAAAGGCGTTCCATGGGGCGCGACGCTTGCTGAGAAGACAATAGGCCTAGCTTAGTGGACATGGTGGGTTTCCTAAGCCAACACGATTTACAAGCTTTTACTAATTCACGAATTTCGCCGTCCATACCTTTCCAAATGAACCTCTCTCTGATCTTTTCTCGAGCTTGAAAGATGCCTAAATGCTCCCCTAATGGCGTCTCATGATAGTACTTGAAGATCATGGGCACGAGAACAGCTGGAACCACAACTTTCATCTTCTTATCATGCCCCGACGGGCAACATAAAACACCATTCCTCAATACATAAGGGACGACAAGTTCCCCAGAAGAAAGGGTTTCCATAATAGGAGCCAGCACTGGATCTTGACGTTGATATTTTTCAATATCCCTAAATAACATGGGAGCATCAGTTAGAATGGCATTTACACCAGGCGAGATTGACTCGGGAAGTGAAGAACTGTCTTCCTGTTCAGAGGTCTCTACATCATTGGAAAACATACGGCTTAGTCCGTCCGCTACAACATTTTAAGTACCTCTTATATGCCTAACGTCAAATTGGAAGGCAGAAATTCTGATGGCCCAGCGGGCCATACGACCCGTACGACGCGGCCTAGCTAAGACCCACCGTAAGGCTTGGTTATCTGTTTCCAAGTCAAACTTGACATGTTCCAGATAGAGGCGGAACTTCTCTAATGCAAATAAGACAACCAAACCCTCAAGTTCAAATATGGAATACTTGGCTTCTTGAGCCGATAATGTCCTAGACACATAGGCGATAGGTCGCCTCCCTAGTTCAGTCTCTTGAAGAAGAACTGCAGCCACCGCCGACGATGACGCGTCGGTTTGGGCGATGAATTTCTTCGAGAAATCCTGCATAACAAGGACGGGTGCGTTACAGAGAGCTAATTTGCGGTTTTCGAAAGCGGCTTGTTGAGACGGCCCCCACTCAAATTTGACGCCTTTCCTACGAAGAAAGTTCAAGGGCGCCGCTCTATTAGCGAAGTTAGGAATAAATTTCCTGAAGAAATTCACCATGCCAATGAACCTGGCGATACCATTTATGTCCTTGGGAGGTTTGAAATCACGGATGGCCTGTGTTCTAGAATGATCCACTGCGACACCATCGGGTGACACAATATGCCCTAGGAATGACATGGTAGGTTTAGCGAAGGCAACCTTAGATAACTTCACAGTTAGCCCTGCCTTACGAAGGCGATTAAGGACCTCTTTCAGATGGTCTAGATGTTCTTCAAAGGTCTCCGAAAATACGACGACATCATCCAGATAATGATATAAGTACTCGAATTTGATGTCGGAAAAGACCCTATCTAGCAGTCTCGTAAGCAGAGCTGCTCCCGTGGGAGCCCGAAAGGCACGCGGTTGTACTCATACAAGTTCCAATCCCTGGCAAACGCTGTAAGATGTTTAGATTCTTCCGCTAGAGGTATCTGATTATAAGCCTGATTGAGGTCTCAGATGTTGAAGAACTTAGCTTTCCGAAACCACGAGAAACAAGAATGAAGGTCGGGAAGGGGCACAGATTGTAACACCACCTTCCGATTGAGAGCCCTGTAATCAATCACAGGCCTGAAGCCACCTTGGGGTTTCGGAACTAGAAAAATATGCGAAGAATATGCCGACTTAGAGGGGCGAATAATGCCATCTTTTAGCATCTTATCTATGATTTATTTCAGAGCCTTCATTTTAGGTGGAGATAGACTATAAGGTGGAAAGCGGACAGGAATCGAATCCGTAACCTCGATCTTGTATTCAATAAGGTCAGTAACACCAAGAGTATCAGAGAAAACATCTGGAAACGACTGACACAACTTACGAATACTCTCTGCCTGCTCCTCAGGTAGATGTCTAAGGTATAACAACATCTCATCCTGGGTAGGCGAAACAGATGAACATGATACAGAACTACATCTAAGTGGGGGGATTTTGAAATTACTAGCAAATTTGAAAGTGCACGACTTGCTCTGAAGGTCGAGCACTAGACCAGTGTGGGACATGAAGTCCGCTCCCAATATAATGGGGCAAGACAAGTGCTTAGCCACCAACAGTTTTATTTTCCAAGTGAATTTCAAAATGCGGATTTTGGCATACAGGAAACCTAAAATTACTAATGGAGAGGAGTTTGCCGAAACGCATTGAACCAAAGACGAACAATAACCAGGAAGTTTACAAACAGATTTCAATTTGGAGTACCACTCGGCCGAAATAATGGAACACACACTGCCAGAATCTAATAGAGCTGTTACAGGTTCATCATTCAATTCAATTTTGAGAAATGGGACCGGTGCGGGAGTATCCGCCGCAATCCTAAGACATTCCTTGGGACCTTCAAATGATAAATTAGAGGACGGAGTTTTCCCTAAGATTTGGTCGGATTTAACCGGGGCCGAGCCTGAAGAAGGTGGGTGCGCCGACTCAGCCGATGCCACTAGTCACTTTTGATTATTGGTGATGTTGGAATGTGCACGAGAAGTTGAGCAGGAGGGAGTGCTATTCGAATTTGGGCAATTTTTGGCAATATGGGAGAAAGCGCCGCATTTAAAACAGCCTTGGGGTGACCCTGCTCCATTCCATGTCCCGCTAGATTTAATCAACGGACACTTGTTCCGAAGATGGTCAGGCGACCCGCAAGCATAATATTTACGGGGTGTGACGGGTCGGCGAGGTGGAGGCCGAAAATTACTAGAGGATGGAGGGGGCTCCTTTGCGACCCGTAATGTGTCAGCATATCTAACCCCTTCGGCGGATACAGGCATAGCCTCTAACTCGACAAAAGTATGAGGACGCGACGCAAAGCACAAATATGATATGTATGATGGTGAAATGCCTTCCACAATGGCTTGTACAATTTGATCTTCAGGGAAGTGAAGAGCAAATACCCTAGTATAGAATTTGATATCTTGAATGAAGTCGGCAAGGTTTTCATCCAGACGCTGTACTCGGTAGTAGTACTTTTGAATTAGCGATGACCTAGCTCGGGCCGGAATAAAATTAGCTAACAGATGGGCATGGAAGTCTTCTATGGATGATTGTTCAGCAATTGCCCAAACTATCTTGTCTGAGAGGACACCAATGGAATAAGGGTAAATAATTTGGAGGATTTGACACGGAGAAAGAGAAAAACAAGAGCATGATCCTGAAACTCAACGAAAAATCTTAGAAAGGCAATAACATCACTGGTGGAATTGACGGAGAACTTAGAAATACCTCTGAGCAACATTGCTAAAGGATGGGGCAAACTGCTGAAGCCAGGTGACATAGTAGGTGGAGGCCTAAGTGGCTGAGAAGCTGTTTCAGAAGGTGCATTATTCAACGAGGTACGACGTTCAGATTCGTTTTCTAATTGGGCAGAAGTTTGTTGAACTCCTACAGATTTCCTACTTTCTATTCCCATGGGAGAATGCTCCTCGCTAACTACGTTTACCGTAGCGGGTTGGTCGGTTTTGGGAGGGACTGCCCCAGTTAACAATAGGCTAACCTTACTGGACAATTTGGAAAGGTTTTCGAGAAGAGCACTAGCCTCTTTCCCTTGAATGTCACTCAACTTAAGAGAGAATAGATCACTAACTCTATTGGAAAAATGGTACAATCTAGCTTGTACACGTCTGAGTTGATTAGGTGATGGAACACCCCCTTCAAAAAACTAACTACAGATGCTAGCTAAGTAGCATTATCAGTAATCTTGGAGAGAGCATCGTCAATAACTTTCTCTCCCAAAGTTGGGATGGTAATAGGCAAATCAAGGGAATCTTTAATCTTATTGGTATCTACCGCAAACGTGCCTCCAGATTGAACATTTCTAATTGTTAATTCATAGATCTATTCCTCCTTGCGCAAATAGCCGGGATGGAGGACATCGCGAGGGCCGGACATGATAAAAGAATTTTACAAATTTAGAAAAATCGAAAAATTCCAGCGACGGAGAAAATTGTTAGAATTCGAATTAAAAGCAATGTTTAGCAGTCAAAAGGGGCTAAATTGAGACCCATTCAACCACGCTCTGCTACCACTTGTTCCGAGGTTTTGGTGGATCAGCAGAAGTGAAAGAAGGTGGGAGTTGGAATGGGTCTATCTACAAGTCCGAAAGATGAATTTCAAAATTTAAATAAAGGTTATATTTTCAACAGATAACAAGATTTAACAATTTTTACCAGGTGAAATAACAAGGAAAATCAGGTACAATGCAACTTTACAAACGAAAGCACAAGTTAAGAGAATATTACAAATTCTGGGTTACGAGCTCCAAAGTCTGAGCTCTCAGCTCACAACCACAAATTACCAAAGGGCAGAAAACCCCTCATTACATGGAGCACTTGCTCCCAACTTCACATCACAAGCCTCTCTAAGGCTTTTTTTACCACAACACCATAAAGAGCTGACCCGCTGTCGATCTTTCGAACCTATAAAGGCAACAACAGACTATTACACTAAACTGCCATCAAGGCACAACCTATAAAGAAACAGGGGTAGCTCGTACCCAATCTACTGGGCCTTAGTGGGCAAATACTAGGTTAATTTAAATAGCCCAAAACGCAAAAGGGATGGAGGCGTGAATTAGCACTCCTAAATACACATTTTAAAACCTAAGTGGCGCTATGCCGATTACACAGGGGATAATCCCAAGCTAGGGAGGTGACACATATGAGAAAACTTTAATACATTAAGGAAGAGAAGAAACGGTTATGAAAACGTAGTCACCTCAACTTCAAAATGAAGGGGAACTCGAGAGGGTAAAGCACTCTCTATCCCCGCTTTACAGTTAAAGAGATTTGTAGTTTTTACATAGACAGAAATGGGATTTACATTTTAAAAAGGTTGGTTACATATTAAAGGTTTCGAACCTTCCCCGCGAGTTAAACTGCTGAGCTAGCAAGAAAAGATGTTAAATGGTCATTACCTTGTTGAATATCTGTTGCCACACGCGAAGCTAGATGTTAATGAAGTGGCCCGGAGACAAGAAAATCAACAGTTTTTATACCCTCGCGGAAAATTCGAGACTTTTCATGAATGATTAAAACCCGCCCACAAACTTTTATTGGCTAACAGCAAAGGTTACACACAAATCGATGAAGAAACACCTTATTGGTGGGAAATTAATTACAGAAATTTAGGATTGGTTAAATTCAAAACAGGCGGAAAGAAAGCTTAATATTGCCAACACTCAAATGAAAGAACAAAATTTAGTAAAGACAAAACTTATGAATACAAAATATCTCCAATAAAGTTCATTCCTTCGCACCAGAGTGCATTATCATAGTTCTTTAGTAGAGGCATCTGTTAGAGAATGTCCACACTTCTTGATCAACAAAAGCAATTCAAACACACCCAGTGACATCTTCTGGTAAACAGTTGAGTTGATTCCGTTTTTAAAGTTCAGAGTTTCTCCTGTAGAGGAGTTTCAATTGGCGCAAGATTTGAACTTGCGTCGTAGAGGTTATTATTATTATTATTATTATTATTATTATTATTATTATAGAGTATTCGCATCGTAATTAGATACTTTGGTTTATGACGGTGCAATGTGTAAGTGTGTTTAAATGTACGCGACAATTTTAAGACGATGTTCGAAACGAAACTTAAGTTGTGGATGTCTCTCGTTTTGAGGAGATGCCACATAGCACAGCCCGCTGTGTTGTTTGTTCAAAAGAAGCAAGATACGTCGGCAGAAATACTTCTGGTGTGGTCCGGCACTTAAAAACACATAACATCAATGAAATGGAATCCTCACAAAACACCTCCGGCTCGGCATGTATCACAAGAAGCTAACCTGTCGACAACAATTGCGAGGCATCTAGATAGGTGTACATCTGTACTGTTATTAACAAATTATAAAGCTGCCTCTGTGGACCACTGGTAGAGTGTCGGCCTCCGGATCCCAAGATAGCGGGTTTAAACATGACAGAGGTAGTCGGATTTTTGAAGGGAGGAAAAAACTCCATTCGACACACCATGTCGTACGATGTCGGCATGTAATAGCTATCTGGTGATACATTTGGTGTTTAACCGAAAAAAATAATTAAATCTCAGCCATAGACACAAAAGAGAGTTTCGGTTTACTCGGACTGCCATCTAGTGGACCTAGAGAAAAACGGAACGTCGAAATTGACGAGCAGACAGCCAGATGGCGTCAAATTGAAATGTCTGCACATGGTAGCTGAGGCCATACGATTATTATTATTATTAACAAATTGCAACTTACCAAGAAGTACACAAAACAACACAATGGAATTGCACAAACATCACAAAGAAAACGAACACAATACTTACCGTAAGGGCAGTAGCACAAAATATGAAGCGTGGAGGGCAAAAACATGAAGGGAAAAGGGCAGGATCTTACATTAACGTTGACAGGTTGCCAGATCAATATTACTAAGTACTAAATAACAAACAAGATCAAATTTAAAATAAGGAATATTTACTTAGTAAATAAAATTTGAATATCGGTATAATATAAGAACAGCTAAATATATATTCCTTTTTAAAAAACCGCAGTTAAGACAAAAGGGAGAAACAGTACTTTATAATGAAATTAAATTAAGATGAAACGAAGCTACATTAACATACACTGACTGACAGAGCAAATGCAACACCAAGAAGGAGTGGTCAGAACTTTATGCCAATTGCAGGGTAGACTGACGTCACTGAGGTATGCTCATGATGTGAAATGCGCCGCTGTGCTGCGCACGTAGCGAACGATAAATGGGACACGGCGTTGGCGAATGGCCCACTTCGTACCGTGATTTCTCAGCCGACAGTCATTGTAGAACGTGTTGTCGTGTGCCACAGGACACGTGTATAGCTAAGAATGCCAGACCGAACTCGATAGCTGCAGTCGCTTAAGTGCGGCCAGTATCCAGTAATCGGGAGATAGTGGGTTCGAGCCCCACTGTCGGCAGCCCTGAAGATGGTTTTCCGTGGTTTCCCATTTTCACACCAGGCAAATGCCGGGGCTGTACCTTAATTAAGGCCACGGCCGCTTCCTTCCAATTCCTAGGCCTTTCCTATCCCATCGTCGCCATAAGACATATCTGTGTCGGTGCGACGTAAAACAAATAGCAAAAAAAAAAAAAAAAAAGAATGCCAGGCCGCCGTCAACGGAGGCATTTCCAGCAGACAGACGACTTTACGAGGGGTATGGTGATCGGGCTGAGAAGGGCAGGTTGGTCGCTTCGTCAAATCGCAGCCGATACCCATAGGGATGTGTCCACGGTGCAGCGCCTGTGGCGAAGATGGTTGGCGCAGGGACATGTGGCACGTGCGAGGGGTCCAGGCGCACCCCGAGTGACGTCAGCACGCGAGGATCGGCGCATCCGCCGCCAAGCGGTGGCAGTCCCGCACGCCACGTCAACCGCCATTCTTCACCATGTGCAAGACATCCTGGCTGTTGCAATATCGACCAGAACAATTTCCCGTCGATTGGTTGAAGGAGGCCTGCACTCCCGGCGTCCGCTCAGAAGACTACCATTGACTCCACAGCATAGACGTGCACGCCTGGCATGGTGCCGGGCTAGAGCGACTTGGATGAGGGAATGGCGGAACGTCGTGTTCTCCGATGAGTCACGCTTCTGTTCTGTCAGTGATAGTCACCACAGACGAGTGTGGCGTCGGCGTGGAGAAAGGTCAAATCCGGCAGTAACTGTGGAGCGCCCTACCGCTAGACAACGCGGCATCATGGTTTGAAGCGCTATTGCGTATGATTCCACGTCACCTCTAGTGCGTATTCAAGGCACGTTAAATGCCCACCGCTACGTGCAGCATGTGCTGCGGCCGGTGGCACTCCCGTACCTTCAGGGGCTGCCCAATGCTCTGTTTCAGCAGGATAATGCCCGCCCACACACTGCTCGCATCTCCGAACAGGCTCTACGAGGTGTACAGATGCTTCCGTGGCCAGCGTACTCTCCGGATCTCTCACCAATCGAACACGTGTGGGATCTCATTGAACGCCGTTTGCAAACTCTGCCCCAGCCTCGTACGGACGACCAACTGTGGCAAATGGTTGACAGAGAATGGAGAACCATCCCTCAGGACACCATCCGCACTCTTATTGACTCTGTACCTCGACGTGTTTCTGCGTGCATCGCCGCTCGCGGTGGTCCTACATCCTACTGAGTCGATGCCGTGCGCATTGTGTAACCTGCATATCGGTTTGAAATAAACATCAATTATTCGTCCGTGCCGACTCTGTTTTTTCCCCAACTTTCATCCCTTTCGAACCACTCGTCCTTGGTATTGCATTGTCACTGTCAGTCAGTGTACATACATACATACATACATACATACATACATACATACATACATACATACATACATTATCATTATAGACTGTTATGCCTTTCAGCGTTCAGTCTGCAAGCCTCTGGGAATTTACTAAACGTCGCCACAATCCTCGATTTGCAACTAGTGTCGTGGCCTCATTTAGTTGTATACCTCTTATCTTTCAATCGTTAGAAACAGAGTCTAACCATCGTCGTCTTGGTCTCCCTCTACTTCTCTTAACCTCCATAACAGAGTCCATTATTCTCCTAGGTAACCTATCCTCCTCCATTCGCCTCACATGACCCCACCACCGAAGCCGGTTTATGCGTACAGCTTCATCCATCGAGTTCATTCCTAAATTAGCCTGTATCTCCTCATTCCGAGTTCCCTCCTGCCATTGTTCCCACATGTTTGTACCAGCAATCATTCTTGCTACTTTCATGTCTGTTACTTCTAACTTATGAATAAGATATCCTGAGTCCACCGCTTTCGCTCCCGTAAAGCAGAGTTGGTCTGAAAACAGACCGATGTAAAGATAGTTTCGTCTGGGAGCTGACTTCCTTCTTACAGAATACTGCTGATCACAACTGCGAGCTCACTGCATTAGCTTTGAAAAGAAATGGCGTATGGCTTTTAGTGCCGGGAGTGTCCGAGGACATGTTCGGCTCGCCAGGTGCAGGTCTTTTGATTTAACACCCGTAGGTGACCTGCGCGTCGTGATGAGGATGAAATGATGATGAAGACGACACATACACCCAGCCCTCGTGCCAGCGAAATTAACCAATTAAGGTTAAAATTCCCGACCCTACCAGGAATCGAACCCGGGACCCCTGTGACCAAAAGCCAGCACGCTAACCATTTAGCCATGGAGCCGGAATGCATTAGCTTTACTACACCTTGATTCAATCTCACCTACTATATTTCCATCCTGGGAAAACACACAACCTAAATACTTGAAATTATCGACCTGTTCTAGCTTTGTATCACCAATCTGACATTCAATTCTGTTGAATTTCTTACCTACTGACATCAATTTAGTCTTCGAGAAGCTAATTTTCATACCATGCTCATTGCATCTATTTTCAAGTTCCAAGATGTTAGACTGCAGGCTTTCGGCACAGTCTGCCATTAAGACCAAGTCATCAGCATAGGCCAAACTGCTTACTTCATTTCCACCTAACTGACTCCCTCCCTGCCATTTTATACCTTTCAGCATATGATCCATGTAAACTACAAACAGCAAAGGTGAAAGATTACAGCCTTGTCTAACTCCTGTAAGTACCCTGAACCAAGAACTGATTCTACCATCAATTCTCACTGAAGCCCAATTGTCAACATAAATGCCTTTGATTGATTTTAATAATCTACCTGTAATTCCATAGTCCCCCAGTATAGCGAACATCTTTTCCCTTGGTACCCTGTCATATGCTTTCACTAGATCTACGAAACATAAACACAACTGCCTATTCATCTCGTAGCATTTTTCAATTACCTGGCGCATACTGAAAATCTGATCCTGACAGCCTCTCTGTGGTCTGAAACCACACTGGTTTTCATCCAACTTCCTCTCAACGACTGATCGCACCCTCCCTTCCAAGATGCCAGTGAATACTTTGCCTGGTATACTGATCAATGAGATACCTCGATAGTTGTTGCAGTCCTTCCTGTCCCCTTTCTTATAGATAGGTGCAATTACTGATTTTGTCCAATCTGAAGGTACCTTACCAACACTCCACGCTAATTTTACTACTCTATGAAGCCATTTCATCCCTGCCTTCCCACTATACTTCACCATTTCAGGTCTAATTTCATCTATTCCTGCTGCCTTATGACAATGGAGTTTATTTACTATCCTTTCTACTTCCTCAAGCATAATTTCACCAACATCAATTTCCTCCTCCCCATGAGCTTGGCTGTTTGCAACTCCACCATGATGATTTCCTTTTACATTGAGAAGATGTTCAAAATATTCCCTCCACCTCTCCAGTGATTCCCTGAGATCTTATGAGTTCACCTGAATTACTCAAAACACTGTTCATTTCCTTTTTCTCTCCCTTCCTAAGATTCTTTATTACTGTCCAGAAAGGTTTCCCTGCTGCTTGACCTAGGCTTTCCAGGTTATTACCAAAATCTTCCCATGACTTCTTTTTGGATTCAACAACTATTTGTTTCGCTCTGTTTCTTTCATCTACGTACCAATCCCTGTCTGCCTCGCCCCTTGTTTGGAGCCTTTTCTGATAAGCCTTCTTTTTACGTTTACAGGCTGCTCTCACTTCATCATTCTACCAAGATATTCGCCTTTTCCCATCTTTACACACAGTTGTTCCTAGGCATTCCCTTGCTGTTGCTACTACAGTATCCCTGAATGCCACCCATTCACTTTCTATATCCTGACCCTGCTTACTGTCTACTGTTCGAAACTTCTCACTAATCATATCCACATACTTCTGTCTAATTTCCTCGTCCTGGAGATTTTCTACCCTTATTCGTTTGCAGACAGATTTCACTTTCTCTACCCTGGGCCTAGAGATACTTAGTTCACTACAGATCAGATAGTGGTCTGTATCATCGAAAAATCCCCGAAAAACTCGTACATTTCTAAAAGATTTCCTGAATTCAAAGTCTGTTAAGATATAGTCTGTTATGGATCTGGTACCCCTAGCCTCCCATGTGTAGCGGTGAATAGCCTTATGCTTGAAGAATGTATTCGTAACAGCTAAACCCATACTAGCACAGAAGTCCAGCAAACGCTTCCCATTCCCATTAGCTTCCATATCTTCCCCACATTTACCAATCACCCTTTCGTATCCTTCAGTTCTATTCCCAACTCTCGCATTGAAATCGCCCATTAGCACTATTCTATCCTTGCTGTTGACCCTGACCACGATGTCACTCAATGCTTCATAAAACTTGTCAACTTCATCCTCATCTGCACCCTCACATGGTGAATTCACGGACACAATTCTTGTCCTAATTCCTCCCACTGACAAATCTACCCACATCATTCGCTCATTTACGTGCCTAACCGAAACTATGTTTCGTGCAATGGTATTCCTGATAATGAGCCCTACCCCAGACTCTGCCCTTCCCTTTCTAACACCCGTCAAGTACACTTTATAATCTTCTATCTCTTCCTCCTTATCTCCCCTTACCCGAATATCACTTACTCCTAGCACATCCAGATGCATCCTCTTTGCTGACTCAGCCAGTTCTACCTTCTTTCTTCCATAAGCCCCATTAATATTGATAGCTCCCCATCGAATTCCATTTCGTTCGCCAAGTTGTTTCCAAGGAGTCCCTCGCCTGTCAAATGGGAGTGGGACTCCATTTACATTAACATGGCTTCCTCA
This sequence comes from Anabrus simplex, assembly GCF_040414725.1. Classification (NCBI taxonomy): domain Eukaryota; kingdom Metazoa; phylum Arthropoda; class Insecta; order Orthoptera; family Tettigoniidae; genus Anabrus; species Anabrus simplex. Next base: position 215,989,333 of record NC_090270.1, on the reverse strand, counting down.
AAAATTAAAGTTGGAAAACTCATACCGTAGCAGTTATCCTACCCCCCCCCCCCACCTACAGGGACACACACACACAAGATGGCGGCTATAAGATTTAATACGTATGCTTTCTCCATACGGGCATAACATTGGAAAGCGACTTAAGGGAGCTTGGAGCTGAAATTTGAACAACATGGCGGCTATAAGGCTCAATACTATGATTTATTCATAGGGGCGTAATATCGAAAGGTGACTTCGGGGGCTCAGAGCTGAACTAGGAACAAGACGGTGGCTGCACGAGGGACTAGGGAGATGGTGTAAGGCTTAATACATGTAATTTTTCCATAGGGGGCGTAACATTTAGGAAGCATCTTTGGGGCTGCACCACTATGACTAAACCGAAAAAAGGTCGCGCAGAAAATCGAAAACTAGATTTTTTCTTGGACCGACGGCTAGTGTAACCTAACAACTTAATCCGCTACAGAAAAAAAGGAATGCTGAAAAAGTATTATGAAGCGAACAATATCACGTCTCTGCAGAATTGTTTCTGCAAGCAGCAGAGGTTACTGACCAAGCAAAAATTTTGCAATGTATTTCAACTTTGGCTGTTTGCCCTTCCCTACACCAGCTCGGACATAATTTTACACAATAGGCTTAACCGCATGCTAACCATGCGTTTACCTAACGGTTGCCCATTCCTACACAAGCTTAGCGACTACACATTTTATTAACAGGACTAGAGAGATGGTGTAAGACCTAATGCATATTCTTATAATAGGAACATAACTTTGGAAGGCAAGGACTGCTGGGCAAGATGGCTGCTATACTCTATTCTTACATACCTAACTCTACAGCGCTATCACAGGGCCTCACAACTTGTAATTTACGACCTATTTGTTTTATCAGCTTAACATTCGAGGACGAAGGCAAGGATTCTCAGGCTAGATAGCTGTTATAATGTATTCATATAGATCTACGTAGAGAGCTACATCAGGGGCTTAAACGTTGTAACGTATGACCTATTAGTTTTATCAACCTAGCTTTCGAGAACCGCGGCGAGGACTGCTAGGCAAAATAGATGCTACACTCTAGTAGTAGGGCAGGGCTGGTTCTGGGACAAAGGGTGCTGCGTCAGAATTTCCCAAGAGGTCAGTGACCCCTAGTAGTGCACCTATGCGGGTTCTTACCCGAGGTCATTGACCCCTTGTATAGTAGTTGTGCAATGCCGATTCGCGGATTTTGAATAAGAGTGCGAGCATAACCTCGCAGACGCCAGCTTGGATAGCCTAATATCATTTTTACGACTAGGTGTACTTCCCGGCGTGGATTTTGCATAAGAGAGCATGTCTGACTTCACAGTCGCCATCTTGGAGGGTCCTAACATCAGTTTACGTGCAGATGTCCTTCCCGACGTGGACAGTCACCTTGGAGGGGCCTAAACTCACACGGGCGCGCGGCTGTGAGCTCGCATCCGGGAGATAGGGGGTTCGAATCCCACTGTCGGCAGCCTTGAAGATGGTTTTCCGTGGTTTCCCATTTTCACACCAGGCAAATGCTGGGGCTGTACCTTAATTAAGGCCACGGCCGCTTCCTTCCAACTCCTAGGCCTTTCCTATCCCATCGTCGCCGTAAGACCTATCTGTGTCGGTGCGACGTAAAGCCCTTAGCAAAGATGCCCTTCCCGGCGTCAACAGTCGCCACCTTGGATGGGCCTAACTTAACGATAACGGCTAGGTGACCTCGCCGACGCCATCATGAGTCGTAGGGCAATGGGGATTCACGCGACGCCATTTTAGTAGTAGGGCATTGCGGTTTCGCGTAACAGTGCAAGCCTAACCTCATAGAGGAGCCTCGCCTCACTTTTTAAGCTAGATATCCTTCCCGACGTAATCTTGAGTAGTAGGGCAATGGGGATTCTCGCGACTCCATCTTAAGTAGTAGGACAATGTGGATTCGCGTAAGAGAGCAAGCCTAACCTCACGGAGGAGCCTAACCTCACTTTTACGGCTAGATGCCCTTCCCCACGTCATCTTGAGTATTAGGGCAATGGGGATTCTCGCGACGCCATCTTAAGTAGTTGGGCAATGTGGATTCACGTAAAATAGCAAGCCTAACCTCAAGGAGGCTAACTTCACTTTTACGGCTAGATGCCCTTCCCGACGCCATCTTGCGTAGTAGAGCACTGGGGATTCTCGCGACGCCAACTTGAGTAGTAACGCAATGGGGATTCGTATACGAGAGCACACCTAACCACATTGATGTATCTATCCTCACTTTAACGGCTAGATGCCCTTCCCGACGCCTTTCTGTAAGGGGTCTAACTACACAGGGCACAGTTTTATGGTCAGATGACCTTCCCGTCACTATTTTTGTTGTATGTCCGGCGCTCACTTCTCGCTCCACCAGCCAGCTGCACGCGCGCCTGTGTATCATTCTGCTAGCTTCGACGCGCAGCCCTCAGTGCGCGTGCCTGACCATCGAGTGTACTATAAATAGGAGCTCCCTGTCTGCTCACTCGCCCACTTGCCCCGGTGTCCAGCTCCAGAATACACCCTACGTCGAGCACGGAGGCTACTCCTCTTGAAAATGTGCTTCGACCAGGTGGACTGAATTTCTGGCAGTACGAGGTTTCACCTCTGGTCACCGTTCCCTTACCTGTTTCCGCTGCCTATGTTCCGTAATTCTTTTACAAGCCATTCTCATTCCCTAATTTATGCAAGCTCCCTTAGTTTCGCTAGGTGGAATTTCTTCAATCAATTGAACTTGCTTTTTAGGAATTCAGGCACTTCCACAAACAAGGACTCTCATGAACATTTATGTTAGTGTGCCAGATAGTTCTCGACTATCAAAGTGTCAATTCACAAAGACTATCTTTTCAAGATAGAAGTGTATATAAAGACTGCAAACCTGTACATATTGTATAAAGACAGACTTTTCTCAAGATTCAATATTCCTTTTTGCTTCAAAATAAATTTCAGTTATTTGTGTAAATATTATAAAGTGAAGCAATAAAAGTTGTGTTCTGTAAACTTCAACCTTGGTTACAACACAACTCTATGGCGACGAGGTAAAAACGCAACCACCTACCATTCTTCGACCCCAGTTGCCAACTCTATGGCGACGAGGTAAAACAGCAACTAACTACAACTCTTCAGCCCAGTTGCCAACTCTATAGCGACGAGGTACACACGAAACCAACACTACAATTCAACGGGCCCAGTTGTCAACTCTACGGCGACGTGCTAAACAACAACGACACTCCAACCAGTTCTGACACACAGCTTACCTTACTCTTTCTTGCACGCATCTCGCAATGGCTACTGCGGAACAACTCGCTACGATCTTCCAAGCCTTACAGCAGCAACAACAACAGTTTATGCAACAACAACAGGCAGCATTACTTCAGGCTATTCAAGCTATTTCTGTCTCTACACAGCCATCAGCTATTCCTCCGTTCTCTGCTTTTGACCCGGCTAAGGAAGAATGGTCAGTTTATTTAGCCCGCTTGCAACAGCATTTCATCTGCCATTCTGTCACAGATGATCAACGCCGCCGCGCACTATTTCTTAGTTCGGTTGGCAATGCTACGTGTGACTTACTACGTAAATTAAGTCCAGAAGAACACTTATCTGAGGTACCCTTCACGCAGCTCTTGGCCCGTCTCACGGAACACTATGCCAAAGCTCCTCACATAGTGGCTGCTCGCTATAAATTTTTTCAGAGCAGAAAGCAACCCCATCAGACACATACTGAATGGATAACTGAATTGCGTGGTCTAGCTAAACACTGCCCGTTCATCTGCTCCAAGGACGGTTGTGGTTCATCCTACACTGATTCTCTCATTCGGGACATGATAACTTTACATACTCCTGAAGACAAAATACGTTTTGACGCTGTCAAGCAGAGTAACCCTTCTTTAGAAGACGTCCAGCGTATTGCTACGGTTTATGAGCTTACTACCAAGACTGCCGCAGCCATAGCTTCTCCACACGACGTTGCACAAGTCTCGCCTCAGGCCCGCAAGTCCTCTGCTACAGTGAATCGTACGGATAAGGCGCTCTCCACCAAGCATTCTCGCCAGGTTCCCTCTCGTAATGCTACACGGAAGCCCACTTCTAAAAGCACCTCGAAACTCCTGCCTTCCTGCCGAGGTTGTTTCAAGCCTCATGAACGTCGTGACTGTCGTTTTTTCCAAGCTACTTGTCAACGATGTAATAAAATTGGACACATTCAGACTGTCTGTCAAAGTTCGCTCCGCCCTGCGAAGACTACTGCAGCGCGCCGGAAGCATATACCGCCCCGCCAAGACATGGAAGTTGATCAGATCAATCTTATTATTCCCACAAAGGATTCTCACAAAATCATCATTCCTCTCTCATTCGCTGATCGATCTGTCGATTTTCAATTAGACACTGGATCACCTGTCTCTATTATTAACCTGACTACCTACCACGACTTAGGTTCACCTTCATGCTCTCCAGCTGACATCCAGCTCGTGACATTCAACAAGAAGAAAATTGACATCAAAGGTCAAATTAAGCTTCAGGCTAGTTATAAAGGAATTCAGAAGGCCATTCCTCTTCTCGTAGTTAACAACTACACTGCATCAAACATTATGGGCATGGATCTATTTAACTTATTTGGTTTCCAGATACATGACAACATTAACGTCGTATCTACATTGCATCCTACTTCTGACGTTACCGCTCTCCTAGAGCAGTTTCCTGAAGTCTTCGACTCTCAGCTCGGAACAGCAAAAGACTATACAGCTCACATACAGCTGAAATCCGGAGCTAAGCCTCGCTTCCTCAAAGCACGTCCAGTACCCCTAGCACTTCAAGACCAGGTCACGAAAGAATTAGAAAGATGGATACAAACTGGAATTGTAGTACCAGTTACTTCTAGTCAATGGGCTACTCCACTCGTGATAATCAAGAAACCTGATGGTAATGTTCGACTTTGTGGCGATTTTCGATCTACAGTCAACGCACAACTCGACACCGATATCTTTCCTATTCCACGTCCAGAAGACTTATTCCGTCGTCTCTCTGGTGGACAATTCTTCTCTCGAGTTGATCTTAAAGAAGCATATCTCCAGCTACTTTTAGACGAAGAATCTAAGAAATTTCTCACACTTACCACTCCTCTCGGACTGCTCCAGCTCCAGCGGCTCCCATTCGGTGTTTCATCCTCAGCGGCTATTTTTCAGCGCTATTTGGCTCAACTCACCGCCTCAATTCCCGGTTGTGCTAACTACCTGGATGATATTATTGTTACTGGAAAAGATCATCAGGAACATCTAACCAATCTCCGCCTTCTTCTCCAGAAATTGAAAGACAATGGCCTACGAGCGAATCTCGCTAAATGTACCTTCTTTCAGCCTCAAGTTCACTACCTCGGACATATACTTGATAAGAATGGAATTCGTCCTAGTCTACAGAATGTCTCCGCGATAGTAAACATGCCAGCACCTCAGAACCTCAAGCAGCTTCAGTCCTTCATAGGAAAAGCGAACTATTATAATAAGTTCATTCCACGCTTCGCTACAGTAGCAGCTCCATTAAACGCTCTACGTAAAAAAGGTGTTAAATTTCAGTGGACTCCGCAATGCCAACAGGCATGGAAAACAATCAACAACGCCTTAGTTCAAGCTATACAACTCACTCATTTTCAGCCCGACAAGATCATCACGCTAGCTACTGACGCTTCAGACTACGGTGTCGGTGCAGTTCTCTCCCAGAAGGATCGTCATGGACAAGAACGCCCCATCGCCTTCGCTTCGAAAACACTTAATGACCATCAACGTCGATACTCGCAGATAGAGAAAGAAGCTTTAGCCATCATCTTTGGTATTCGCCGTTTCAATGAATATCTTTATGGCAACCATTTCCTGATCATTACCGATCATAAGCCTCTCGTACACTTATTCCATCCGGGTAATAAGATCCCAGAGAATTCCCTCAGAAAGCTTCAAAGATGGTCCCTGTTCCTTTCTGATTATTCCTATCAGATTGTATATCGAGCCACATCCCAGCATTGTAATGCTGATGCCCTCGCCCGCTTACCCGTTGGTCCTGATACTGCCTTCGATTCTCAAGAATCTGAATGTCTTCAGTTGGACATAGAACTTGAAGATACTGTATCCAATTTTCCTATTGATGCTACCTGCATAGCTAAAGCTACGGATAAGGACAGTACACTTGCTACTGTACGTACTTCCATCCGCAACGGTTGGCCTCTTCAGAGCAAACTTCCTGCCCACCTGGCACCTTATCATCGTATGCAGCATCGTCTCACGACTCGTGCCGGAGTTGTACTACTAGAAGCAGGCACCATCTTCCGAGTGGTTATCCCACTTAGCCTACAGAAACAAGTTCTCGAATTATTACACCAAAGCCATTGGGGTATATCCAGAACAAAGCAACTCGCCCGTCAACACTGCTACTGGCCCGGTATTGATGCCGCCATCGAAAAGCTAATACGTCATTGTGAGCAATGTCAAACGAATCAGAACGCCCCGTCTTCTGATCTTGCTTCATGGCCTCCTGCTACTACTCCATGGGAACGAGTTCACATCGATTTCGCAGGTCCTTTCCTCAATTCCATGTGGTTAATAGTCATCGATTCACTGTCAAACTTTCCATATGTCGTGGATATGCATTCGACTACTACAACCGAAGCTACCATTCGTGCTCTCCAGAAAATCTTTACTACAGAAGGTTTACCACAAGTACTCATTTCAGACAACGGACCTCAATTTACAGCTACTGCTTTTCAGAACTTTTGTACACATAATGGCATTCGTCATATCCTAGCACCACCTTTTCACCCTCAATCTAATGGTGAAGCTGAACGCTTCGTACAAACATTTAAAAGAAGTATGAAGAAAGCTGTCTCTTCAGGCTTAACTAAAGACCAAGCCTTGCTCCAACTCTTAAACAACTACAGAACTCTACCCGGCGCTGATAATATCACTCCTGCACAGAAGCTCCATGGACGCCCTCACAGAACTTTACTTTCTCTGTTACAGCCTCTTCCGGCCCAGCATAAGACCTCACCAACGAAGTTCTCCCTCAACGACAAGGTCTACACCAGGACATTCAAATCCAACCCACTCTGGATACCTGGAGTCATCTGCAGATCTTTGGGTCATCGTCTCTACGAGATACAGACTACGGAGAAACGTATCTGCCGCCATCAAGATCAGATACGTCTGCGCTACCGCCCCTGTCCAGCTATTGATGCTATTGCTAAACCTGATAAATCTATTGCTGAAAGAGCTTTAGATCATTTAATAACAATGGGTTCCTTTCAGGACGAGACAGCGCCACTCCGCCCAGTTCCAGCTCCGGACAATACAACAGAAACATCAGCCGCGCCGCCCCAGCATCGCAGTCGCCGCCAGCGCCGCCGCCGTTTCACGCCGTACCGGCGCATTTAGGAGGGGAGGGTGTTGTATGTCCGGCGCTCACTTCTCGCTCCACCAGCCAGCTGCACGCGCGCCTGTGTATCATTCTGCTAGCTTCGACGCGCAGCCCTCAGTGCGCGTGCCTGACCATCGAGTGTACTATAAATAGGAGCTCCCTGTCTGCTCACTCGCCCACTTGCCCCGGTGTCCAGCTCCAGAATACACCCTACGTCGAGCACGGAGGCTACTCCTCTTGAAAATGTGCTTCGACCAGGTGGACTGAATTTCTGGCAGTACGAGGTTTCACCTCTGGTCACCGTTCCCTTACCTGTTTCCGCTGCCTATGTTCCGTAATTCTTTTACAAGCCATTCTCATTCCCTAATTTATGCAAGCTCCCTTAGTTTCGCTAGGTGGAATTTCTTCAATCAATTGAACTTGCTTTTTAGGAATTCAGGCACTTCCACAAACAAGGACTCTCATGAACATTTATGTTAGTGTGCCAGATAGTTCTCGACTATCAAAGTGTCAATTCACAAAGACTATCTTTTCAAGATAGAAGTGTATATAAAGACTGCAAACCTGTACATATTGTATAAAGACAGACTTTTCTCAAGATTCAATATTCCTTTTTGCTTCAAAATAAATTTCAGTTATTTGTGTAAATATTATAAAGTGAAGCAATAAAAGTTGTGTTCTGTAAACTTCAACCTTGGTTACAACACTTTTGATCTTCCATCTAGAGGGGGAAATAACTTTATGTCTCCATCCGATAGTGACGAACAAGTCTAAACATGCGTAACTAAGACGACGTGATCTTATGCTTAAGGCCTTGCGCCTCCATCCGACAGACTGTCGCCGACGGGACTGAGCATGTGCCATACTAAGATTATTCTGTTTGTATCATGCAGCGATGACGTCGACACGGTTACGCATGTTTAGACTTGTTCGATATCAAGTTTACTCTTTGGTAAACTCAAGCCTTTATGGATGATATGAGTGAGAATTTTTCTTTAGTCTCTGAGATACTGTGATAGAGAGTAAAGTGCTTCATTCTATCATGACAATAACATTAATAGTTGATGTACAAGGCTTCAAATAAACGGCAACAAATTTGTGTTCAAGGAGTAGGCTGTGTTGGATTGGACTGTGTTGTGAGCGCCGAAACTCGTCAGTTTAGTATTTAGCCCACCTTTCCCTTCCTGTTTGCAAACAGACTAAGACGAAAAACAGACTCAATGGATTGAAAAAATTTACGTCTGCAGTGGGAAAAAAGGGAATACCTTATCGCTTTCCATCTTTAATAATGAAAGCACATTTGTCAAGAGCAGATCTTATTTTTGAAAGGGTTGTGAAAAGAAGGAATTGTTGCGTGAGTATCTACCATCATCGTGTGAAATTATCGACATGCATGAATTATGATGTCCATTATTTAAAACTATTTACTAGGAGCATTGTGGAGAAACAATTAAACACTCTTTATGACAGGTGTGCATGCTCTTTGATTGGTTGTGTTGCAGTGCATGCCGGGAGGTGAACAACATATGTAAATTGCAGTGTCGAAATGACGTTAGTGCGAAAGAAATATTTGTAAAGACATCATGTCATTTCTATCTGATACTAAGTGTAACGCAGTTGAAAAGGCAATCATGCATGCATGCAAAAAACTAAACACTTTTACTGAAGAAGAGTTGAATGTATTACCAAAGGCATTTTTGTAAATGTAGCAGCGAATGTTATAAAGAAGATCTGGGATTAGGTGCCTCGTGAGTGGACACAAGATCCTGTTTTGTCAGAGCTTCAAACGTGTAGTTTATATCATGAACAAGTGAGTTTAGCTACGAGACCTTCAGTAAGACAGTGTCGTATATGTCAACTCATTAAACTGTATCACGGACCTAAAACTAACGAGTTGTTATTGCTTATAAACACTTATCATGGCTGCGAAAATAGTAAAAAAGTTATCTCATAAAAAGGTGAAGAAACGTGCCAGGGAAAAGTGGGGAAGCATGCCGGGCATGGGCTCAAAATAAGGTGATTGATCTTCTTCCCTTTGAGCTTTATCCTCCTAGTTACCAGTTCTGCAGCCCTGGAACACGACTTGACGTCCGCTTGGCAAGTGGTGATCCTGGTATTAATATGTTATACGCTGTCTGAAAAGAGTATGACATTGCTTATCGACAAAACAAGCCTGAACTAATACGTGTAGCTGATAAAAATCTGCTTCGTAAAGCTACGCAGCGTGTGTCGTCACCTAGTGCTTCAGTTGCTGAGAAGATAGCAGCATTTGTCGTTGCCGCTGCAATGAAAGGAAAACTGTTAATATGTAGTGGCATTAAACAGTGAAGACAGCAAAATAATCTATGTAAGAAAGAACAAAACAGATTTACTTAAAATAAAATGTATATATACTAAAATAAATACTAATTGCCAAACATATTGCAGGTGTTGATGATTTTTTAAATATTATTCCCATCCTACAGCATGTCCTAAATTATCTAGTAGAAATAATGTTGTCTTGCAAGTTTAATGTTGTCTTATGACGTATAAGAAAGGAGAGGTGGAGGTTCGAGAATAAAAACATATTATTTAAAACACATTCTCTTTATTAATCCATGAATTGAAGTAGTTATAAAACAAAGCCACTTCACGTACAGTTTATTTCCACAACGTCGAATAACACGTTCGATTAAATACTGATCAAGACATTTTGTTTTCTGCAGTTCTTCGATGTAGAATCCTCCTTCAATAGGCTCTCCTATGAGATCGCGAATCAATACGTAACTGGATTAGTAAGCTTAACACTCCTGATACGAAAATGTTCAGTGCTCCAGTTAGAGGTGTATCCTTTTGCAAAGATGGACTTGTGTTTGCTGATGCGAACGAAGTCACCTTTTTTAATGCGATGGTGCCGCGGATCAGCCATTTTGAGTACAAGGTGAATAGCATCTAGGCGTGGTGTATTCCTTGTAACAAGTCGTGGCTTTGTCCCGATAGTGCGGTGTGGTGTATCGTTGTAGGTAGACACAAGTCTAGGTAGATCAATCCAACTATATGAACCTTGTGCTGTAAATTCTCGCCACAATTTTTTTAGTGTACGATTAAAGCGTTCTACAATACTTGAGGTAAGAAGAAAAATCTTTGTTGTAAAACTCTTTACCTTGAACGGTTCAAGAAGCTTTGGGCAGTGTTTCAATTACCCAACAATATGCTTAAATGCGTCTTTGACTTGAGCTGCTGTCTTAGAACGCACAGATTGTGCAAAAGCAAACTTAAGAGTACACATCGATGACAGTAAGTAGATACTTATACCCCTTTTTGCTAGAGGCATATGGAATGATTTCTACTAAGTATGTTTGCCAGAGATCATATTTTCCACGTGTAATAACGCATCTGCGACAGTAGGTGCGACAGGTGGTTTATGTAAATCGTGTGCGATGCTTATCTATACAGGCGAGGTCTTATCTTGACGAGCCATTACGGAATAATACCCACATGTCGTAATTCTCTCCCTACTTGTAGATTTCTTATTCGTGATCTGTTTGACCAGAATCTTGCAATGCTCTTAGAAGTTGTAATCGTTCTACGTGTAAGGGTCATTCCAGTATCTTGTGCCTACATACTGCAACAAAGGCTTGTAGATAACATTAAGACCACGTTCAATTGGATATGACGCAAAACAGCTTAGAAACAAACTCACGATACTTGTGACTCTTATTTGCATTTGCAGCTTCTGTTTTCTTGTAATTACGTCATGTTGCGTTAGTATCAAAATCATTGCGTTATATTTTTAAGATCTTGTAAAATTATATCCTTGTCAGGTGTTCGTGACTAAAGAAGTTCTAAGAGTCCTTTCGTAGGTTTGTAGGTAACACCTTTTACGATAAGTCTGTTGCTATTAATCTTAACATTTGCATTTCCTATCCAGAAACAGTCGTCTTCATAGCGAGTACCGTAGGTTGTGTCAGCTTGTCCTTTAAAGAGTTTTTCTATATAAGCAGAAAACGGATTGCGATACTCAGGCGTGATCATAACCTCTGACAAGGTAGGTAGATCTTGTGTTGATGTAGTACGTGTTTCAGCAATAACAAACAAAGTTACAAACTCAACACGCTTAGATGAAGTATCGTTAAATTATTCTTCCTTATTCTCTTCTTCATCCATATCCTGCTTCTCCTCTTCCTCATCGTGCTTCTCCTCTTCCTCACCCTGCTTCTCTTTTCTTTATGCGTTTCTTGTTTATGCTTCTGTTCTTCATCATCATGCTTTGCACGTTCATGCTTCTCTTTATCATATGATGTTTGCATAGAAACAAAACTTGTAGTAGACTGCGACAATGAAGTAGAATTGAAATGTCCTTCAGTGGTGTAACTAGTTGCGTTTTCAAAAATAAATCAGTGTCGGCTTGAAACGTTAAAGCTCTTTAAATTTCCGTCGAATATTGTTTCGAGCACGGATTATGTTTTGTAATCTCCTTGCCAGATGTTAACATGATGGTGGTTTTTGATTAAGTGGTGACTGTAATTCTGTGTTAATGCATATAGAATTATCGAAAACCATGCGATATCATCCATACTGAACATCACTTTCTTTATCAATAACTAAAAAGCCGTAACAACGTGATGACCAATATGTAGCGTACATACATTTAAAGTCATTGAACGTCAAATCAGTGTTAACACGATCATCATACACAGGGGCATGTTGCGATCATCTTGCCGAGAAAGCACAATAATATTTGCGTTGTCACGTATCAACTGCTTAGGCAAACGAGAATACGATTGACATAAATGGATGCTGTGCCGTAACTCTACCGGCAGGACAACTCAAAGGAGAGTGGGCCAGGGATCTGGATTACTAAACGCAAGGACCAACCCAGAGGTATAATGTCAAGACAAAGTTTCGAACAGTTTGACCAGAACATTTATTTTACACATAATTAAGAACAAACATATTCGGAAGCGTTTGAGTTCTAACATGGTTTAAAGGAAGGTTTTGACCCGTTTCCATCATTCATCCTAGGTAAAACTGAAAGGTAATCCTCTGCTCCCACAAGAGGGCTAACGTGAACACAAACTATTCGACTTGGTACCAGATAAACTTCAAACTTCAAACATATCACTACCAGGCTGCTATGTATACACAGTTCACCAGCTACCTCGGGTACTATAGCAAACGTAAAACATCGCTTCTCGAACTAAACACCCAGAACATTCTGGAACCTTCATATCATTTGCGTGAGCTCTTTCCTTGGCTCCTACCTTGATTAAAAACTAATATCGATAACGTAGGCTCTAGTGGCCACCGATAGCTTATGATACAAGAAACATAGAAATTAAGGGCCATAACACTTCAAGTTCGTTACTCAATAATATCTCTGCTGTGCTCTGTTGTGAGTTCACAAACTAAAGTCGCCAGATACATGGCTTTACGTATCCGTATCCTAGTTCCTAGTTCCTCCCATCATCCTACCAAACATTTAGAAAACCTGAAGATCTTACCTCTCATGCCCCCCCTCACGGTCCTTGGTTCAATGCAAGAGAAGTGCTCTGCACCAAGAGCAGCAGGCGAGTAATTCTGTCCACCGCCCGGGGAGCCGCACAGGCCCGCTGGGAGGGGAAGGACTCAAGACCAACGTCAGCACGCCCCCTCTCTCGGAGAAGCCGGGAGGGGATAAGCGCACGCGAGGGGCATGACAGAAGATCGAGATACCAAAAGAAATCCAAGAACCGGAGAGACGCCCCAGGACGGAACGAATTCCTTGCCCATGGAGCCATAAGTGAGGAACAGGGAGCGAACACATTTATTACAACATCTCAATGGCCAAGACAGACAGAAACACGCACAATTAATTACAATAAATTTCAATGAGCTCACTAGGAGCGCCGCACATTTCAAGTTCGTTAAGGCGGGAGGGAGATGAAACTCACGGTTCAGATGCAATCAACATATTCATGTCACCCCATACTAAAGTATGTTCTGTTGCGACATCGTCAAAGATCATAAGAGAATTGGGAAGCATATCAACCGGTAATGGTACTTGCTTACCATTAATTAAATTAAAAATATTTTATTCCATCTTTAACCAGATCGTTCATTACAATTTGTAGAATAGTATATAGGACTACGAATTTCATTGCATCGGACTAAACCTAACACTTCCCCCACCCCCCAGATTTCACATAATTTTAAGAACCGAACTACGAACGACTGTTCATTAGGCTTAGAGACACGAATTGGAACTCTCTCTATGAATGCACTGAAGTTAATGCTACAGTGGACTACCGAGCTCGATAGCTGCAGTCGCTTAAGTGCGGCCAGTATCCAGTAATCGGGAGATATTAGGTTCGAATCCCACTGTCGGCAGCCCTGAATATGGTTTTCCGTGGTTTCCCATTTTCACACCAGGCAAATGCTGGGGCTGTACCTTAATTAAGGCCACGGCCGCTTCCTTCCCACTCTTAGCCCTTCCCCGTCCCATCGTCGCCATAAGACCTGTCTGTGTCGGTGCGACGTAAAGCAACTAGCTACAGTGGACTGTTTTAGGCAACCTTTGTTCGGCTATAAACGAATCGGTCCCCACGAAAAAACCAGGTAACGGCATAACATACCCCATTTGGCTTACAGATAGCATAATTCGAAAATTGACAGAAAAATAATATTACAGAAAGCGGAAGCACATTATGGAACATTATGATAGTCAATATAAAATTCTGAGCGCTCAAATTAAATCTGAAATTAAGTCCACACACAGAAGATACATTGAGACAGTGGAACAAGGTATCAACAATAACGCTAGATCTTTCTGAGCATACGTTAAAATAGGAGAAAGAATAGTAGGTATTGCAACTGTGCCAACCTATGGCAAGCGTAAGAAAAGAGAAGGAAGTGGTGGACCTATGGGGCTGGACAGAGAAGCACTCGAATTATAGTGTCGACATTTTATTATATAACTGGTTTAAATTTGCCTTGTTTTGATGACAATATTTGCTTCGCACGTTAATCATAAACTCTGTCAGACTCTTTATCCAATATATAATAAGAACACACTCGTATAATATATAATTTACAAATGTCACAGAAAGTAACCTAGGGAACCAGCCCAGGTAATTTAAAAATATAGTTAATACAAGCTTAAAGAGGAGGGTATCCCACTTCATATAATTGCCAATTACCAACAGGTAATTCTAGAAAGAAACGTGTCCAACAATCTAATAAACTATTACACTTTAGGTGAGCACGACATTAAAATAACATCTAAACAGCTCTTTGAACTGCGAAGAAACTCTTCTAGTTTCCAACCGATGCAACTCAATACATACTTTACTTGGCATTACACGAAGGTGCGTAAAACCCTGATATCTCATCAGAGTCCGGCTCCATGGCTAAATGGTTAGCGTGCTGGCCTTTGATCACAGGGGTCCCGGGTTCGATTTCCGGCAGGGTCGGGAATTTTAACCATCACTGGTTAATTTCGCTGGCACGGGTCTGGGTGTATGTGTCGTCTTCATCATCATTTCATTCTCATCATGACGCGCAGGTCGCCTACGGGAGTCAAATCATAAGACCTGCACCTGACGAGCCAAACTTGTCCTCGGACACTCCCGGAACTAAAAGACATACGCCATTTCATTTACCTCATCAGAAGGAACCTCAAATAACATTACCCGTGGCTTTACAATTCATAATCAAGGACTTTACAATTTAAACATCCCCATGCAAGGGGTACAACATGCCTCATCAAACAAACTGCCACGGCAGAAGTGGAAAACAATACAAGAAATAGCGAGCATTAGCTCTACGTAAACGCACCAACTAGACTTTTACAAATGAATGTTACAAATGAGTTTTGCGCAAACCTAACACCTTGATTTCATTCCTTTACTAAAAGGGGTCCAACCACCTCATACCCTTTCTTACTTGGTAAGACATCGGGGTACAAATAAATTTCAACCCCTACCTCCATGTCAGTGGAACCTAGTTCGACCTCCACACGGCACCGGCTCGTAGTGTGTCGCCTTCAAGCACAAGAAGCAGAATTTCTCTCTCAGTTCGGTCAACCGTGTCCTTGCCCAAGGGGCGATGTCACGTGCCAAACGAGTCAACAAAGATTGGATCCCCCGAGAAGGACAGGGGAAGTAGCCTAAAGACATGGAGGCATGAGAAGAGGGGAAACGCTTCCAGAGTGGGAAATATCCACTTCCCCCTGGAGCCATAGTCAATAATCAAAGAATAACACTTTATTAAGGGAAGGAGGGCAGGCTGAAAATGAATACATAAACATGTATACATATACAAGAAAACAGTTACAAATATAAAGTTACACACAACATTAGAGCCTGGTCAAGCTGAATAAAATACAAGGGGCTGGGGAAGACTTCCCACGGCACAGCGACGAAAATAACGTACTAGATACTAAGGATGAAATTGTAGAAAGTTTTGCAGACTACTTCCAATCAGTATATTCCCCGCATAAGGCACAATATCGCACACTTACCGCTCCATCTCCCATTAAAGATACGTTGCATATTAAAAACTTCGCATTAGAAGAGGTTGGAGTAGCACTTAAAAAGCTGAAACCTAAAGCATCTGCAGGACCAGACCAAGTACCACCGTATGTAATAAAAGGTTGTTCAGATGTTCTTAAGCATCCACTTCTATTTATTTATAATTTGATTATTAAAACATCTGTATTTCCATCCGTCTGGAAGTTATCACGAGTGTGCCCCATACTTAAATCAGGGTATCCCACACTAATAAACAACTACCGGTCTATTTCTATTTTATCTGCGATAGCAAAAGTTTTCGAATTTATGTTATTTAATCGACTAACAACATATTTAAGACCTCTTATATCAGACAAACAACATGGTTTCCTTTCACGACATTCCACAGTCACAAACTTGGTTAACTTCACGCAGTGGGTGTCCACAGAACGTGACACGGGTGGACACATGGACGTAGTATTTACAGATTTCGCAAAAGCATTCGATAAAATTAATCACGATGCCCTACTAAGTAAGTTAAACCTGTTCGGTTTCTCGAAACAAGTGTCGCATTTTTCATTTCCTATCTGGGTGATAGGAAGCAGTTCGTTTCTTTCCAGAAACATTCTTCACGGGAATACCCTGCAAATTCAGAAATAATTCAGGGGTCAAATTTAGGCCTTCAGTTTTTCTCGCATTCATCAATGACTTGCCTGAACAAGTGAAATATTCCAGCTGTCTGCTATACGTCGACGATTTCAAAGTGTTCAAAGCCATTGAAAACATAAACAACTGTAAACAGCTTCAGCTAGACATGAAAAGTGTATTGGAGTGGGCGACGGAAAATAAACTGTACTTAAATATAGAAGAATGTATATCTATGTCGTTCACCAGAAGGAAAACTCCCGTCCACTACACTTACAAGCTAGGTGACAGTGATTTACGATCGGTTTGCGAAATGAAAGACCTCGGGATTTTATTCGACCACGAGCTTACATTCAATTCGCATATACTGAAAGTGGTAGCTAAGTCGTACAAGACCCTAGGATTCATTATCAGGAATATAAAACCCTTCAAAAACACACAAACTTGCATTCATCTGTTCAGTACCATAGTAAGACCAAAAGTAGATTATGCCAGCATCGTTTGGAGCCCTAGGTGTCAATCATATGTCTATCGGATTGAAAAATTACAAAAAAGATATTTTAAATACTTAAAATATAAAAAACTGGCTGCTACCCTTTTAAATTTCGGAGTGGAGAGCTTAGAAATTCGCAGACGGAAGGATGCAGTAAAATTTATTTTTAAAGTTGTAAACTATGCTACTGATAATCCTGAATTACTGTCTGTCCTAAATTTCCACGTACCTCACTTCAATTCCAGAAAAAATGAAAAACCAGGACGTGTGCCCATGATAACTCGTCGGTAAACAGGCTCTGTATTATCATCAACAGTGCAATTCAGAAAAATAATGGCCTTGACTTCAGTCTGCCATTGCGTGAGTTTGTAACTGAACTTCATAGCGCAATTGTATGAAGTCCTCAAAATAGGGGAAATTGTAAGGTGAAGTTCTATAATATTATGCTTGTACGTGTAAATGTTTCATTTATTTTATCATTTTACTTTGTCATGTGTTCTTCCACCACATTAACATAAGGTTCTTTAGTTTTTAGAAAATACTTTGATATTTTATTTCAATATTATAGGAGATAATATAAAATTGTACAATATAGTTTAGATGTAAGTTTCACCATGTTAATTGTAGCTTAACTGCAGTAGTTGGCACTGTAATTGGGACACTAAGTCCTGTAGTGTGCAATAAATAAATAAATTAATTAATTAATTAATTGAGTGGCTTTAGGAAAAGGTAAATATTCTCGAAGCGTATAGCATTTAAAAAAGTAATGAGTTTGAGTAAAAGATTTGTCCTCCCACATCCCGATGGGCCAGATATAATACATCGAATAGTGAAGGGAACAACGTTCCATGACGCCCTTTTGTAGATGTACTAGAACTAGGTAAGAGATGTGGCACAATGTCACTAACATTGTGCTTTATAATCTTCATGGTAACTGAATAAAAAAGTAGGCAATAGTAACATATATATATCAAACGAAACAACTGGTAACCGACGGTTTATAATTTGCTCTTGACGAGTCAAGTCGTGTACAGAATGGTGAAGCAACGATATCCAATCGATATGAAGAATAAATCTAAAACTGATGGATGGGAAGATGTTGTAAAGGCTGCACAAAAAGTTATTCGAGGGGAATACAATCCACGGGTAGCTATTACGAAGGCACTGCGCGCAGCAAGAGCGAGAATTTCTCCAAAGTGCAGAGCAAGTTTTTGTAAACGTGCACGAATTATTCCTGTACCAAAACGAGGATTTCTTCTTGCGCTGTTTGCTGGACTAGCAGCTTTAGGGTCTTTGCTGGGTGGTGCTAGGGCTGTAGCAAGAACTGTTAAGGCGGTAGAAGAAGCGAAACAACATTTGAAAGAGAGTAAACTTCATAACAAGACAATAGAGGCATTTGCATTATGAGGCAAAGATGTATACATGAAAGAAACGCCATACAAAAACGGGCTTGGAATCTACATATCTACAAAAAAAGTCTACTGAATGCATTGCCACATAGAGCTCTAACACATTAAGAAGATTTTACGTTTGCTAAACAACTAGGGATTCATTATTTTCGAATTTTGTATATGCGCGATCAACTATCTGCGTGCCCACGTGAACGTGAGAGTGCTGTAATTAACTTAGACAAGAGTCGCGCACCTGGAACTGATTACGTTGCCTACGTAAAACGTAAATCTAAAGTACGGTATTTCGATAGCTATGGAGACTTACCTCCTCCATTTGGGCTCATACGTAATTTCGGAAGCAGTTCAGACATTGTTTACAATAAAACCATCTGCAAAAATTCAATACATGCATCTGCGGACGATTATACCTTACGTTCTTATATCAAACCCCGACAGTAGACAAAAAGCATTAGTGTGCACGTGATGACTAACGGTGAAAGAACATTCTCTGTACGCGGAGAAGGACCTGAAACAACCGTCTAATTTAATCCACCGATCAAACGCGGTTATCAGCCACATAGTCTTGGACTAGTGTCGTTTGAAACCTACAGTAAAATCTATAATATGCGCGGTGGTGTAAACAAGTTCTATTACGATGAGTATGTTCTAACCCTACCATCAGGCAGTCATTCAGTAGACGATATTCATGACTACGTTGAATGTAAGTTAATTGGACATTTTAGAGAAGAGAGTGTTAGTAATCATAATTACAATTTCTCAATTACTGTAAGCAACATCACACATAAAAGTGTTATTGAATCATCATTTAAGATTGACTTCAAATAACAAGCCGATTCGATTGGACTATTGCTTGGATTTTCAGCAAAGGAGGTCGTACCGAACGTACGTTACGAGTCTGCTCAACTTACAACACTCTTCGATGATCATCATGTAAACATCACTTGTAATATTATTACAGATTTGAATAGTAATCAACAACCTTCGCACGACCTGCACGACTTTATTATTACAGAGGAACGTGGATATACTATTCGTGAGAAACCGTCAGTAATTCTTGTGTCTGTAAAACACATTAGTAACATCACTCTTAGGCTTGTAAATAAACATCATCAGCTTATTAATTTATATTGGCACACGTACGTAGCTTACAAACTTCATCTTAAACCAATATGAAAAACATCTATAAAACACGGTGTACATTTTGAAGACATACTACATGTTTGCGAAGACTCATCGAGTTAACAGATAACCATAAGCAGACACTCCAAGATTTAGCATATAAGCTACTACAACAGAATGGAAGAAATGGTAGACATTATGAACACAGTAGAAACTCATAAAGGTGTAGTACGAAGTAAGCTTCATTTTTATCAACCTTTTACGTTTGGATTAAATAACAATGATGAAATTCGCTTTATCATTAATCACCAAGATGTGTACACACTACCACACGAATGTTACCTCTATATAGAAGGACGCCTGGATGATATATATGGAAGTGGACCAAGCAATCTCAACTAGATAATCATGGTCTATCTTTTCTCTTTTCTGAAGCGCGTTATGAAGTAAATAATGTAGAAATAGATCGAAGAATGCTGGTATTACAAGTGCAGATGATCCTTCTTATAGTGATGAAGAAAGTAATCTTTTACGGATGGCAGGATGGCGTCCGAAAGCTAATAACAACTGGATCATCAATCAGGACGGTACTTTTTTGGTATGTTATCATTAAAACATTTCCTCGGCCTTGATGATGACTTTAGACGTATTAAAATCAACGCAAAACAAGAGCCAATTCTGATCCGTGATCGAAGTGATTACAATTCTCTTAAAGCAGCAGAAGCACCAGTCGACTCAAAAATTACTCTTCATCATATATTGTGGAGGATTCCACATGCAACATTATCTGATCGAGAAAATCTTCGATTGTTCAAGACTGTCGAAAATGATACATCATTACCTATTCTTTTTCGAGGTTGGGAGCTGCATGAATATTCTGTTACCACCTAATGCAAACATAGCCGAGCTGTTAAAACATCACGTTTTTCTGAAAAGCCTTTGTATATCATTTGTGGATTTCAAACACAACGTAAATTCAACCATGAAAAAGATAGCTCACAGTATAATCACGGTAAATTAAGAAATATTAGACTATATCTCAACGGAATTACATATCCCTATGAAAACATGGGACATTCATTTTGTGAAAATTACATTTAAGTTGCTCTATGACATTTTGTAAATTCCAATCATCGTATTATCGGAAAGAAGATCGTCCTCTATTTTCGCTTGAAGAATTAAAAAATAAAGCATGGATTGTAGTTATAGACTGCTTTTATCATAAAGAATCTATAAAAGAATCTCCTGTGGGTATTCGTTTAGAATCTAAAACATCTGAAAATATTCCTGCTTACACAACAGCCTATTGTCTCATTATTCATATGAGTGATGTCACTTACCATCCACTAAGGAATATTGTTACAAGACTTTAAATAAGGATAGCCCTTCATCATGATCATTAGTGTGTGCTTCTAAACCGTACACTATGGAACGGAAAGAAGAAAAAGCTACACGGTTACAGATAATCGTTTTGATAACAAACAAAACTGCCAATGTGCACGCTGTTCGCATGTTAATACGCAACATATTTATCTCACACAAGTAAGTGAGGCTATTAAAATGTTCTATAAACATTGAACCTTATATCAGATGCCAAAACATCTGATTCTGTGTTTACCACCAGGACTTTTATCTACGCATGCTGCTCCTTTCGTAAATGCTTTTTGGAAAACCCTACCTCTCCACAGTAAGACGTCAATCGATGTACCTTCATGCAGATGCTGTCGACGATATTACAAGTATCTAAGTGAAAATCACACCGAATGCGGTTGCGATAGACCTAATCCGAAGATTGTAAACTGTACACAGTGTATAGATGAACTTCTCCCCTTCTTTACAGTACCTGATAATGATTCAGAAAGGAACTAAACACCTGGATGGTATCAAGGTAAGAATTGCATCAACTTCTTTACGAAACATAACATGCATAGTATAATATATTTTGAAAAATTAATTTTATAAACAACAAATATATTGTTTAATTTGAATGTTGCAGGGGGCATTGCAATTTTGGAAGCATTTTACCTCTTTATAGTAATATGTTGAGGAGTACAGCAACCTTGTGGGCAGCATAACGAAGACTGTAGTATAACCTGTAGTAGTTTGTTTAATTTTGTAAATAATGGCACAATGCATATTTCATTAACATTAAAATGTTCTTATTGCATTCCCTTTGCCTCCTCGCACCTATCAAATATTTTCATAGTCGTCGCCATTTTATTTTTATGAAAATGTAGGCTGAAGACCTTCTAGTTCTCTTTTTATCACAACCATTGTTCGTCTCTTACCACGCTCCTATCTAACTTCCCTTAGTCATCTCTTGTTCTTTTCGATGTCGACCGCACAGTATCGCCTTGCTTCTGACCACGTACATACAAAAGTTTAAAATTAGCGCCTATGTCATCCGTCAGCAATACATGCATGCATGTGACACCTATCCGAAGGATGGATAACTGATTTTCATTTCTTTAGATAGATAGCGCCCCCCCGCAATCCTACTTTCTCCCACGGCTAATAGACTGCTTGAATAATCCGTTTTACAGTAACTTGCAAACACGTCGTCAGAGTGTACCTCAAGTTTATGTACATGCGCACAAACGATTACTTGTAACATGCTATAACTTGCATAAGAAAGGTAGATTTTAAAGTAAATGCGTTAACATACGTATCCACGTGACACTCACTTCTACTTTTAACAGAGGATCACTTGTGTTATTTTACTACCTCAGTAAGTCGTCGTAAGAGCACACTGTTATGTCTCTAGCGGTATACTTGTTCACAGTAACTCACGAAGACGCCGCGAGAGTGCGCTGACATGTCTCCCCTCCACCCTCTCACACAACTGAGCCAGGATCGAACCAGCAAAGTTTACGACGGAAGGCCAGTGTCTCAACCGTCTGAACCTTTCAGCCTGGCAGAGTAAGGTAGGTGGTGGTATACAATTTCTAATTACTAGATTGTGTGCCCAAAAAGCCTTGATTTAATTCCAATCCTCTCCGCAGTACTCATGCGGCGAGAGGACGAGCTTGGCAGTCACAGCGAGAGGGCGTATGTGCTTCCCGCTGACTCACCATTCCTCGCCAGGCGATCTGTATTTTCCCAGTACTAGTCAGGCAGCTGTACTTGTTGGTACACATTAGAAAGAGCTTTGTCTGAGCTTCAGCACTTCTCAGTGCTCGCTTTCTCTTTCAGGAGTTCTAATATAGGAGGGCCAGGATGACTACGGCGAACAACGGTCCAGGTGAAGACGATGACGCCACAAGAAACTGTGATGGAGTGCGGGTGTTTACTCCGAAGCCTCTTTCTGGGACCTACACCATCGACGGAAGACCTCACGGGACCGGAGACACCGCTGCCCGTGGCGGAGCCGGAGAAGGAGGCGCCGGAGATCGAGGTGGAGAGGGAGCCATACAGGGACGGGTGTGACCCCCCCCAACGGCTTCTTCTTCTCCGAGGGCTACACGGAGCCGGAGTACGACGCGCTGCTCGTCTACTACAGGCCGGAGCACCCTGTACCTTCTGAACAGGGCCTCGTCCTGGACAGAATACGGCGCCCTCTCCACGGATGCAAGAAGATCTCGATGAACATGGCCATGGAGAGCCTTTTACCGGGAGGCCTCATCATCAAGCATAACGACCAGGAGCTGATGCACGGCGTGGAGAACAATCTCTCTTCTCTGTTTCAGGTCGTCCAACTACTAGGGAGGGACGGCGTGGCAGGGACGAACGCCGGCGCCCTCAGGAGGAGGGCCGAGGCGGAGAACAGCTCAGCTACCACTCAGACGGCCAGGAAGGGCCGATGGACGAGGAATAAGGCGGTTAATACCGACTTAGTCCTCCCGTCCACGCTGGAGACCAGGGATGCCACCACGGAGGTGGAGCATGCCGCCCCCTGGCGCCGTGACTGTGCGACCCAGGCCGATCGGCTCAGCACTGCGAAGTGAACGCATGCCGTTCCTACATGGACCCCCTCTGTGAAGTGGACGCAGATCAAGGCCTACCAGGAAGGGCCTGTTACCCGGGCGCAATTTAGGAAAGCGCCCCAGACGGCGGACGGCAGCACAGCAGTGGAGGATGATGCCCCCTGGCGTTCGGAGGCTGCTACCCAGGCCCAGCCTGCCAGCGTATCAGTCGAGGTGCAGACATCGGCGTGCACCCCACAGGACAGGGAACGCAATCGGGTGTCGGCACATACCGACGCCACCGCCGACAGCCAGGAGGAGGAAGACGCCGTCTCTACAACGGGACCACCAGCAACTCCAGGGCTACCAGGCGGGGAAGAGTGCCACCAGGACGAGACATCCTCTCCTGCCGAGAAGATACCCCCACCCCCGGAAAGAAGACGCCGAGCCCGGACCAGGAGGGAGAAGACGACGCCGACCCACCAGAGGAGGACCACCCTGCCGCAACCCTGGACTGCTCCCAGGATAGCAGCTGACCGACGAGCCAATCAGGAGAGGACCTCAGAATGAAGCGGCAATCAGGTGAGACCGAAACGTCACCCTCGGCAGCTCTTGCAGTCTTTCCGCTGCCTCAAGTGGGGCCACCGGCAGGAGAGATGTGGGCTCTTAGTGAAGTGCAACTGTTGAGGGGGTGATCACCACTACATGGCCTGAGTAGTAATTAAAGAGGCGCCGGTGTGCGCCAAATGCGCAGGGGGGCCACCCGCCATTCATCGCAGTTGCCCTGTGTTTCGGGCCATGGCGCGGGCAGAGAGGAAGGGGGCCTGGCGCCATGACCCACCCCCATCCAGGAGGCCCCCACCCCGGTGAGCTTGGCCTCATTCTCCGGGATGGGAGACTGGGTACGAAGAACCCCAAGGAGGTGGCACTGTGCGACAGCCCCTAGTGGTACTTGACGCATGGTTCAGCAACCGGCAAGGCCCACGCTAGTCACGGCAGTGCACAGACGGACTGATCCCCTGATTACTGGAATGGCGAGGTTATGGTTCATGGTTGGTGCATGATGCCCTTTTCTCAACTAATACAAACACCTGGACATATCCAGAAACCACATCCTTTTGCATGTGCTATCAAAATTTGTCAGGTTTTACATGTAGGCTCTTTCACTTTTCTGCCGATGTGGTTTTCCCTGACCTTTAATACCATGCCTTAACACCACCTTACCAACACAAACCTTGCCTGGTAACGCGTCTAACGTGCAAACAGGCAGGTACTCCCGTAGTAACTTTCCCACTCTTCCCCGCTATCCCTTTTCTTCTTAGAAATTAATAGCATGTCGGAAGCAATGAAGATTGTGTCGATTGCCACGCGGGGGAAAGGGCTTCGGCGGCCCCCAGAAAAAAAGTAGTACCCATATCAAGTGATGGCATATAACGCTGTTGATGGTTATTTGCCCCTTGGATGAAGACGTAAGGCCTTGAGCAGACCTCTCGATGCTATTCGACAGGAGAAGGCTATGTGCCACTACCAGGTTTTACCCTCTCCCTTCCTACTATCATATATCAGGTCATTTATTTCATATTACTAACTTCCCTGATGAGGTTGACTCAGGAAAGGTATCCGGTTATAAAAAATCGATCTTGATAGATTCATCTCACCACAAACCCGACACCGTAGAGAAACGAGACAAGGAATGGACATACGTCAGGTTATAACATCATGCACACTTCGCCAACAGTCCGCATTTCAAATTCCCCACGCTGCGACGTCACAACTCTGTCAGGAGAAGGCCTGTGCGTTCGACTATAAAAGATAAGAATTAATTTTAAATCACCCGCGCTTATTACAACACAGCTCGTCACTCCTCCAAGGGGAGATGGGCAAAAAGCCTGTGTATGAGGTTAAGTTGCCGTTCGTGCCTAAGGCTAGGTTAACATACGTGTTAACCACACTTACAAGTCACCTAACAAGTTCGGCTCCTCCAAGGGGAGCCCGCAAATAGCCTTTATGAGGTTCGGTTGGCGTTCCTCGTAGTGAGGTTAGATCAACACGTCTTCATGGCGTCATAACCTCAACTACCAGTCACCTAACAGATTAGACTCCTCCAAGGGGAGCCGATAAAGAGCCTGTGTAAGGCTGGGTTAGCATTCGTGCGCAAGGTTAGGTTAACACGTCATAATGACGTCTTAACTTCATTTTCAGGTCACCTAACCTATTTGTGGCTCCTCCATTGGCGCCCGATCGATTCGGCTTCTCCAAAGGGGTGCGTGACCTTTCCGATTCGGCTCCTCCAAAGTGGCACGTGAGTTTAGCATTGCCCTCGTACGTAAGAGTATGACGTCATAACCTTAACCGGTGGTCAAAACCACTACAGGTTGGCCAGTGAGGTTAGCATTGCCCTTGTTCGTATACGTATGGCGTCATAACATCACCTAGGGGCCAATAGCACCCCAGATCATTCCATGAACAATTAAGCCCCTCCAATGGAGTCTGTGATGTCAGGCTTGCTCTCGTAAGCAATTTTATTACGTTATTCCGCGTCTTAACCTCAATGGTCTGCAACCTAAATAGCCTACTACTCAACTAGGTTTCAATGACCTCGTTCTAGTATCTTTTTTTTATTTGCTTTACGTCGCACCGACACGGATATGTCTTATGGCGGCGATGAGGGAGGAAGGGGCTAGGAGTGGGAAGGAAGCGGCCGTAGCCTTAATTAGGGTACAGCCCCAGCATTTGCCTGGTGTGAAAATGGGAAACCATGGAAAACCATCTTCAGGGCTGCCGACAGTGGGGTTGCAACCCACGATCTCCCGAATACTGGATACTGACCGCACTTAAGCGACTGCAGCTATCGAGCTCGGTGTTCTAGAATCTACATAGGCTTACTACTCAACTAGGGGTCAATTATCTCGTGGGAAAATGCTGACTCAGCACTCATTGTTTTAGAACATACATTGCTCATACTACTGCGAACTCCTGCTGAACTTAATTCTTGCCTCTGTGGTAGCTCTGTAGTTAGGTCTATACGAATAGAGTACAGCAGCCATCTTGCCTAGCAGTCCTTGCCTCGGTTCTCGAAGGTTAGGCTGATAAAACTAATAGGTCATCAGTTACAAGTTGTGGGCCCCTGTGGTTGCTCAATAGTTAGGTCTGTACGAATAGAGTATAGCAGCTATCTTACCTAGCAGTCCATGCCTCGATTCTCGAAAGTTAGGCTGATAAAGCGAATAGGCCATGAGTTACAAGTTGTGAGTCCCTGTGGTAGCTCTGTAGAGTTAGGACTGTGCGAACAGAGTATAGCAGCCATCTTGCCTAGCAGTCCTTGTCTTCCAATGTTACGTCCCTATAAATAAAGTACATGCGTTAGGTTTACACCATCTCCCTAGTCCTATAAGTACAACGTGTAGGCGCTAAGCTCGTGTAGGGATGGGCAACCGTTAGGTTAACGCATGGTCAGCATGTGGTTAAGCCTAGGGTGTAAAGTTATGTACGAGCTGGTGTAGAAAAGGACAATCAGCCAAAGTCGAACTACATTCGCAAAGTTTTGCTTGGTTAATAACCCCTGCTGCTTGCAGAAACAATTCTGCTCAGACGTGACATTGTTCGCTTCATAATACCTTTTCAGCATTCTTTTTTTTCTGTAGTGGATTAAGCTGTTAGGTTACACTAGTCTTCAGTCCGAGAAAAAATCTAGTTTTCGATTTCCTGCGCGACCTTTTTTCGGTTGTCATAGGGGTGCAGCCCCAAAGATGCTTCCTAAATGTTACGCCCCCCCCCCCCAATGAATAAAGTACATGTATTAAGCCTTACACCATCTCCCTAGTTCCACGTGTAGCCCCATCTTGTTCCTAGTTCAGCTCTGAGCCCCAGAAGTCACCTTTCGATATTACGCCCCTATGAATAAAGCATACGTATTGAGCCATATTCGCCATCTTGTTCAAAGTTCAGCTCTAAGCTCCCTTAAGTCGCTTTCCAATGTACGCCCCTATGAATAAAGCATTTGTATTGTCTTATAGCCACCATCTTGTGTGTGTGTGTCCCTGTGGGTGGGGGCGGTAGAATAATTCTTACGGTGATCACCAGATCACCGAACCTTTAGCTGAGTCCTGGCATTCCTTCCACTTACTTGTGTCAGACTCCTCACTTTCATCTATCCTATCCGACCTTCCTTGGTCAACTCTTGTTCTTTTCCGGCCCCGACGCTGTTAGGTTTACGTTTACTGCTGTTTGTGAAACGTATGCAGCTTTTATTGTAGATGTCAGTTGCATTGGTATTAAAACTAGGCTAAACTTCATAATGGACAATTTTCAAGGTTACCTTTCAGCTAGTAATCCCAGTATGATATTATAATGGGAAAAAATGATGCCCCCTATATTATTATAACATATAATTACATTAAATTATTATAGTGGTACAGTACTCATGGGCCGTCTCTGTGGTGTAATGCTTAGCGCGAGTAGCTGCCACCCCCGGAAAGCCGGGTTCGATTTCTGACTCTGCCACGAAATTTGAAAAGTGTAACGAGGGCTGGAACGAGGTCCACTCAGTCTCTGGAGTTCACTAAGTAGAGGAGGGTTCGACTCCCACCTCAGCCATCCTCGAAGTGGTTTTCCGTGTTTTTCCACTTCTCCAGGCAAATGCCGGGATGGTACCTAACTTAAGGCCACGGCTCCTTCGTTCCCTCTTCCTTGCCTATCCCTTCCAACCTTTCCATCCTCCCATGTGCTCCCTGTTCAGCATAGCAGGTGCGGCCACCTGGGCGAGCTACTAGTCCTCCTCCTCAGTTGTATCCCCTAAACCAAAGTCTCGCGCCCTTGAGGCGGTAGAAGTGGGATCCCTTGCTGAGTCCATGGGAAAAACCAACCCTGGAGGGTAAACAGATTAAGAAAGAAAGACAGTAGTCATGTGGGTGCAATGCTTTTAAAAATATGAACAGAATGTGTTTGTAACTTTCTGTAGGTCCCTATCATTTAAAGCATTTCTATCATAAATATTTATGTCCATGGTTTTTATTGTGATTTACGCTTAACCACAACAGCCAAGCAGGGTAACGCTCTCGTTCCGATTTCGAGGCCTATTCGCATGTCACTGTGCGACGATTTCGAACTAACCTACAATCAAATGATCGTGATGCTGGCCTCGTGCCGCAACATGATGAATTGGCGGTATTCGCAGTCTGTGTTTTTTAATGTTTTAAACTTTCGACTAACGGTTTTTAATTCTGCCCCAGTGATTCTAATATTCGTATTTTCTATACTTCAAGAGCCACGCCTTCTTGTTTGTGTGACCGCAGGAAATATGGCGGATGTTCGTTATATTAGCTTCACCCAGGCAGCGCTTCCGCCTCTCTGTTATTCTAGCTCGTTGATACCACTAGTTTAACACAGGAAGGCGCAAATACCAATATTTCTTAAAGTCGCCATAAGAGTGCAGTAGTAGATGCACAATATTCACGGTCAGTGTGGGTGTTGCAATTTTTTATTGATGCTTGTTTGTATACAAAAAACTGAGTTATTTCGTACAACGAGTAAACGTGCCTGTCAACTTCCGTTTGTACAAGTGATATTTTGTATAGAACTGTGAAATAGCCAACGGCCGTAGCCGTGTTGAAACACCGGATCCCGTGAGATCTCCGAAGTTAAGCAACATTGGGCATGGTCAGGAGTTGGATGGGTTGCCACGCGCTGTTGGTGGGGGGTAAGGGAATGGAGGAGCGGAAAGGAACTGGCCACCCTACCGCACGTAAACTCCGGCTTAGGAACACCTCTGCGGAGGTTCGGACCTGCCTTCGGGCAGAATAACCCTTACCTTACCTGTGAAATAAATTAACCATATTATGCTTATAGACATTTTCAAAGTTCTTTTAAAGTGTACTCGTTTTCTTTCGTTTGTGCAAGTCCGTTTTTGTAGAACTGAAACTTCAGATTTTTTCCTCGAAATATTCTATTGTTGTGTACCATTTTGCAAATCTCGTCAAAGTGGTTTACAACCCGTCGAAATACGATTCCATAAAATACCGTCTAGAGGGGAATTGAGAGAAAAGTGGCTCTCGGCTATATCTAGTCAGGGCAGGCAAGCAGGGCCGATGACCTTAGATGTTTGGCCCCTTTAAACAACAAGCATGTATCTAGGGAAGGTCCTAATAAATGATGTACCGAGCTCGATAGCTGCAGTCACTTAAGTGCGGCCAGTATCCATTATTCGGGAGATAGTAGGTTCGAACACCACTGTCGGCAGCCCTGAAAATGGTTTCCCATTTTCACACCAGGCAAATGCTGGGGCTGTACCTTAATCAAGGCAACGGCCGCTTTCTTCCCACTCCTAGCCCTTTACTGTCCCATCGTCGCCATAAGACCTATCTGTGTCGGTGCGACGTAAAGCAACTAGCAAAAAAAAAAGGATGTAGTTTGATATCCCCGGATTACTCTCGCTTCTGTAGCCTTTACACCTTATTTCAGAAAGTGATTAAAGCCGTGGAGGATAGTGGATATCCTATGATAAGAACTGTGGACAATCACCAGAAAAAAAAGGCCTTCATGTTGACATTTTGGACAACCTCAAATATCCAAATGATAATGTTCCAGTCAATCTAGAAACAAAAAATCAAACTCAAATTCGCGGGTTCTTGGGTCGAATTGTTGAAGAGAGGATGGAGTGTGACATTTCTGTGAACAACATCTCCCTACCTAGATCTTCGACACCAATAAATGGAACTGATTATGCATCAGGATAGAGGAAGACTTCGATACCCAAAATCTTGTTTTGTTGCTCTGATGAAGCATCTGCAGGAGGTTGTAGTAGCTGCTGTGCCCTATTGTCAGAAGTTCTTCAAATTTACGACCGTAATACGAGGACTTGCTACTTCTTCCCTTTCAGAATGCATTGCCTGTTCGATCTGCATCCAATGGCTGCTTATACTGCCTACTCATTACAATAGTTTAACATGGCACTGAATGAAACAGTGCGTTTACAAATACCAACGGAAGGCGGCAGCACCAAATGGTACCCGTGCTGTCAGAATGAAATAGCGGAAAATAGGCTAGTACTGTGCCGGCCCCGCGGTGTAGGAGTAGCGTGCGTGCCTCTTACCCGGAAGCCCCGGGTTCGATTCCCGCCCAGGTCAGAGACCTTTACCTGCATCTGAGGGCTGCTTCGAGGTCCACTCAGCCTACGCGATTACAACTGAGGAACTGTACTTCTTTTGAGTGAAAATGATGTATCATACGGACTTGTATTTGTTAGCGGATTGCTTCTCTGAAATATTACGAATATGGACAGAGATCAAAATTAATATAGTCACTTTCACGTAGTACATTAGATAGGTCTACAGGAGCGATGAAGTTTGGAGCAGGTATTTCACCGTTAATAAAGGAAATATTGCAAGCAGAATAATCTGAAGGAAGTTTGCTCTCATATTTGCGACGAAATAGCAGTTTAAGAGCGGCTGCTCTATAATAACGAGAAGGACAGATTCTATGGACTTGTCGAAGCAGAGGGAGTCTATAAAGAAGAAAATGGAATAAACCCTCAAGTCGCCAACAAATTGCTGTGCTTTGTAATTCATGGATTGACGAAGAAATGGACGATTTCGCCTGCCTACTTCATGGTGAAGGCATTACAAGGAAATTAATTTTTCTCCTGGTTCAGCAGGTTTTGAAGGCCGAATTCTACGCTATTCGTCTTGTGACGGACAACCATAGAACAAATACTCCCATGTTCAAAAATATTGGTGACGGAGAATTAAGCCATGTGTGATTCAGCCATGCAACACCATGCAACAGTTTCTGCCAATATGTTGAAGAGATACAAGAAGCTCCAAAGTTCTCAATAATTAAAAAAAAAAAAACTTGCCGAAGAAACACATCAAGCTATTATCCTGTCCGACTCCCTGGCCGAAATGGTCGACGTGTTACTCGTTCGAGTATGGAATGAGCAGGTAGTATAAGCAGCCATCGGGTGCGTGTCGAGCAGGCAGTGCAAAATGTATTATGTTACAGTGTGAGGTATAAGAATATCAGCAAACTAAGTTCTTAAAACATCTATTAACTGATATTGTGTTGGCAAGAATACAAAATGTTAACCGCCCGGTGTATCACTCCGAACCTTGGTCCAGGAAAATTTTTAAATTGTGACATAATGTGGCCAATTGCGACTTCATGCAGGTAATTTTACCGATATTTGATACTACTGATGTAATTTACGAGCTTCAGTGAACATATGACTATAATGTATAGTGTTCTGTAGGCTATCGTCATAACAATGCATTGAGGAACTTTGTGCGTCTATGCCTGTCATCTAGCGGAGAATTTTTGTGCCAGCCTATTCGCAAAAAAGCCTACCATAGAGCAGGCAGTATAGGAGGATCTTTTTTTTGCTAGGGGCTTTACGTCGCACCGACACAGATAGGTCTTATGGCGACGATGGGACAGGAAAGGCCTAGGAGTTGGAAGGAAGCGGCCGTGGCCTTAATTAAGGTACAGCCCCAGCATTTGCCTGGTGTGAAACAGGGAAACTACGGAAAACCATCTTCAGGGCTGCCGATAGTGGGATTCGAACCTACTATCTCCCGGATGCAAGCTCACAGCCGCGCGCCTCTACGCGCACGGCCAACTCGCCCGGCATAGGAGGATCAAGATAGCGGTGAACATGACTGACTCCAACTCTCCGAAAACCTTTGAAGTGTGCTAAACTGATTTTCCATCCCAAGTATTTGAAATCAAAGTTAATTGAACTGCGAGTAACTTTAAGTTATCAGACGTGACGTTACGTTACGCACAGTTAAACGTTCAAAAGCAATGCCGTTGTTCACATTCAACTATTTATTTATTGACTTATTTTATATGGCGTGGCTCAGGCTATGAAGCCCGCTGTTATGACAAACCATCTTACATCTGCCACATTGTACAAACTACAGAGAATTAGTATTCCTAATTACATATAATTAGTTACGAAATTATACTTAAATAATAGTTATAAATAAAAGGCAAATTTCTGAGATTTACTATTAAAAATACTCATTTCTATGTACCATTTATAACATATTTTTAAATACATTCCTACTATGTATGTCTCTTATTACAGCCGGAAGGAAATTCCAGGAGCGTATGATTGCAGGTATAAATGAGTTGCAGTAACCTGTCGTGCGGTAAATTGGGAAGCTCAGTAGGGAAGAGGTTTCTGACCTTGTAGGTATACTGTTTGGGGATGACAAGTATGTAAGATCCACTCCCAGATAACTGTCTGTCTGCACAGACGATGTTGTGGACAAGCGAAACAGAGTGAAGGTTTCTTCTCTCCGCCAACTATAACGATGACAGCTGTTCAAGACAGGGTGATATACGGCAATATCTGGGCATATTTAATACAAAACGGACGCATGTGTTATAAGCACGCTGTTTTTAACCTTACCGTTAAATGTGGTGTTTAAAGTTGTTGTATATTACGTCACCATAATCGAAGATGGGTAGAATTAAGCCTTGAACAAGAAACGTCCTCATATTTAGTGGAAGGAGATCCCGTAAAACGTTTAAGGGAGTGCAAAGAAAAGCATACTCGTTGGAAAAGCTTTGTCGTGTGCTCCGTCCAGTTTAAGTACTTGTAGGCCGCCCCTAGTGGACTTTTAGTGAACTAAAAGCCGTAGATAACTCTTCTTTGCCGAGAGAAAAGCGGCAGAAAAAAATAAAGATGGAGTGAGCTGTTTTTGTACATTTGTGTAGCGATAATTGTGGTGTAAAATAAAAGTGTAGCTAAAGCGGATTCAGTGTGTTGTGTACTTCACTACATAATTGGTGACCCCGACGTGATTAAGTGACGGAAGTGCGCAATAAACATCGCGCAGTGCTTAAGTATAGTGTAAGCGTGAAGAACAATGGATGAAAACAACACAACGGGTACGCCGACGGCAAACGAATCTCATTCAGGACACATGGTGAGTGAAGCTAACAAGGTAAGCATCAAGATCCCGCCTTTCTGGATAGAAAAACCTGAAATATGGGTCTTTCAAGTGGAAGCTCAGTTTTCTATCTCAAGAATTACCCAAGAGGACACTAAATTTAACTACCTCGTGTCTCAGCTCGAACCTAAATATCTCGAAAATATTTGGGACATTATCAAAAGTTCGGAACTGAATAAATATTCCGCGGCTAAAGAACGCCTTCTAAATATCTTCAAGGAAAGCGAAGAAAAACAAATAAAACGGTTGGTAACAGGCCTAGAATTAGGCGATCTGAAACTTAGTCAGCTTTTAAGGAAAATGCAGTCCTTAGCAGGCGTGAATGTTTCCGAAAAAGTGCTTCGTACCTTGTGGCTTGAGAAATTACGGGACTCTATGAAACATGTTCTAATCGTATCTGAAGAAAACTTGGAAAAAAATCGCAATTATGGCCGACAAAATCATTGAAATGAATCCCTGCAGTAAACTTTACAGTGTGGAAAATAGCGGTACTGATGCGTCCGTAAGTAACGACGCTATCACGAAACTCTCGGCACAGATAGCCGCCCTAGAGCAACAGATAGCTTCAATACGCACTTTTAGGCCCCGCAGTCGAAGTTCGAGCCGAAACCAAAGCAAAAAGAAGTACGATCCAAACGGAAAGTACTGTTACTACCACTTCAGATTTGGTAATAAATGCTTCCCTGACAAATGCAAGCCTCCATGCTCGTGGAAAAATTTGGAAAACACCAAACAGTAGTAGAGTTGGCAGCAAGCTCCACTACTGAAAGTAGTAAGAATTGCTGTAAACTCCGTTTATTTGTACGTGACAAAAACACGGGTTTGCACTTCCTAGTGGATAGTGGAGCCGATGTTTCAATAATCCCGTCACTTCCAGTAACAGAAACTGTGACCCAGATTTTAAATTATTTGCAGCTAATGGCACAGATATCCCAACTTATGGACTTATAACACTAAATATTGATTTGGGACTCCGTCGAGAATTCCAATGGCCTTTCATAGTAGCTAAAATTGGCAAGGGCATATTAGGTGCTGATTTTCTGAAGAAGTTCGACTTACTAATAGACCTAAAAAAAAGGAGTTAATTGATGGCGAGACTAAACTCTCTGTCATGGGTGAACTAACAGCCATCACAGCTGATAATGTTGTTAGCACAACGTCAAATGCGCAAAAGTTTGCCATCTCTTATCCAGTTACCCAGATTTAACGAAACCAAATTTACTACCTACTCTAATCAAACACGACATTCAACACTTCATCCCAACTGAAGGCCAACCAGTATATTGCAAGCCCAGGCAGCTGGATCCTCGGAAGCTACACATTGCTAAACAGGAATTCCAGTTTATGCAAAACAGTGGAATTATTCGACCATCAAAGTCGCAATGGGCTAGTCCTCTCCAACTGGTCCTCAAAAAGGATGGAACTTTTCGACCATGCGATGATTACAGACGACTGAACGCACAAACTATCCCAGACCGATATCCGATTCCTCGGATTGAAGATTTTCAACATATTTTGAGGGGTAAGAAAATATTTAGCAAGCTCGACCTCTTCAAGGCATATTTCCAAATCTCTGTAGCAGAGGAAGACAAACCTAAAACCGCTATTATCACTCCGTTTGGGTTGTATGAATTTAACGTGATGCCGTTTGGACTCCGTAATGCACTAAGCACCTTCCAATGTTTCATTAATGAGGTATTTAGAGGCCTAGACTGTATTTTTCCATATCTTGATGACTGCCTAATTGCTTCAGAATCAGTAGAGGAACATCGTGAGCATCTTAAGATTGTGTTTGAGGAGCTACATGAATTTGGCCTCCGAATCAATGTCTCAAAGTCTGTACTTGGTGTAGAGCAAGTGGAATTCTTGGGACACTTAATCACCACGGAAGGCTCCAGACCCTTACCAGATAAAGTGAAAGCGATTGTTGACTACAAACTACCGCAGACAGTTCATGACCTTCGTGTATTCTTAGGTACCGTTAATTTCTACAGACGCTACCTCAAGGATGCAGCAGAAACGCAGTCTCTTGTGCATGCTTATCTGAAAGGTTCTAAGGAGAAAGATAAGCGACATTCAACTGGACACCAGAAGCTATCACAAAATTTGAAAAATGTAAGCAGAACTTGGCAAATGCAGCACTGCTTACATTTCCAGACCCAACATACCAGCTGGCCCTGGCAGTAGATGCAAGTGATTTTGCAGTAGGAAGTGTCCTACAACAGTATGAAGGAAAAGGATGGAAACCTATTGGATTCTTTTCGAAGAAGTTAAGCGATACACAGAGAGCGTATAGCACCTATGACCGTGAACTGTTAGGAATCTACCTCTCTGTCAAGCAGTTCAAACATTTTCTCGAAGGAAGAGACTTCATAATATATACGGACCACAAACCACTCACTTTTGCATTTAATCAGAAAAATGAGAAGGCATCTCCACGGCAGTTGCGACATCTTCAGTATATCTCCCAGTTTACAACAAACATCCAACACATTAGTGGCAAGGACAATATCGTTGCGGATAACCTGTCACGGATTGAATCTATGACTGTCATCGATTACGACACAGTCGCTGAAAGCCAACGTCAAGACAGTGAACTTAAACAACTTCAAGAGGAAAGTCAGTCACTCGTGTTCAAGAGCTACCCACTGCCTTCTGGAAAGTTAGTGGTGTGATCCCTCCACAAACAACATAAGGCCATACATTCCAAAAGAATTTCGCAAACAATTCTTTCTTCAGATCCGCAACATGGCGCATCCAGGGAAAAAGACTATTGTTAGGCTGATGACTTCCAAGTTTATCCGGCCTGGTATCAAGAATGACGTCAGAAAATGGACGCAAGCTTGCATGGGATGTCAAAAAAGCAAAATAACAAGACAAACCAAATCGCCAGTCAGCCATTCTCAAGAACCTGATGAGAGGTTCACATAGACATTGTTGGCCCTCTTTCACCTTCTGATGGCTATTTCTACTGCCTTACATGTATAGATCGCTTCACCAACTGGATGGAAGCAATACCATTGCAAAATATATCAGCAGAGACGGTAGCAAAATCATTTTATGATCATTGGGTGACGAGGTTTGGAGTCCCAGCAAATCTAGTTACTGACCAAGGCCGAGAGTTCGGAAGTCAGCTCTTTAGGAATCTTTCCGAATTGTGTGGTGTGAAGCTTAAACGTACGACACCCTATCATCCGCAGAGCAATGGTAAAGTTGAACGTCTGCATCGAACAATAAAAACTGCTATCAAAGCCCACAACTCTATAAAGTGGACAGACGCCCTTCCGACTGTGTTGCTAGGTCTACGCGCATCGCTCCGGGAGGACTCGACCAGTTCAGTTGCACAAATGGTGTATGGCACGCATATTAGGCGTCCAGGTGAATTTTTTGATAACCCTCCATTTCATACCGAACCAGAAACTTTTGTCTCCAAACTTCAGCAGCACATGCAGCAACTCAGGCGTGTGGAAGTTAAGCACAAAACTTCCCTAACTGTGTTCATCCATAAAGACTTGAGTAAATGTACTCATGTATTTCTGATAATTGATAGAGTGAAAAAACCTTTGCAACCCCCATATGAAGGTCCTTTCCTGGTAACTGCCAAAACTGATAAATATTTCACGGTTACCATAAAAAATAAATATGTGAATGTCTCCATTGATCGCCTGACACCAGCCTACTTCATAGCAGCAGATGATGAAACTTCTACAGCTCGTCATGAAGAACGACCAGGTGTCTTGCAAGGACTCTGCCCCCCTGATGGATCAACCACGGATTCCCAGAACAAACCCGGCAAGGAGAAAGTGGTAACAAAATCACGTAGTGGAAGGACTGTCAGGTTTCCCACTCGCTATTTAGAGGATGTTGTATATATTTAATATTCTTGTGATTATGGTATATTTTGTTTATATTGTCTTTGTGTCGTAACTTGGTTACTGGAGGGGTAGCGGTGTAGGCCGCCCCTAGTGGACTTTGAGTGAACTAAAAACCGTAGATAACTCATATTTGCCGAGAGAAAAGCGGCAGAAAAAAGTAAAGATGGAGTGAGCTGTTTTTGTACATTTGTGTGGCGATAATTGTGGTGTGAAATAAAGTGTAGCTAAAGCGGATTCAGTGTGTTGTGTACTTCACTACATACTTATAAAAAATGAGGCCAAGTAGTGGCGGTGGGTTCTCAGGAGCACATGAGCACGTGAACACCCAGTTTTAATACATCTTTAAGTATTCATGGAATATTTAAAACTTTCCCTCCTTTCGACAATCGATAGAAAGCATTCGACTTATATCGAAGCTCCGTCACACCGACAGTTGTTCGTTTATACTGACCAATACCTCCACAACCGTTCTGGGAATATACTGTGACGTCAGCATCGGGAGGCAAGCTTGAACCTTTTCAGTAATAACACAGCAATGAGTTTGGCCATGTAACGCTGAAATTAGAAGAGTTTTAATTCGTTTAATGGTGCCAATTTCTAATACCGTTGTACGTAATGGTACTAATGTGTTGCGTACTTAACTGTAAGGAGAATTGCGACAGTGATAACGAAGTGCATGCATTAAGTTTTCGAAACGCGAAGTTATGCGGCAGATATGTTTACGTGCAATTCCAAGACAAGACTACAGATTTACTAATAACTCAATGGTGAGTAACTATTATTATTACGTTCTCACACAATCATAATGAGTATAAGCCTATGACGTATTTAAAAGCTGGTGATCTATAGACATATTTACTCTTCAATGATATAAAGTTATGTTAGCTCACAATCATGGGATAAATTATTTCAGCAGTATTATTATTTTTATTACTATACGCATTAAAACAGACCTACCACTTACAAGAGCTGGTGGTGTAGGCCGATTCACTCTGTAAATGCACGAATTTCGCTCACGGTACAGGTATGCCACAGGCATTTCAAAGTCAGTGATATTTTATGGGAAGTAACTGGTACTGATCCTCAGGAAAAACTTAACTACTTCTCTTCCAAGACCATGACTGTCAGAGACTGCAGTGCCGTATATCTTTCCCAACTGCCCATCATATTTATCGTCACATTCTGGCAGGTGAAGAGAAGAACCAGGCAAAAAAGTAGAATAGAAAGAGGAGCAATAAACAGAGCCATTGAAGATAGTACATATCTCATACACAGAATTTCAATCCACAATCTTACACAGCTGAAAAGTACAATAAACATGTTGTTACCTGATGGCTGTTGTACTGTGATGAAGGGAACATAAGTAATTTTTCTGTACGTCGATACATCAAGGCAACCATACTGCATAGCATATGCAACCATCTAATAGGACATGGCCTTTATTCTAAACGGGTTTTATTAAAGTATAAAATATTTCTAATATTTATATGGACAAAATTACTAATACAAATGCGGTATATTCATTACCTACAAAATATCATAGCTGCATTACAACGAATGAGTGTAACAATGTGTAGAAAGATTCAAGAAATAAGTTAATTATAGTCCTAGTTGGTGAACTGAACACCGAGGATGATGTCCCCACAGTTAATTTAATAGTCACAGTTAAAACATTTCTTAGTTCATAAAGGAGTATGTGTATGATTTTCTTGTTATTTGTTCAACCTTCTGTCTGATATCTCCTCATGTTGATAAATTTATGGCCGACCCCGTGGTGAAGGGATATAATGCCTGCCTCTTACCCGGAGGCCCCAGGTTAGATTCCCGGCCAAGTCAGGGATTTTTACCTAGTTCTGAGGGCTAGTTCGAAGTCCACTCAGCCTACGTGATTACATTTGCGAGGTATCTGACGGTGAGATAGAGGCCCCGGTCTAGAAAGCCAAGAATAACGGCCGAGGGGATTTCGTCCTGCCGAACACAAGACACCTTGTAATCTACAGGTCTTCGGGCTGAGCAGGGCCAAGGCCAAGCCCTTCAGGGCTGTTGCGCCGTGCGATTTTTACAAATTTATGAGACAAAGTAGCAATTTAATGTTGCCACATGTCAATACTTTTTTAAAAGAGTAGGGTCCAGTCTGAACGGTAGTCCCATATTAGGACAGAAACTTACATACTTCCTGGAATACATAAAACAAAGTTCAAGGTTTCGAACAGAATGACAAATTGGTAACATCGATGGTAGGTGAAATTCTCATTAAACCACACATCAACTTCAAGGGAGGCTCATGTGCAAATACTACCAGTGATGCTACATCAGCTTAAATGTTAGGCCTATGCTAATATTATACGTACTAGTTTTCTTTTAAGGTCATGCAATGCCTATTTAAATTGAAATATGTTTGTAACATCCTGTTGTGCTGTTAGCAATTCGGCAAAATGCTGTCGTGTTTTACAACTGTTTGCTGTTCATCTTTAATGGCAGAGTCACTAAAATGTAGCAATAACGACAGTATAATTCAATATCATTTAACATTTAAACGCTATTTGTTAGTAAATAAATTATTCCATTGGCAAAACAATATTAAAATCATGTCTGTGTTTAACCATGTTCCGCGTTTCTCTGCATTGCCATCGCCTCCTTAGCGTGACGTCACCACGCTGTTGTTAGGCCTTATTATCTAGGAGGTGTTGGACTGAGACTGCAGCGAACACACTGGATAATGCGCTATTGTGCTGGAGACTGTACGCATGCGCAAAGCAGATGACATGGTTTATGCACTGATATTCACGTTAGCGAGGAGCACGGTAAGGTACGTGCCTTGCCGTCTAGAGCCACCCTCAAACCAGTGGCAGTATTACAGCTGACCACAAGGGTCCGCCACCTCCCCTATTGCGGTTAGCCGCAGCCTTCCAGGAGCTAATATTGCATTACATTACCGGCAGATTTCGCTAGTAATTCTGAATAGGCATTTTCTAGCTCGTTGTGTACAGTTGTTCGTAATCGTGGGAAGAAGTTTGCTTTACCTTGTGATTGGAAAATCTTTTCAAGTGAAATTTATTTGAGTTTTGTGTTCTGCTTCTCGATTTGTATGGTTTGTAACCATGGTATTCTTTGTGTAAGAGGAAATTAATTCAGTTCAGGTAATTTTAACCAGCGAAATATTAACCTATCAGGACCAGACAGACGAGATTTGATTATCGAAAAAAGTTACAAAAACTGACAAACGCGAGTATAAGAGAGAAGTGTACGAAACACGCAAGTGGCTCTGTGGATGTAGATCCAGGAATGCGCTTTTTTGTTTGCCCTGTTTATTGTTCAACAAAGAAGTGTATGGAATTCAGTTGGCTGCACAGACCTTGCTCATTTGAGTACAAAAATAAATAAACATGAAAATTCTCACTCACACAAAAACGCGAGTATTGAATTACCTAGGCTAGTGTTATCTATAATTTCCAAGACGAGAATAATTAACATGTGATACAGTAGAACCCTGATTAACCGAGATAATGTGGAGACTATTGGGGTCAATTCGGAAACAATTGTTTTAAAAAATCGACCGGTAAATGCGGTATACATTATTTCTACGCTCCTCGTCATACCCAGGTGAACTTCGTGCTATTTTAAAACAAAGAATAGTGCTCGCATCCTTCAATGTTCGCAGTGCAGTAAATGTATTATGAATTTTACTTTTGTTCTACACTAGCACGGCGGGCCCCGTGGTGTAGGAGTAGCGCGCCTGCCTCTTACTGCGATACCCCCGGTTCGATTCCCGACCAGGTCAGGGTTTTTACCTGGATTTGAGGGCTGGTTCGAGGTCCACTCAGCCTGCGTGATTACAATTGAGGAGCTGTCTGACGGTGAGATGGCAGCCCCGGTC
Organism: Anabrus simplex; assembly: GCF_040414725.1. Lineage (NCBI taxonomy): Eukaryota > Metazoa > Arthropoda > Insecta > Orthoptera > Tettigoniidae > Anabrus > Anabrus simplex. The sequence continues at coordinate 215,948,186 of NC_090270.1, read as the reverse complement.
TAGAAAGCCAAGAATAACGGCTGACGAGATCATCGTGCTGACCATACGACCCCTCATAATCTGCAAGCCACCGGGCTGACTAGCGGTCGCTTGGTAGGCCATGGGGTTTGGTTTTTTTCCTACACTAACACCCAGTTTAACTTCTTTCTATTTAAAAACCAAGAATAATGCTCGCATCCTTCAATATTCGCAGTGCAGGAAAGTTATTATGAATTTTCCTTTTGTTCTACACTAACAGATTAGTCTAGTATACAATTTATCCTCGGTTACAAGGGTTCTAGCATATTATTTGTGAAGAAGGAACCGTACAAGGAACTTTTAGTGAAGTGATTTATGTACCTGTTATGCTGATTTTAGACATGAACAAAAATGTTGTTGTGAACCCCGTAAACTTTTGTCACGAGCCGCCATTGAGGTCAAGGTTCTTTACACTTTCGTTTATTTGTATTGGTGTTGCGTGGAATAGGATTGGAGGACTTTTAACACTTTTCAGTTTAGTATGATTATTTTTGGATTGTCCGACTCGTTGGCTGAATGGTCAGCATACTATCCTTCGGTTCGGAGGGTCCTGGGTTCGATTCCCAGCCGCGTCGGGGATTTTAACCTTCATTGGTTAATTCCAAGTGGCCCGGGGGCTGTGGGTTTGTGCTGTCCCCAACATCCCTGCAATACACATAACACTATCCTCCACCACAATAACACGCAGTTACCCACACATCGCAGATGACGCCCATCCTCATCGGAGGGTCTGCCTTACAAGGATGCACTCGGCTAGAAATAGCCACATGAAATTTAAAAAATTTGGATCCTATTGTGATCGCTTGTGATTTGAATGGATTGACTTTAAGATAATTACTTTCAGTCCAGTCTTTTATATTTTCCAGGTCATCGTTTAGTTTGTTAATGTCTTGTTGGAAGTCTTTCGGCTCGTATATACACTGACTGACAGAGCAAATGCAACACCAAGAAGGAGTGGTCAGAACTTTATGCCAATTGCAGGGTAGACTGACGTCACTGAGGTATGCTCATGATGTGAAATGCGCCGCTGTGCTGCGCACGTAGCGAACGATAAATGGGACACGGCGTTGGCGAATGGGCCACTTCGTACCGTGATTTCTCAGCCGACAGTCATTGTAGAACGTGTTGTCGTGTGCCACAGGACACGTGTATAGCTAAGAATGCCAGGCCGCCGTCAACGGAGGCATTTCCAGCAGACAGACGACTTTACGAGGGGTATGGTGATCGGGCTGAGAAGGGCAGGTTGGTCGCTTCGTCAAATCGCAGCCGATACCCATAGGGATGTGTCCACGGTGCAGCGCCTGTGGCGAAGATGGTTGGCGCAGGGACATGTGGCACGTGCGAGGGGTCCAGGCGCACCCCGAGTGACGTCAGCACGCGAGGATCGGCGCATCCGCCGCCAAGCGGTGGCAGCCCCGCACGCCACGTCAACCGCCATTCTTCAGCATGTGCAAGACACCCTGGCTGTTCCAATATCGACCAGAACAATTTCCCGTCGATTGGTTGAAGGAGGCCTGCACTCCCGGCGTCCGCTCAGAAGACTACCATTGACTCCACAGCATAGACGTGCACGCCTGGCATGGTGCCGGGCTAGAGCGACTTGGATGAGGGAATGGCGGAACGTCGTGTTCTCCGATGAGTCACGCTTCTGTTCTGTCAGTGATAGTCACCGCAGACGAGTGTGGCGTCGGCGTGGAGAAAGGTCAAATCCGGCAGTAACTGTGGAGCGCCCTACCGCTAGACAACGCGGCATCATGGTTTGGGGCGCTATTGCGTATGATTCCACGTCACCTCTAGTGCGTATTCAAGGCACGTTAAATGCCCACCGCTACGTGCAGCATGTGCTGCGGCCGGTGGCACTCCCGTACCTTCAGGGGCTGCCCAATGCTCTGTTCCAGCAGGATAATGCCCGCCCACACACTGCTCGCATCTCCCAACAGGCTCTACGAGGTGTACAGATGCTTCCGTGGCCAGCGTACTCTCCGGATCTCTCACCAATCGAACACGTGTGGGATCTCATTGGACGCCGTTTGCAAACTCTGCCCCAGCCTCGTACGGACGACCAACTGTAGCAAATGGTTGACAGAGAATGGAGAACCATCCCTCAGGACACCATCCGCACTCTTATTGACTCTGTACCTCGACGTGTTTCTGCGTGCATCGCCGCTCGCGGTGGTCCTACATCCTACTGAGTCGATGCCGTGCGCATTGTGTAACCTGCATATCGGTTTGAAATAAACATCAATTATTCTTCCGTGCCGACTCTTTTTTCCCCAACTTTCATCCCTTTCGAACCACTCCTCCTTGGTGTTGCATTTGCTCAGTCAGTCAGTGTATGTACTGTCCGCACACTTTATCTTGATGCATTTGTGTACGGGGTGAGGAGTAAGGAGCGAGCTGTCCCGGTGTCGATAGTGCTGCCTGGTGCTGCCAACTGAATGAAAATGAAATTTGAATTGAATCGAGAATATGATCTATCGATATGAATTTTCTAAACCGTTATCATCTTAAGCCAACAACTATGCCACATACACATTATATAACATTATAAAACATATCTCTCGATGCGAATCTTGTTCCTAGCATGAATTCTATACTTTGACTTTGATGTGTAAACAACAACAGTACTAGTACGTAAAGTTTACGCCAGATGTCGCACAATGATGCTTAAGCGATTCATAGTTTGTGTTGCAAAGGTTGCCAGTATGAATCTCGAAGATCGCCGAGGTCGACCGATTCAGCACTAGGATGTAAATGCACCAAGATAAAGTGTGCGGACAGTATACAGTTGCTCAAAGCGAAACTCGTACAGTGATATAATAACATGTATAATAGTAAATAAAGGAAAACGACATGCATTACATCAACGAAATGAATATTTGATAATACTAGAGAGTATTACCTTCATACAACCCATACTTAGCAATTCATAATTTAGAACAATGCAACAGAAAATTACATTTTGTCGCGATAGAACCATTTTTGTCTCAAAATAAAACTCTTACACTTTCTAACTAAAACATAATCATTGTTTTTTACAGTGGATGTTGGAAATAGAATACGAATCGAAATCATTACTTTATAGGAAACCCTTTATTGTTTATAACGTCCCTCAATCTCCTGGGTATTGATTTCACCAGCTTTTCACAGGCAAGACACGGGAATCTTGTTCCAGTCTTCTAAAATTGCTTTCTTCAAGCCATTCTTGCTTTAGTAGAGTGCTGCTGTACTCTAACTTTAAGGTGAGACCGTAGATGTTCTATTACATTAATATCCGGTAATTGGGGTAGGGTTTTTAATACCTTTTTGGCACTTATAAAGAAGCCAGGTGCGAACTTTCAGAGCCTGGTGTTTGGGATCATTATCCTGATAAACTTTGAATATACTACCAACGCCAGGAGTTTGAGCACAGAGTTGCACATTCTTCTGTAAGATGTTTAAATATACATGTTGGTCCATAAGGTCCATAATGTCCTCTAAATTACCCACCCCACTAGCAGTCATACAGCCCCATATTATGACAGATCCACCACCATGTTTCATAGATGGTCGTAGATTCTTCTCTTGAAGTTCGGTATGTGGCTTACGCCATACATAAGCCTTCCCATCAGACCCAATTTTATATTCGTCAGTGAAAAGAAATGTTTCCCAAAATTCAAAATCCTTTTGGTATCAAATCAAAATCTCTTTATTTGCAAATGTGGTGTCTACCTCGGTGGTAAATGGTACACTAAAATACATTATTGTCAAGCACTAAATTTTAAATTAACAAGAGAAGAAATTTTTTTTCTAGAATACAATAATATACATTTTATGCTAACAATTTTTTTCTATTAAACAAACAGATCACCCTTAATAAATTTATATTGTTTACAAAATTCTACTTATAATATCTCCTATACTTACAAACATAGTCAACTCATATACAGTATGTGGAATTACTTCAAATAAAACTATGCAGCTGGTATAAGATTAAAATTTACATTGCATTTACTTCTTTTTTAACCCATTCTGGAACCTAAATGTGACTCTCTTCCTTCTGTTGACTTCACTAACGAAAGGTTTCTTCCTAGCTACTCAGCCGTTATAATTATGTTTCCGTAACACATTTCTCACTGTTTCAAGATTACATGTCTTTCATAACCACTTTTCAGCCTCTAAAGTCTACTTAGAATCAGATTACTTCGGATTCTTTCTCACCTCATTAAGTATCTGGCGTTCATCCCTATGACTAAAGATTTTTCTGGAACTCTCTCTTGACTTGTTGACGAATACTTTTCGTTCTTTGAAAGGTTTTATGATGTCCTGTACAAGGGAATGCGATATATTTACGACTATAGCTATTTCTTTTACAGATTTACCTTGTCTATGATGGTGGATGATACGTTGACGTTCCTCCAGTGAAGTTTGTTCATTCTGACGTCCCATTGCATTTGTACTGTATCTCGGAATGAAGCACGTCTAACCTGGGCGCAAATCAGATAGGAATAAGGGAGCGAATAGGCTGTGTACTGTTTGTACTGATATCAGCAATGTACTGTACGGGTTTCATTTTGACCTGTTATGCCAACTCACACAAAATATTTATTTAATATTTAATGAATAGTTCCACGTGATCGGTATTTTCAGTACATAATCTGTAATGTCTATGGCATTAGACAATGCATATTTCGTTTCACTTTTCATCATAGTTACCTCAGTGTACAAGTTTCACTTTAAGCCACTGTAGTTGAATGTCATCTGCGTAGAAATGGTATTTTGGTAGGTCATTTAAGTACAGTGAAAATTGCAGTGGCGCTAGAACACTGCCCCGAACTACGCCAACTTCAGTTTGTTGCCAGTGTGATACTTTCGTACCTGCTGACACGCACTGCTGCCGCCCAATTAAATAGGAGTGCAGCCACGCCAGTGCGCTTGAAAAAAAATGTACTCATAGCTTAACTAATAATATTTCCCTGTCCACACAGTCAACTGCTTTACTTACGTCTAAAAGTATAAGGATAGTCACTTGTCCGTTGTCCTTTTCTACTTGAATGTCATTTGTAACCTTTAGTAGTGCTGTGTCCACTATCTCCCGGATTCAAGCTCACAGCTGCGCGCCCCTAACCGCGCCGGTTCCAATGTTTCGAAGAATTGACCAAACATTGGAAGAATTTTTATTTTTTAAGATGTCATGTGTATGGCGTATCTTAGCATTACTCATGGTCTGAGTTGTTGTGTTACGCAATTTTTGTACCTTTCGAATTGTCTGCGCTTGGTTTTTTTATATAATATTTGTGAGCTGCATTTCTTTCCTCCATTTTTGCCCGTATGTCTTGCGTCAGCCAAGGTGATGGTTTTCTTTTCACTGGTGCTGTCCGTATGGGGGCATATTTGTCATAGTCCTAAAAGTAGCTCGTTAAACAAGGTTATTTTGTCGTCAGTGCCATGTACGAGCTGTACGTTGTGCCACGGTGTTATGAGTGCATCCTCAATGAACGACTCTTCGTTTAGGCTTTTGAAGTCTCGATAAGAAATTAATTTAGGCTCATATTTGGGGCATTTCAGTGAGTATGTTGCGTAAAAAAAGTTATGCTCGGAAAGTCCGGGAGCTGGCTATTGTCCATGAATCTGCATATTGCCGAACTGAAGTAAAATACAGTGGCTCACATAATTGAACGTACAACAATCGGGTAGGGATATATTAACGCAAAATATATACTTCTTTCACATTATGTATTGTGAAAAATAAATACATTGCACGACCATCTGGCTACAAAATATAATAACTGTTCAACTCATATACTCACTGGCTATACAGAAACAAACGAAAATGTTTTCCATCGGTCACACAAAATTGAACGTACACCAAAACATTAGTGTGTATAATGATATAATTTCTGCAGATGTCCACATATTCAGTACTTCGTTACACGTCTTTAGATCGCAGCACTGCTTCCAGTCGGTTTGGCACAGACTCCCACGAGTTTCTTCGTAAACGACGGCGAAATCTTGCTCCATTCCTCCTGTAGGACCCCCTTGAGTTGTTCCTTGCTGGTCACTTTACGTGCTTGCACTTTTTTCTCCAAGTGCCACTACAAATTGACAATTAGATTGGGGTCTGGTGATTGTGGGTGTGTTTCCAGTATTTTCGGTACGTTATATATCAACCATAACCGCACATTGTGAGCGGTGTGGTTGAGGTCGTTATCCTGCTGGAAATAGTAGGGGACACCCAGTCCCAGTTTGGCTGCACTTCGTTTGACGTTCTTGTTCACTATAGAAATGTACACAAATGTACAGATCACCCACTCCAGAGGCAGTCATGCAGTCCCATACCATTACCGAACCACCACCATATTTCACTGTCGGACGTACCTTGCCTTCTTCATATGTTGTAATAGGTTGCCGCCACACGTACCGACGGCCATCTGATCCGAAGATGTTAAATTTACTCATCCTTAAAAAGTACAGAGTTCCAGAAGTCATCTGAACAATTCCTGCATTCTTTAGCGAACCTCAGATTTTTCCGCCGTCTCATCTCACGAATCCATGGCTTCTTCCCTGACACTCGTCCATAGAAATTTGCTGATCTTAGTGTCCTTCTAACGGATTCACATGAGACCGATCGATTAATCGTGGACACTACGTCAGATGTCAGTTTCGGGATACTTGCTTGTGGGTCTTTGCGGAGATGTCGGATATCATACGTTTGTCTCTGGCCTGTAACACTGGTTTCCCGTCCTCTTCCTACTTTGTGTATCCGTTCTTCGCGTTTATAGCTGTCTACAATATCTCGGATTGTTGATCGCGGTCTTCCTATTGCATGCGCAATTTCGGCTAAAGATTTACCCTCCTACGTCCATTTCACTATTAGGTGCCGTTCTTGAGAACATCGGGCCAGGTAGGAAGACATCTGGGAGCGCGTGCGCACTTTGGACTATCTCGCGTAGCGTATCCCCTCCTAACAGAGCTCCTGCTACAAGGACAGTGCAGTGCATAAGTTTACACTCAGCTGCCGCGCTCTGCTTTCTAATTTTCCATTGAGTAGTAACTGTGGTTAGTGGTGGTGTACGTTAGGCCTATCTGTGACACTATGGAAGGCGTTAAAAGTAGCTTGCATCGTAAGGTGCTAAAGAGTCAGACTCGTGCAGCAATCTTGAACGTTATAGACTTTATTGGAAAGGGAGGCAATGGAAGAAAAGTTCGTGATAGATGGTAAAAAAAAAAAAGTGCAGGAAAGAGTAGTAGCAGCAGCTGTTGGAGTGTCAGAAAGTGATTTGGTACGGATTAAGAGCGAAAAACGAAAGAATTAGGAAACCCTATGGATAGTCAAACAAAAACAGAATGCGCACAAAGAATATTACTGGACTGGACGACTTTGACGAAGGTGCCGTATGTCGTATTGTTAGCAAATTTAATTCAGATGAAAAATGTTTACCTACAGTTTCAAAAATTCGTGCAAAGTTAGGTAAAGTCTTAAAGTTCAAAGGATCCAATACTAGTGTCAAGCGAATTCTTCGATCATTAGGATATCATCAGAAAAAAAGACTAAGACTAACAAGCGCATCCTAATGGAAATGGAAAAACATGACATAAAATACAAAAGGTTTGTTTATTAAAAAAATGCCCAGTATCGGGCGGAGGATAGTTGTACATGCTGGCGGTGAAATGGGTTTCATCGAGAACTGTCTGCTAATCTGGAAGTCAGGCAGCAGGAGTGGCGACTACCACGATGACATGAATAGTGACTTTTTTTTAAGAGTATGAAATATAACTTCCACCTCGCAGTGTTCTCGTAATTGACTACGCGTCGTATCACAAGAAAGTAGATCGTGCTTCAACCTCCAGCTCACGGAAAGTGACGATGATCTCCTGGCTAGTGAATAGGAACCTTCCACGCCGTGAGACGATGTACAAACACGAGCTTTATGAGCTTATCAAATTGCACAAGCCGGCACACAAAACCTACGTCCTAGCTGAACTCATGGAACAGTACGGACACTCTGTAATTCCACTGCCCCCATATCGCCCTGAATTAAACAGTATTGAAATAATGTGGGCAAAAGTGAAGAACTGGGTAGCTTCTCACAACGTCACCTTCACTATTGACGACGTAGAGAAACTCACTTGACAGAAATTCGTGTCAATATCCGCCGAAGACTGGAACATAAGGGATGGGGAACATTTTAAAGATATTATGGAGTCCTTAGCGGTCCAGCTGGGAGCCGACGACACGTCATCCGGTGAGGACAGAAGTGATGACGGAGGACTCAGTGGAATTGAAGAGATGTAGTGGACATAATAAAACAAGAATGTGCTCATTTTGTGAATAATTATAGTGTCATTATTTTATTACTTATTACTTCTAGTACCATTAAGTTATCTTCGTATACATACGTTGTTACTCAGCATATGTAGTAGACCCTTTATGGTGTTTCCTTTTATGAATTATATTTTGTTTCTGTACCTGAGAACAATTATATAATTATATATGTCATATCGTTAAGTCACATTTCTTATTTTACAACAAAACATTGGCATTAAGGAGCTAGGGACAAACGATCATATAGTCTAACACTGCTTTCTCGCCTTAAAGCAAAAGTACTTATTATTATTATTTCTTTCTTAATCTGCTTACCCTCCAGGGTTTTTCCCTCGGACTCAGCGAGGGATCCCACCTCTACCGCCTCAAGGGCAGTGTCCTGTAGCGTGTGACATTGGGTCGGGGATACAACTGGGGAGAATGACCGGTACCTCGCCCAGGCGGCCTCACCTGCTATGCTGAACAGGGGCCTTGGTGGGGGATGGGAAGGAAGCAGCCCTTGCCTTAAGTTAGGTACCATCCCGGCATTTGTCTGGAGGAGAAGTGGGAAACCACGGAAAACCACTTCCAGGATGGCTGGGGTGGGAATCTAACCCACCTCTACTCAGTTGACCTCCAGGCTGAGTGGACCCCGTTCCAGCCCTCGTACCACTTTTCAAATTTCGTGGCAGAGCCGGGAATCGAACCCCGGCCTCCGGGGGTGGCACCTAATCACGCTAACCACTACACCACAGAGGCGGACATTATTATTATTATTATTATTATTTCGTTTCACCCTCTTTGGGGTATGCCCAGTATTTCTTCATTCTTTCTGATCTTCGTTTCTTCTCGTCTTCCGAGATAATAGATGTGCCTTTTAATGTAGATTTGTTTTGGAACGTTATGTTTTCTTCTTTAGTTATTACTTTAGCTGTTCGACAGAATAGTGATTTTTCTGAAATTTTTAATTCTAACAAGTCTTTTTCAGTTTCTTTAAACCAGTTCGGTTTTGTTTTGAGTGACGGAAGAAGTCAAGATTTGTTCGGTTAATCATAGAGTTCATTCCGAGGAGAAGATGACCGTAAAAATTCATCCTCTTTCTTCGCATAGTATCTGAGAGTTTTCAATTTTCTTGTAGCTTATTATTATTATTATTATAGAGTTATTTTACATGACGTGGCTTAGGTTATGAAGCCTGGTGTTATAGCAAACCATATTCTACACTGTACATTTACAGCGTCGTAAAGTTAATTTTAAATCAAATTATAGTTTAAAAATAAGGACTACGCAGATTGATATACGGAAAGGATTTTGACAGCTAATGTAATAAGAGGTTAAATTATGTTCTAACTCCTTCAATCTATCTGTCATCTGTAACACTTCTAAATGCATTCATTTCGGCTAGGTATGTCTGTTATTTTCAGCCGGAAGGGAATTCCACTAACTGAAAATCTGTGGTGTGTTACATGTCAGTTAATACAAATATTTCGGGTCAACTGTACGTCGCCACAACACTGTGCGAGAAGGGGAAGTCAGCGTTCTCGCTCCCACGGCTCTGCTTTCTCACTCGCACACTTCCCCTCACCGGATGTCTTCCTAGCTGGCCCGATCTCTAGGGCCCCTTCCCGACAGACGCGCAGGTCACCAACACGGCGTCAACTCGAAAGATCTGCACCAGACAATTATTATTATTTGTCAACACAGTAATTTCAAGTGGGGAAACAACTGTTCCTAAAAGCACACTTGTATAAAACTCATCTGCATCAGGTTTCTCTTCCTGCGGAACCTGTTCTTACAAGATGGCGACTGGTCTAGTTAATCTAGATAAAAGTATTGATGATAGCCATGCTGCGTGTGTTCGTAAAGCAAAGTGCACATTTGAACCTAAAACTGTATTATAGTGATCAGTTTCGTCCATGTGCATTATTCATCACTTTCGAAGGCGATTAAGGGCCTAGAAACTCGCGGTGCATCCCTACACGAATCCCTTCAGTTAATTCAAAACACCACTAGTTCTTTAAGGGCCTGTACTACGACAGTCAGATAAAAGTGCGGTATAAATTTATTTGGCAGTTTGGACATTTATTTGGAAGTTCTGTTGAAAACGCGTACTACGACTTTCGTTTATGTGCAATCTGGATAAATATTCTAGAGTATAGCTATGCCGAAGTTGGAGAAGCTGTTAACGCTCTTATCTGGGACGCTACTGTAAAGAATCAAGATGGCTACACATCAAGATGAATCTACATCTGAATGATGCTGTGCGAAATTAAGTTGTTACAATGTAATGTGTGTATATATTTTTAACGTATGTCATGCTTCCTGTCCAGCTATCACAGAATTCTTAAAGATTTCCCAAACTAGCAAGTTGTTGCTACTGACTATATGAGTAGCACACAAGCTGTCAGCAGGAAGCTTCATGGGTAGCCGTGGTCCTTAGGGCGACATAGTTTGCTGCTATGCAGCTTTTTGTGGGTTCGAGTCCCAATAGACTAACATTTTTTTTTTTTACCTTCTAAATGATAGTCGGTAGGGTACTAGAGGTGATAGTACACATTTCCGAATCATTAACATGCGTGTCAAAAGCGTGGACTCTGTTCCAAATCTATCCGCGACGCACATATGGAGTAAAGGTATACGTTGTTCATGGTGATTCGTCCGTCGAACGAGAATGTTAAGGAGGTTATATTTCTTTTACTTCATAACAATTTGCTACAAAAGTATTTACGCTAAAGTGAGATAAATGCTTGCCAGTTACTATTCTCACATTGTATTGGAAAGGAAATAACTACTTATTCAATGAGCAAGTAATAAATTGAATTAATAATAAAATTAATGATCCTACGCTGGACCAGTGGCATTAATCATGAATGGTTTACCTGAACGATGTTGATCCACAAAATATCACTGTAATATTTGTCACAAACGAAAGGTAATGATTGATTTACTCAAATAAAGTCTCAAATCCAAGGTTGATTAAGAAATACCGTCGTTACTAGCAAGAAATATGTATACGTATTTACTGGCTGATTTTTTTTTTTTTTTTTTTTTTGCTAGTTGTTTTGCGTCGCGCCGACACAGATAGGTCCTATGGCGACGATGGGGCAGGGAAGGGCTAGGAGTGGGAAGGAAGCGGCCGTGGCCTTAATTAAGGTACAGCCCCAGCATTTGCCTGGTGTGAAAATGGGAAACCACGGAAAACCATCTTCAGGGCTGCCGACAGTGGGGTTCGATTAAGGTACAGCCCCAGCATTTGCCTGGTGTGCAAATGGGAAACCACGGAAAACCATCTTCAGGGCTGCCGACAGTGGGGTTCGAACCTACTACCTCCCGAATACTGACCGCAATTTACTGGCTGTAAATAGGAGTCCATGGTGTTGCATTCCGCTGCTTGCGCCGTCTTTTGTTTCTTTCTTGAGGTCCAGGGCTGGGAGTGCTATGTCTGCGATTTTTGTTATCTTTGGCCATATGTCTTGCATTCCGCGGCTCGCGCCGTCGTTTTTTTATTTTTTTTTATTTTTCTTGAGGTCCAGAGCTGGCACCAACGAGCTCTCTTTCTAGCGAATGGGAGTGCGGGTAATTTGTTGAAAAATAGCATGATCCCTGGACCAATACATACATATATATGTATGTATATTTTAAAAGGGAAATACCATTATCCCTGGACCAATAAATCGTTTAATGAGTCAGTTAATGCACATGAAGTGACAACCCACCAAATTACATCGAATGAGAAAAATCAATAAAACGACACCAAAGAACTTCCAGTGAGCAAAGACATAACAGACGAGAGTGTTGGACAAACAAAACACTTACGGAAGCGCTGCGACGTAGCAGAAATAGTTGTTGTAAGGCAATAACGTATGTATTCTCTAAAATAAAATATTTCGTATTATTTCTTAATTAACCTGGGATTTGAGACTTTGAGTAAAAGCAATTACTATCTTCCATTTGTGACAAATATTACGGTGATATTTCGTGGATCAACATCATTCACGTAACCATCACGAATATAAACTTTACATTCGCCGTAACGCGCATCCTCGTAAATAGTACTAGAGAAAGAAAGATACATAACCTGAATCTCAACTTTTGCGTCCAGGTTACATTTTCAGTCTTTTCATTTTCTATAAGTTTCAGTTTCGTTATACAGTTAATTAATTTTAACATTTCTTCCTATGTGTATTTTTCAGTCCTAATTCTGCTTTTGACCTGAACTTCCACATTATAACTTAATTAAGTCTGATATTGGATTCTAGTAATACAATTTCAAAAGGAATAGAGCTAAACAAACGAACACACCAGGGAACACGAATACCACCGCGCTAAATTTCACTATATTTTCAGTAACCTTATTACCAACCCAATAAAAGTGTTACAACATCTTTCGCATCACAATACCGTCGTTATAATCCGTTGGTAGTACGCAAGAAAATATTTAACTTCTAGTTTGCAAAACTGCAGGCTACGTATCTGGCTGTTTACCTGACAGTCGTAGTACAGGCCCTAAATAGTGTCCCTGGTGAAACTGGAGGAAAAGTTAGGAGGAAACCCAGTGCGGCATTGGATTGAAACAAAGGACTAAGGAAGATTCAATCCATAAGCAACATAAATGGAATCACGCAGTCTGTGCCAATGCACAAGTATTGCCCAGTTACGTAGGTCGACTTAGAACAATCATTTTCGGCGTATAAATTAATTCTGTCCGACAACAGAAAGTCATTGATCCCTGAAAACTTTGAAAAAAAATCTATGGATAATCTACTGCCATGAATCATTTTGCAAGGAATGAAATGTGTCTTATCAATTTAACACCGAGTTCAAACGAAATAATGCGTTTGGTAAGTGTATTTTGTTTTACTTTTAGTGCATATTTTCAACACTTTTAGTGCATATATGAATGCATATTTTTCGAGTTTTTAGTGCATACAGCTGCTCGCATTCGTCCACGTACGTCGTGTGAGGGCAATGGCCAATAGCAGCAATATCATAAAGAAGTTAACGATAAACAGATAATAGTAGGTTTTATTTGCCATCTGCACATCTGAGAACATAATGTATAGCACTTTAAGCATTGGCATTTGGAAAAAATAAAAGCAATCGCACTGCTTGCAGAAAAGTCACGTTGCGAAAGTATTCGTCCACAGTAAGAACTCAAGGAATGTACGGTCCTTTTCTAAGAATCAGCAGCGCGTCGAACGTCCTTTGGAAGCAATCGCGGCTTGAAGGCTTTTTGGCATGGATGTCACCAGCTTTTCCATCACTTACGGGCCTATTTTGTGCCATTCTTCCATGAAGTATTGCTTCAAAGCTTCCTTATTTATAATACGCTGCTTGCTCAGTTTACATTTTAATTCCGCTCATAAATGCTCTATGTGGTTTAAGTCTGGGGACTGGAGTGGTGTCTGCAGCCATTCCCTAACAACACGAGCAGTGTGCTTAGAGTCATGATCTTGCTGGAAGAAGTACCCACTATGAAGACCTAATTTTGCTACGCTGGGTGATGTGTGTTGCTTTAAAATATTCAAATAGAGCATCTTATCAATCCGTTCAGGTATTATATGGCAGTTACTTACCCCAGCCGCCGACATACACCCCCATACCGTAATGGAACCTCCTCCATATTTTACGGTTGGTTGCAGACTTTGATTTTCGAGCTCAGAGTTCTTCTTTCTCCATACACGTCGCATTCCAGAGCAATCATATAAACAGAATTTGCTCTTCTCAGCACACAACACGTGTTTCCAAAACACCGTAGGCTTCCTAACGTACTCTTTGGCGAATGCCAGCCTCTTCTTACAGTTCACTTCACTCATCCAGGAGCTGCTTCTGTCTTTTACGGCCCTGCAAAACAGGTCTGTAACACACGTCGTACGGTGTTTGTGCTGATGTTCTTCCCATGGAAGGTTTGTACATCTGTTCGAAGCACAGGTCCAGACACATGGGAATTTTGCTGGACGATGCGTATAATGCTTCGCTCTTCTCGTGCTGTCAGCTTTCTTGGCCGCCCAGTTCTTGTTCTGTTGAGTACAATTACACTGGTCCTATATCGCTGAATGAAACTTGCAACTGTATTTTGCGGTATTCCTGTTTTGTCAGCAATTACTCTCTAGTAATCATCAATTTGGTGGAGTTGGATAATTCGTTCGTGCCCAGTAACAGTTGGTTTCCTTATCTTAACCATTGTACTCGGGGCATGCACGAGATGTTCACTCACTGACATTGTCCACAACACTGATTGGCTGAGGTTGGTGATGTGACCGACTTCGTCAATGATGTGATCGTTATACAAGACAGTGCACAAGGTGGACGAATGCGTTGCCATTTCCTACCCCCAACCACACTATTTTTTATTGAACAGTAGTGACCTGCAAGAGGGTATATTCTGCCGTTATTATTTTAAGTATATATTGCATATCCACTGCTTCTTTCTTAACGTACTTTAAGCTTTGCAATGTATTCTTGGTGTTCAATACATAAAAAGGGCAGACGGACGAATACTTATGCGAGCGGCTGTATGAATCCGGGCCCTAACCATCAGTAACAGCGAAGGCATAGTTTCGCTCCTTGAATACAACTTACATTATTATTCCGGACTCCTTGAATTATCATTGCTGACCAAAATTTGGAAATTTATGCATACCTGCCAACTTTTCAAAAGGGCTATCAGTAAAACTCACGCGCGACGAAAATCTAAGGATTTTCGACATACCCCGGCTTGACGAAAATATTAATACTTCTGGGCTACACAATGCAATAATTCATGCTTTAAACAGAATATTTCAATAAAGCCAAATCTACTTAAATCATAGGCCAATGATTTGTAGATGAAAATAACAATCAAGAAGATTAATCAGGTGGCAAATGCAACCTATGACGGCAATACCTGGTTGAACTTACTTCAGAACTGCTGAAACCCCATTTTTGTGTCCTATCATAACAGGAGCATTGTCGGAGCAGAAAGCCACACAGTTTTCAATTGGTATGTTATGAGAATTCAGCTGTGCTAACATCAGGTTACCTATGTTTCGTCCTGTTGAGTCCCCCTCTAACACTGGTATGGATAGCACAGTGCTCACTTTTCCCGCGGAATATCGTAGAATGTAACAACAATAGGATACAACTTGGCATTCGTATCATTGCTTCCACCTGTTGCCAAAAAAAAAAAAAAAAAAAAAAAAAAAAAAAAAAAAAATCAAAAAATAAATAAATAAATAAATAAATAAATAAATAAATAAAAGGTCCATTGTGAAGGCACTTAACAACTTCAGATGATGTTTTTACCATTTTATTTACAATGCATGCCGCTTTTGTGCGACCACAACTGTCTTTCTTTGTAACTTCTGATGTGGGAAACATCATCTTAAATAAAGCACCAGCATGATCAGCCGCATTTAAAGGCACATTGTGTTCCAACAAAAAGGAAGTAAACAGACACTCAGCCCTAATGACGTCACTGTCAACGTTTCCAGACTTGGAATAAAAGGTGTTGATTTTCCTGTTGTCTTCCTTCAATTTAACGTAACTTACGTGTTTACCGCACTTCACACGATTACTTAAATCGTTTCTTCCACCATGTGCAATATTAATATCACACCCACATACCGTACAAAAGGCAATATTTTCTCCTTTTCTTGATTTTAGCATGCACAGAAAATCAACAGAATATGATTCTTTAAATGTCTGGAAGTACTGTTTCTTGTTGGATTTATTCAGATAACTTATAATAGGAATATAGCGTATGAAAATGTCCGAGAGAAAAATGTCTCTAGACCCACTCAAACATCGCAAGGAACCTGGATCACTAAACGTCACATAAAATTACAACAAACACTCAAGGCAGTCAAACACTTTCTTAAAACATGGCAAAACACACAAAGCCTTAAAAGATTAAATGAACACGACGCCAACCTCGTGAATGAAGAATGTGTACAGGGTAAAAAACATACACACGTGGAACGAAAGTAATTGTTGTTCTTTTTCATTTAAGGGGCTTCGCTAATAGCGGTATACCCAATCGTTGGAACGAGTGTAATTAGTCCAAGGAACACAGGAAACTGCGAAGCACGAAGTTATAACACACAACCTCGAACCCCTCATCAAAATATGTCAACCTCAAAAGGCCACCAAAGAACAACAATCACGTGGTCAAATAATACAGGTTAAATCACAAGCGAACGGAGCAGCATAATACTTTGTACAGAAAATTATTAAGGAAAGGGAAAGAGCAGCCTAAATTCTCAGAAATTTCACTTCACAATCCAACGAACGGAGCGGAACAAAGAATTTGCGGAGCAGAGCCTGTCGACACCTAAGATTCACACGGAAGCACTGTTATCCCGGCTTTAAATTCAATTCCAACAACGACACAAACATCACACGATTAAAAATACCAATCATATCAAAGAATGAGTTATCGACTATCGTGGACTTGCCTTCGACCAAGACAGACTATGATATATTGTAGTCGGTCTTGCCAAGACCGAGCGTGCTTCGACCCACGCAAACAATCGATTGTACGGAAGTGGAGCAATTATCTAATGCTAACGTTTCAAATTTTAGTCCGCGAAGTCGTAACATGACACCGTCCATCCGTAAAATGCTGCAATTTCCGTAAATCTTACGGGCAAACCGTATAAGTTGGCAGGTATGTTTATGCTATACAGAGATGTTCATTTACATCACTTGATCAAGTGTCAAAAATAGATTGGGATTTTTACACAAATGCTAAATCCTTTCTATTAATTCATATTTTCTGTTCAATGTAAAGTAGGCCTACAAAGCCCGCCTGGTGGCCATGATCGTTAAAGCGCTGAAGTCTAAACGGTCTGACACCGAGGTTAGCCGGTTCGAGTCCCGTTGGTCGAAAAAAATTTCACTATCAGAATGTCGGCCGGCAGGGTAAGGGAGGTATACAATTTCTAATCACTAGGTTGCGTGCCAAAAGCCTGGATTAAATTCCAAACCTCGCCGCAGTGCTCATACGGAGTGAGAGCATGACGCTGTTGCTTCGTCCGTCGGATGGAGACGTTAAGCCTTGACCAGACCTCTTGGTGCTATTCGACAGGAGTAGGCTATGTGCCGGCACCGGGTTTTACCTTCTCCCTACTATCATATATCACGTCATTCATTTCAACTCATTAACTCCTTTGATGAGATTGACGTCAGGAAGAACATCCGGTCATAAAAACCCGCCACGACAGATTCATCTCGCCTCATACCCGACCCCCGTAGGGAAACGGGACAAGGGTTGGAACACCGTAAAGTAAGCCTACAAAATGAACATGAATTTTCTCGTTAATATTATTTAAAATGTACGATCGTAAAATAGATCATACATAAATCAATGGAAGGACTGATCTACACAATGCCAGATATAATAGCGGCATTCCTACTGACGTTGTAATAGTCCGGATTTTTATGCATTAATAGGTCAATGCAAACTTACTGAAGCGAGCAGCAACAATTATGCTATGGGGTTTGCATAAATATTAGGGGTACAGCCCATCAGAAACCCTTCGTTCCTCTTGCTATATTATGGAAGATCGAGTGGCCGACACTTTCTACTAACCATATTGGTTTGCAATGTAACCACTTGCTGCATTAAGTCCGGGCTTTAGAAAAACCTATGTTGAATTCGGTTGGAGAATCCACTAAGAAAGTCTTTCTGAGGATGTAAACAGGCAGGTGAAGAGTGAGCGCTTCCCATTATAACGAAAACTTCCATTACAAGAAAAATTCCAGTCTCTACATGAGCAAAGACTCCCCGTCACGTTTCTAGGGAAACGTGAAGAGCTATGCAGTTTAATACAATCTTACAACGTGTACACAACCTAACGTAGAATTCCGTAGCGAAGCACGTGTACATTAGCAAGTTTGTAGTATTGTACACACAGCACCGGCTACTTAGCAAGGGCAATGTTTCATTGAAGTGTGTGCTTCTGGTATGCAATTTGATACCAGGTCTCACTCCAGCAATGAAGCGGACAACACTTCAAAGTATCCGAAAATGGTTTAAAAATCAACCCTTGTTTAAAATATTTGGCTCCTTGAACAAGAAAAAATAATGTAATTACTTTCTGTAGAAATGTTTATGTTGGTGACATTATTATTATATCCTTATCCGGTGACGTGTCCCATAGACTACAAAGAAACATAAATCAGGGCTTACTTAAAAATCTTGCAGGAAGCTGTAGTTTGATACCTTCTTATCTGCATCACCACACTTCACACCCTGGGTCAGGGTTAGTTCGGTACCTACGATTAAAAGCAGTGTTTATGATATGAAATTTCGATCAAGTGGGAAAAAAAAATTCTCACTTTCAACGAACGGTACTACGCTGCCGATGTAACAGTCCAAAGTTCCAGAGCTGGAATGACCAGGCCGCAGACAGCTGTGAACCAGTAGGATCAGAAAATTTGTGAATCAGAGGAATGGCAAGGTAAAAAGAAAGTTATCTTACTTCCCTACAATATTCAGGCAGGCTGTCATATTCCGAGCATCACAACAAACAAGGGTCGATGTAAAGTTCAATAGTTTGTTTCAGAAACGACACTTCTCCAACGTACCAAATTGTTCAGAAAACAGGAAAAACTGTCTGTATTGTGTAATGTCATTTCTATCCTTCCGATACTTATTATGCTTATTCTACTGTTGAAATGACTATGACAGATAGGTTGTTTGTATAAATTAGTCCAATACGTTCGTTTACAGACTTTGTTGAAAGTGGTGGAGACGTGCTGTTTCTGCAACAAACACCATTAATGAGAATATAAGGAAGTGTAACATTGATTTTAACGTCATTTCAATTTCAAAAGGAACTTTATTTAATAAAGTACAAATTTTGTACTGAGGAAATACAGTGTTTAAACCCATTATTTAATAGTTATTTGTAAGACTTACTTATTTGCACATATTATGCAGACCACATTGTATAGAAAAATAAACAGAAGAATACTCTTTATGTCCCTTTCCAATGTTCAAAATATATATAAAACGAAACAACACAATATAATACAAGTAACATGTAAGTCTCTTATCTTTGAACAATGCTTCTCATTTCTATTACACCGGGCGAGTTAACCGTGCGCGTAGAGGCGCGCGGCTGTGAGCTTGCATCCGGGAGATAGTAGGTTCGAATCCCACTATCGGCAGCCCTGAAATGGTTTTCCGTGGTTTCCCATTTTCACACCAGGCAAATGTACGTTAATTAAGGCCACGGCCGTTTCCTTCCAACTCCTAGGCCATTCCTATCCCATCGTCGCCATAAGACCTATCTGTGTCGGTGGGACGTAAAGCCCCTAGCAAAAAAAAAAAAGTATGACCACTTCTATTGCACTGATGTTGTCCATGCAAACAGTTCATTATAAAACTCATGGTGTTCTTCTGGTATGTAAGATTCCAACTTATTTATGCAAACAGTTCATTATAAAACTCATGGTGTTCTTCTGGTATGTAAGATTCCAACTTATTTATGTCTACTAATTTCTTTCCATTTAATGGAACACAGCCTTGTGGATAAACACGTCTAGTTGGTAACACAGGGAGACGGGTAGCAGAAATAAGCAACTTGAAAGTATGAACGCACAGTCCATCAATACAGAATTTTCCTAAGACATGATTTGCCTCATACTGAAACTGCATAAATTTATATGAAACGCGACTTTTTTCATCTATTTTCACACCTCTTCCTAGCGACTCAAGTGAAGGAAAAACAACACCTCTCCAGGATAAGTGTTCTTTCTGCACAAAACGGAAACTTTCATTCGCGACTGACAGGCAGAGATATATGGTAGAAGTGTTTTTTCTGCACAGAATGGTAGCCCTTCGTGCATTAATCATGGCAGTATTAATAACTCATATAGTGTCAAAAAGTGGAGAAGTGCTGTTTCTGCAACAAACGATTCTGTTGTTGATCAATTTTATGAGCTTTCGATACAGCAGGCCTTCACGTTTAGTTTTCTTCCGACACTCTTGCCTTAGCCGGTACAGTAAAAATGCATACGGCATAAATTATCGGGAATTTAAGTCTATACAACTTTAGTTATATACCGAGCTCGATAGCTGCAGTCGCTTAAGTGCGTCCAGTATTAGGGAGATAGTGGGTCCGACCGCCCATTGTCGGCAGCCCTGAAGATGGTATTCCGTGGTTTCCCATTTTCATCAGGAAAATGCTGGGGCTGTACTGTAACTAAGGCCACGGCCACTTCCTTCTCTGCCCCATCATCGCCATAAGACCAGTGTCGGTGCGACGTAAAACCACAAGCAAGACCAATAATAACGTAAACGCATGAAAATTACATTTTAGGCCTTCCCCTAAACTACCCTTTCACTCGGCGCGTATACAATTTTTTTAGAGCCTAGATTGAAGTGGCTCATTCCCCGACTTGAAATTCCTTTCAGACATCATCTCATGATGCGCTTACAGACAAGAGATGACGGAAAAGTAAAAAAAGTCCTGTTGCTCTGGACACGACCGATACAGAAATAACATTATTTTTACATTCTGAGCTATGTGCAGACAAGACTTATGTTATATATGGGCTATAGATGAAATGATATCGACTGCGTGTAGGTAACTATTTGACATAACCGCATCCAATTACTTGGCTTAAGAGCATTTTTACTGACGATGGGCCGTATAAAACTGCCAGAAATCTTGTTACCGTTACATTTTACGTTAGGTTTGCATTAATTTGCTAAAAGTTTGTTTGTTCTGGAGAGTGTTTGTTTTTTGAGTTCTATAAGTACCGAGCTCGATAGCTGCAGTCGCTTAATTGCGGCCGGTATTCGGGAGATAGTGGTTCCTTTTTTACACCATGCAAATGCTGGGGCTGTACCTGATTAAGGCAACGGCCGCTTCCTTCCCACTCCTAGCTCCTTCCTGTCCTACCGTTGCCATAAGACCTATCTGTGTCGGTGCGACGTAATGAAACTAGCAAGAAAAGAACAAAAATGTTCTATAAGCATACCGATATTGATATTTACGACAATCTTTTCATTTCCGTAGCTTTGCCAGTTTTTTCGTCACTTTCAAGTTGGAATTTTTCTTACCCAACTTCCCTATAGTATGGGAATCGGCGTATTTGTTTATAATACAGAACATCCAAATTCAAAATTATTTCCCTAGTGTGGAAGAACATTGTGAAAGATAGGTCACTCTTCTCCCCACATTTATGCTGTATATTCACTGGCAACTCTGGACAGGAGTCATTTTGAGTGCCGTTTTACTATACTTTTGCATGTAGGGCGTGCTATTAGTAGTACAGTCGGCGGATTGCGCCTGGTGGTACCTGAGCTGAGGGTTGCACCTAAATTTTCAATGTTGCATTTTTGTTTTCAAAATATGCATTTTGAAATAATCCGGGCTCTACTGATGATCAAAGAAGCGTGGGAAAAGTAACTAAACCCGGAAGACCATTTACTTGCCTTTAATAAACTTATATTTCCGTTGTGGCTATACACGTGAAATTTTTGAAATTGGCAATTGCCGTATCATAATCTTGTGCATGTTTGTAACAGTCATGTTTTAATCACTTACTAGCTACAATTCACTGTAAATGATTGCATTCGACTGCCCTATTCTTTGACTAATTTTAATATTTCATTGTAAACCATGTTTCAATTTTAACACCCTTCGAACCTTAAGCTCTGCTAAATGTTACATAACTGACCATGGCTGAAAA
Source organism: Anabrus simplex (assembly GCF_040414725.1). Lineage (NCBI taxonomy): Eukaryota > Metazoa > Arthropoda > Insecta > Orthoptera > Tettigoniidae > Anabrus > Anabrus simplex. The sequence continues at coordinate 215,926,198 of NC_090270.1, read as the reverse complement.
GGCACCGCGATAGGTAAATATTTAGTCAAAACTTTGACCCTGCGCTCTGTTAAGTTATTGCGAAAGCAAGACTTATAGCCCTTTCAATCCTTGACCACACTATTGTGTAGGTACGTTATGTTTCTTTTTTAGTAAAGATCGCTTTTAGGCCCCAGACCGGTTCGCATCGATTGTGTGGATGACTGGCTACATGGAACTCTAATATGAAACACTCTTTCTATTCCATGAAGTTGTCAGATATTAGCGCTGTGAAGAGGAGGCAGACCTCCTGTTGATTGAATCGGATAATACGATTACAGCGCTCCTCCGGAGACCTCCGGTAGTCCTCCGATTGAATTCACTGGCGGAAAATTCAAATGCTTAGATGTGGGCAATGTTGCAACGGTGATCTTAGGAGGAATTACAATTTAGATTTTAGTACTAATTCCACAGATGCATGTGTTCCCCTACGTTTGTCATTCAAATGATGTAGTCGTTTCAAGATCGCCGCATTATTTGTTACGTTATGAATAACAGATTTTGATCTGCTGACGTTCAGTTTGCAATAGGTGCAGGTGGATAGAATACTGTAGATTGAATATTGGCATATATTATACTGTTGCAAATGCGTTAACAATATTATTAATACTGGTAGTAAAATAGTTTAAGTGGTAATTATATTCCATTGCATGTAAACATGTATTATATACGATGTTCTTACATTAATTATACTCGTAGCTCATTTATTACGGAACAATACATCCGGCTCCATGGCTAAATGGTTAGCGTGCTGGCCTTTGGTCACAGGGGTCCCGGGTTCGATTCCCGGCAGGTTCGGGAATTTTGACCTTAATTGGCTAATTTCGCTGGCGCTGGAACTGGGTGTATGTGTCATCTTCATCATCATTTCATCCACATCACAACGCGCAGATCGCCTAAAGACGTCAAATCAAAGGACCTGCATCTAGTGAGCCGAACTTGTCCTCAGACACTCTCGGCACTAAAAGTCATACGCCATTTCAGTTTTTACTGAAGAGTACGAACTGATTGAAACTGGTTATATGCTGTACCGGACTGAGTAGTTCAGACGGTAAAGCGCTGGCCTTCTGAGCTCAAGCTTGCGGTTTCAATTCCGACTTTGCTCGGCGGTACCTGAAGGTGGTCAGGTGTACCGGCAGTAGCGACGATTGGGAATTAGAAGTAGGGGGGAAAAATGTAAAGACAACAAAGTACCCCAGTTTGTGGGATATAGCGGGAGGGGGGGGGGATATATACGTTATACATTAAAACTGAAATAAAAGCTACTAAATGGAATTTCGACAGAGAGGTAAAGATTCTCAGCCTACCAACTTGCCTGTGTTGATAATATTTATTTGAGATTTTGATTCAACACTATACAATAAAACTTTCACGAGAGGAACAATATTACACATGTATTACAATTAAATAGACGTACGGCGTGATTATATAACTAAAATCATTTAGTATTTGACTACAAACTAAAAAGAAACTAACTGACACTAAATAGACTGCCAGACTAACGAATGCACGCGTACCCTTCCTCACAGCACATACAAAGTCTCCACTACAGTACTCGCTGTGGCGCTATACAAATCGGTTAACCGCATGAACGACTTTGTTGCGTATTGCCGCTAATAATTTCGTTATTAATTAAAGCAAATAATTAGCTGATAAGACAACAGGGCTTGTACAAATTGCTCGTTTTAATAATTCCTATAATACCTTGTTTCATCCAGCTAAAATGGAATACAAATGCAAAGTTTTCTCCACAAAGTAGGGGGGCGACTGTCCCCTCTCGCCCCCCCTAATCGCCGTGACTGTACCGGCACATGAAAGAACTCCTGTTGGACAAAATGTCGGCACCTTAACGTCACAGAAAACCACAGAAGTGGTTATGGGAGTACAATAATAATAATAATAATAATAATAATAATAATAATAATAATAATCCTTCCATCAATTTACCCTCCCGGGTTGGGTGTTCCCTCGGATCTATACCGCCTCAAGGACAGTGTCCTGGAGCGTGAGACTTTGGGTTTTGTTTTATGTCGCACCGACACAGATAAGTCTTATGGCGACGATGGGATAGGGAAGGTTTGGGAGTGGGAACGAAGCGGCCGTGGCCTTCAGTTAGGTACCATCCCGGCATTTTCCTGGAGGGGAAGTGGGAAACCACGGAAAACCATCTTCAAGGCTGCCGACAGTGGGATTCTATCCCACTATCTTCCGGATGAAAATGGGTTCGAACCCCACTGTCGGCAGCTCTGAAGATGGTTTTACGTCGTTTTCCATTTTCACGCCTAGAAATTACTCTCCTTAGCCGTTCCTATCACATCGTCGTCATAAGACGGCATGACGTAAAGCAAATTTTTACAAAAGTAATCGACAAATGAAACACGAACGATAAATGAGAATTTATATATTTCCTATATTCTCCTTCGTCATACTTATAAAGCAGTATTTACTATGTCGCTAACACATCCGTTGCGCACCACGGATGGAACGGCAAGCGAGGCACACATTCAGTACTGTTGCTCCGTCCTCCGCTCGCCCTCCGCTCGCGTGCCGAAGCACCGATTGGTTTCCCAGCAACAGTTTACTACCGGAGAATACCGGAGGGAGCGCTCACTCGCACTACCGATTGCAATCATAGGAGCAACTGCTCCGTTCCCAGCTCTATTCGCAACAGTAGCTCCGAGTGTAAGGACTTAGTGGGCTGTAATTTCAAACTTACGTCCATGAATGTAGGTGCCCTATAAAAATCGTTACCTACATAAACAAAAATTGATATATATCACCGATATTCCATACAATACCGCTTAACAAAGAACGTATAGTCGTTCAGAGTAATTAATGCCTCCTCTCATTTGTTATCAAGAAAATGCAATTATATCGACATATAATACATACCCCATATACCTGTAGGTATAAACCCTGTAGATACAACAAACAATATATCTTAATAGGTTCAGTTGTTCCTCAGAAAAGGACAGGCCCTACCTGTGCAGAACTTACACAGTGGTTCGTTCATTATTATTATTATTATCATTATTATGGAAATATTCCCATTATATTGGTGCTAGAATACAGTAATTTCAAGTTAAATTTGAATTCGTTTTTAATTTCTGGACATATGTAAAACACGTGAAAGACGTGGCAGAAGTAAGGGATGATTATTTACGAGCGGAGGGAGGAGTTCAAGTGGTTCAAATCTGTAAATGCTGCTGTGTAAAACATGGCACAAACGACTCCTAACCATTGGTTTTGCGGTGTAGGTGGCAACGCGTCCGCCTGTCACCCCGCGGCCCCGGGTTCGATTCCCGGCCAGGTCAGTTTTTTAAATTGTAAATTATTAATATCCCTGGCCTGGGGACTGGGTGTTTGTGTCATCCTTAACGTTCCTTTCCTCGCATTCAACACTTTACCCTACCGCCATTTACATAATACACGCAGGTTTCCTCATATATGGTGCAAATAGGGGCAAAGGATCTTCATAGGTCGACGCCCCGAACAAATAGCATTAAAAAAAGTTAAAGGAGGAGTGTAGTTTCGCGCAAAAACAGCGACGTCATGAATTCCTGTGAAAATGCTCGTTCATTCCTCCCGTATGAAGTTCACACTACGCGCTTGTCATTCAATGTTTTTTTTTTTTTCTTTGCTAGTTGTTTTACGTCGCAGCGACACAGATAGGTCTTATGCGACGATGGGATAGGTCTAGGAAGTGGCTTTAATTAAGGTACAGTCGCGGCATTTGCCTGGAGTGAAAATGGGAAACCACGGAGAACCATCGTCAGGGCTGCCGACAGTGGGGCTCGAACCCATCATCTCCCGAATACCATCTTCAGGGTTGCCGGCAGTGGGGTTCGAATCCACTATCTCCCGGATGCAATCTCACAGCTGCGCGCCCCTAACCACACGGCCAACTCGCTTGGTCGTACCGACTGTAACAGCCTGCCTGTATATTGGTGGGAAGTAGCTGGGGTGTAAGATAACTTTCTTCTTTAGCATGCCATTCCTCTGGTTCATACATTTTCTGATATATCTGGTACGTAACACACTGGTTCATCATTGTATTCGAGCTATAAAATCCCTACTCTGAGCCACTGATTGGAATGAGTAATGTGCATATTTAACGAAATAATGACAGAGGAGTGGTCACGGCAGTCTGCGACCTGGTTATTCCAGTTCTGGAACTTTGGACTCTTAGATCGGCACCGTAGTACTGTTCGTTGAAAGTGAGAAAGTGTGCGGTTTTTCATTTGATCGAGTATTTTATATGATAACATTGCTTTCAATCGCTACATTCCTACTGACGTTTTTGTAATTACCTATGTTGAATTCAGTTAGGAAAACCACCAAGTCAGTCTTTCTGAGAATCCCGTAGCGAAGCACGGGTACATCAGCTAGTAATAATAATAATAATAATAATAATAATAATACTAATAATAATAATAATATTGGCTTTACGTCCCACTAACTACTTATAAGGTTTTCGGGGACGCCGTGATGCCAGAATTTGGTTACGCAGGAGTTCTTTTACGTGTAATTAAATCTACCAACACGAGGCAGACGAATTTGAGCATCTTCAAATATCACCGGACTGAGCCAGAATCGAACCTGCGAGTCAGAAAGCCAATGCCTCAAACGTCCGAGCCACTCAGCCCGGCATGCAATGATAATAGTATTAATTATTTCATAACGAAGTAATTTACAGTCACGGACAAGGCCTAAATTATAACATGTTTATATTTAAGAAAATACATAATTATGTTTGTACGTAAGAATGCTATGTGTAATATCGATAAATAGTTAAGGTATTAACTGAGGGGCCTAGTTTCGCACAATAGTAGCGACAAGTTTTAAATTCCTGAGAAAATGCTCTTCCATTTCTCCCGTACCAAGTTCACACTACGCGCTTGTCATTCAATCGGAGGTTCTGTTACATAATTATTATGTCCGTACGTAAGAATGCTAGGCCTATTTGTAATATCGCCAAATAACTGAAGTATTAACGGAGGGGCGTAGTTTTTCACATTAATAGCGACAAGTTATAAATTCCTGTACAAATGCTCGTTCATTTCTCCCGTGCCAAGTTCAAACTACGCGCTTGCAATTCAATCGGAGGTTCTCCGGAGGCAAACGATTGAAAGCGCCCGGAGCCTCCGCTCCGTAAACAACCGCTCCGTTAACAGCGCTATCAGATATGTTAACTTTTCATCCAAGGACAACATGGCTGCAAGCAACCACTTACCTCGAGGTAAATATTAATTATTTGATTCTAAATTACTGTAGCAGCAAGTTAACAGCTATATTACAATATAAATACATTAATATATGATTGTAATTTGTTACTTCACATATAATGCTCAGATAATCCTATTTAGTTATAAATATTTACCCACACTACTGTGTGGGTTAGCATTCCATTTAGGCTACAAACCTGTACACAACCTATTCTAGTCAAATATGTTGGCATTGTCGTTAACAGTTTAATATACGATATCATTTGTATTGTTTGTTTGCGTTAAACACCTTCATTTCTAGGTGTAAACTGTCCTGATGACGAAATTGCTCGATTACTACAAGATTTTGATTCAGACCAGTCAGTCAATCGGAAATTGATGATAATACGAGCAGCCTTCAGACATTTAGGCCTACTGCACAAGATTAATATCTTACCACAAACACTAGTTCTCGCAAGAGGTCTGATGTTTGGAAAGCAGCCATTTCCTCAAATTGCAGTTTCAAAACCACGCCAACAACTGCAGGCGAGATATTAAATCATTAAGAATTATGTTTCAAGCAGCTGTCCATTAAATTCATTGTTCTGATGACTAAATATTTCCTTTGTAATTTCAATTATAGAAAACTTGTGTGCTTGGTACACCCCTGGAGTAGTATGAACAGTACCTCCCTCGCCAATTATTTGACTCAGCTGTTGACTACACCAACCGCTACCGTCTGGCAAAAAAAGGGCAAAGAATTGTGCACCTCTGCTGTTGAAATTAAAGAATTGTTTGGGATGCATTTGATCATAGGTTGCCTTCCAAACACAAGGTTTATGTACTGAAAGAATGGAATTAAATTAGAACTGACAATGCTATGTCTAGGGTTAGATTCTTTTTACTGAGGACATGTCTACATTGGGTAAATAGGCCTACTGCACTGCCACCTACAGATGAAAATGGCAATAAACTTTGGAACGGTCATTCACTGTGAGAGATGCCTTCAACTGTCGAGTTGAAAGTTCGAACTAAATAATATCTGAACAAATGGTCCCTTTTACTGGTAGGTGCAAGTTGAAACAGTATGTCAAAAGCAAACCCTGACCCAGAGGACTGAAAGATTTTGTAATCACAAACGGCCACCTATGGCTTAGTCATTGGTTTTGAATTTTATCAGGAGAGTACGCCGTTGTCAGACACACGATTAGGATTAGGTCCTGTAGGAGTAAAGGTGGGAACGGAGCGAGTAATACCGATGAGTAATCCGGTTGTAGCGGTAGAGCGCACTACCAATCCCCTCCGATTACAACTGCAAGTACTCGCGAAGGATCAGAGCACATTGTAGCGCACGACACATGTTTACCAAGGGGAGACCACGACGTTGAGATCACGGATCATCTTCAAATTTTGTACTTTTAGTAGTCTATTAGGACAAGATAATGTGCAAATAGTAAAGCGCACTATTAAGGCGTTTTCAAGAAAATCGCAAGAGAATTTTCGCACCGAATATGTATCGGTGCGTTGCGGTCTCGAGCACGAGGTGGCGACGCGACGGGCGAGTGGTTAGCGTTCAAGCTCCGTAATCGCTGGATCAGTGGATCGAGTCTCGCTTTTCACTTTTTGTTTTTCAACACTGGTCATATTCTTTCATATATATTGCAGATCAGAGCGTCCAAGTGCAAAGCAGTTCTGGTTACCTTACTCGATTTCACTGTCAGGTATGAGGGATTTCACAAATCACGTCAGGCATACATTTTCAGGAATACTTTATGCATTGGGCCGTTTACTTGTTAATAATTATAAATGATTTTTTTTTTTTAATGTAGTCTACCTCTGCCGTTGAGTGGTTAGTGTGATTGGCTGCCACCCCCAGATGCCCGGGTTTGATTCCTGGCTCTGCCACGAAATTTGAAAAGTGGTAAAAGGGCAGGAACGGGGTCCACTCAGCCTTGGGAGGTCAACTGAGTAGATGGGGGTTCGATTCCCTCCTCGAAGTGGTTTTCCGTAGATTCCCATTTCTTTCTCCTCCGGGTAAATGTCGGGATGTAGGCCCCTACCTAATGTAAGACCACGGTCACTTCCTTGCCTATCCCTTCCAATCTTCCCATCTCTCCACAAGGCTCCTGTTCAGCATAGCAGGTGAGGTCGCCTGAGCGAGGTACTGGTCATCCTACCCAGTTGTATACCCGACCCAAACTCTCGCGCTTCAGTACACCGCCCCTGAGGCGGTAGAGGTGGGATTCCTCGCTGAGTCCGAGGGAAAAACCGACCCTGGAGGGTAAACAGATTAAGAAAAAAAAAAGATATTTTTGTAATGATAAACATTAGTGAAGCGCCAAATAACATTGGAAATCCAATAAAAGTTCGTGCAAATATACCTTTTTTCAGTAAATTATCTTTGAATTGTAATGTATATGAAAGAATTTGACCAGTGTTGAAAAACAAAACGACAAGCGGGACTCGATCCAGCAAGCCAGCGACTATGGAGCTTGAACGCTAACCACTCGATCACCACCGTTTCGCGCTCATGATCGCAACGCACCGGTACATATTCGACGCGAAAACTTCTCTTGAGATTTTCTCGAGAACGTCTTTCCTCCGCTTGTTGTTTTGTAGATAATGCAAAGCATAGTAGATAATAATTGTGGCATTAGTTTGAGATGGCATTCATGTTTTAGAAGATTTTTACAGAACTTTGTACCACAAATGCCACGAAAACCGTCTGATGCATGGCATTTCTCTGAAATTACTGGTGATAAAAATAAGCAAAATGCAAATTTTGCGGCCGCATTTACGCGACGGCTGGTGACGTATCAAATTTGTGGGATTATATCAAGAGGCATCATAAGAATGAAATGAACAGGTCTGCTTCTCCAGTAGAAAGCAACATTGCTGTATTCAGCAAAATGGTTGTTGTGAGAAAAGGGCATTGAATTTACGTTGCCATACCAATAAAGTATTTAAACATGCCACCACATTACATTCACTCGGTAGTTTACTCTGTACTACCGGGTGATTACGTCACAACTGCTCCGCTCCGCCCCACCCCACCTCTATGTAGTAGTAATTTGACTTGCGGCCACTGTGCCAGAGAGGAGCTGTCTATTTTTATCGGTACTTCAACACAATACCAATCCTGGATAGGCTCAGAGAGCTTAAGTTACATGTAACTGATCCCATAATGACCGACAGAACTAAGAACGTGCATCTCAGTCCTGACAAAATGAAGCGAGGAGACATTCCGTCATATGTAGAACGTGATGAACAGGTGGTCGCCGTTAAATGGCGTGATTCAAAGTGCGTAACAATGGATTCAACATGTCATGGAGCAGATCAAGTGGTGTGAAGTGCTGGAACAAAAATATGATAATGATGTGGATTGTCCTTGTACGGCAAGTACGATCAAAGCATGGGGGGTGTCAATATCCGTGACCAGTTGTTGGAGTACTATCATGCTTGGATAAAAACAAGAAAAATGGACCCTTAAGGTATCATTGCATTTAAATGATGGGGCAGTTACAAATGCGTGGCTGGAATATAGGGATGCCTGTAGAAAGAATTATATTCCGAGAAACAAAATCATGGATTTGCTAGAATTCAGAATGCAAGTCGGAGAATCGTTGCTTTCTCTTGGTCCACTTGGATAGAATGACTAGTACGCTAAAGAGGAGCCTTCCCAGAAGAAAGTCAAGTACTCGGCACTACCACCAATAGCTAAGCAGATGGAAAAGTATGACCAATGATAATAATAATAATAATAATAATAATAATAATAATAATAATAGGACCTGAAGCCAAACAGAATGTGTCGGCTGAAGGAGTGCGCAAGTCATCGTGAGAAGTGCAATGTTTACTTACGTCTAAGTAAGGAAAAACAGTTTCAGAATGTTCCATACTCGGAGGTAAAATCGAACACCAATTATTTGAATCAGCTGTTGACTACACCAACCGCTATTATCTGCCAAAAAAGGGCAAAGACTGAGTTTTAGTTAGTCTACCCTAATTTCAAGAAATGTATTTTTATTCCGAGAGAACGGTAGTCATGAGAATGTTTTTTAACCATTTTTTTCTTAGCTATTTGATCATATTAAACAAATAATCCACGTGATCGATTTACTTTCTCTGAAAAAAAAATGTTCGGGATTGAAAGGGATAGGGAACTATCTCATTTTAAATCTGTAAGGCAGGATGCTGTCAGTACATACGAAATTGATCCTAGGTAGGTAAATTACCTGATTCTTGGAAGCACCTGTAATAACTTCTAATTTTATCATACATTTCTCTATCACAGACACTTCGTTTACTAAACCGAAGTGTTTGGCAACTGATCAGATGAAATGACATATCAAAGAAGAATGATAAATGGGCGAGTTCCCAGAGAGATACGTGCAGGAATATGAAACATTTTGCTCGCAAGACTCTGCGCCGATACGCAAGAAAACCTGATAAAACAATCTAGCCGTACATGCCCAGCATCCTTAAAGAGTAGAACAGCACGTGTGTGTTTAAGTGGGAGTTGCCGATCTGTCGGCAGTCTACTAAAAAAACCCTAACAGGTGCAACGAGGACCAATGAATATCACACCATCAGTGCAGAACTTCAGTGACGGAATGATTGGTTACAAGGCGTGGGATCGGTAAAAATTTATCTGTTTAGTAATTGCTGTGTATTTGTATAATTTTAGTGATAACGGTCAAGGTGAAAATTAAGACTCTGCGTACTGTGAAAAAGAAAAAATTCTCATTTTTGCATCATTAGATCTTACATATATTCATATTGCGAGATTTTATTACATCCTGAATCAGATTGATTGAGATGACTGTGTACGTGTTTGCAACCAGTTTTCATTACAGAAAACTTCTGCTAATGAAAGCAACTAGATAGTACCAAAATAACACTAAAAACATTTGCGTAAGAGGCATTTATTAGATGAGAGATATTAACATGATAGCTGTACTGTTTATTGCCAGGGTTTATAAATCTGGATCTAAGTTTTGGGAAATTCATTAGTTAACAGCGAAGGTAACTGGTGTACCAGAAATCGGCCATAAGTGTAGTAGTATTCAAGGACGATATTGGATTACTGGGTGAAAAAAAGCTTCGCCAGTAGAGGAGAGAGGTGCAATGCGACGCACCCTTTTAATTCCCCTCCCTTAGTAGGAAGCATGCTGTAATCTGCTTCAATCTAGGGGAGAGTTATAGGTCCGACAAGAAAAGCTTGCCGAAACTCAAAATGTGCGCAGAGACCAATATATGTAGCTCGGTCGAGCGGCCGGTGGTGCGAAGCTACCATCCGTGGGATTAAGCCTGAACGCCTCTAAGGCCAAAACCCTTCTAGCCAATGTTGGCAACGATACCTCTCGGGAGTCCCGTGAGTCGAAAGGCTCCAAACAATGACTTTACTAGGCGCGTCTCGTCAGTGACCTTGCCGAATGGAGCAAATCGGGCGGTCGTGTCGGGATTTATCCCTTCCGTCCGCCTGCTCCTGTGTGTCCTCCAAATGCTGATTGCTGGGTTCATAGTTATTTCAACCGCTCACTGAGGCGCACAGTGTGCAGCTCTTTTTTTTTTTTTTTTCTTTTCTTGTGGTTTTACGTCGCACCGACACAAGATAGGTCTCATGGCGACGATGGGATAGGAAAGGCCTAGAGTTGGAAAGAAGGGGCCGTGGCCTTAAGGTACAACCCCAACATTTACCTGCCGTGAAAATGGGAAACCACGGAAAACCATGTTCAGGGCTGCCGACAGAGGGATTCGAATTAATTATCTCCCGGATGTCCGGCTCCATGGTTAAATGGTTAGCGTGCTGGTTTTTGATCACAGCGGTCCCGGGTTCGAATCCCGGCAGGGTCAGGAATTTAACCATAATTTGGTTCATTCCTCAGGTACAGGGAGTGTCGTCTTAATCATCATTTCATCCTAATCACGACGCGCAGGTCGCCTAGGTGTCGAATCAAAAGACGTAGACCTGGCGAGCCGAAGTCCTCGGACACATCCCGGCACTAAAAGCCCACGCGTAATTTCATTTATCTCCCGGATGCAAGCCCACGGCCACGCGCTCCTAACCGCATGGCCAACTCGCCCGGTATGTAAAGCTCTTTTATAAAGAGCGTATTGAAAAGCAAGAAGCGTGTGCGTGTATTATTATTTCATTTATATTTCGTAGCTGAAGGTGAATTTGTTGTATGATATTCAGTATACGTAGCGATGCCCCCGTTTCGTTCGAAATTAGAGAATGCTAAAACTTTACACAGTTAAACTAGACAGGTTATTTATAATGTGTATAAATTCATGAAAAACTAAACAAACACACACACACACACCCCGGAAACTTATGTGCTATTCAAAATTCAGTGGCCGAAGCAACGGGCGTGTCGGAAAGGTCCGTGCGGAATGTAATACGAGACGCAAAAACGATCGAAAGGGGTGAAGTGGATTCGTTCTCAATGCCTAGAAAAAGACTAGTGTCTGTCAACAAGTGTGAATTAGACGATTTTTGAGAAATGCGCGGTCAGGCGCACGGTTCACAATACCGAAGGTGAGAGACCACGCTTGAAAAGATCCGTAAGAAACTGGTTGAGGATATACAGTTTAACACGTTGAGTGCCGAGCCGATTGTAGCACACTATTCCACTGGTGCCAGGCATATTTTTGAATTGCATTCCGCTGGTGCCAAAGCAATTGTACGCCTTGTAGTCTGTTTATATAATCTTGGGATGTATTTATATGATGTACTAAGTAAATATTATCTCACCATACCATGGTCATGTGTGACGCCATATGGCGTCACATCAATTTTTTTAGGAAAGATAAAATATAGCGTGACGCCATATGGTGTCACAGAATTTTTTGACATGGAATGTGCAATACGAATTTCAAATACGGGATATTTATTTGCTAATTCAAATTAACGCAATATTTATGAAAACCTAGTAAAATGCAAAACAAGTACACTTATTACATTACATATTGTTGCAAACAGTTTTCTGATAACTCTAAACAATGAAAATATGCGTCTTGGCACGCCCGAGTTCTTGTTACTCGTAATTTTTCACAACTTATTGGCATCGTTGTTCAAACATCGTCCTTTGCACACTTGTTTCATGTGCTATTTTTATATTTACGTTTTTTACATCTGATCGGGAAGTTAAGGGGAACGCGCTAACTATACGCTACCTGGCTGCTAGCGCAGCCCGACGCAGCGCGGTTGGTTCAATTCCGCTGCTTCGCTCCTCCCTACCTCTCCGCCACACTCCGATACTCCCGCGGCACTTCTAATTTTATGACTATTTATTTGTTCAATGTTGGCGTTTAAATTTGCGCTGCGTACATGCAGTTTTCACCTTGGCATTCTACTGCCTGCCACGAATATTCCTACCAAATTTCAACCGAATCCGAGTGTAACACATGTATGTGTTCCCTCGTAAGACTATTACCAATATCTTCCATTTTTTTAAAAATATATTTTTGCACAACTATATAAACCGAGTGATAATACGTACGTAAACGAGGAATAAACAATGCCTGGCGCGCTTTCACCTGTGTCAATGACCTCTGGCCAGTCAGTGGCTTCGGAAGAATACTGTGGCGCCACATGGTGACAGAGTAAAAATACATAGCTGGAATAGACCCTGAAGTTCGCCCTTCACGTAGTACCAATTTTACGCGCATAGATGTCACAGCTGATTATCTACGGTGCATCGCCTGAAACTCAACTGTGCCGCCATATGGCGTCACGCCAACTCTGATTTCAAGAACGGTGTGCCGCCATATGGCGGCACGTGGCACCCAACGTGTTAAAGGTTGCGTAAGAACACTAAGCAAGGTAGTGTGAGGCCTAGTTTGTCGATGGAGGAAGACGGAAGACATGCGTAGAATATCTATGGAGAAACCGGACACAAGGCGCCTACGTGTGCAGTACATACAAAGCATAAAAGCAGTACCGACAACAGGACAGGCTTATTGTTTATACTGATGAGACAGATTTGCATAGTTCGCACACCAAGTGCCTGGAGTGACAGTACTCTTCATGGACTGAAGTCACCTATCTCGAAAGGGCAAGGATCAATAGGGGTACATGCCGGTTCCGTTCCAAATGCTTTGTTGGTTTTCAAATCCAACCAACCAACGGGGGATTATCACGATGGGATGAACTATAGAAACTAGGAGAAATAAATTCCTAATTTGCGCCCAACTCTGTAGTCGTGATTGATAATGCCCCGAACCATAATGTCCGATGTGAGCGTTCACTAACATCATTATCCCATTGACTGATACGGGTATTCCGCTTTCTACAGAGATGATAAAACCCCAACGTTGTGATTTCCATTATTCCTTCGTCGGTTATAAAATTGCAGGACAGGTGTCTAGATTGGTATAACAAACGCGCCTCTCAACAAAATGGGTAGAGATTTATGTGAATGATACGTGTACTCACCATTAGCGAAGTATATGCTCATACAATTAAAAGAATTGTGATTTCAGATGATTCGGAATTGCAAGAGGCTTACACAGAAAGCCTCTTGGTCTGAAGAAACCATAGTTGCGGCTGTGAGAAAGGGACGTAAAGAGCGTGAAGCATAGCTGCCAACTTTTAGAAATCAAAAATAGAAATATTTTTTTAATTCTTGGATTTCATCACATATATTGCGCCAAGGTCTAAGTGAAAAAAAGGATAGGATAAAAGGGACGCATACATACAGTTACAATGTGATTTGATCATTAAAATTAAAACCTTGAACTAAAAAAAACATTAAAATGGTTACAAGAAAATGTACCTAATCACTCTCATTTCTGACACATGCATACGAATAATAATATAGTCGAACCTCGAAACACCATTACTCGAACTAACTTAGATTTTCCGGCCGTTTGTCCTATTCTTCACGCGTTTTTATTTCTCTACTCTCTATTCGGTTATAGGAATTTCTAGATTTCTCGAAACAAACAGTTCCTCCCTTCAAGCAAAAAATTCACTGCAATTCGAATGTTGTGCAACATTAACTGTGTAATACGGCATTTGCGGTTTGTGAGGAACAGTTAGCAAGTAAAGAAAGGGTTCCAGTGGAGCAGGAAACTAATATGACAGGAACCGAAAAACTTGACCTTCTAGTGATCGGCAAATCGGCCAAGCCTCGCAGTTTCTCGCGTGTGAATTACCGGTCACGTACGAAAGCAAGCTCAGAAGTCGCGGATGACAAGCTTCATTTACGAAACTCGGCTGCGTGGTATTGACGAAAAGTTTCAACGTGAAGGGATGAAAGGTTAACCGCATCAAACAGAAGAGACTAACGGATTTTTTCCAAACGTGTTAACGGAGCTGTTTCTTATTTCACTACTGTGTGTACTGTATCCTGTCTCTTAAAAAAACTACTATAATAAGGGTTATAATTTATAATTAAAATGATGCCGTAAAAAAGAGTTTCCCCTGTATATTTTTAAGTATCGGCACCGTTCAAAATTGTGCTAAACGTGCTGAAAAACTGTATTCTCTATATATCGAAATTTCGATAACTCGAAATAAAATTTATCTCCCGAGGTGATTCGCGTAACAGTTTCCTTTATTAGACCGTAAAATGAACGGAAATTTAATTTTATAGGTATCTCTGAACACTTGGAAGTGACGTTTGTTATGTTTTTTTGGCCATAACATGAAGAGAAAATACCAGAAACTGTCACCGACACAACTCTCTGAAATACATTCAACTCATTAAAATTATGAAGTAAGAATAAGCAAAAATGCAGAGAAATACGCAAAACAAGCACATACAAAACAGATAGGTATGTCTCATACATTATTAACATACGATTCTGACACGGAGAAAAGCACAGAACCGCGAGAAAGAACACGTGGCATATAATTCCAACGAAATTACGCACAGAAACGATGTCAGTGCGCGAACCACAAAATTAGAAACTTTCTTTCGTCCCGATTTACTGAGTCGCTAGCCTCTCTTGCTTGTAGGACGATTGCCGTCCCGATTCCCCAGCCGTAAAGCACATATGCTGAGGCAGCGCGCAGGAAACGCTATACACGAAGGTGACGGGCGATATACTCGCGAAATAAACATGAAATAAAAACGCTTGAAAATGAGCTTGGGTAAATTACACAAGCACATAAGAATTTATCGTTTATCCTAGGGGAAGAGTATTGACTGTACTGGAGGTTATATTGGTAAAAACACCAAATTGCAAGGATAAGTCTTACGCAGGATTAACATTTAGACCACAAGGCCACTATTCTGCAAGGTGACGGGAGCATAAAAATGAAATCCAAACAAAAGAGACAGGGGATACCTAATTATAATTCTGATTATAAACTTACATATAAACTAAAAACACCAATCCCATAATTAAATTCAAAGTTACAAATAATGCACGAACAGATTTTAACACTGGATATTAAAGAAAAATCACTATCACTTACACTCTCTTTGTCACTATGAGTAGTAATAGTGTACGTCTCATTCGAAACAAGGATCAATGGTACAACTGAGTGGGTTCTGGAAGCCTGACTCGCCAGCCGGAAAACTGTCCAACATGAGCAAAAACTGAAACATGACGATAAATCTCTAATGGGATTTTATAAATGTCTGATACGATCAGAAGCGCCAGTGTTTGTTGTGTGTTGACGTTTCATCTAAAAAGTGTTCTTGCAAGCTGCTTTACGTCACAACGGCACAGATAGGTCTAACGGCGACGATGGGAAAGGACTAGGAGTGGGAAGCAAGCGTCCGTGAACTTAATTGAAACGATTATTTCAGAAACCAGTCGAGTTCCAAGTCTGTCATTTTCGGAAAAATGAAAAAGTCTAACATAAAATGTTATGGTAGGGGTTTTAATATATTAACTTGAAAGTATTACATCTTTTAATACCCTCTATCTAAAGAAAAATATTTTGAGCTTATTAATTTTGCTGTAAAAAAAATCCTAAAGACCCTATAGAACGTTCCAACCTTAAATTGCAGTACAGCGTAGATGGAGCGCGCTGGTGCGAAATCGACTCGTGAAGATCTACACTACAGAGACAGAATGTGCTGTGGAGTTTGAGGATTGATTACCTCTTGTCATGATGAGCAGGTATTGCTGATTTCATCCTTTTAATAATTATATTTGTATCAGCAATGTAGTGTAATCCGGCCCCGTGGTGTAGGGGTAGCGTGCCTGCCTTTTAACTGGAAGCCCCGGGTTCGATTACCGGCCAGGTCAGGGAATTTTACCTGGATCTGAGGGCTGGTTTCGAGGTCCACTCAGCCTACGTTATTAGAATTGAGGAGGTAACTGGTGGTGAGATAGCAGCCCCGGTCCAAAAAGCCAAGGATAACGGTCGAGAGGATGCGTCGTGCTGACAACACGACACCTCGCAATCTGCAGGCCTTCGGGCTGAGCAGCGGTCGCTTGGTATGCCAAGGGCTGTAGTGCCATTGGGTTTGTTCAATGTAGTCTAAACCTATTAAAATATTTTCTATTTCCACAAATACGGGTTTTATGACAAAATCCTTTTATAATTCAAGAATTACCCCATAAAAATATGTTTGCAACACTCGCTTATTTCAGAAACCAGTCAAGTGGAAATTTTCTTTGTATAATTTTAAGCTTTTTTCTGAAACTGTATTCAATTTAAACTCCAAACCCTTGTGAAAAAGGCAATTTCATGAAAATAAATTGACATTGCAATTACTTTTCTTTATTGCAATTTTAAAAAAAGCATTTCAGCACACATGGGATAATAATATGAGGAAAAACATCAGAAAGCTGAGGAGAATACAAAATAGGATTCCTCTCACTAAAAGTTCGTAGTTCACTTAGATCTTGAACTTAGTAAAAGAGAATGATCAGCAATAATAGTAACTTATATTAATAGAATCATTATTAAGATAGGTACTGGTCACACATGCCAAGTAATAGTTGTTTTAAGCCTTCAATTTGCTTTTATTTATAATACAATATCAGGCACTTCACGTGGACTATTGATGCAGACTTCAGAGACGGTGTTGGAACCCTCATGACCAGTGAAAACTGTTTTACTTGCTTACTGTAGTTTTATAAAATTGCAGTGATGGACGATCTTGCCATGTTGAGCCAAAGTGGCTCTTCAGGAGATTTTTTGTCTTCTGTTCTAGACAGGAAGAGTAATACCTTTGATCACTGTGTGAGGTGTCATCTGAGCCAGCGATTTTCCTCTTTTACAGATTTCGGTACTTCAAGTTCATTATTGTAAAATATCTCACCATTTACATGAGCAGAATTTTGTGCAAGAAACTTTGGTAATTTTTAGTAAAATAAAATATTATTCTTAGCACTCTTGCTTTTGTTGTTGCGACGTCAACTGTGATGTATCTCTTAATCTATTGATGTTTCCATTATGTAGGACAAGGTATGAAAATACATTTTTAAGTTCACCAGTCGGAAAAATATACACGTTATACTACACAATAATGACAAAATACGACGCACAGGAAATAGGATTGCTTTTGCGCAAATGCCGCTAGAAGCCTACGAATACGTAAATCAGTGTTGCAAACGAACAAAATACGAAATATGACTTCAAAGAATACACTGTACAATAAGGAACGATTTTGTCTGATACTATCACATTGTTGCGTAATATAAGAACACAAGATTCCAGACAATAATGTTGCAACATGACATGGCCGGTTTTGAATTCACTGCCTGCATGACTTGGCCCATTCTGTTGCACGACCAAGAATTCAGTGCTCTATAACGTGAAGACATGGACGATTTCAAAGCATATTCTTGTTTCACCTGATACTACTATATTCTACTTCACGTTAATAACTAACTCACTTTCGTAGATTTTGTGACTTCACCGGTTTTGATACTAAGACGCCTCAAATGTTAAAAGCGCATGTTTGGGAGATTACTACCGGTACTTCAGCCAGCCAGCCAGACGAGTCACGCGCGAAACCAAAATTCAAGAAGATATTCTTCCTGTCACAAATTAATAACTAAGAAAGATAGGAACTTCGGGATTGTTTTAAAAATAACTTCCATATTTGAAGACCATTTGCCTCGCTTTGACCCCTCATGCAAACTCAGTAGGAAGGACGCTGGCCAGAGACTGACTTTTTCGTGCCTACACATAAAATTCCCCGAACATGACTAAAAATAAACGCATATACTGCATTTTGTTATCATTTAAATTTAAAAATAAACTTATCTACATCGAGCTTAAATGTTTCTTTACCAGCAGTGAAAAAAATAGGAAAATAATGAATATAAAATAGGAGTTATGGCATGATAAGTTCTATGCAATGAAGATTTTGCACTTGGCGAAACTTTCCATTATATTACCATTTTCACTAAATATATATATTTTTTAACGGCATCAAATGCGCCTTGAAATACTGTACATAACACGATATTCACCCATTTTAACCGATAACATTCTGATTCACGGATATTTCGCAAACCCGCTGCATTAGAGTAGGACAGCGCTACCAGCAAAACATGGGAGAAGGAAAGAGACGGAATTATTCCATTACTGCTGTACTGCAATTTAAGGTTGGAACGCTCTATAGCGACTCAAGGTATTCAAATCGAAGTTATACTCAATGTGTAGGCGTAGCCATGCATTAAACTATCAGGTGACCCCCCCCCCCAAAAAAAAAGTGAATAGTGGTGCATCCGTGTGTCGTTGTGAGGTACATAGACTGAGGTCATTTGAACACGTACGTAAACCAGCATATCCCACGAGACATCTTAACGAGGCTCAAGTCGCAATGGCCGTCAGTTTGATCCAGGAAGGATGGACTTTTCGTTGTGTTCATGTGGATCTCAATGTCCCCCATCAGTTATTCAGCACTTGTGGAATCTGTAGGAGGCAGGCCAGTTCGCAAGGAGGGTTGGGCAAGGTCGTGGATGACCGATATCTGACCATCTGTGCGTTGCGGCGGCGTCGTCCAGCAACTGCCAGAACTGCAACAAGACCTCAGGAGGCTCACTGGAGTCAGAGTCTGACCAGACACTACGGAACAAGTTAAGAGAAGTGTCCTTACGATCCAGACGTCCTGTTCGAGTGTCTCGTTTAACGCAGCAACATCGCGCAGCTCGCCTTCTGTTTGCCCGAACCCACGTCAACTGGCAACTTCGCCAATCGAGACCTGTATTGTTCACAGACGAGTCCAGATTTCCCCCAATACAGCGTCATGGACGTCAACGTCTATGGAAACGCCGTGGTGAGCAGTGCATGCCAAATGTTGTTCAGGAGGGCGACCGATTCGGACAAGGTTCTGGGATGGTGAGAGGTGGCATCAGTATTGATGGGCGTATGGATCTTGTCGTCCTCGTCCGTGGTAATCTTACCGCTCCTAGATACATCGAGCAAATACTGCTGCAGCATGTGTTGGCCCTGAATTCGTGCTCGTGCACGACAATGCCAAGGCTCATGTAGCGCGTATCACCAGAGCTGTCTTGCAAGAACTGCACATTCAAGGGATGCAATGGCCAGCAGTGAATCCCAACCTTAATCCCATGGAGCATGTGTGGGATAGGCTTGACAGAAATGTTCGTGGGTGTCCTGTTCCATCAGACTCTCCAAGACCTCGAAATGGTTCTCATTGAACAATGGGACCTGATACCGCAACGTGACTTCCGTCGACGTATACGGTGCATGCCACGTAGGTGCCAAAGTGTGATAAATGCTCCTGGAAGACGTACACCAACCATAATGAAGCTCTCCAACAGTGATAAAAATCCACCTTTGAGGACTGCTATCACTTTGTTTTCACCCCTATTTGGACATTTCCGTTCGTGTTCTGAAAATGAAGGCGAATCCTTCGATGTTCTAACGTATACTTCAACGGTAAAGAATAAAGGTTGGTTGTAATATGCCTGGGTGTGAGGTATTGTGTAGCATGGCATATGTTGGAAAACATGTTCCAACAATTTTTTATAATCTTTGTATCTTGGAACTAGAAAATAGGTGCAACAAGTACGGTATGAAAATTAGCCTTTCGAAGATTAAATTGACCAGTACATAAGAAATTCAACAGAAGTGAATGTCGGAGTGTGGCTACAAAGTTTGAACAGGTAATGATTTTAAGTAGTTTGTATGTTCTCTCAGGATGGTAATATAGTGAGATTGAATCAAGGTGTAGTAAAGGTAATGCAGTGAGCTGGCAGTTGCAATCAAGAGTATTCTGTAAGAAGGGAGTCAACCCCGGACGAAACTATCTTTACAGCGGTCTTTTTTCATACCAACTTCGCTTTACGGGAGCAAAAGCTGGGTGGACTCGGGACATCTTATTCATAAGTTAGAAGTAACAGAGAGAGTAACAGAACTATTGCTGGTACAATCAGGTGGGATCAATGGCAGGAGGGTACTCGGAATGAGCAGAAAAATTCTAAGTTAGGAAAGAACTCGGATGAAACTGTATGCTTAAACCGGCCTCGGTGATGGGGGCATGCGAGACGAAAGTTGGAGGATAGCTTAGTTAGGAAAATGATGGACTCTGTTATGGTGGGTAGAAGAATTAGAGGGAGGCCGAGACGACGATGGTTAGAGCCAGTTTCTAACATTTTACACATATGAGGTATAGAACCACATAAGGCAACAGCACTAGTTGCAAATAGAGGATTGTTGCAAAGTTTAGTAAATTCACAGAGGCTTGCACACTGAAAGGCATAACGGTCTATAATGATGTTTGTAAATTCTGCATTAAATGTCTTTCATTACAACATACCTGTTGTGCTCTCACAGAATGAAACCGAAGTAGGAAAACAGAGCTAATGCAGAGACTGATCTTCGGTTTGAGTGATTACACTGGTAAGATGCTTGGTCTTTGGAAAACAGCACCACCTGTCCTCCACATCCCTACTTGTAATTATTAGCCAAGTGTTGCATTGCTCTACATTTTCTAGGCATATATAAAGCATCTTCATGTAAATGATGGTACATCAAACTTATTTCCTTTTCTGAATTCAGTACTCTGCTCTGTAGCCAGGAGGTCCCTTGACATGCATGCAATATGCTAAGGCGACCTCAGACATAAAAAAAGAAACCCTGCCCCACAGGTTCCACTGTTTCTGAGAAAAGTGTGTGTGCGAGGAACATACACCAATATCATGCATTCATTCTTCTTTTGAGGAACTGTAGATGTGAAGGATTGTTCCTACATTGCTTACTTTTTTTCTGTGCACTAAGTAACTGTTGTGCTTGACAGCTAAACCAACAGCAGTTTTGGAGTTACCCAAGTAGGACTTTTATCCATGTGACTGACATTTTTCTGCCAATCAAAATTATGCAAGCCTTGAGTACTAAGGATTTATCCAGTCCAAGCAAGTGCCACTGTAAAGTATGGGAGTGGATAACTAACTTACCTGCACACTGTACTGTTTTTCAGCAATACTTACCTGTATTTTAAGATGTTCCACAACTGCAGATTTATGGACTTACCTGCTCTGTTAGGGCTGCAGCCTTATCCACGAAACTCCAGTCATGTTCAGACATTCTGTCTTCTCCAAAACCAGGGTATAAGCAGCAGGTACCAAAAGCATCTCCTTCAACTGATCACAGACTTACCGTTCAGAGTGAAGAGACTGAATTGCAATTAATGTATTAAGTCCTCAATTGGAACAGCTAGTGGCTGTATTTTAGGTGGTATTTCTATTGTAATCGTAGAGAATTATGCCAAATATCTACATTCATTTGTAAAGCATTTAATTTAGGACAGCCTGAAGTACATGGCAAGTGTGAGGTCTGAAATCTGTAGAGTAATTCCAATTAGTTAGCACCAGATGTGGAAATTAGCATATTTGTGAAGTATTATTCCAGCATTTGACGAAAACAATTTTGGGACACGCCATGCAGTATCCTCAAATTAGTCTCACTGAGAACACTGTAATAGAGATGACCATTAAGACATTATCTACTGAACTAAGTTCCATCGAAATGCCTTCAACAGCAGAAAAGCTAGGGCAAATAAGAGCTATATCAAATAAGTTTTTACAGAAACCGATCACTTCTTGCCATGCAGCTCAATACTTTTAATACCATACACATTATGGCCGTTCAGAGATCAAAGAGTGCAAATTTCATTACCAAAACTGATTGCTCTAGTTAGGTTCAGACACACATGTAGGAAAGAGAAAAAAATCCTAAGGTAGAAATAAGAAGTAGGACAGTTGCACAAGTAATTAAGATGAATGCAATGATGTTGGTATCCATTAAGTGAAACTTCTCTAAAAATTACTCCAGACCATAAATTCTAATGAATGTAACAAATACTGACCGGTACACACCTGGGCAGTTAGGAGAAAACTGGTCATATGTCAAACGGAATGAGCCCTCTTCAAACAAGTACTGAATTTTCTCACATAATTAATGCACTTTGGTGACGAAAAATACAGTAGAAAAATTCGGATGCATAAATTATTCAAGGAATTCAGATATTTAAAACAAAGATTTACTATTCATATACATTTAAAATGTGCATAAAATATAATATATGAAATTGGTTCAACTCATTTGCGGTTAATCGTTATTTGGTATAAAATTCCAGTGCAAGATTTCTTCTGGAAAGTCAAATAGGGTACATCAGGTAAGCTGGACACATGGGTTTGAAGTACCAACATTAGAAAAGAGAGAGAATCCACAAGGGATAGCGGCCCTAGAAGAAGGGGTAGCGTACGGTAACAGCATAAAACAGAATTTTCGCACTTAGAATAAAATGAGCATATATATATATTTTTAATTTAAAATTTTTGAACTTCCCCTCCTGTAGGCCTACAGCTATCCTCAATCAGGAAAACTTTCATACCCATTACGAGCTGATAATATGACCTGAAATGAAATGAACATGTGCTAATAAAAGTACAATTCATGCAAGTACATAATGACATACCAGCAAAAAAAAAAAAAAAAAAAAAAAAAAAAAAAAAAAAAAAAAAAAAAAAAAAAAAAAAAAAGGAAAACTGTCCAACACGAGAAGGGCCGGGCATCGACGGAGGGACCTCTGCTATATTTACCCAAACCGTTCGTATCCAATCTTGTACGGGTGACTTGTCCATCCAACCTTTTTCTTGGATACGAAGGTGGATACCTCGTGGAAGTTTTACTTTAGGCATTGTTTTTAGTTTTAGAACATAATGTGCAAGCTCCCTGCCAGCAAGCATCGCAGTATATAGTTCTTTTTAGCTTCTGGTAAAGCGTACAATAACACTCGATGTCCCTTTATTATTGATTTTTTTGACTTTGTGGCACACAGAAACTGATTGACATTAATCTGTAGTTTCAATTGGGAGAGCATATATTCGTTCACTTTATGCATCTCAAACACAAAGCGATGAAAATCAATTACTTTTCGTGGCATAAAGTTTTTTTATCGTTGAAGAGAAAATCCATTTCTCTTCATCAAGCCTTGGCTAACCTTCAAATCCGAGACACTGATTCTATGTGTGGTAGCTAATTCTCACCCTTTAAAATACAGCATTTAGTGAGAAACTGCATATCCAACATTGCATAGCGAAATCATATTTAAACAGATCCTTCTACACTTTTGGAACTTGATGCTTTCTGGTCCGTGAAATGCACTGCTAGACTTATTGGTTACTTGAATTGCACCTCTCCGTTTGCGTGGTAGCACACGCCACATTCGGCCACTTAATACTTGCGGCCTACTGCCGTATTCGTTTCGGCGTAACTGATCACCGCGAGTTTATATGATGCACTTTACTCGAATACTTGCTCACTAGACTAAAAACCAATTTAGAGATCTTGCAGTGGTATTCTCTACAGTTGATAACAGCACGCTGCCCGGTATTTGGAATGCCTGGTTTCGCAATAGGAAAGCTGCTACCCGAGTAGTTGACATCTTTATTTCGAAATGCATCTGGAACTGCAGGATGGATATTCTAAGAAGTGAAAATTTCTTTTTCTTCACTATGGATCTATATTGGGATGCGTAAATTATGCAAGGACTTTAATTATGTGAGAAAATACAGTATTTGCTTTTTTTTTTAAAGAGAAAATGTATCCTTTCGTTGCATCTCTTAATATTATATAGAAGTAACATTATAAGAATTCCAATGACAGATGTTATTTCCAGCTTATTGTGTCAGCATGTCGTTAGATAATGTTCAAATGGGCTTCATTTGATATTACAGTATTAGTCTTGTTTATGAGTTACAATCAATTAATTAATTACTTTTCATTACCATTCAAGCTAAACATATAATATGAAAGCTATATTCTCTTATATTTGCATTGAAAACTATAAAATTGTATTTAGATCAATTTGGATAAAACACGACAGCCAGAAGTGCAGTCACCTGGACATTGGCTTTGTTTATGACAAGTTACCATTAATTTTGTTGTAAATAATTACAACTGGAATAACAAATGGGTACAGAGCACCTTTTACTAAAACATGCATGACCAACGTAAAGTGGATAAAACGGCATTACAATCCTTGCTATTCACTAACCCCTTGGTTTGGCATGAACCATCAAATTAGCAACTCTATTAGCAACAAAGCTATTTCTAGTGACCTTTGTAAATCCCAAGGCGAGACCAGTCAGTCCCCAAATAGTCAAGCTCAACTAATTCCAGTTTCTCAAAAGTGATTTGGTGTACTAGGTTATGAGAATAATGGTCCTGATAACCCAGTTAACCCCTCAGCGTCGCAGCCGTTTAAAGAGCTTCCTACCCCGCAGCCGGATGAGATTTCAACTACGCGCGACTGAAATACATCGATTCACTTAAAGCGTTACTACTAGTATAAGAGTAGCCCGATATTCACGAAATTTGGAATTCCTTATGGTAGAACTATGTACATGAAGATAATTACATAATTGTTTCACATTTCCTAAGTCATTTAGTTCCGTGTGATAGAGTTTGAAGCACTCTTCGAGACAGAGACACAAGACACACTCCTGGCAGCAGTACACCGATGTCTTCTTTTCACCGTGTTTTGAACACGCGATACGTCTCTGAGGTTTGGATTTCTCACTCTTGGGTGCTATTTTCCTGATAAAACGTATTTCCTGCAACCTTGGAACTGTATTATCTGATGCGCGCCGGCCTTGAATATTTCGTTTCCCGCCCGAGAAGCGTATTTTGTACTACGTAAACAAACCTTCCATCAGCTGAAACTGATAACTGCTCAATGTTTGTCCCTGTGACTTGTCTAAATATTATTGGAGAATCTAGGGATCATAATTCACTGTTGAAAACTTCCCTTCGACCTGTGTGCGTATCTATAGTCTCCTACACGAAATTTCCAAGTACTGGTTCCTCCTCATTGTCACTCATCATTTACCATTCAATCGGCCACAGGCACATCATCTATTTCATTATCACTACTGCTAATACTGCCACTACTACTTCCGAATAAACTTTCATTTGAATTATACAACATTTCAAGCACATTACTCTCAGCAGGAGCTAGCCATTGAGCGCGGTGCATCACACAAGCTGATGAAGCTGCAGCGGGACCGAAAGCGGCAGGACGAAACTGAATGAGGGGAATAACATTTATGACGAATCAAACCAACTCGATACATTTTTCAGATTAAAAGGTCGATACATCGTCTTTCAAGTGAGATATATACCACGCACAACTGCTTTTCGTGTCGTATGACAGAAAGCAGCACTAACTGATGCCTACACAGAGCACTCGTGGAGAGTTACGAAAAGACTACAAGCTGAGAAATAAAGACAAATATAATAAATAAACTGCACTCTTAATACAAAATTAGGAACAAAGAACATCACACGAAAAGACAAACTTCTCAGATCATCATTTCTTTATTTTATTCTGTGGGAAAGAATGAAGCAAACGGACTATTAAAAAAGCAGGGATTGGTGCTCAGACATAATTGACAAATACTTATCCTTGCAAAAGCAACTATACTTTAACGATTTTCAATTCTTATTTAGAACATTGATAAACCTGAAAATGTCTTTCTTGTGCACTACTTACAGTAGTTATGAAACAGAACTTAAATTTCTGTGATTGGAGCTTATGGCACTGGACTTCATAAATTCCTGTAAAGTAATATATACGAAATAGCACGGCATTATAAACTTACTAATTGAAAGACTATCTTATTGCGCTAATGTTAAGGGCCTGAAGACTGAAAAGAATCCTTCTGACAAGTAGTGATTCTTTACATACTCCTCAGAATCAGGTACATAATTGTGTTCCATTGTGGAGTTCCCCCAATTCATGTTACAGACTTGGTTACATTACATTTTATGAATTCATGCTATAGACTTAATTACATTTCTCTAGCAAAACCCAGGAAAGGGGTCCTGTCTCAATTTACCATAACTCAGGTTAATGTACCAGATCTGATGCGTGCATGTCCATGCCAAGGCCCCTGAGAAAAATGTAAGAGAGCAAAGTCATGCAAGGGCAAAAAAGCAGGTTCCCAATGCTTTAAATTGAGGATCCTTCAGCCAAGAGAGAAAATCCTAACAGTAAGCATCAGTCCTGCAGGATTGCTTGTGGAGGGCTGCCCATCTAACCCTATAAAACACTTTTCGAAATCCAAAAAATTAGCCGGCCCAAGTTCTCTACAATGTGGCAAATATTTACTGGGCCTGAGAATTGTATCGGGGAATGTTTAGTGTCAGGACATCAGGATCCTGGGAACAAGGAACGGGAGGAGCACGGCACCGAACAGAACTGGCACGGTGAAGGCATGCGAAGGGCTGTTGAGCCGAAGATGATAACCGGGGTTATTGAAGCACCAATTAGAAAGCTGTCCTTACCCATTTATAACTCTTCCCAGTGTATATTGGAAATAGCAAAAAATTATTAAACTCTTCATAATTTAAAATAATCTGGAAGGTTTGAGGTGGAGCGTGATCTATGCAACAAGGAAACTTTCGAAGTTCATTGAAAAACCCATAATCCCTATGTACTCTACAGACATTTAGCTAATACCAAGGTACGACAAGAGAACAGAACAGCAAAAACTACCTCAGAGCTTTTCTCCTGAACTGGAAACAATGATAAAGCATGAATACATTAAGACGGTTGCCCAGTTGAACTTCTTCTTAAAACAATCACCACCACCTGCATCACTCTGCATTCGATTCCTCAATCTATGTACCAAAGCTGAAACAGCAAGATAGACAACCTTCTGTCGGTCGTGTCCCACGAGAGATATGAGGGACTTTTATCATATTTCTTGACCCACGCGTTTCAGTAGCTGCTTATCACCGTTCTCGGAATTAGTCTTTCTTTCCCTATTAGTCTTGTCTTAGCATCTGTCAAATACAGAGTAACCGATAGTGACGCGGCGTGGCATCTTTTGAGTGCGTGTTAGCAGCTCTAAACACGAGCGCTTCCACCCAGAAAACACAAATTGTACCAAATTAAATCGTCCAATTCTATGAAAGTGACGGTAATAACGAGTGTAAGTGACGAGGGATCCAAGAGCGATTATATCGGTGAGGAAAAAGAAAATTTAAATGAAAAGATGGTAGTGAAATGGAGAAAGTTGCAATGTTCCAAGTACATTGGAGGTCTCAATATACCTGGCGTCATTGGTGAAGCAAAAAGCACGAAGAGTCCATTGGAATCGTGGACCTGTTTAAATGACCTAAGAGTTGTTTAGCAGGATGATTTAGTTCAGTATAGAAATTAGTAAACACGAGATGTTCAAGCCAATTTGAGGGGAGAAAGGGATGGAAAGTTTACAGACAAGGTAGAAATAGAAGCGTTTATTTGTTTACTCTATCTGGCAGGTGCAGTAAGAGACCGTAAGCAGAAACTAGAGGAATTGTGGGGTACAGATGGCAATTGTGGTAACAAGTTCAGACTTGTGATGCCATTACTACGTTTTAAATTCCTATGCATTTGGTTCAAAAACCAGATGAGTACTGATGGAAAAAAAAAAAGAAAGAAAGAAAGAAAAAAAAAATGATCGCCTTCTTCCCGTTCCGGACTTATTACAAAATTTGTGAATAAATGTAAAACGTTTTACTCATTCTGACAGAATGTCACTTTATGAGAAGCTTTCAGAGGAAGATGCTGGTTTAGGCAATACATTCCTTCTAAACAAAACAAAAAAATACAGCATGAAAGTATACGCTTGTGAGTGCAAAAGAACTCTACTCTTACAATCCACTATGTTGGTAAAGAACCTGAAGGTGTTTTTAAGTAGAGCCCTGCACGGATCCGGATATACGTGTAGTTGGTGTCTTGGCGGATGCAAACTGTATCGCAGTGCGGATAATTTTGATTGTGATCTGTGAATAATGAATTTCATTTATATTCACTCAGGTTCGGCTTGTGGTTAGGTGACCCTTTACAGAGGTACGGAAGAATGGTGGTGCATAAAGAGCCTCAAGACAATAAAGCCGTACATCTGACCTAAGCCCAACTGGTTCCTGCCCGCAATTACTGGTAAGAAGGTGCCAAGGTCAATACGTCGACTATTCGTGGATGTGGATAGCCATTATGAACATTAAAATAAGAATAATAGTTAACACCACCCTTCCAATACTTATTTTTCCTTATATTTAGGATATAAACATTACAAGAGACGTAAGATGGGACATGTTTTGTTTAACTGTCGTAAGCATCATCAGCCGAAATAAATCTTAGCCTAAAGTTAGGTCAGGGCCCTGAACCTAGT
Organism: Anabrus simplex; assembly: GCF_040414725.1. Classification (NCBI taxonomy): domain Eukaryota; kingdom Metazoa; phylum Arthropoda; class Insecta; order Orthoptera; family Tettigoniidae; genus Anabrus; species Anabrus simplex. The sequence goes on along the minus strand of NC_090270.1, from coordinate 215,897,363 downwards.
GTCCCTAAAATAAATGGCATCCTAAGAATCAACATTTACATTTAGAAAATCAAATAGGCTTAAAACTAGTGTGGAAAAAACATAGAATGTTACAATATGGCTAAGAGAAAAAAACAACACAATCGTGTTGAAACAGAGGTTAAAAACAGAAAGTACAATACAGAGCTGATAGTGAAATAATTAAAATCAGGATATCATTGCTACCAGTTAGTCAATCAGGCACCTTGGGGGAGCGAACAAGAAGCAACTTCCCAGTAAAATTAGGCCAGAGGGGTAGAGGGTGTTTGGCTTGAGGGAAAAGGAGACTATTCTTTACGTACCCAAGAAATACAAGATGATTGTTTTGATATAGTCGTTACGATGCTATAGATTTGACGACATGCCCACAGGACAAACGAGAAATTGTGACATTTACAATGAAAGAAAATGAGCAGTCCCTGATAAAATGCCTGCCACTTAGAATGTAGTGCGTGCTTCACAGCAATAGCCATTGGTAGTTCTTTATGCAATGCTCAATATCTGTGGAATAAATTCTCCAGTAATCTACACAGGAAATTTAAAAAATCAGACCTTTTCTTAAGAGATTATGTGGTGACCTGGTACCTGAACATCGTCAAGAGGAGGGAGACCACACAGGGGTCGTATAAGCCAGCAGAAGAAAATTCTGTTAGGAAACAAGAAAGCAGAACAGGGAAAACTGAAGTGATGTTCGAGGTGCCAGAATGAGTCGAAGGGGACAAGGTTGACAAAGTACATATGCGTGAAGAATCTGAGAACGAATAAAACCCATCAACAATTTTGCAACATCACAATAATTAAACTTGTATAATTATAATCAAACATTCCCTAAAACAAAGCAAACTACATATTACAAGGTGACGCATGGTCAGCCTAACCAATCCTCTCTGCCGTTATTCTTTGTTATCTAGATCGGGATAGTCATCTCACTGTTAAATAGCTCTTCAACGGTAATTACGCAAGCAGATGGACCCAGAACCAGCCCCTGCAGGCAAGCTAGACCGCGCGGCCGGTTTCAAACAATTACCGGTACACGAGTTACAAATCTCGACATTTTACGTTCCCTTTTACCACGGAAACTTTGTCAATTTCCCATGAAAACTTACTTTATGTCAGCGACTTTTATCAGCCAAGTTCATCAAAATATCTAATAAATAATGCCAAGCCGAACAACAATCGATCGCAAGTAGTTTTCAATTCTCTAATGTAATCAAATAAAGCACATCACATACAAAAGCGCCGAACATAATGGCAAAATCCCTTTTTTTTTAATCCTTCTATTGCAATTTCGTCACCGGTATACCTTTTGTAGTTAGTTTTTGGAAATCTTGTACCGTGTAAATTAGGCCTACGTTAACTTTTAGAGGTTATGTTGAACTCAGATATGGTTTTGAATGTAAGTACCGATTCTCGAAAGTTCCAATATAAATGCTCCGTTATTGGACATTATAAATTTTCCAACCAACTCATCCCTGGTTGCCAGCGTTTTGCCCCCGTGTGTTAAGTCGGGCTCATCAGTTTGTAAATAGCACACCCACCAAGACGCATGATTAGTGCATACCATGGAGGCCACTGTGTAGGATGCATGGAGCTAATTCTGCCCGTCAATCACAAGCACACTGGAGAGGGGAAAAAAAAAAGCCCCATCAAACTCCAGAAATTTAGGTTTATTTGGGACGTAAATCTCAGCTGGAAAGCGTGCTCGCTGCACAAGCCAGAGCGAGTGGGGAAACAATACAAACTTTTTAAACGTTACACTTGCACAAATAAAACTAATACTGTATTAAGAAAGACATTTTAACATAAAAAGGTAAGCATAAAAATCTCTGTCTTCTATTAGGGCCAAAAAGTAATGGCTTTAAATATGTAACGTGCAACATCTCTTTTGGTCTTGAGCATGTAATTGTATCCGATCATATAATAGATTCATGGAAGGAAGGAGCAATTACAATTACTCTTTGAAAGCCCAGTGTCTATAGTATATAGGGCCCATGAAAAGCCTTATGGCAATACGATTAAAAAAAAAAAAGAGGCAAAAATAAACATCCAACCCTGGAAATAATGTAGATGTTTTAGAACTATGCACAAATTTAAGAAACTCTTTCCGTCTTGAAGTAGAGCTGTCGAAATACGCTCTGCCTCCTTCCAATTGTTGTAGCCACTCCGCTTTATGATTTCAGAGAATTCCTTAAATAATACCATCTGAATACAATTCTAAGACAGTCCCTTAAGCATGTTCACCACCGATCACTTTCCCTGTTTAGTACTTACTCCAATTATCGCAACAACGGGACGTTAACGTCAAAATCCATAGATATGTCATAGCCGCCCTTTCGTGAGACATTTTCTTGAAAAATCTTGATCGAAGATTTAGCGTTGATGGGAGAAATCTATGGATAGTTGATCCGGGAAATCATTTCTTCAAGGAACGTATAACGCGGGATTTTTACCACACGATTTAATTAGGATGTTCGCGGGAACATAAAATTCCAATGAATAATCTGGGAAAACATAGTTTCCAGGAACGGATAATCGAGGTTCCAGAGTGATTGCTAGTGAACATGACAAGAAGACATGTAAAGAGACTAATATCACTAATTGCATGCTCTTCTAATACATGTATTTGTGCGTATTATCAAGTTTGCTGTATAGCAGGTTGTGTACTGTTTGTGTGCATTTTTACATAAACCGGTTGTTTACTGGAAGCTTAATATCTTCTTTGTAAAATATGTACGTATCTCAATGATGGACATTTGAGCTGCAATGTTCATAGCCGTTCTGTATGTTAACGAATATTTTGTAAGTTGTACAGATATAACAAGTACGTCGAGTCAACAGGGACAGTTCTGCCAGTTCACGACCAAAATGACCGAACAGACTTAAAGAGTTTATTTAACATTATTGTTGCAACAGCATTTGGCAATTACATATTTCTGTAACTGGTATACTTTTAATTGTTCTATCTATGATTATATACATACCGGTACGCGTTTAAAATTCAGTAATTCACTTTTTCCTTTAGACTGATTGAGAAGGGAGCTGTTGGAAAATGCTTGGACACCTGGTTGAAATTTTAATTTCCCTTCATCAGGTCCAAGGAATCTCAAATTCCAGTTGAAGTAATTATTAGAGTGAAAATGGCTGATTTATTATCCTGAAAAGAACAGAGCCTTTTGCAAATATTGTTCACTGTTTTCAAAACTTGTTGGAAAACAATCTCCATTGCCAGGTAAATTAATCAAAAAGGCAACGGATAATTTCAGAAAGCTCAAGGAAAGTCATCTCAACGCATGCACGGAAAGGGTTGCAAGCTTTTTCATAACATACATGGGTAAAAAACCTGCAATTGAAGGAAGCAGATATCGGAGCATTAAATAAAACATACAACACAGACTCTCTCATATCTATAACATTCAAGATGTTATTCTCCTTGCTTGATTGGGCATTGCTTTTCTGGTCACAGGGACTCACCACCTATAAATTTGAATGAGAGATTCAGGAGATGGGAGGGAAATTTCAGATCTTTACAAGTTTTGAACAGAAGCTGGTGATGTGGTTTTGAAACAAAATTTGACAGATTCAAAATGAAATGTTTTCATCTCAGAACGACACTGTGTTTAAAACGTTACTCCATAGAATCAATAAGGCTAAATATTCTTCTGTACTTACATGGCACAGGGACGTGGCGACCCCATCGCCCACAGCGGATAACCACTGCAATTAGCCTCCCGAGTACTGGCGGGTAAACCATAAACCTTACTGACATGAGGAAATGCATGTTAGGCACCAACCAGCTAGTGCATAACAAAGTATTAACGCAAAGATCCATGTTAGGCCTAGGAGCCAGTGGTAGCTTACTATATCACTTTGAATGATCAAACGAGCGTCAGATAGAATGTAAAACAAATATCAAAAGTGACAAAAGCGTTTGTGCAAATCTGTCAGATATGACAGTCAAAATGGCTCCGATGATAGACAAATCTGTATTTTTTTAAATGTAAGAATCAGGACTATTAATGTAGTATTAGTAGCAAAGGATGCAAGAATTCAAGAAATTACACGGAAAATGACAGAGAAACATACCGATCATGGGACTAACTGAAATAAGAAAAAGAGGAGTGGTTGTAAGGTGCTGGAGAGGAGATACACAATGTGGTGGTCAGGAAGAGACAAAAGAAGAAATGGTGTTGCAATAATAGTGGCTAAAGAACTGGCCAACAAAGTACTCAATGTGGTTATGTCTGCAACAGAATAATTGAAGCTCAGTTAATGATGGAAGAAAATATCCTTGATATAATCCAGGTTTATGCTGCTCAAATAGGTTGTGAAACAGATGAAAAGGAAGATTTTATCACTAAACTGGAGGATGCTGTAACATTTAACAAGACCGATTATAAGAGGCTTCAATGCTAGAGCTAGGAATGATAGGAGGATATGAAACAGTTACAGGAAGCCACAGAGAAGATCACAGAAAATATGAAGGGGAAGTGTTATTAGACATGTATCTGAGAAATAAATGGATGGTATAAGAAAAGAGATAGTGACAAGTTTACCGGATACAGCTGGAACTTGCAACAGAAATCCAGAATTGATTATATAATAACGGAAGATATCAGAAGATGCTTGCCAGATGTGACAGTGATATCAAGCATTAATCTTGACGCTGACCACAGACTATTGATGGGAACATTGGTGAAATTCAGAAAGGGTAAATATGGGTGGAAAACAGTCAAAAATCAAAATGCAGGAAACCAAAAGATACAGAAAAATCCAACAGATATATAGGGAAAAGATTAAAACTTAACTACCTACAGATGAGAGGAAGGATGCTGAGGAAGAATGGAAAAGGTTCAAACAGGCTTTAGTCAAAACAGCAGAAGAAACCTGTGAAAGGACATCAACAAATGCCAGGCACCACAAAGAAACTCCAGGGTGGAATGCAGTGAAGAAGAACAATAATGCGTGGGGAGAATGGTTCAGAAACAGAACGGAACATAATAGACACAAATGGAAACAAATAAGCAGAGCAGCAAGGAAAATGATAGCATTACAGAAGAGATAGAAGAGAATTATAAGAATGACAAGAAAATATTGAACCGCATATTAGGTAACAGAAGGAAGCAAAAAGAAAATACATCAAAAGTCATCAACAAAAATGGAAAACCTGTGTGGGAAGAGAAATAAGTTTTGAAAGCATGGAAATAATACTTCCAAAATCTAAATGAAGGACAAAATGAAACAAATGAAGCCAAGGAAATAGACGAAAATAAAATAAATATCACAATATCACCATTACAGTGGAAGGGGCGAATAAACGATCAGAAGAAACAGGAACAGAAGATCTACAAATGTCGTAGGCAGAAAAAGCTGTATTAGAAATGAAAAATGGCAAAGCTCCTGGAATAGAGGGCATCACAGTGGAAATGATTAAAGCTGCAGGACTTATGGGAATGCAGTGGCTGTACAGAATAATGAAGATAGTATGGAGTGACAGAGATTCCTGATGATTGGACAAGGGCTATTATTGTGCCTATTTCAACTTTGTGATAACTACTAAGGAATAGCATTACTATATCTTTGCATGAAGAATTATGAAAAGATAATCTTACAAAAATCAAGAATAAGATAGATCCACAATTAAGAGAACAACAAGGATTTAGACCTGGAAAATCAACTTTTGATGCCAAATAGTAGAAAAGAAATGAGAATTTAGAAACATGTCGCAGTTGCATTCATAGATATACAAAAGGCTTATGACATGGTTAGGAAAGAGGAGAAATGGCAAGGACTGAATAGAATGGAATTGTCAAGAGAGATGCTATTCATAATTAGAAACATGTACAACAAATGCCTGAACTGTGTTATAATAGATGGCAAAAAAGTAAGAATGGTTTAGGACAGAGGAGTTCGACAAGTGTACTTTCACCAGTGCTCTTTAATATAGTGAACATTATGAGGAAAGTTCACAAAGGGTCAACAGCAAATGATATGAAAGGCATAGCATATACAGATGATGTAATGATATGGGAAGAAAATGAACAAAAATTGGAAGAACTAAATACCTGGTGGAGGGCAATTGAAGAAGCAAGCATGGAAAAAAAGTTTAACAAAAAGTGAGGTAATGAAAATCAGTAGAGAAAAAAAAAAAAAATAGGATGTTGGATATAACGGAAAAATTCTTAACGAAGTAGATGCTTTTAAATACCTAGGAAGTAAGCTAACTGGGAAAGGAAACATTAAGGAAGAAATTTCAGAGATGTTAGGAAATTTAGGAAATTGCTCAAAATTTTATTGCAGTGTATCAGACATAATTAGAAACTGGAAAAGTACCTACCAAAGCAATAATCATGATATATAAATATTATTTGCCAATACTGACCTATGGATCAGAATGTTTGACTTCAACAAAAAATTATCCGAGTAGATTACAAGCGACAGATGCACTTTCTGCGATGGATCTTGGATAAAACAAGGAGAGACAAGGTAAGAAATGAAACCATACGAAACACACTACAGATCAACCCTCAAAAGAAACGGAGAGAAATGGGCTGAAATGGTTCAGCCACGTCAAAAGAATGGGACAAGAAAGATTACCAAGCGCTCTGGAATGGTCAGAATCTGGAAGACCAATTGAAAGACCACGAACAAGATGGAGGGATCAGGTGGAGGATGACGTAAATCGGAGAGGACTACAGTGGCAGACGGTGATGAACGATAGAATCTGAGAATAAAGAGAAGATTGGAAGAGGCTTTGTGAACGACCTGCACAAGCAGGAAAGTATCAGGAAGAAGAAGTCTTGCCAACAAAACGACACGACATCGGCAATGTACAGTAAATGTCATTGTGTACCAGTCTTATTGAAGAAAATTTAGTACACGAGTTTGTGCATTTACTCCTGTCATTGGTACTTCTCGGTTATGCTCTGAAAATAGTATTTTGTCTGGTTTGAAAGATGTAGGACTGAATAACGTCTCGCAGACCAAAGATTCTGAGGGGGAAGTGAAGTGAGTGGATCCTACTCAAGTCATTGTACGAAAACAGTTTCCTAAAGACAAGGATGGACACTTCAGTGTCTTAACTCGGCTATTTCAGAAGTGGGGTAGTGTTGCAGAGATTGGAAGTTGTATGGCAGTACCTAAAAGGATCAAAAATCTTCATTTTAATCTAAGTCTTCAGTCTGCAAAGTACTATGGATGAACTAAATACACAATATTTATTATAAACATGTATGCTTGCACATTATTCTGTTGTTTAATGGGTGAGCTAATGGTGAAAAGAACCATAACACTTTGGCTGGGAGAAAAAAAGAAAAAAAAGGGGGCGTTTTCTTAATATGCTTCAAACTGAATTACGCATGTTTTTCTAAGGTATTCTAATTCAGTAGATGTATCTTATTTTAACTCAACTTCCTAAGCAGCGATATCTTTCGAGACCTCTTCAGCAAAAAAAATTCTCGGCATATTCTTAAATCTGTGATAACAGTCCAAAATTCAAATTCCAAGTATTCTAGCAGACGAACAGTATTTGTAATTGGTAAAGTTCGTTAACCTTCAATTCAACTCTCAGAACTGATTCAAATATTTTGCCAGTTTGCAGGAACAAGTAATGAACAGGTGTTCACTCAACCGTCATAATAGCATCAACTGATGCTATGAAGTGTGCAGTGCTTCAATATATCCTACACACTACATAGTAAATAACAGAAGTAAAGCATGTTACAAATGGAAAACCAAATGATAAGGTGATATTTTGTAAGTAGAATCAATGGAGAACTACAACTGAGTGAAGAAACCAAAGACCCTGTACACACTTATTTCACTGAGAGAGAGAGACAGAGAGAGAGGGCATCTAGGTATTTATTTACTATGCAACCAATTCATTATCCAGGAATATAAAAAATGAATACTTGAAACAAGTACATCCAGCTCAGTCAGCTTAATGCCGTTTCACAGCACATTCGAGACCAAAAGCGTGCAATGAAAATCACATGACTCAAGACTGATTAAAACGACATACAATTAAAATGGCAAATTTCTAAGTTCTGATCTTCCGTTGTATGACAATCACGTTATTATACCACTTTACATGATCTTCTAATAATTACAATATGTTTTTCCCATCAACACCCATTTACATTGTACTGCTATTGCATTAACCCTTTTCTTGATCAAGAATCTATTAAAGCATAAAATTTTAACAAGAAATGCCGATTCATCTATGCTGCAAAGATTTCACCCCATTAAGAATACGGTTTTAACGGAATTAAAGGCATGTTTTTCTGATATACTTACCAACATACTAATAATAATAATAATAAATCCCATAATATCAAGAACTCGCAAATAAAATTAATTTGTGTGTAAATAACTGATAACAATGTAAAACTCCAAATTTTATTCTCAGCAATAATTTTTATATATACATACCAAATTAAAGAACCAAACCAACCCTCGATATTGAAATAATTTTACTCTTGTCTAAAAGTAATTCCCAAAATTTAAGGCAGCTGAGGAAATTGAATAAAAAATAGTTAAAAATAAAATACTCGTTAGGATTTTTATGAAAATACATTGTACTGCAAAAGAAAATTGTTCTGTCTGATGTAAGAAATTCACTGCATATAATAAATGCAGTAACAGAACAACAACATGCATACATTTACCATATTAATCCAAAGAAAATATAACACATTATGAGAGACTCAGAACATAACATTTGTAACTATTAAGGAAAATAACAAGAGTAGTGCCTACTGCAGGATGTTCCGCTGAAAAGTCACAGTTCTTCTACTATCTTAAGATTTCCTTGCCTATCCCTCCTGCAATGATAGGTAGCAAATCAAAACAACCAAAAAATGTTAAGCTTGTAAATATCACAAGAGTCATGAGATCACACATCATAAACCCAAAACAAGGTACATTGTATCAAGATCTGACTAACGAGGAATAAGCACTTAGCATGTAACAACCAAACTATATATTGTTACTGCAAGAATTATATACAGTCAGGTATATCATTGAACGGGTGTCATCTTGCGAATTAAGGTCTCAGAGAGATACCACAAGTAATGACAAGTGTTTACTTATTCACAATTTAGAAGAAACGCTTAAAGCTGGTTGCAATATACGAACGAAATAACTTACGTGGAGATGGATGGGTCGTTGGTTGTCCTGCACAAAGGATTTGTTTCTTTTCTATACGGAGGAAAGATAACCAGATGCCTCTCTTGAAGGACAATTCTTCCTCTGACAGCACGGTATAGATCAATTGTTTGCCAAACCATAGCTCCTTTACCCAGAACAAGGGTGAAAATAACGATCAAATAATGTTACACCACAGAATGAAAACCATCTGAGAAACCCAACCATGAATGGTCATCGAGAATCAAAACAAAACAATGTATACTGAAAACATGAATCCCATCATTTATCAACTTAACATACAGCACTAGATCTATTCTCCAAGCACTTAATTAGTATACTGACATACATAGAAGTTGACAAGATAGCACGTGTTATAAAAGATACGAAAATTAAAGGACCGAAAATAATTACCGGATCAGTACTTCAAAATAAAAGTCTATTAAGTCTAGTAAGAACGTGATTAAAATACCGAAGCTATACAAAAACCAACTGAGGATCAGAGACATCCAAATATCACATTCATAATTAGACCACAATTTTATAAAAAGAATGACACATTCCCTTACCAGGCATATAAAATGCAGAGCAACCCCAAAGAATACATTTGTGACAGCAATGCATTTTTAACACACACTAAGAATCATAGTATTAAACGCAATTCTGATTGTCAGATACACAATGGTCAGAAGTGGGCGGGAAGGAAAGTTCACAGATCTAACTTACTTTGTACAGGGTTCATAGCACATATCATTTCAGGTAACTTCATATGAATGTTAGAATTCAGTCTACATTTTTTAAGAGTACATGACAGGCTCGATATGCAGAATCTTTTCCAGCATCACAATGCACTAAATAGGATACCCTAACAAAATTCTCGGATCTACAGAATATTAAAAATAATTCAGTGACACAACAGCCAAAAATAACTACTGCCAGCACGCGGATGACCGGCGTTCAGTCTTAAATCATCCTTCGTCTGCCAAGACAGAGGTAACTAAACAAAAACAAAACAGAACTATACAATACAGTAGAAACTATCAATGTTAAATACAGGCCCTCCTATTAATCTACTCAAACTAACAACATGTAAAAATCAACACAAAAGATGTCACTCAGGCAAGTACCATCAGTTTGGAATGACCTGAAAAAGTACACTCTTCGAACTATTTGCCATTTAGAACTACTCATGTGTAACAGGGGTTTAAACAAGTGTAAGAAAAGTGGTAACAAAGGGGGTGGGAATGAATCTCTGTAGGTCAGGTATGTTGAATTCATAGATTTACTGAATACAGGACACCAAATTCAAATGTGGCAACAAAACAAACAGTATGAAACAAGGGATGAAAGATGGCACTGCTGCCATTTTAAAGTAGGTGGAATAACACACAAAAGTAGAATTATTGGAAATCATTTATAGAAATACAGAAAGAAAAATCACGCAATTCTCTCAGGCATGAATTCAATATTGATACTTGGTAACATCTGAGATCACCATAGCTAGCGATGAATATCAAAACAGTTTTTTATAAGTGAGAGTTCCATTGTATACAAAATACTTCATAAAAAGAATCAGAAAAGGATATGGGTCCTCCATTAAAAGTCATTCCTAACAACCAGTTTCACCAACTGCCCATACTTTCTCCATTTTGAAGAAGAGTGTGGACCACAATGTTACTTATGTTACTTTCTGATGGTTTTAAGAGTAAGTACAACTGGGCAATCTGAGTTCATTTGTACATATGCCACTGTAATATTAGCACTATTGTCAACCACCACTATAGGGAGAACTTCCTGTTGTCTTCTTTTATAAAAATCAGTGGAAGGTTCCATGACAATCCATATAGGCCTACAGAAAAAAAGTTTCCTGCACATTGGCTAGGATTAATAAAAATAGTATTTGTGTGTGGATCATGTCCATACCAACAAAATGCAAGTTTTCAATTACAGTTGTGTTAGTGTCAGTAGGTATGTGTGCGTATAGAATACATACATCACCAGGAAACAACTAAGAATTAAAGTGATACTTGTCCAGATCAACCATATTTTTGACCTCTAACCAAATGGTAATTCAAGAGCAATGCATTTTCACCCGCTTTACGATAAACCCTTTCCCTGACCAACCACTAATTTTACAGCTGAACTGTCTGATTAAGCTTCTTTAACCCTTTCACACTCTGCCTATATCCAGGGACTTGCTCGAGGCAGCTCAAACTAATTTCTGCGATTTTCCAAACAAATTAGAAAAAAATCAATACGTAAACAGTTTAATGCATATTAAAATAAATCACACTAATATAAGAAATAATGAGCATTCAGAAATGAATATACCTTGGATGTATTATTACCGGTAAAGCCCAATTTTTTTAAATTAAAATATGAAAATTTTTGAAAAATAAATAATGGTTTTCAATGACAGAAAGATCAGACATCGAGTCTTTCTTCTCTACTCTTAAACCTGAATGAAAGAAGATTTAATTCTGAATAACTTGATATTGGTATGATGTGCGTGCTGCAATTCACTCAAAGTATGACAAAGTTATTCACTGTCAATGCGACGGTCATAGATGTCAGGTTCATCACGGTCCAATACACGGTAAGCAGCTGTGACTGTGTGAAAATCTGGAAGAACAGTCTACTTTTTAATTTCTTTGTTCATGAATGAGACATTTCTGATTAGTGAGCAATTGTAATGAAAAGACTTACCTTCAATGTCATACTCGAGATGAATGAATGAAGGATACATGATGACATAACTGATTAAGCGAGTACCCGCACTATGTGTCGCGCTTGCCATGTTTGCATTCTGGCGATATTACATTGCATTGCGAGTAAAATGTTTTTGGCACTAACATTGCCCCTGAGGACAAAGTATGAATAATCGTGTCTGCACTGTCTCCAACATTCCTGCAACTCATAATACCCACAACACTATCTTCTACCACAAACATATAGCATCATATACACCTCATTGGAGTTCAACGGTTGACTTAATTTACAAAAACAGAAGGAAACTCTTTAGCACTAGGCTTGCAACAGCCACATACAGTAGAACCTCGATAATTCGAAATCGGTTAATTCAAAATCTCGCCTAATTCGAAGCAGTTCTCGTTCCCGGAAACATAAGGTACGGTTATACACGTTATTTAAATCGTTTAATTCGAAATACGGATAATTACTCATTCGAAGAACAATGTCAGTCCCGTTACCGAAATTCAGACTTTTAAATCCAAACTGCCTTTAGATTCTGAAAAAATTACAGAGTAACTTAAATTCAAAATTTCTCTGCGGTCATGACAGAACGCATCTTCCGGAACATGAAGAGGTAACTTTGTGCTCTTTCACCTACTGCAGCGTGTCTACCGTGTGCTTCGCATGTGCTATGTTCGAGCGGAATCGTAATAATTTTTTAGGAATGCCACAACTCACAATATCACGTAGCAGGCAGTGTGTGGAGATGTAGAATCTGCGAACACTGGCGATCCAGACAGTTGGCAAAAAAGCGTGGCTTATAGCCTGTAATCAATTCGTACGCACCAAACAACATTGTCAATACGAAACTGCAATGTTTGTTTTTTTAAATGCTGAAACCAAACGGATTTATGGTTTTAAAGGAGAGAATTGCCAGCCGGCAAATGTAGTGTTGCTATGCAGTGCACACAAAAGCGACAGACTTCCTTCCCGCCAAAGGAAAGTTCGATATGCCACTATGTTTTAAGGGCATCGGGTACATTCCGTGCAAGCACAAGGCATCTAAAATGCATACAGTACAGTAATACAATGAATAAAGCACTTGCACAGAGGAGCCAGTATAGATTTCTCCTCATCTTTGAAACAGGTTTTCTTTCTTTTGATTTCATTGCGTGAGGTTATCTGGGTCCATGGCGAAATGATCAGCAGGCTGGCCTTTGGTCCAGAGGGTCCCGAGTTCGATTCCTGGCCGGGTCGGGGATTTTAACCTTAATTGGTTAGATAGGAGAATATAAAGTGTACTTGACGGGTATTAGAAAGGGAAGGGCAGAGTCTGGAGTAGGGCTCTTTATCAGGAATACCATTGCACGCAACATAGTTTTTGTTAGGCGCATAAATGAGCGAATGATGTGGGTAGATTTGTCAGTTGGAGGAATTAGAACAAGAACTGTGTCCGTAAATTCCCCATGTGAGGGTGTAGATGAGGATGAAGTTGACAAGTTTTATGAAGCACTGAGTGACATCGTGGTCAGGGTCAACAGCAAGGATAGAATAGTACTAATGGGCGATTTCAATGCAAGAGTTGGAACTGAAGGATACGAAAGGGTGATTGGTAAATGTAGGGAAGATATGGAAGCTAATGGGAATGGGAAGCGATTGCTGGACTTTGAATTCAGGAAATCTGTTAGGAATGTACGAGTTTTTCGCAGATTTTTCGATGACACAGACCACTATCTGATCTGTAGTATCTCTAGGCCTAGGGTAGAGAAAGTGAAATCTGTCTGCAAACGAGTAAGGGTAGAAAATCTCCAGGACGAGGAAATTAGACAGAAGTACATGGATATGATTAGTGAGAAGTTTCGAACAGTAGACAGTAAGCAGGTTCAGGATATGGAAAGTGAATGGGTGGCATACAGGGATGCTGTAGTAGAAACAGCAAGGGAATGCCTAGGAACAACTGTGTATAAAGATGGGAAAAGGCGAACATTTTGGTGGAATGATTAAGTGAGAGCAGCCTGTAAACGTAAAAAGAAGGCTTATTAGAAATGGCTCCAAACAAGGGCTGAGGCAGACAGGGATTTTTACGTAGATGAAAGAAACAGAGCGAAACAAATAGTTGTTGAATCCAAAAAGAAGTCGTGGGAAGATTTTGGTAATAACCTGAAAAGGCTAGGTCCAGCAGCAGGGAAACCTTTCTGGACAGTAATAAAGAAAGGAAGGGAGGGAAAAAGGAAATGAACAGTGTTTTGAGTAATTCAGGTGAACTCATAATAGATCCCAGGGATTCACCGGAGAGGTGGAGGGTATATTTTGAACATCTTCTCAATGTAAAAGGAAATCATCCTGGTGGTGTTGCAAACAGCCAAGCTCATGGGGAGGAGGAAAATGATGATGGTGAAATTATGCTTGAGGAGTTAGGGGTTACACAAGGCTGTAATCTTTCACCTTTGCTGTTCGTAGTTTACATGGATCATCTACTGAAAGGTGTAACATGGCAGGGAGGGATTCACGTAGGTGGAAATGTAGTAAGCAGTTTGGCCTATGCTGATGACTTGGTCTTAATGGCAATGGCAGACTGTGCCGAAAGCTAATATCTTGGAACTTGAATGGTAAAAAAAGAAAAACTCCATTGTCATAAGGCAGCAGGAATAGATGAAATTAGACCTGAAAAGGTGAAGTATAGTGGGAAGGCAGGGATGAAATGGCTTCAGAGTAGTAAAATTAGCGTGGAGTGTTGGTAAGGTACATTCAGATGGACAAAAGCAGTAATTGTACCTATCTATAAGCAAGGGAACAGGAAGGATTGCAACAACTATCAAGGTATCTCATTGATTAGTATACCAGGCAAAGTATTCACTGGCATTTTGGAAGGGAGGGTGCGATCAGTCATTGAGAGGAAGTTGGATGAAAACCAGTGTGGTTTCAGACCACAGAGAGGCTGTCAGGATCAGTATGCGCCAGGTAATTGAAAAATGCTACGAGGAATAGGCAGTTGTGTTTATGTTTCGTAGATCTAGAGAAAGCATATAACAGGGTACCGAGAGAAAAGATGTTCACTATACTGGAGGACTATAAAATTAAAGGTAGATTATTAAAATCAATCAAAGGCATTTATGTTGACAATTGGGCTTCAGTGAGAATTGATGGTAGAATGAGTTCTTGGTTCAGGGTACTTACAGGGGTTAGACAAGGCTGTAATCTTTCACCTGCATTGTTCATAGTTTACATGGATCATCTACTGAAAGGTATAACATGGCAGGGAAGGATTCAGTTAGGTGGAAATGTAGTAAGCAGTCTTGCCTAAGCTGATGACTTGGTCTTAATGGCAGACTGTGCTGAAAGCCTACAGTCTAATATCTTGGAACTTGAAAATAGGTGCAATGAGTATGGTATGAAAATTAGCCTCTCTCTGAAACTAAATTGATGTCAGTAGGTAAGAAATTCAATATAACTGAATGTCAGATTGGTGATACAAAACTAGAACAGGCCGATAATTTCAAGTATTTAGGTTGTGTGTTCTCTCAGGATGGTAATATAGTGAGATTGAATCAAGGTGTAGTAAAGCTAATACAGTGAGCTCGCAGTTGCGATCAGCAGTATTCTGTAAGAAGGAAGTCAGCTCCCAGACGAAACTATCTTTACAACGGTCTGTTTTCAGACCAACTTTGCTTTACGGGAGCGAAAGCTGGGTGGACTCAGGATATCTTATTCATAAGTTAGAAGTAACAGACATGAAGTAGCAAGAATGATTGCTGGTACAAACAGGTGGGAACAATGGCAGGAGGCTACTCGGAATGAGGAGGTAAAGGCTAATTTAGGAATGAACTCGATGGATGAAGCTGTACGCATAAACCGGCTTCGGTGGTGGGGTCTTGTGATGCGAATGGAGGAGGATACGTTACCTAGGAGAATAATGGACTCTGCTATGGAGGTTAAGAGAAGTAGAGGGAGACCAAGATGACGGTGGTTAGACTCGGTTTCTAACGATTTAAAGATAAGAGGTATAGAACTGAATGAGGCCACAGCACTAGTTGCAAATCGAGGATTATGGTGACGTTTAGTTAATTCTCAGAGGATTGCGGACTGAACGCTGAAAGGCATAACAGTCTATAATGATATGTATGTATGTACGTACTTGAGGCAAAGTAAAGCACAAGGCCGTATATAAGCGTGTTCCAGTACCCATCGGTGCAAGTTTTACCACAGGAGTGCCAAATGGCGACATTTGTCACGCCACCACACAGACAACACACCTTTCTCAAAATCTTATGTGATACGACACCATAGGGCACAGTACTGCTTTTCGGGATGTGCTGTAGGTCAGTTATGCCATCTACAAGAATCACATTGGTACTCTGCGAAGAGCAAAGTACATGGCACATTCCAGCTGTGTATGTCTACTGTGACAGCATATGGCACCACTATATTCTTTGAAAGTCACTGATGGGCCAGTACTCGACCTCACAACTGAAAGCAGGTCTGTGTTAATATTCACGTGCAAATTATCACGTTATACGTATAGTTATGCTACAATATCAGGAAATAAAAAATATAGATGATTGTGTGGATAAAGAACGTATGATGAATAAATGATTCCCATTACAACCATTTATGACTCTTAATGCCACAAATATGATGATAAAGAATTTAACCTGTACAACGACATGATACGAACTACACCTACATGACAAAAGGGTATGCTGGTAATGTTCCTTCAACAATCCACTGTAATGGAACTTACAGCCAGTGGTCACTTTCTTTGCACCAATAATCACTAAACAACTGAGCTACTTGAGGTGATATTTGACCACAGGACACTTTCTTGGCATAATGAGGGGAAACTGAAAAGGCATGCCACGGGGTATTATAAATGCAAAGCTCGAACTGGTTGATGTAAGGTGTCTGAAAATATTTTGAAACTTTTTTTTTAAACATTTAGTTAAAGTACAAGTGTGTGTTTCTAACCCCCGCCTATTTTCTCTATGGGGTCAGGTATGGAGTGTGAAGAATCTTCCTAGCAAATCTTTACGACCAGACGCCATTCCTGGTGTCGACCTCGTCACAAAAGCTAATGAGATGAAATTAGTAATTTAAAGTTATAAACTTCGTAATTGTTCCATATGGAACTTGTTGTAACATAAATTTGTGAAACTTTATATCAGTGCTATTGAAAAGGTGGAACCTCTTTAACTCTCTTTTTAACATTGTGATGAAATGAATCCTGCAATATGTGATAGTAGCAAGAGAGAGGTTGAAACCTGGTGCCAGCAAATACCCTATTACTGTCTATTAGCACCACAGGGTCTGCTGGTCGTACGTAACATCCCCATACAAAACCCCAATCTCCGTCAAGAGAGCCATATGCCCTCTCTACCTATGAACACTGTAGGGGTTTGGAATTGAATCTGGGTTTTTGGCACGCATTCTAGTAATCAGAAACAGAAGATTCCGCCCCAATATTGAACCAAGCAATTAGTCCCCGTAAAGTGTTACTTAGCGAATACAAAATTTCCCACATGACTTCAAGGAGAAGGAATTGTAAGAAACAGGAAAGGGAATGGGATATTGAGAGCAGAACATGCGTTAATTTTTAAAAAGAAGATTGCTCAAGGTGAAGAATTTCATTCTTCAGAGATAGTATCATTGGATATTATTAACACATTCACTCCCATATCCGACCATGATTGGATTAGGTTTTACGTGTGTAAAATACTACATCTGACCTTAGTCTCATCTGAATTTCCACCAACGTTTTATGTTCAAATGTACGTTAGATGACTCAGTATATCAGTTTGCCGGTAGATAGCAGGGCAGATGAACAATTTACTACAGCATAGGGTAATTTCTTGCATTTTGTGACATGTGATTGAAATAAAATGTGCCAGTCAAGAGGTCTCTGGAGTTTGCGGAGTTTTCCATTTGGAACTTGCGTGCCGCTGGATATGACAGATAGTCCTGGCAAGTGAAGTATCATACTAGATATCTTGTGACAGTATGTACAGTTTTTCAGATTTTTAGGATTTATAATATTGGAGTGATACCAAGGTAAAGCAGTGTGTTACATGTTAGCTAGCTAGTCTGTGTGGCATCTAAAAATTACTGGGCTGCATGATTAAATACCCATGGAGGGAGCTGGGAGTGAATGTGTCAAATACATTTTTGAATCACCATCTACCGAACGTTATATTCTAACCAGAAAATAACTCCTTAGTTTCATCATTCAAAAGATAATGTTCAAGCACTTATGGAGTGTCCGGCTCCATGGCAAAGTGGTTAGCGTGCTGGCCTTTGGCCACAGGGATCCTGGGTGGGCCAGGAATTTTAACCATCAGTGGTTAATTTCTCTGGCATGGGGGCTGGGTGTGTGTGTTGTTTTCATCATTTCATCCTCATCATGACGCGTAGGTCGCCTACGGCTGTCAAATCGAAAGACCTGCAGCTGGCAAGCCGAACATGTACTCCGACACTCCTGGCATTAAAAGCCATACGCTATTTCATTTTTACTTATGGAGTAACTACAGAGAAAGTAGTTATTCAGCCGGTTGAACTTACCAAGCAACCATTACCAAAATATCTATAATACCTGCACTGAAAGGGAAGAAATCAGGACAGCTCACATTACCTGGGAAAAGCAACTTGGCAATAGCTGAAGTTTGATCAACTGCTGTTACTTGAGGAAATAAATCAGAGTTTGAGTTGGGGCCATAATCACCAACCACATCCCATTCTGGGTGCTTCTTGATACAAATATTTCCCATGTCATTCTCAACCAACTAAAAATTGAACATTTCTAACCATAGCCAACTAGGCGACTTTCAGAAAGAGACCAGTTTCCTTAAAACACCAACCAGTTGCAAACCATGAGTATGAAACTGTAACTTCGATGCTCCGAAGCTCAAATCAACTCTCAATTTGCCAGACAGCAATAGAGTGGGCAGGTGGTGCTGGCAGTCAGCTCAAGAGACCAAAATACCGACAAGAGATTCAGAGAACAGGGCTGACAGATGTGATGAAACGAATGATGATTCAAGTGGAAACAGGATGGCCATGTTGCAAAAGGTGACAGCAAATGGAACAAGTCTGCTGTATAGTGAAGACCCAGTGATTCATGAAGGCGAGTTAGCCGGCCCGAAGCAAGGTGGCAAGACTATATCCAGCGCAATAGGGAGAAAACTGGATTGCAACTGCTCAACATCGAATAGCATGAAAATACTTGTCAGAAACCTACATTTAGGACTAGACAATGAAAGGCTAGAGAAGCCAAAGACAAAAAGAGTTTAGTTAATATATTAACTGAAAGAAGTGACAACAGTGTTAATGAGGACGATTATGCACAGCTTGAAAGCAATTATAAAGTGAACGATGCTGATTAACACGGCCCAGATTTCGAGCACTAGTCATCTTTTAACTGGTGCAACATACACATTGCTAACTGGTACATAAATCCTGATTATGGACCCCTGATTACAGAAATGCATATTTATTTAGTAATTTCTTAGTAATTTACTGCAATTTTTACTGTAGGGTTTTTATCAATTTTACCTCATTTTTGTCATTTTCAGCAATTTGTTGCAGAATTTTTTTTTTATTTATCCCTAAATGTTACATTGCCGGACGCGTGGTGAATTTCGCTCACCGTTCATTTTTCTTAGTCTTAGCAACTGGTAAAACAGTAACTAACTCTTACACGACTGATATTATTACTCCTTATGTGCTTTATAGTCCTTAGACATAATAATTACAAACGATAGTACATACATGCAACAATAAAAGGAAAAATGTTCATGGGTTGAAGACAAAATAAAATTGAAACAGATGAATGGTTAACTCAGGAAAATTTAAAATGAAACACTTTTAACAATCTTCATTAATCATTATCCTCACAGCTTACACATCTAATTCATCTTTTACACAGTGTGCTTTACAGAACAAGTTATGACACTGATTACACATCATTGTGGTGACTTTTGTTTCCACTCACAGTGAATGCACCGTCCTCTCTTCGCTGGTACTTTTACTACTTCTGATGTTTCTCCCTGATGGTATGGGGATAACACTGCTCAGATATCCGGAGGCAGTGTTCCTATCTTAGCTCGTTCAACCAACCACTTATTCATGAGCTGAAACGAAAGATTCTTCAAAAACATGCGTCTCTTTACTGGTTGGTTCTTCAGATTCCCTCTGTAAAGTACCTGACTATTGATTCCGGCAATGTTTAGTAGAGAAGAAAGACACACATGGTCCACTGTGGGGTTTTCCGGGCTACTGAGTACCTTCCTTCCATTTGGTCGGAAGTATTGACTCCGCCTTTAGTTATATAATCCAATATATATTGGGGTTTTGAACTGTTGGGATCTGCAGAGGGTTCGTTGTGCATTGAAGAAAGTAAGCTAACGGCTTTATTCCTTTTAGGAACATGCGAAATGAACATGATTTCATACTGAAACCCAAACGTTGTTGAACCAACTGGCCTATCTTTATGAGGAAGAAACTGCTGTGGAATTTCTTTTATTTTTAAGGAGAGTGCCTATACACGTTACTTTATCTTCTAAAAGATCAAGGACTAGGTCACAGCTGGTATACCAGTTGTCGATTGTCAGATTACGATGATTTCCCTTCACGTGGTCTATTAGACGTTTCACTATATCATATGGTTCATTAGAGAGTTCATAGGGGCCAGGAGGTTGTTTGCTAGAGTATAACTCAAGGGATGAAATATAAAAAGTTTTAGCATCATTCAGGGCGTAGAATTTTAACTCATACTTTGCTGGCTTATTTGACATAAACTGTATAAATGCACATCTCTCTCGAAAAGGCACTAGCTTTTCATCTATCGTTACCAATTCAATTGGTGTGTAGCTCTTTTTACAGTTTACTACAATGGAATCTACGAATGTGCGAACTGCTGCTAGTTTATCTGTTCGCAGGCGATCGTTACGAGTAGTTTTGTCATCAAAAGGAAGATTCCGTAACAAAAATAGAAACCTCGTTGACGACATGCAGGCTCTTGCTATTCCCATTCGAGTTCCATCTTTCGCACAGACTTCATGCACAGATGTGTACGGTACAACTTTCAAACCAGTGAGGAACAATAAGCCAATCAAAGCAATTGTTTCTTCATGGCAAGTAGGTTCAGCATGGCGCTCACAGCTGCAAGTCACTACTTCGGAATGGCTTGCAATATAAATGTTAGTAAAAGAAACTATTTCATCAATCCTTTCAGAATCATTTATGTGTAAGAAAAAATCCATTTCATACGACACTATTTTCGCATCTCCTTTTGGACACGGGAATATTTTTATTACATTTTTTATTTAATCCTAGACGTAGCCCTGGAAAAGCTATTGGTGCACCACATTGTTTAGTCCTTCCCAAAGAAAAAAATCCCTCTCTAGTTCGTCGTGTTCATAGCTATCAACTACGCCTACATCACCTTCTTGTTCACTCCGTCATGATCAATGTCTGAATAATTTACCACTTCATCTTCACCATCAGAAAAATCACAAACTTCAGCTCTCTCAGATCCTTCCTCCTGATCTGATAATTCCTGTAACAGGGTTTGTATGTCTTCATCCTTCACAAACTTTGCCCTACAATAAAAATAGTTACTTTTGTTTCCTCTATAGTCTACATTTTAAAATACTGAAACTCCAAGAACGTGTAAGGTACAATTCTATTTACATTTCCGGGCACGTGCTGAAGAAAGTTCACGAAATGATGGCACGTGCGAGTTAAGGTCGAATAGCGACACGAACAACTTCCTGAACAGATACTGCTACACAGAGTATCAATAAGTCTTCGCCGGAAGGTATTAGCAGCACAATGGCTGTAGTGCTTAGGAACTAAAAACTACAGATGAAATACGCACGTTGGTGAACGAAATTCACCAGCGCGCCCGGTTTATGGTTAAGTATCCTTCCTGTGTTCAGTATTGTTAGTCATTTTTACACAATAATAATGTTAATGGCTTTACGTCCCACCAACTACTTTTACGGTTTTCGGAGATGCCGAGGTGCCCGAATTTAGTCCCGCAGGAGTGCTTTTACGTGCCAGTAAATCTACCGACATATTTCAGCCCCCTCAAATATCACAGGTCTGAGCCACGTTCGAACCTGCCAAGTTGGGGTCAGGGGCCAGCGCATCAACCGTCTAAGCCACACAACCCGGCTTTTTACACAATTACATTGGGTAATTAACGTATCTCAATCATCTGAGCTTCGAATAAATGAGAACAATTTTACATCAAAAGGTTCAGTACTCAGTTTGAAAAATGAAATAAAATAGCTGCAATAACACATCCCTACAAATGCGATATTACTTCTAACTGGATGGGCTTGCAATGAGACGGGGAAGTATTTCTAGCTTGGGGGGGGGGGGGTAAAAGGATCAGCAACACTTGAGTACATGAACTACAGGTCTTCATAGAGAAGTTCATGTTGATTAGTAAGCAATATGGCATGTAAAATGAACAGAAGAAAGAAGTGATGGTTGTACACAAAGAGAAGCTAACTAATCCAGTGTGAGGGAGATAGCTGGTTTCAAGGTCGTCCAGAAATTGGTCTATTTGGGCTCCACGATTCTTAATACAGGACGGTGTTCCGATGAAATCAAGAGATTAACAACCATGGCCACGGCAGCCACCACAAAACTAAAAAACTATAGTTGAGTCTCAACGAAGCTAGCAGAAAATTGAGGGATCTGAAGGGTGGGTTTACCAAAGCATTTCTTGGACTGAACACCTAAGAAATACATCTTGTGCTGGAAGAATGACGCACCCACACTATGCTTCTCGAGTGGATCAGTCAACCCTACCTCCAGTACTTCGGACACAGCCAGAAAAACAGGTGCCCTGGGGAAATTTGTGGTGGAGGGAAAGATCAATAGCAAGAGACTGCAGGGAAGACATCCAATCAGATGGGTGGACCAGCTGCAGCCTCTGGTAAGGAAATCTTGCTACAAGGCTACCCTTAAAGAGAAAGACCCCCATATTTGGAGAAAACAGCAATATAATGAATACCGCTATGCACTGTCAAGGGGAGAGGATCGAGGGGAGGTGCAAATTCATATTTCAGTACGGTGTAAGTATCTTTAGTACTAACACACGCATAAGTGCTGATTTTCATTTTACATTGTGCACGTTTTATTTATTTGTGTGTGACTCACTTCAAATGTTAGACTGCCAACAAGGATAAAGCCATCTAAAACTGTCCACTGAAGGAGAATTATTTCACAATTTGGCGAAGATATATTTTCAGTGGATGGTCAAGTACCTTTCAGAGAAATAAGCACAGTGAAGAGGGTAGCAAATTATTTCACAATTTGGCGAAGATATATTTTCAGTGGATGGTCAAGTGCCTTTCAGAGCAATAAGCGAAGTGAAGAGGTTATCGGACAAAATATTTGCCAGTCAACAACATGCTGATTGTGGTATCCGAAATATCAGTGGATTGCTCAATATCCTAATAATTAGATTTTTGCAGAGAAAATAATGTCAATGATGATGCTTGTTGTTTAAAGGGGCCTAACATCGAGGTCATCGGCCCCTAATGGTACGAAATGAAATAACAAAAATTCAAATTCATCCAATGACCAAAATAAAATAATAAATGTCATGAATGAACGGATGGACATGAACCCTACAAAAAAAAAAAAAAACAGTGGATCAGACTCAAAAAGAAGGTAGTTAATTAGAGTATTACTGACCAAGGGACCATTTATAAAGCACAATGATGCTTGATGTCTGAAGGGGTGCTAAATTCACGTCTAAGGCCCCACAGAATGGTACATGTCGCGAGTAAAGTAGAACCATGGTATCTGTCATTCTGGGGCACTGATCAAAAGTAGCGAAGACTCACGGTGGTCCACACAAGATGGTACTACTCACAAGTATTGCAATTCGTACAGGGAACGCAGACCTATGGTGTTTCTCACACAATGGCGCCACTCATAGCCAAAGCAAACCGGTAAGGTTCCTCACCTAGGTGTACTAGTCACAGGCGCCGGTATTCCCATGCTGTTCCTCACATTGTGGGTACCCATCACAGGCAACGCTGACCCACGGTGCCGCTCATATAGCAGTACAACTCACAGGCTACGCCCAGACCTGCGGTGTTGCCCACATGGGTACAACGCACGGGTACTGGAATCCACCAGGCCAGGCTTTTTACTGCAACTAATCACAAACCTATTTCCTACCAATTTAGTGATACTACTCAAGTACATGCAACCCATGGTGTTCCCCGAATGATGGTACGAATCAAGAGGAGTTTCATGGTTCTGATTCAATCATCCCTTGGTCGCCTCTTACGACAGGCAGGGGATACCGCGGGTGTATTCTCCATGTGCGTCCCCCACCCGCAGGGGGTAAATAATGTCAAAAACAAAGTGTGGAGATAAACTGACAATGTTTGAAGATGTATTTAGTTGTTAATTCATGATCAAAAGACAGACAAAATGCAGATAAAGAGCGAATCATACATTAGACCACCTCTCAGTATACAACCATTCAACCCACTACAAATTCACTGCACTTGTGCCCACATTCAAGATCGACTCAAAATTCTACATACAGAAGGTATTGGGGGGGGGGGGGGTGTGGTATATTAGAGGACAATGATACCAGAAACTGATGACAGCACACCTTCAAGCTAGCTCACGAAACTGGGACAATGAGGTTGCTGATGAACACAAAAAAATTGAAGACAATGAAGGCAGTAATTTAATTTGAGCACTGAAAGGTTGGAAAACTGAAGCTTGAACGAATTAATATTTTTTTGTAAAATTTAACAAGGAGTACAGAAAAATAATAAATCTAGACTAAGAATAAATTGAGATAGATACAATGAAAACTGAATAAACAAGATCATTTCACATGACAATACAGGGAATTCCAACAAATTTCCGGTACGACGAAAGGAATGACGTTACACTGAAATAAGGGTGCAATTTAACATACAAATCGTGGATGAACTGAACCTCAGGAATATAGAAAGCAAACATACCAACTGGTATAAATGAAATTAATCACAAAAACTTGAGCCAAAGAAGTCATTTATTTCCTTCCATAGTGCTAACCAAGAGAAAGGTTTGAACCAATTCAAGCCACAATGGAGAGATGTTAAGTACAGCACACTGAGGTTATGAATACAAGGCATTTGCTTAAGTTGTTGCTTGCCCTGTTACAATTTCTGCCAAAGCATCCAGTTATCAATGTGAATAGGTACTCCTAGACTGTCTTCAGTACAATCACCCACTTTCCTAAGGTACAGAAAATCACATAGGACATACTCATGTAGATTCATACCTAGAACTATTGAGGAAAGAGTTTACCAGCTTGGCCACACCATGATCAGAACAATGATCAATTTTTAATTTTTAGAATAACAATAAACAGTTATACAGTACAAGTGGTTCTAAAATTAACTCTTGTAATAAAATGGATTAAGTAAAATCACAACTGTACACAATATTGTTACCTACTTTCTATACTTTGCTTATAGTATCGGAAATGCATCAAATACACCTTTGCTTTATGAGGATCCAGTTCTAACCTGAAATATAGGAAGTGTGTCCCGTCCCGAGATGAAACTCTCTTCAGGCAAACCCCAATGGCAGCAAATTGCATGCAAGTTTTTAACCTCATAAAAACCCTCCTCTAAACCGTAAATTTCTGACACTATTAGGTATCGAACCCAGGCCTCCAACAATGGTAACTAACAGAGCTATTATACTATAGAGGAGATTAATGATTATGTAACACCAATGGCCATTACAGAACTGCAAGTTGCGTGTATAAGAAAATTACCTCCTCACCATTCAGGATAAATGTGCCTAATGCAACCAGTAGCAACACAAGGTTATCACTACATTTAAAAGGAGTGGACATGCAAAGCAGGATGTGGATATTTAAGGATAAGAAAATTGCAAAAATTTTAAACGGGGACTATACAAAGGGGAAACTGCCACCATTGGTACAGGAGCTTCTATTGGGTTAATTGATAATTTACAATTACCAAAAGCATCAATATTGAATTCATGTGTTTTAATGTATGGGAAAAAGAAATCTACTACAAAAGCAACACAAACAGCACGGCAGAAGATAAAAAGAATCACCACTCAATATCAGTTAATATTTCATCGTATTTGAGAAAAGGGCATTCATATACATTCATATATGAAGTAGCCAAATACTTCAAACTAGACAACCCAACAATAGCAACTACTACAAAGTTTCTGTATATATAAATATTTTTTTTAAAAGAACATTTTATCAAATGATATGAACAATGCCACAACAGGTTAAACTGATATTGAATGGCAGGAAGCAATTTCATCATTGAATGCACTGCAAATGGAGAGGGCAGACTTATATGCAACTCGTAGAGCAAAGAGAAAAAATATATTTACACACATCTCATGGAAGTATGCAGGAAGCACACTGTTTATATCATATTAAAAAATCTTAATTATTTCTAATTATTATGTTTACCTATACTTTCAAATGAGATCACCATAGTATGAAAACAATGTATCTGGCATGTGGATCGATTGACCAAATTATCAAAAAGGTTCCATTTTCTTTGTACTCTTCTGAAATGTGTTATGCATTGTGATATTTACACACTTCAACATGCAACTTAAAGCATTTACTGCTGGAGCTTCAAAGAAATTTAACACTTCATCCTGGCTCAAGGCGAAAGACACACTGAAATACACCAGGAATGAGAATAGATGGGTACATCTCTTAGCTGGAAAAACAGTTCCAAAACAAATGCAAATAAGAATGCATGAAAAATTAAAAACATTGAAGGGTCTTTAACAGAAAGATCATGCACCAAGGTTGACACACACACGTGAGAGAAACTGAATTTTAATAATTTCCTAAATCACAAAGACAGAAATAATGTGTCAAACACTTACGACCACATTTTCCACAAACTTGTAATAGTTCAAGTGCATGTACATAATGAGGTACTAATAACCCTACCAAGCAAACAAAACTGATACAGCAAGTAACTACCAATCACAAGCCATGATCCAGCTATGCACGGTGCAGTTTTGCTGGCTTCTGTGGAGCTTACCTTGACGTGAACAACTTGTCGGGGAATACAGAGGACTAGAGAATTGCTTAGCATACTACATAAAATACAATAGGATAATAAACCAACAGGAGAAATGCCACTGACATTAACAGCAATTGTTCTTGTATCTCGTGAGGTAATTTTCACTTACCTCTGCCTAAGAAATTAGGCAAACCTGAAGTACACCGGACACAAAATATTTAGAGTTAACTACACAAAATTTGTATACTTCAGGCAATAGAACATTTTTACCTACCTATTTTCTTTCCGTGAATAGTGTGCAAGTATTCTACTATATGCAGTTTAGAAGACTCCAACACAAGACCACCCTCTGCCACCTACGAAATTTGGTAGTATTAAATTAAAAGGCAAACGGAAAAAAAAAACACGTTAAGAAGTCCAGTTCACGAATGAATATGAAACAGATATTGGGTCCATGTGCAGCACCAAGGAAGTGAAAACAGCTGATCACAATGCCTACCAGAGGACTAGTCTATTAGAGAGGATTAAAATGAACTACTAGAAGACCTGCATACTGCTCCGCAGCATTACTTATGAATAGGTCAGATAACTCGCCTAGATCTGCCTGCCATCGTCGTATTGTTTGGCCTGAACATTTAATAAGACGTGCGTTATGGTACGTCGCAGTTCGTAGTCAGAATTCATCCATTCTGACGACATTGTGCCGTCTGGTAAAAAATCTTTTATCCGGATGTTCTTAATATAAAGCTTGGTACTGTCATAGAAGGTAATGATATTTGTAATTGCAGTTCTTCTAAATAGAATGGCTGTCTTGCAAGCGCATAGGTCAGTCTTGAAGGAGCATTTTTTTGCCAGGCAGAAAACTAAGATAAATAACCTCCACTCTTTCAAATATAGTTAGGTTATTGTTCCATAGCTGTTCCCAGATGTCAAAGGCATATGTCATGATGGTTTCTGTTTGTACGTAGAGTACCTAGCAGGAAATAGTATTATTTCGTGATCAGAGGAAGTGTATACTCTCTGGTTTGACAGATAGTAATCAAACATGGCTGCGTTCAATAACATTAAGGATTAAAATCACATATCAGAATATCAATGAAAGTGTCAGTCGCCTATCAGCATGCTAAATACAGAATGTATTGCGGGTTAGGGTAAGCCTTCACCTGCAGTTACTGTAGTATTCATTTAATGGTTTGATTTTATGATTACTCAAAGTTGGCTGAACTTATGAGACCTATCAATGTCTCATGATTCACCAGCAGGTAATTCCGCAGAGAATAAGTGAAGCAAATCGGCCCAGTAGAATGGGTGGACTTGCCAAAGCTCTTTTTAGTGAACTCTTAACACATTCACGCCCGTATCAGAGTTATTGCCTATAGGGCGTGACCATGCTGTGGACCGTATCCGAGTTAGCCCGGATAAACGCAACCTTGAACTGGAGCCGTTCCCACGTAGCTGGGATCTATTTTGGTCACAAATATATGCGAGAGAGATGAAGGTAATATCCTTCTGAATGCTTGTACTCACCAGAAACCACATGGCCACGGCGATTTTCCCTCCCAATGCACTTCTTTTGTTTTGTTTCTGAAGGTAGCCTAGCGCTGACCCAACTAGCTGCGTAGTTTGTTATTGCACAAGCGTGTATAATCACGTTCTGAATTGTAACCATGGCGCGTAGGAACGATATAAATGATATAAGTGGTGCGAATTTAGAAAGCATAGTTTTTCAGCTGCTTGAAAATTATCTTCGCCAGGGTTATACAGTCCATTATGGGTAATTATTACAATAGCGTTGAACTCGCGGAACATTACAGGAATAGAACACTGCCGTATGTGGAACAATACGGTCAAATAGGGGTGTACCAAAAGATCTAAAGAAACACAAGGGAATTCTCAAACGGGGGGGGGGGGGGAAGGTGAACCCGACATACAAGTACAGTTACCTCTGGCCAACATCTCAGCTCCATCTACATCAGCTCCAAGTCAACGTCCCACGATTTTGCCACCAAAACGGGCACGGGCCAAGGATCGCCATATAGGTTAGATGGGAAGAGAAAAAAGCATATTCTCTTGAAGATTCCACCATCAAAAAAAGTAACGTTCTCCTCAAGAAGGTGCAAAGTGTGCTTCAAAAATAAAATTATTAGTGAAACATGCTACTTTTGTGGAAAGTGTGGTGTTCCATTCACCCAGGAAAGTGTAAAATTACCTACTACACCCTACAGAGATACTAGAGGACTTTATTAAGGTACGTTGAAAATTTTGTTTTTATATCTTGTTTAGTTTAGAACGCATTGCACAAAGAATTCGTCGTCGTTTGCTCTTGCCAATAACAGGTGGAATAGCTGGGCCAGCCCTTTAAATAGCCCGCTCAGATGATGGTCGTGAATGTGTTAATATATAGATTATGGATGTCAAAACCGTAAGTGTTTTCGTCTTTTATACTATCCTACCATTGACAAACTGGAAGTCTGCTGCATTTCCCACTTGAAACAAGAATTCAATTATATCATCCCTGCTGCAAAAAATTGATGATTTAACAGGGAGTGGAAAGCTATGACTATAGAGAATAGTTTTACAGGGGGACTAGTAAAATTCTTGCTTAAAAAAATATATTCAGTAGTTTCTAACATAGCCAGTTTGATAACTGGACATGAATATTAAGAAGTCCACAAGACTCATATTAAATCTCATCACCATTATGAGATTCACAAATAAGTGTTGTTACATCTTTCCTCCGGTCCTTCAGTTTGGTCTGTTTCACCATCCTAGTTGATAGGGACTGCTATCAGAAATAATACAATTTTCTGGAAAATGATGTTTGTTCATGCCACTAAGAAAAAGTACAAGCACTGGTAACAGGCGAAGGAAGTGATGTCACACACTCTTGAAAAATATTTTCTTCTCTATTAATATTTTTAAAACATGCTCCAGTGAAAAATACAAAATAAAACTATTTCTACTAGTCAAATTCTCAAAGCTAAAGCATGCAGCATAAATAAATCCACCACGTCACGTAGTGTGAAAAGATCAAGGAGTCAAACTTGACATGAAGACCAATATTGGATTAAGGTATGTTGCGTTGAATATTGTATGATAATTTGCACTGCATACTGCTTGATGCAGTTGCTTTAAGTAGAGTAATATTTGTTACGATTTGCACGCTAAGTACAAGAAAGCATGTGTGAAGTGAATTTTGCAATAAAATGAAAGTGAAAATGAACCTAAGCTTCAATTAATTCAAGCATAAAACAAACATCATTATGTACCATGAAGATTTTTCAGTCTAGCTAAATTAGTATATGATTACATAAAATTTACAAAAAAAATTTAAAACCGATTACAGCTGGAAAAGAAACTATTTAAGATAGCGATGTATTATGTCCTTGAAAGAATATCCACAGATTCTTTTAATTTTTAGAAATGAATTGTTGTTTTAATTACTACTACTATGTAAGTGTAAAACTCCCTCCTGACCGACCATTGAAGGGAGAAGGACCACATGATGAGTACTTGATATCAGTTATATGCTTTCAACAATAATTATTAAAACAGTGTACACAGGTTTTCATATAAATGTGTGTACACTTCTTAATGATAATTAGTTCATTCAAAATTGAAAGTGTCATTTCATAGAATCTGATTGTGTTCTTTAAAGAACAAAACCTGTCATTCTATTTCTAATTAAATTCTTAGTTTTTCTTCAGGTACAATCTGCTGTTAAAGGTTTTCTCTTTCATGTATCATCTGAATTTTAATCATAAATTAGTTTCAACATACTGAAGAGCCTAACGGTTATAGATAAGTCGAAACCAAAAAGAAATATCTTCCATTACAACAAAATATTGTGTATGTATACTGTAGTAACATTAACATATATTTTACCTCAAATATTAAGTAGTTCAGCAAAAATTATTCACAAGAAGATGATTATGAGACTAGGAGTCACACGTTTATAAGGAACCCTGAAAGAAGGAAGGATGCCTTATTGAGAATTTTAAATTACGCACTTTTTTGACAGTTCGTTCTACCTTAGGGTTGTGATATCAGCCAATAGATGTCTGAAGTGTATACACAGGGCCCATTATTAGGCAAAATACTCCGAAGGGTGATTTCAATGGTAATGTTCTTCTTAGAAGTTTGTTGAAATTCTGAGCATTGTGTTTTTACGCTTTTGTACATTGTTTCACAGCTGTTTTTAAAACTCTTGGGACATGGTCATAATTACTAAGCAGCCATGACGAACACTCAGAAATTGGGGATAATGAAAGAGCGAGTGAAACTGATGCAAGTGTGAAACCAACGTGACAGGACAGATTCAGATGAGGAGCTACCTATTAATGGAGCGATTAATAAATCAGAGTAAGGGCGACGGACAGTGATTACGAAAGAATGGAATGGTATGAGGTCTCAAATCACAATACAGGGCTACAAGTAAATTCGTTTAGAACATAAATAAAAGTATCAATCTGCCTTACCATTTTGGGACATACTGCAATGTATATATCTCTAAATGAATTTGATAATTTCAGTAATTATACAGCCAAGTTATACCCATGCAAAATAGAAATAATGGACACTATGGTGTACCTCGCGCCATTTTCGCACTAAAACAGGCAGTTGATTTATTCCTTAATGGATACCTGCAATCTGTTCTCATGAAACTATGTATGAATGACATTATGCTGAACTACTTACATTTTTGGGATGTTCATGGGAGTTGAAAAATTCACAAAAAAAATTTTGCCTGTAAGAGGAAAGAATCATCCACTTGAGAAGGGTCAGTTTTTAAATTTATCTTTGTACTTATGCCACATTTGAAGAACAAAGAAAAATCACTGCTTTACAAGGATTAAATGTTAATCATATCATTGATCTCCTTCGATGTGTTACTTATATGATTAAAGGACATGCTGAGGCAACTTTCCACACTTGCATCGTGTATGCAACCAGAGAACCTAGCAGGACAGAGCACAATACTGAAGAAGCTATTGGCTATTGCTCAAACTGCAGGAGTATACGCCTACACATCTTTTCACTGCAAATGAAACCGTATCTCAAGAGTACCTGACATGATTACGAGACTACTTTTCCTGATAATACTCTTTGTCTTGTAACTGTAAGCATATACCAGCTATCCCTGCTTGTAAACCTGACATGGTTTCAAATTTCAATGGGGTAACCGAACTGAACATTTGGTATAGGCAGCTCTCAACAGGCTAAATAATAATAATAAATAAAACAGAATTTTACATGTACTATCTCTCTCTCAACTCTCACCACCTACACAGTCTACAACATTTAACACAAAACTGGACGCAAGATAATATAACGTATGCAAAATAACACACCTGCATATACATTGCTTAGAATAAATATGTCGGTTGAATAACAGATGCATTTGATTCAGTTTCTTGTCCTTTCACAAAAAGCAAATCACATTATTCCAATGATCGCTGCTGTGTTATTTCTGGCATACTACCTGTAAATGCAATTTTGGATAGTTACAGATCATGTAGTGTCAAGGTATATAAAAATAGCTCATTTTAATCACTTGCAGACACATTCAACGAGTTTTGTATCCGATGAACATTGGTGCCACATCAGTCAACAGATACTTATAAAGCCGAAGGACGCATGATTTGTTGTCCATGCAGAAGATTCCTAAAATGGCGATATGGTTTCATTACGAGCTGGAGGGTGTCTTCCATCTCTAGGGTTTATACAGAAATATTATATTACATTAGCCTAAATAAGCAAAGACCCTTCCATCTGAGAAGTGTAGCACTTCCAGATTCTTCCCAGCATGTTGATGCAAATTGTCTGAAACAAAACATGCATGAGCAAGCAAAGTTCTAAAAAACATTTCTCGTATCAATGCTAACGATAGTAATTGTAAAGCCTCAACAAGCATTATTATTATCATTATTATTAGACTTCATTTAGTCCACTTTCATGTGAATTTCTACATCCTGTTTTACTCCTCGCTACAGTTACACAGAGAAATCAGAACTGTGTTGGGCAACATAAGGCTTAATTTTGTCGGGTAAATACATGCCGATCTTACAAGATATGGTGTACAGAATAGACTCTTTACAGCCCTTCAAACAAACGCTCCCATGATGAGACTAAACAGTCCATCTTACATGATCTGAGTCTTCTACCTTTATCATGCCCTATGACATAAGAGCCAAGTTAGCGTGAAGCAATCTACTGCAAACAGCAAACTGTCTACGTAATGAGACCTCTTGTGGCGAACACAAAATCACTACTCGGTACAACAGCATCGGCCCGACGGCACAGCAAATTCCAATCATAGATTGCAGTTGCAGTCTGTGGGGAAACCATACCAGCAATACCACCTGTATTCATGCAAAATATCTGTATGTGAACTGTCATTTCAATTCACTCAACGTATTCGGCAACTCCTGTTATCAATTGTTCTCTTATGTATATACGAGCATGATTAGACATTACTTCCATAGTGCTCAAAACAGGATGATAATGCTTCTTCGAGAAGGTACAACATCAAATTACATGCAGCCATTCATTCAGCTGTTAAGCATATGAAATGCAGGAGTATGAAAAAGTTTATGTTTACAGAGAGATTAATTAATTAAACGCTCAGACTACTAACGAGAGAAGACGTTACAAATTTCACGGTGATCCGTACTCTAAGTTATCAGTTACAACCTAATCAGTAAGGTTTTATGTTGTACAGATTATCTTTTCTTCACAAGCTGCTGACCTCCGTGCTTCATTTTATTTTAGCTAGTTGAGTTATCAAGATGAAAATTTTCTCTCTTTAAAGCTGAAGATATCTGCCTTCGTTCTATGCAAGAATCAGCAAAAAAAAGTTTATTTTTCTATGGAGATTGATTTCATTTTACGATTTGCTTTACGCTGCACCAAGGCAGGTAGGTGTTATGACAACTGTGAGATAGGAAAGGGCTAGGAGTGGGAAAGAAGCAGCCATGGCCTTATATTAAGGTACAGCCTAGTGTGAAAATGGGAAATCACATACAATCATCTTCAGGGCTGCTGATGGTGGGGTTCGAACCCACTGTCTCCTAGATGCCAGCTCACAGCTGTGCAACCGTAACTGCATGCTCACTTGCTCGGAGATTGAATTAGTCTGATATCTTTCCTCTACAGAACATACAGACCTAAATTTGTTGGATTCTAGCAGATGTTTCATTACAGGATGCTTCCTTACGTGAACTGATAGTATAAATTAAAACCTTTCCTTTGATATGCACGTTGACATGACTTTCCTGTGAATATTTCCTCTTTTCTCGTGATTGAATTTTTCCAAATCTATATCACCACAGGAACATTCCAAGCTCTTAGTGTTTTAGTGGATCTGTAACTACTCAAAATTTCAAGTCAGTCAGTCTGTATGTATTTCATCTTTATTTAAGGATTCTATCATTCCTTCCATGCCTTGAAACCTCTTCATCTCCCTTTATCTACCTTGAGCCGGGTAGGGGCAAATATGGTTCTTCTCCACTTTCTGCGGTCTTTCCACCACTCCTCTAACACTGTGTCCCACTCCAGGTTCGTTACTCTAATACTGTGTTGGAGTGTGTCCTTCCATCTCAATCGTGGTCGTCCATGGCCTCTCGTTCCTTAAATTTGCATTTCCATCACCTTTTTTTTTTGCATTCTTTCATCATTCTTTTTATGTGCCCAAACCATCTTAATCGGCCCTTCTCGATTATGTCATTCAATTTTCCACTCCAATTTCTTCCCGGACTTTCTCATTCCTTATTTTGTCTCTTCTACTCTTCTGTATCATACACCTCAAGAACTTCATTTCGGCTGCCTGTATCTGACCCTCATCCTTCTTTGTCATTTTTCAAGTTTCTGCTCCCTAAGTTGTTATGGGTACATAATAAATCTTGTACACAGTTTCCTCTGCTTCCACTGGCAGCCCATGATATGTTTTCTTACACTATGATAGAAACAGCTTCCAGTTTGAATCCTCTTACTAATTTCAGCATCAAGTCTAGCATTCTCCATTAATTCACTCCCCAGGTATTCAAACATCTCCACTACTTCCAGGGGCTTGTCTGCAGACCTAATCTGACCTTCCCCTCCTTTCTCCCCTCCAGTCAAGAGTTTTATGTGGCCTACGACTTTAACAAAAGTACACACAGAAATTATGTTAAAGGGCGCGAACCAGACAGTAACGAACTCATTCTTTCATCCCGATTAACAGAGTCAATAGCCTCCATCTCTTGTACGATTGCCATCCCGAATCCCCAGCTGCAAAGCACGCACGCTGTTGCAGCGAGCGGGAAACACTATACACAAAGGCCACGTACAATACACTTGCCAAATAAAGCATCAAATATGCTCGCGAATGAGGTTGCATAAATTACACAGCACATAAAAATTTATCCTAGGGAATAGTATTCACCGTATTGGAGGTACCCTGTTCAAAAATAGGAAGAAGTAAAAATAAATCAGCAAATCTGAAGAGTTTAAAAAACGGAAAGTTTCTGTGTAAATGGGAAAGGTTGGCACATAAGCAAAAGGTTAACATTTTTTACTGTAAGTTTATTTTGCATTTATAAGCACCACCATACATAGGTCTTATGGCGACGAGATAGGAAGGGGCTAGTAGTGTGAAGGAAGTGGCTGTGGCCTCAAATAAGGTACATCCCCAGCATTTGCCTGGTAGGAAAATCTGAAACTATGGAAAACCATCTTCAATGGCTGCTGGCAGTGGGGTTCAAGCTCAACTATCTTCCGAATGCAAGCTCACAAGTGCACACCCTTAACTGCACAGCAAACTCGCTTGGTGCTCACATTAATACTGCCTAATTTACTGTTGTATTAGACCCCCTCCCCCCGGCTTCTCGAGACAAAGAAATTGAAAAAGA
This sequence comes from Anabrus simplex, assembly GCF_040414725.1. Taxonomy (NCBI): domain Eukaryota; kingdom Metazoa; phylum Arthropoda; class Insecta; order Orthoptera; family Tettigoniidae; genus Anabrus; species Anabrus simplex. The sequence goes on along the minus strand of NC_090270.1, from coordinate 215,861,563 downwards.
CGAACAAAGGTTCAGCTTCGAAGTGGGTAGAAGCCTTAACGCAGCTCTGATGACATCGTACACAATGAAAACACTCAAAGTCATGCGGTATATCAGTGTTTCGTATTTTTAAAATGTCCACCTCTTTAGCGTAGGCACACTGTGGCTCTACCAGCGTCACACAAATAGGTTGATAGTTTTGTGGCAGACCCGAGCATTGCAAGCAGGCATCATTCATGTAGATATGTCCGTTTTGTCGTTAAGAATGTCAGCCAGCATAATGATTAGCACAGTCAGCTGACGTTCGCGGGAGCCCAAGTTCGATTTCCGGTACTGTACCGCCAGAGATTTACGAATGGCAGGAAGATTGACATGCAGTAAAAATGGTACGTGCAACTCCCTTCCACTGAAGGCCTGTCTAGAAACAGCTGCACCACCTTGGGATGAGGAAAGGGTTTACTTTAGTAAAGAAATATTCACGGTCGCTGCTATTAACATTAACAAAGTGATTGTTTAATATCTCTGAACTTGGGCCAATGTAGGATTTTTTTGTTAGAAGTAGGTTTAAAACTTAATAAAATAAACCAATCCAATCATAACTATTCTCACAAATAATGATAATGATAATTATAATTTGACGCTCCTACTTAATTGTTAGACGCCAAACAATACATTGTGTTAATACAAAAATGGAGAAAGCGATCTTACGAAATTAAACATTATGATAATAAAGCGTATCACTGCCACACCTGTAGATATCCATAAATGCGGTCAACTCTCCTGTTATTTATTTTTAATCTTCTGGCACTTGATAGCATACCTAACCTAAAAATAGCGATCTCTCTTATCTCATTTACAGCTGTTTAGGAAAATCCTGATGTGATAAATGTGGAAAACAAGCATGAAATATATTAAAAATTAGGGTTTGGCCTTCAATAGCCGCAGTTATGGAAAGAACGCTTCCAGTCACTATGTATTATATTAGCAAGTACAACATATGCTAGTTATCAGCTGGTGGTTTGGAACGCTTTCTGCAGCACGTCTTTGTTCGGAAGGAGTGGCTGCTGCTACATATACATAAACTCTCCAGAAACCGTTTGGAAATAGATTCTCACTTTTGGACTCCATAGTTGGGAACAAAACTATTTTTTAAATGTTTGGAAAAGACAGGACGTCGAATCCTCTCGATGCATGGATGACGAGATACCAGTGAAGATGTCATTCAGAGAGACGAGGTGTCGGTAGCAGGGAAGTTTGAAAAACAAGATAATTCAAATGAAAACAACGATTTGATTTACTCAGGTTTACTGTGCGGTACGCCTACTGCACAACTGACACAGACAAATGACTGGCCATTAAGTTCCTTTCTATCTATATTGCATAATATACGATACGCTTATCCCTTTTCCTACGGGGTCAAGTATGAGGCGAGACAAATTTTCGTAGCGAGTTTTTACGATCGTATGCCTTTCCTGACATGAATCTAATAAGAGGAATTAATGAGATAAAACTAATGACGTGATGTAACTAAAATCGACTGTGTTTACTTTATATCCTAAAAGTCCCCTTCACCATTTATTGTCTTTTTTTTACATTAGAAATACTGCCTTCCAATGAAAAAAGCTAGTATAACTCAAATACATTCATAAGTTTGTTAAAGAATAGTGAAGAACGTTTACACGTGTTAATTTATAGCTCCTTATAGCCTTGAAGCCATGTGTTCACTGCACAGAATTTGAGGTTATCGCATATTGGGGACCCCCATTTACCTTTTTTTTTTTTTTGCTGTAAAAGTGGAAGAAAAAAAGGGCCGATTGCAGAAACGGTGTGTAGACGATGTCTACGGTTAAACAATGCCTAAGTATGGCTGCCGCACTGCAGAGACGTTATTTATCACTTAGACGTCTATAACCGATGTTCAACCAGTCAGGTTTGAATACTGCCGAGAGCACCAGTCAGGTTTGAATACTGCCGAGAGCACTGTTTAACCTCAAATGAGAGGAGTGAATAAGAAGTGGAGGTTATGTAACATGTGATAACATGTTGAGACGATTCTGCGAAGAAAAGTTGGTCCGACGGCTTCTCTGTGGGTCGCCCACTGCTAAATCGCAGCAATTCATTTGACATGTACGGAGAGATAGATCTTAAAATGTTTCGCTTTTCAAGAGACTTGTTTCTCGAGACTGACGAAGTGAAAGTCCGGTAACTGTCAACTTGAATACAATTATTGGCAACCGATATATTTTTATTATATACATGGGATAATTTCCATGGAATTATATGTCACTTTGACTACATGATTATCAGAATTAAATGTCCCAATTGTCAGAGGGCTGTCACATACATCAACTGGGAGGAATTCACTTATATTTTACTGCCAAGTAAACACACGTAATAGTGATAACTAAAACGTAGGTTGTACGTGGTTTTTAAATATATATAATCGTATAAGTTTTCGGCAACTATCAGATACGAAAAGGCAAGTAGTGATTATTGCTTAAAGAGGAGGACTGGGGAAGAAGAGCCGTGGCCATAATAAAATCCCTGGTATTTGCCTGGAGTAAAAAGAGGGAAACTACGGAAAACAATCTTCAGGGCTGCCGATGATGCGTTTCGAACCAACGACCTCAAGAATGCAAGCTATATGGCACGTACAACACATTCTTACATATTACTATTGCTTCATCTTCCCTTCGTCAAAGCTACTGTATATACGAGTAGATTACACTAACTGTAACAACGCTATACTCAAAGCTACACTCCCCCGTATGGTGGCATGTCGCTTTAAGTGTCGAAAATAATGAGATTTAATTTACACCGAAAGCGATACTCTTATCAGTGGGCAAGTCATGCTCATGCTTAGCCATTTTTTAGAAATGTGTAGGGAGAAAAACAGCAGACTGGTGTTCGGCGCACGCACCGACGAATTTCATTGGTTGCGACAAGCAAAGAATTGCATGAAAGATACTTATATCTCCATTTTCAACCAATACTGAAACTTGAAACAATGTCTAGTTAAACATCGGCTGAACACCGTTTATGCAATGGAAGATCGTGCTTTATTTAGACGTCTTTTAGATAGGCGTTGTCTAAGGCTTAAAACTAGTCATCGTTTCTGCAATCGGCCCAAAGGGTCTAATACGCGAGTAAATATGGTATATTCTCAGCAATTATTCAAGAGATACGAAGGAGCACAGATTTGCCCAGATCATAAAACTACTACGCCTGCAATACGCAGGAATTCAAATTTTATTATGTAATGTATCAACCTTACAACATGCACGTAGTTTAAAGTTAAAAACTTCATTATTGTTCCGTAGTTTTTTATAACGCATCTGGATGTATTTGATGTTTGCTGAGATTCAAAATTCCAGTACACGGGATTTGTTTCCTACAAATTTTCCGAGACGATGATGCTTGTTGTTTAAGGGGCCTAACATCTAAGGTCATCGGCCCACATTTTCAGAGATGCCAATCTTCAAAGGCGGTTGTCCCCACTGACATGGCCCACTAACGGAACGTTACATTCAACCTAGGAATGTGCGACATAACGTTACCATGTTCCACTAGGATAGTCACCCTTGTAGTAAACGAAGACAGTGTCTAAGCATTGCCCATCGATGCAGGTTGGTCTTTTGCTTCAGATGGTGATGCTAGACTATGCATCCTGCATGTTTAACTGGAAGATCACTCTGGCATGGCTTGGTCCTAGGCACAAAAACTCTTTCTGTATAATGCTTTCGGTAATACCGACTTCCTGCAAATTTGTATCTGTCCACGGTCACTCTGCTCTTCATTACTTTTACATTTATGTGACGCATCTCCTGTGTTTTTTTTAAATTTTATGTTCTTCATTTCACTGAAATAGACTCCTGCTGTAGATGTCACTTCACAACAAAAGTAAGTAAATATCACAGGAGACAACTCATTATTATATCAGAGGTAACAGATCGCAAATTTAGCACATATGCGGAGAATTTTTATTCAGCAAAGAATATCAATGCTGATGATAAAAGACTGTAGAAAAACTTTACACTACCTAGCATTTTTTTTCAACAACTATTTTCTAACAGCCAATCTTCAAAAGTATGGATTCTTTTTCTTTGCGGGAGAAATATAGAGGATTTATAAAGAGCACTTTGAATTCATCAAATCCGTGATAATCAGTGCCGCTTTCCTATTGCCCTAGTATATGCGAGAAAACCACAGAAACTATGGAAAATCAGCAGTTGCTTGCATCTATGCATTTTAACTTTCTAACCACACAACAGATGTTAAGACTGCAGCCCAACTAAAGGTCTCAGTATGCCCCCACCATGTAACGAAAGAGCAGACTGCACAGGTCGGCGCTTACTTCAACAAAACAGGCAGTCTAACAGACGGCCTACTTCTTTATCATGTAAACTCAATCACCAGTCCTGTCAAAAGTTCTCATATCTCCACATATGTATTCTGATTTACTCCTTTTATCTTGGATGCTTTTATCGGTATTGTTCATGCACGTCCTGAAACGACATAATACTGGTATAAACAATATACTGTTTCCCGTAGAGGTACTGGCAAATATCAAAATAATCTCTGTATTTTATGAATATTTTCTGTAGCAATAGGTCTCTGGCCGCCAACTAAGTATGCATATCTCCTGCAACACTACTTTTTTGTAAGTGATCAATTTCACCTGACCTAATCGTGCGTATCATTTACGCAGGACACAAAGCTGGACAGTTTGCAATTTCAAACAAGTCAAATGCCATACGTATTCTATGAATAATTATAAACAATAAAAGCCTGTGCGAAACTGAAGAAGTGATCCGAACAAGACCCAAGCAGAGAAACTACAAATTCAAAACAGTATGCAGTACACCATGTACGTTAAAAACAATATGTAGTGCAATAAGCAGAATATTAGTTTGTTAATCATTGAGTGCCATCCTATCTTAACGAGCAATATCCGAGATTACATTTGGTTCCAAAAGATGCACGATTGACTAGAAACAGTACAGTAATTTTAATACAGATTCAATCAATAGTATTTTACATGCACTCAAGTAAGTTGCTGAACACCTGAGGTCTAGACTGTGTGTTCCCAATACCAGATCAATCCGCTTTTGCTTATAGCAAATATATAAAGAAAAAAGAAAATCATACTGTGTCCAACACTGTCTGAAAGAGAATATGCAGCAGCTGTTCAGTATTTGAAAACTACAAATGTGGCATGGACAGTGAAGGCAGTTCCCTCTTACCTCAGTCTGATGCATTCACTTTCATGCTGTACGTCTACTGCCCAGGGCTAAAATAAAATTCTGTAACTGTAAGAATGCATTAACCAGCTTGATGCAAAAGAAAAAAAAAAAAAAAAAAGATAAAGCAGACAAAGAAAGAACAGGCATACAATCATTGGAGAACAGGAGTACTGCATTAATCTTCAGGAATGTTAACTGTGCATGCAATGTTTCAGGAATGTTGTTCCTGCTTCAATGCTACGTTTCTGCATTTATTTACGTTTCTTTGCAGTATGTCTATTCCTGAAAGGTTTTAGAATTCTTTTGAAGTACCATTTATTGTACACGCATGTCAATATCATATCGCATACATTTAAAAAGTATGAATATTTAAATTATTCTACAACTATGACTGATGAACAACCTCAAATTTTTTATATTGTTTACCATTTTAATCTAATTCTAGCACACATGCACAGTCATAAATGGAATTAGCAGTCTTAGTTGATGTAAGAAATGGTTGACCCAAGATAAACTCTAGTTTCATATACATCTATAGAAAAGAAAAACTTGTTAATTTTGCAATTACATACTAAAAACTGTGGCGGGAGCTTTATTCCACTGATATCCTTATTGACCACACTCTTAGAAGATGCAGTTTCTAAAAACAGACTTTCCCCCATAATCAAATTTACTGTGAGGTGCCCAATAAGGTATCTGTTTTTCATCATGCAAAATGGAATATTAAATCACCTCCCTGAGTAACAAAAATATTCCTGTATAAAAAACTTGAAGCAATGGACTGAACATAGTACAGTCGAACCTCCCTTCCGTGAACACCGTCGGTTCCGAGGAAAAATGTCCGTTACGAGAGGTCTCCACTAAAAGAAGTTTGTAAAAATAATCTAACATTTTAACAGCAAAGAACATCCACCTTAAATATAAGCATACATATCTTTATTATTCTAAGTCATTTCTGTGTTAGTATTTAATAGAGAATTATTATAAGTTATTTTACATCATTTACAAACATTACAGCTTCCTGAAGTAATCGTGAAGCTTCGTCTGTGTAAATTTAGCACGTTTTCTTAACTGCAATATTCTCGAAAACGGAATAAAGTCTGTTAAATGGTTTCATAGTGTTCTTGCCATACTCACAGTCCAGCGTGAGAGACAAATTCTCAAGTCCCTTGTCGCTTTCTATAATTACATTTCTTCTTGCCTCGAGATCTAAACACAATCATCCCTTGTTACTCATGTTTAACAGACAACTACGGTATTTCTGTCTCACTAATTAGTGCCTGTACTGTCTTTTCTTTCTCAAGTTGACTACCCGAGCTCGACCTTATCAGCGACAATCCGAGTTATGAATAGAATGATGCAGGAAGGGAGGAAAATCCCCAGGTAACTTGCAAGTCAACAGTCTCTGGCAGAATTTCAGGGCAATTTAGAATTCTCGGAATAGGCCTATATACCACTAGGTAGAACTGCATTCCAATGTACTTTCCCCTTGCACTCAAAATAGTACCAACATTCAAAAGGGATTTCCTTATGTCTGAAGAATGGTTTCAAAAGAAAGGATGACATGAGGTCCGGCGTAATAAATTGTCCTGCAACATGTAAAGTGTCCGCTTAAGTGGACAGGACACGTCCGCTGTCCGGAGTTCAAGGTGTACGCTTAAATGAGACCAATTTAACACTTGTCTTACGTAAAATAAAGTCGGTTCCCAGGAAGATTGTCTGTATAGGGAGGTATCCGCTGAATAAGGGTGTCCGTTAGGGCAGGTTCGACTGTATTACACTTTTGGCCAACTACAAGGAAGTGCATTTTTAGAAGTCAAAATGCTATCCAAAGTCAGAATACAGCATTTCCTATAACTCTCAAATTTTCGAGCACTTCATAAAAAAAAAATGTTAAGACATACCTCGTAGTATTAACCAAACGAGAGTTCTACATGGTGCTCTACCCACAAACAACACTGTTGTAAGCCATTGCTCCCAAGTCAAAGCAATGGCAGTACTTGACTGACGAGCAAACAAAACGCCAAGAAATTTATTTTCAGAATAGGATTTCAGACATATCTTCTGAAGATTACTACGTGGGAGTCTCAAAGCTTTCATTACAGTTGACCTAACTCCAATTTTATTAGGTCTAAAAAATAAAGCAATTAGGAAATTAAAACCTCAAATGCAAGCAGAGAAAAGTATAAGGTTGCAACAATCCTCATGAAGGTTTGTGATTTGTGACAGAATGCACACAGTGTATTCAGAATAATAAATCTGCCCTCAACCACAGCCCACGCGAAGAGGTACTCAAATCATTCCTTATGAGAAAATAAATCTATACATGAAAACAATTCTATCCTCCAATATCAGAACCAGAGATATCCAGCTGTGATTACCACACTCGCCCAGTCTGGAAGATGAATTTCAATATAAACACACTCGCAGAAGTTTTATATCTATGATTCTCATTGTATAACACACAAGTGCCTTCATTAAGTAGACAGGTATTGGAATGGGATACAGGCAGGGGAATGAAGGCAAAATTGACTTATTAGGCCAAGCAATTACACTATTCAAATGAAAAGGTATCGCCCCCTCCAAACAAAAAATCCCTCTTTCCAACATCAGAAATATTAATGACATTTTACTACAATACATAATACAATTTGTACTGGTAAAACATTAAAATGCATATTCTTGTAAAGGTGGGAGTAATTTTTTTAAAAAATCACATGCACAAATACCTGATGTGGACATATTTTAATTTAAATAAAAAAATCCGAACAGTAACATTATACACTAATTTGTTTAGTAGAGGTGAAATTCCTGTCAATGCAAATGGAGTCAGTTCTAACTTCAATGCATAGTAACATCTGATAACATTGTACCTTATTTAAATTATGATCATTTGCACCAGCTTGTTGAGTAACATTGCTATCAAGACAGCACTGATGACAACATTCAAGTTATTTTAATAAGAGTGCAGCAAACCAACTTGCAATCACAGAATTGTTGGTTTCAATGATAGTCCAAGAAACCAGTAATGTGAAACAGAAACCACCATCATTACACAGCAATACATAAAACTAAGGAATGCTTAATTTTCTTTACAAATACATAGGGTAGGCTATTATTGAGGGAAGTACAATGTTTGTTGACTGGTACTCAAGAGTAAGAATAACTCAGAACAGAGCTGATGCAAATGATCTCTACGAACTAAACTAGAACTAATTTACCTTGCTAAATAGGTGTGCTGATTTTTCGTAATTTATGTTTTTCTTCTATCACTTCATACAGAGGACGAACATTAAATGGAATATTGCAGCTGGCCGTACTTCCATCCTCTTGATAAAAATGATGCTTCTATACATCCTGGGGCATACGATGCAGCTAATCCTCGACAACTTCATGTGGCATCATTATACGCTCACACAAACAATACTGCCTCTGGCGTTTATCAAATTTGCTCTCGACCAATGAAATATACATACACAAACACAAGATAGAATCTCAAGTTACACCCCGAAGATAAAAAGATTCATTAGACATCCTAGGAAAATAATTCCTTTGCCTTTCTTTTGTCACAAAAGGAATAACAGCCAGCCCCATAAATCATAAAGAACTACGACTCATTAAGGAGAAATCACTTATAAAAAAAAGTTCAACATACAGGGGCACTGTTTTATAATACCTTAAGCTATACACAAACACATGTCCAGAGAAATCATAGTCAATGGAGTAGACTCGATTAGATGAGCATAGTATCTGTCGCGATAGATTACCATGACAGCATCAACAGAAAAACAAAATAGGAATATAGAGATAAAATAGGGGCAACAAGTAACTCTTCCGCATAATTTTACACATCAAAAATGTACGCTTCGTCACAGATCGTTATATTTCCCCAGACACAAGGTTATGTAAAATCACTACAACCACATGTTTGCCTTTCTGTAAAGTTACTTTTCTGGATACGGTCATTCATATCAACCACATCGAAGATGATATTATCTGAAAGGAAATGCAAAACACACAACATATATGGAACATCCTTTACAAAGAATCATAAATCCTGAAAGTGAATTACAATAATTATTTATGTTGACATTAGGCAGTAAGGCCAATATAAAATGAGCAAAGTTAACACTGTCATAAGAGTTCTTCAAAAACAAATTCACTATCGACTAGTCACAAAATTATCAATTCGAACTAAACAGGATGTGAAAGAGGCTACCATATTAAAAGAAATATTACTTTTAAAAGTCTTTAAGATTAAGTTTCTTCATAAAATTTGGAGAAATTTACCGTATTTACCCGAATAATCCCCGCCGTCGAATAATGCCCACACCCTCATTTTAGAAAGGCTCATTTTCAAAAAATGAAATGAACTAAAACGTCGAAAGTCAACGAACGAGTTTATTGCAGGTCCCGGCTAGCGATGTGTATTAAAGAGGCGGTTGTACAGTGACTTGTGTGTTTCTCAAATCTGCAGAATGGCATCAAAACAAGCGACCCTTCGAATTCTTAGAAAAGCCATGGCTACTCAGTGGCAGAGTTATAACGCGTCTATTGTACTTGACGCTTAGTGAAATTAAGGTTTATAGACAGCAGGAATATTTTCGTGATGGATAGTCATATTGTAAAGATACGTGGAAAAGGTATTGCCGGCAAATTTTCAACGGATTCTAGTCGACATTATGATGCCAAGTTTAAGTTAATGTCTATTAAACATTTGGAAATGTAGAATAATTGTGCAGCTGCAAGAAAATATGGCATAGGCCTAATTAAAGCTAACATTTGGCGTTAGCGTGAAGACAAAGAACTAAAAAAATGCGTACTGTACAAAATATGCATTCAGTGGTCCGCAACAAGGACGCTTTAAAGAAGTCGAAGATGAAATTGTGAGGTATGTGCACGAAAAAACGCAAGGGCGGAATGGCCATACCATGGGCAATAAACATTTTCAGGGCTAGGAAAAATGTAATCGTACTAAGCGGTAATAGCGAAAATTCGTGACGTGGTAAGCGAGGTAATTTTATACAGATTTAATACAATTAGAATCGGGACTTGAATTTACGACCTGTTAACCCATTCCAGTCTGGGCCTTAATATCCCTAACAAACGTTAAGGGCGGAAAGGCCATACCATGGGCAATAAACTCGTTCGTTGACTTTCGACGTTCGCGATTAGGCCTATACATCGCTAGCAGCTGAATTTGACCGATCTCGACAAGCGAGACGTGCGAGCAGCGGTAGCCGGTTATATCTGACGCTGAGTAAAAGCAACAGTTTTATAGACAGCAAGAATAATTTCCTTATGGATGGTTGGATTGTAGAGATGCATGGATAAAGTATTGCCGGAAAATTTTCAATGAGTTCCATTCACTATTATGATGCCAGTGTGAACTTAATGGTCCTTTAACCCGCGGAAATAAAGAATAATTGTGCAGCATTAAAAAAAAAAAAAGAAATACGCGTGACGAGTCAATTTTCAGCGCCTAAAAATAGTCTATAAATTCATAGACCTACTATACAACAAGGCATTCATAAGATTTTACAAACTTCTTTTATATATAAATTTTTTGAAGGAAAAAGTGGGGTTCATCTTGGATTCGGAGAAATACGGTACTATATTTTTTTACAGAATGAAATTAAACATATACTTTTGCGTAGTATCGGATTACAAAAAATAACAAACAAGTAAGCCGTAGTGTGGTTATCATCTGCGGAAACGCAAGTTTTGAACGAACTGATTGCCGTTCCATACAGATTTTAATGTGCATGAAGGGTTTTCCGACTTTTATACAAAAATCGGACATAACAACAATCCGTTATAGCGAGTAAATTTTTCGCTGTTATGAATTCTCGCTATAACAGACTTCTACTGTATTTCCTAACCCTGAAAATGTTATTTGTCATCCCCTGTGAAAGAAAGGTAATTTTGTCGCGTGATACGGTAACCTATATCTGGACCAGGAACATAACCGTGTGAAATTGACCAGCGGGGTGCATATTTGTCTTGTAATATTTTAGTTATGGATACGGTAAAGGTCATGAAATTTTTTACTAATGAAGGCAAAATTAAAATCTTTCAGAAAGTGGACAGGCATCCGCATCTAAGCGCGCAGAGGTCGCGAAATAATGAACCCGCACCTTCGAGTTTCACTTCATCATTACACTTAGTCCTTGGTCGAACTTTTTCGAAATGGCAGTCGATGGCCTGATTGATTCCTCCGTCGCAAATATGCGAGTTTAACGTGCAATTCATTGACTAAGAGTGTAACCAGAAAATAATGTTTAATAACCCACTGTTCTGAAATAATAGGCTTCTACTAACATTTGTTTAGAGAAAGAGTTTGATCTGCAATAACACTGGATATTTTTAATGGTTCCCCATGCACATGTTTTCAAATTTGTTCTTTAGTGTTCTTCAGACCTTTCACTGCATTTGTTATTTCGTAAGCCCCAGCAGAAAAGGTTTTCATATTTTTTATCTAGTGTCAAAACTTTTAATACTTTCATCTTTAGAAACGGTAGATATAGTTTTTACTGTAACCGCAGATACACAACATAGAATGCCCTCATGTTGGGAAAAAATCGTACCTGGTGTTTCCATATCCTTGTTGGATAGTTTTTAGTGCGTTTTCTCGCTTAACACATTCATTTTTGTTGTCCCCCGCAGCAATGTCTTAACGAGGTTTTTAACTGTATATGTATTTTAAGAAATGCAAAAAAAAAAAAAAAAAAAACACAACATTTCATAGCTCAATAAATATTGAATTTTTACGACCACATTGCAATCGAAATAGACCCCCAATCTACTAGTTCGTGTTACATACATGTAGTACGTGTTGAGGTTGCTTGTACAACCTATACCTTTCCTGTGGGGTAAGACATCTTTGCATGTCTCTTTATAGTTGGAGGGTAAAATGTTACATGAAACACTAAAAATTTAGTTTATGACTTTAGCAATATAATTTCCAGAAATACTGGTCCAGTCATATGTTTTAGTAAGTTCAGAACCTTTAATTTTATACATCATTAGTCTAACAGGAAAATATTTCTCATAGGTGTAGTAAGAAATTGTGTTCATGATATACAATTGGAAATATTGCATATTCCATACTACCTACTCTTACCTTGTTGGCCAACATCCCGCTCACAAAATATATTTTTTTTTACTAACAGGACTTGACCGAGCTAAGTACATGAATTTGTAACGCAGCAAAACCTCGACGCATTGTTTCTCAAGGGGAGGAGGAAAATGACAATGGACGGGGGAGAACTATAGATGCAGGTAATATAAAATACAGGAGCACTATTCTCCCTACTATCAGAATGTTAAATCTTATAATGCGGATTTATTAATAGCTTTATCAAGCCCTGCTGTTTTTAGAGACCACCCGGCTAACATAACATGGACATATGCTAGTTACCTAATATTAATACAGATTTGAGCCAAATTAACATTTAAAAACTATCAAGTTATTCGTTTAAATAATATCATCAGCATAATGAATACGAGAAAACAACAGTTCCAGAAACGATGCACCACGGTTCAACGCATATAGTAACGCAGTAAATTAATTCACAGCAGTCTACACTACACGGGGCAACTATATTTTCTTCCTGCAGGTTCTACGACACCTATATTCCAGGAGCTAGCATTTAATGAAATTTAAAGCATGTAGTATTAAAATAGGGTAAAACCTTTGTTTTCAACGATACCTAAAATGATCGAAAAAACCTTTTATATAGCCATAATTTACCATCAATGACTTTATTGAAAAGGGAAAGTTCCCAGGTAACAAAACCATTTAAGTAACTCAATCACTGCCCAAAATTTGTACGCATTAAGGGGGTTCATTTACATGGAAGGATACTTTCATGCATGTAACGATTGAATCTCTGCATTTGTTAACAAATTGTATAGATGAACAATAAGCCCCACAATTACTATGTGACATAACAGCTGCTTAGTATACAATCAAAACCAATTACAGTTTCACTGAAAGGTGACTAATATATATATTCATTATTTATGTGCACGAAAGAAGTACCCACTAGAAAATCTTAGTTGTCAGACTACTTCATTTCTTAAACAACCAAATTGGTCCTATCAACTTTTCTAACAGGCTTATACGGCAACAAGGAGTCGGGTTATGAAATGCCTAGTTTTTATGTAACAATGGCACTAAAGCCAAAAGGACTTTAAAAAAAAAATGTTTACCGAAAATGCTTAAGCCAAGTTGAATGGAATATTTTATTTCAGATAAACTTCCTAGAAATAGTTCATTAAAGGTAAATAAATTTTTATGAACTCCTTCAGTGGTTGATAACATTGCTCATTTTATGGAATATAACTATACAACTTACCTGGAAAGTAAATTACTCACCCCTGCCACAGACTGGAATGACAGAAGCTCAGGGTTACCAACCTAAACCTATGACACTGCACAAGTATAAAGGGGACACGATAAATAGTACATCATGAGCATATGCCATTAAGTTACTTCAAGGTAGGAAAACATGCGATATTAGCGAAGCATAAAACTAGAGATAGTACTGCAAACGAAGTCCTGTGTCGTCAAGATGTTTACCTCCTCTATACCAACTTCTGAAAAATTAAACTATTAACATATCCCATAGAATAGCTATCCCTTATAGATTAACTCAAAAGCAAGTTTGCACAAGTCAAACAGATAAAACGTGGTTAACAAAAATAACAGACCACTGAGAAGACTGTTGAAATGTTTCCTGATCATGGGTACACTTACAAAGGAAGAGTACACATGAAATTTATTTAGCTGGAGAGTGTGCCATACTCAACCTACTAGATCCATGCTACATGTGTTTTTATGTTAGTGCCAATCTTAAATAATAATAATAATAATAATAATAATAATAATAATAATAATAATAATAATAATAATAATACACACTACATCGAATATAAAACTCAAGTCGCTGAGAAAACCAGTAACATACTGTATTAAGACCAGAGACTACAGCTGGCATTCAAGATAAATGACATGATGAATACCACATAGGGCATACTTTTATTCTCCATGGGAAAAAACTAAACATGAAAAGAAAAAAAAGGTAAAACATAATAATGTTAGGACTAGCAAGTACACCACTATTATAGTACCATTAAGAACTCAAAATGAGCTTCAATAAGGAGTTAAATCCATTAATTAAAGCAACATAATGATTAAAATAAGCATGATAGAATGACAACTATGGATTCTAATGACTGCTCCTGCACCATGTAGTAGCAATCAGAAGATGTCTTTGAGAAGGTTGTTTGCATACATTTTTATAGGAATACTTCAGGGAAAACATATAGCCACTCATGAAAGTGAGGATAGTGCGAAAGGTAAACTCATTTTTGAATGAAGGAATCACCAGCAACCTCACCTTGTACAGTGTAAGCTAGTTCCTTCTAATTTACTTTCTGCAATCCTGGGTAAACCAGTAGATGTCAAATTGAAAATTCCCAATCATAACTAAATGGCATATGGTAATGAATATATTTTAAATTATACTGATTCCTTAAGCTATATGGGAAAGGTTGTGTATCAATAGGAATTCATTTCCTCAAAGAAACCAGTCTGACTAAGTTACAGCAAACTTGAGACTAAAACTTCAAAATGACTAGTTCACAAAGACATCTTGTTCCATGTACAAGGCTAGAAAGTAAGAAGTTGCAAATAGGACAAGGATATTTATACGAGTTTAACATAGCAGACACTGCAATATTTAAGTCAAACTGGTAACTTGTAACTGCACATCTACTCCCACACATGCATCTCCAAATTGTTCCAGAAGAATCTACGCGGTTCGTTCACAAAAGCACTTACACCTGCCTTCACATTTGCGAAGCAGTTAATCACAAAATAGTACTTACTACGAAAGCGTTACTGTGTTTCTGGTCCACCAGGTTGAGCTCCATATCCTCCATAATTGGGATAGCTATATGGCTGCGTCTGGGCAGGACCAGGTGGTTGTGTAGGTTGTGGGGCTCCTATGGGCTGTGGTGCAGCTACATTAAATAACAATCTCTGATTAGAACCTCAAGAAGTTCACTGCAGAATCAAACAGCTTATAAAACTTGAATGCAGTGAATAGCATTACTGTACCATAAAGTCCAATGACATAGAAAAATTATAATTAGTAGGCCCACATGTATTACTGTACTCATGGCGGTAAAGAAAATGGTTTTACAGAGAGAGGAAACTACAAAGTTAATTCAGAAAAAATTGCATCTTAAAATTTGGTACATCTGATCATAAATTTTGAACAAGACCTGTTTGCACATTTGTCTGTCTCTTATCATATTTTGTCTGCATGCCCACATGAATGTACAGCAGCATGTGAATAATAACAGTGAAAAGAGTTAAAGGGTTCAGAATACCAAAATGATTTACAAGTACATTATGATACTGGTATTAACATCGTTGAACAAGTGTATTTCAGATATGTAAAATTTTCAACACCTTTAAAGCCAAAGAGTATTCTAAGAATGTTTAATCAAACAACAGTTCGCTTGAAGGGGACAATCATGCTTACAGCTGCATCTCAAATCTTAGCCAGTTCTTAGCATCACTATACTGCAATCAACCACAAATTAATTAGACTAGATTACTGCTCCGGTACCCTTGAATCACTTGTAAACCTGTTAACTACCCTGCAAAAAACTGCAATCCAACAGGGTGGAGTACTTTTCAACTACAGTAAAACCTCGTTAATTCAAAGTGGTTGGGAAGCAAAAATTGGACTTTGAATTATGTGATTTTGAATGAACCGCCCACTCGTAATTCAGATATGCTAACCCTTGCCGCGTCACAAAATATTCTTAAGACCTGTTCCTGCATGCATTTAACACTGATGAACAGTTTAAACCTTTCAAATGCCATAGGAGAAAAAAAAAAACACCTATTTTGAACTGTATCGAACAAGGAGCATTTACAGCATTCAAATAATGCACTTTTGACAATTCACTGACAAACATAACCTCGCGCAACGAAAGAAAAAAATGCACGATTCAAAGACAAGAAGAAATCTATGCTGGCTACCCTGTGCAAGTCCTCTATTCATTGAATTACTTTACTGTATGCATTTTAATGTCCTGTACTTGCACGGAAAGTACGTACCCGATGTCCGCAAAACATCGTGGCTCATCGATCTTCTCTATGACAAGAGCAGAAAGTCTCTCGCTTCAGTCTGCATTGCAAGTTTAAAACACAGTATAGCGACTATCCTCAGATTTCCAGCTATGGTACTTCTCCTGAAAGTCTCCTCATAATTGCCAGATCACAAAGTATTTCAAGACCCATTAATGCATGCAATCACTTTGATTCACAGTTTAAAACTTTCAAATGCCATGGAAAAAGATATTTCCAAAAATTATCCAACAAGGTGCATTTACATTATTCAAATAATGCATGCACTTGGATAAATCACTGGCAAACATAACCTTATACAACAAAGGAAAAACACATGATTCAAAGACGAGGACAAATTATGCTAGCTCAGTTGTGCATATGCTTTATTTTTGGTTCACTGTACTGTTTGCATTTTTTTTAGATGCCTTGTACTAGTGCAGGAAGTGCCCGACCCCCTTAAAACATCGTAGCTAGCCCAACTTTGCTAAGATGAGGGAAGAAAGTCTCGTTTCCATGTGCGTTGCAACACAGTATAATGACCCCCACCCTTGTGCGATTTCCCGGCTGACATTCTCTCCTTTAAAAGCAAGTCCTTTTGGGCTCAACATTTAAAAAATGTTGTTTCAGTGGCATTTACAATATTGTTTGGTGCATGTGAACTAATTATAAGCACTCTTTCTCGCCAACTGTCAGCATCGCCAGTGTTCGTGGCTTCTACTTCTCTGCACACTGCCTGCTACGTGATATTGTGGTGTTCCTCAAAACGCTGAATACAAAAGAATTATGATTTTACTTGAACAGAGCAAATATGAAGTACACTGTAGGCGCACAGAAGTGAGTGAAAGTACGGAAAACTACCCCAGCAGGTTCCGGCAGATGCATTATATCATGACCCGGATAAATTATGAATTTAAATTAATCTTGAGAATATTCAACTTTTTAAAATGTTGACGCAGTTTTGAATTAAAAGTCTGAATTTTGGTAATGGGGACCGACACTGTTCTTCAAATTATGAATTATCTGTATTTCGAATTAAACCGTTTAAGTAACATGCAAAACCGTACCTAATGTTCCGGGAATGGGAGCTGCTTCGAATAAGGCGGGACTTTGAATTAACCGAATCTGAATTATCAAGATTCTACGGTATATAAACTACAACCTGTCCCAGGCTAATACCTAATATTTAGGCTACAAAGATGGGCTTCACCCCTATCAGACAAATTCAGGTGTTTCCATAATCATAGTCTCGAAAACCACACGTATGAATGAACTCAGAGTGCATTATATTCAACTTAAATACTGTGGCATCTCATGAGTGTTCCTCATAAACACATTTTCCTGCTTGGCATGTTGTGAATTTGAAGTCCCAATTCTCATCGTATTAAATCCACACAAAAATACCTCATCGTATCATGAACTTTTGCTTTTACCTCTTAGTACAATCACATTCTTCCTAGCCCTAAAAATGTTTGTTATCCCTTATGAACTAATGTCATTACAGAAAAAGGCCTTAAATTCTAGAACTTCACAAGATTTGCACACTTTTGCTTGCTGGTTAGCAGCAAGGTGGCTGAATAACTCAGCGTTGATTTGTGCTTGTATTTCCCCATTCCATTCAGAAGCTAGAAATTTATTTTGTGTTGAGTAGTACCGTGAAGTGTAGCAAATATTCGTTGCGTGATACGGTAGCCTATATCTGGATCAGGAACATATTAACATATGGTACGTATCACATCACAAACTTTCGCCATTACTGCTTACGAGTACATATTTTTCCTAGCCCGGAAAATATTATTTGTCATCCCTTGTGAAAGAAACGTGATTTACAACTCAGGTAAGAGCTGTAGCGACAGTTGCGTGATAACGGAAAAGTGAGACTACTACTGCTTGTATTTTGCACACCATTCAGAAGTTAGAAATTTATTTTGTATTGAGTGGTACAGTGAAGTTTTGTCACGTGATACGGTAGCCATTATCTGGATTACGAACATAATCGCGTGAAATTGACTACCTTGATGCACATTAGTCTTGAGATAGCCTAGTTATGGATACGGATAGTCATGAAATTCCTTACTAATGAAGACAAAGTTAAAATCTTTCACAAAGTGGACTGGCATCCGCATCTTAAGCACACGAAGATTACGAATGTCGAAACTGACACAAATGAGTTTTGACTTTGATCACTCGACTTGGTCGAGGTTTCTTCCAATTCAAAAAAGCGGAAAAAGTCATTCCTGGCAGCCTCACATCGTCAAGTGAAACCTCTAACTCGTCAAAGGATGGAACCAGAAAATGTTTAATGACCCACTGGTCTGAAATAAAAGGCTTCTACTAACACTTGTGTAAGAAAGAGTGAGATCTGCAATACTACTGTGATATTTTTATTGGCCCCATGCACGTTTTCATACTTGTTGTCAGAGCACTGCTGTAATTTTATAAGTTTGAGCAGAAAAGGTTCAATATTTGTTCTCTCATGTTTTTCACACCTTTTATTCCCGTTATCTTTCGAAATGGTAGATATAGTTTTCATTGTACCCACGGGTACATTACATAAAATGCCATCATGTCGGAAAAAATCATATCTATTGCCATTAATGCTTTCACGGCCCGTACTTAGACATGACGCTGTATAGACTTTCGGGCTTAGGCCGTGTCAAGAAAATAAGGTGAAATTCTTAACGTTTCGCAGAAAACTGTGCTCTGCGTCCTCAGAAGAAATCTCGACTGACCATGAGAAAGGCTTCTCAAACAATGACCCTTTGAAATTTTGAACGTTATACTAGAAGTGGAAATGATACGTTCATTCACCACCAGATGGCCCCCAGGACGTGGCACAATGCTAGTGTTCGAAGCGGAAGCTGACTGAACCCTCACAATCAGACTAAGCGGTTCGCATAACGTGTTTTGTGTAATATATGACTAGGGGCCTTATTTTGTGGTGAAATAAAACTGTTGATTTCGGTGTTAAAACGACACTATTTCGGTAGGTATTTCGTGAAATAAATTGTTACAGCCTACTGATTGATGTTTCCTGCGAAATCTTCCTTGTAGCGTATGGGGTAAATGTAACTAACTTTGTGATAAGGGGTTTTAAAGTAAACTCTTGTAATGTATCATTGTTATTAAATCTTAGAAAAACCAAATATGCAAATTGTTATAGAAATAAATATATAAATCACTGATACTTCGAAATGAAGTTAGGTTATCTGCCCTGTGATATACATTTATACATAGCCTACATTTTTAGACGTTGAATTACTTGTCTCAAAGTACAAACTAAGCATGGTTTCAACATGATCAGGATAAGAGTTGTGCAACAGTCAGAAAGTGTCTTTGTGTAAGCAGAGAAGCTCCTCTCGCTGACCACAGACGTCGGAAACCATAAAGCTTGAAAACACTTGGATGCAAATTCACTGGTCAAAACCTCCTAAAACTTTGCCTACACTGTCTTCTTTCACTTCCTCAACGAGATGTGCTTACATTGCATTTTGCAAAGTCATATAGCTCAGGAAGATGTTCATGGATATACTCTTTTTCGACAGTCGGGGATGAGTAGGTCGGATGGTTAAAGCACTGGCTTTCTGACCTCAATTTGGCAGGTTCGATCCAGGCTCAGTCCGGTGGTATTTGAAGGACATACCTGCCAACTTTTGGAAACCAAAAACAGGAAGATTTTTAATTCTTGGATTTCACCACATATATTCCACCACAGTCTACATGAAAAAAAAAAGGCCAGGATAAAAGGCATGCATATCTATAGTTACAATGTGAATTGACCATTAAATTTAAAATCTTAAAGTAAGAAAACATGAAAATGGTTACAGGGTAGTTCCCCTGAACGTCTTCAGCCACTCTATGTATGGCATGTGCAAGACATGTTACATGCACCATTTTTATGATACAGAAATTGAAGACTTCTATGACACTTTCATGACACCTGCAATCATGCGAATAATATTATTTGTGTCACACCGGCACACACAACAAAATGCACAATACCGTATTTTCTCGCGTAATTAACGCACTTTTTTGACGAAAAATACAGGTTTGCTTTTGGCATTGTTCTTCGTTTTAGAACGATGTAAGGTGCAAGCTTTCTGCCATCAGCTGTTACAGCAAGCACTGCAGTACCGGTACATCGTTGTTTTTTGCTTCCGGTAGCACGTACGATAACACTATGTTCCTTTTTTATCGATTGTTCGACTTTGTGGCATATGGGAACTAACTGGCGCCTGACCTGTGGGAGATCAACCATTTTCTTCGCTTTGTGATTGAGAGGCGTAAAGTGAAGGGCACTTCTGTTAACGTGGTAGCACACGTTTCATGTGGACACTGAACACTTGCTGCCCGCTGCCCTATTCCCGTATGTTACGGCGTAACTGATCACCGTGAGTTTGTATGATGCAGTATTACTCCATTACTGTGGACTGACAAACAATTTTGAGATCACAGAATGTCCCGTACCTGAAACACTCGTAAAACGAGTGCAGTGGGATTTCCTGACGGCTAATAACAGCCCGTTGCCCTGTGTTTGGAATGCCCGCTTTCTCAATAGGAAGCCTGCTACTTGAGTAGTTGACATCTCTATTTCGAAACTCAACCGGAGCTGAGTGATGGATGTTCGAAGTTGTGGGTGCGTCAAATACGTGACCATTTCTTTTTATCCACTTTGGACCCAAAAATATTGGGATGCGTAAATTATGCAAGTGCGTTAATTACGCGAGAAAATACGGTAGTTTCCTTTATCAGACGGTAAAATGAACGGAAATTTATAGGTATCTCTGAACACTTGGAGATAATGTTTGTAATATTTTTGGGCCATAACGAGAAAAGAAAATGCCAGAAACTGGCACTGACACAACCCCCTTAAAAACATTCAACTCATTAAAATTATGCACTTAAATACGCGAAACTATCACATACAAAAGTATTCAATATGTCCCATACATTATTAACATACGACTTTGACAGAGGGGGAAAGCATAGAAAAAACACGTGGCCTACAACTCCGACGAAACTACGCACAGAAACAATGTTAAGAGCGCGCGAACAACACAAAAAAACCTCATTCTTACGTGCCGATTAACTGAGTCGTTGGAGCACGCTAGCCTCTTGCTTACAGGACGATTGCCGTCCCGAATCCCCAACTATATCAAGCGCACACGCTGCTGTGGTGAGTGGGAAACGATACACGAAGGCAACGGACGAAACACTCACGAAATAAAGCATCAAATAAATACGCTTGAAAATGAAGTTTCGTAAATTACACAAACACATAAGAATTTATCCTTTATCGTAGGGGAAGAGTATTGGCCACACTAGAGGTTATATTGGTAAAAAATCAGAAGTAAAAATAAATCGGAAAATCGGAAAACGAGTTAAAACCGGAAAGTTTCCGGGTAAATCGGAAGGGTTGGCAGGTATGGAAGGAGTTCTAAAAAGGTCAGCCTCGTGTCACTAGTTTACTGGCACGTAAAAGAACTCCTGCGGGACAACATTCCGGTATCTCGGCGTCTCCGGAAAACGTAAAAGTGGTTAGTGGGACATAAAAACAATAACATTACTACTACTCAAACAGGCGATTTATTTACAATAGGCCTACCAATACCGTCATATTTTACAGTAAAGACAATATTATTTATCTTTCCTTTTATATTCATTCTCTTCCTTATGCCAGGATTATCCTATTTTTCTAGAGGCACGTTGGCTTGCATGAATGCCTTTTCTGTGCCTATTACAAATTGCTCTGTATAATATTTCAACCCACCTTTACGATCTGTAAAGTATCGCCGATTGTTATTTACTGCTTAGAATTATGTTCATTCGCTTAATTCTGATTCTCTGCAGTGTATATCGCACGTTTCAACTTTACGAATATTACCGGTACACTATTGATACATTAGAATATTGAAAAACCTGTTGAGACTTCAGTTTTCGGCATTTTTATACTTAAATGTTGCACATTTGCCGATAAACGTTCGTATGTAACAAACTCCCATTGCGCACTGCTGTATCTATGACCGGTCTTGTATCATGTTACGACCACAACGGTATTTGCTGTAATCGATGACATATTGATTTTTATCGACTGCCTTAGAGATCGCGTAACTGAATGCACATACTTTCGATACAAAGTGCGTAGCGCTTTGTGTGCATTTGTGTGCAGAATATACAGCGCTATCAGGCAAATGAGAAGGAAACTACGATAGTCCTTACGGTACCATTTCGCATTTTCCGCACTAAGTTGTATATAATTCGCGATTATTTGCGCAATTAATCAAATTTCGCGAGTTCATTTTGCTAAAATACGGTATTTTTAGTACCTGGGAAGTCATATACAGACGAAAGAAGATATAAAAAAACTTGTGCATATCGTTATTACCAAAAAATACGGCCCCTACATATGACAGACAGGTGTACGATTTAGACACAAGTGTGGAATGAAACATCTGGCTACGAGGAACGTACGAATTTGGAAAGAAAAATAAACACCGAGATGAAATAACAATAGTGAAGGGGGCAGGGAAGGGAACTACCTAGATAAATGTTTGATGGCTGGCAACCAGGTATTACTTATGATAGTCGGTGTCCCTGTTGAAATTGTTAGGATTTCTACGTATTTCCACAGCTTCCCGTATAATCCTGGACCTGTAGTGTCTAGTGTGGGTAAGAACTCAAGCATCTTGGAACATGACATCATGGCCCAATGATAAGAGCATGCTCAGCTATTGCCGATTTGTCTGGTTGGTTGAGACGAATATTACGTTCGTGTTCTTTGATACGGGTACCAATGGACCGGCATGTTTGGCCGATCTATACCTTACCACACATACAGGGAATTTCGTGCACCCCAGGATGTAAAAGGGGGGACAATATGTCCTCGCACTGTGAGCAATTTTAGTGGCGGTGCCATACACGGTTTTTATATTGTGCTTGCGGAGAACCTCGGCAATTCGATCTGTGGTGGTGTGAACGTAAGGCAAGTAGGCAGTTCCCTTCACTTCTTCCTTCTGTGAGCTTTGCTTGATAGTTTCTCTGGGATGTAGGGCTCTATGAATCTGCAAATTGCTGTAACCATTACCCTTGAATGCGACTCTGAAGCGTGTCCATCTCCACCTGGGTATTGATGGCTCACAAATTTGTCTCTTCCTCTTGGCGAGTGTCGTGAGAATGCCTTGTGTTTGTGCTGGATGGTGGTGAGAATCTGCAGGAAGATAGCGATTTGTGTGGGTAGGCTTACGATAGATGGTATGTCCTACGGAGCCGTCCGGTTTCTTTCTTACCAGAACATCCAAGTTAGGAAGGCATCCGTCCGACTCCCATAGTGAATTTTATTGACGGATGTTGCTGATTTAGGTGGTTCAGAAATAGATGAAGTTTCTCAGGACCTTCTGTCCAGACCACAAATACACCATCAAAGTACCTCCACCATATCATAGGCTTGACATGCGCCGAAGCAATAGCCTCTTCCTCAATACGCTCCATAAAGAAATTAGCCACTGCGGGTGAAAGTGGACTTCCCATGGCCACTCCTTCCGTCTGTTCGTAAAAATTCCCACCCCCACAAGAAATAGCTGGACGCCATACAGTGGTAAAATAGTAATGACCTCAGGGAAGAGGTGTTCAATGAGAGGCACGACCGAGTCAATTGGCACTTTAGTACACAAGGACTCCACATCGAAACTTACCAGAAGTGCATTAGGTCGAATGGTTATGTTTGACAGCTTGTTGGCGAAATACCGCAAGTCCCTGACGTATGATTCAGTACGTCCTATGTGTAGCTGAAGCAATTTGCTTAGGTACTTAGCCAAAGCATACGCAGGAGAATCTATCGCACTAACAATAGGTCTGACGGAGACATCCTTTTTATGAATCTTAGGCGGTCCATATAATCTAGGTGGCACTGCATCCCTTGGGGACAGATGTTTAGCCACCTCTTTTGGAATTGAAGATCGCCTTAAGAGCTTCACGGTGGCGTTTGACACAAGAGTGGTGGGGTCAAGTGAGCTCAGTCTGTAAACAGGCTCTGACAATATAGCCAAGATCTTATACTCGTCAGTGTCCATAACCACTGTCACATTACCCTTATCAGCTGAGAGAATGGTCAGTTCAGAATCATCTCTAAGTTCCTTCAGAGCTCTCCATTCGCCTCTTGTTAAATTGGGCGCGGGTATGACAGCGCACCTTACGAGTCTCACACATTTCTGTCTTAACTACTAAGCCTCATCCGTAGGTAGTTTGTGGATGGCTGCCTCAAAGGAAGTAATTATCTCCTCAGTGGGAATTTTAGAGGGAGCAACAGCGAAATTAAGACCCCTAGCTAGAACTGCCATTTGGTTCTCGTCCAAGGATTTCTTGGAAAGATTGACGACAGTTTTACTAGCATCCGGATTCGTGCGAGAGACCGCCTGTTTCCGAGCTAGACGGAGGAACTTTGATTTCTGTCTGAATGATACCTGGTTGAGTTTTCGTTCAGCCTGTATAGCAGTAATGCGATCATACGTCAACCGCAATTCCCGCGACTGAGTGTTGCTTAACAGCAGGTGTAAACAAAACTCTCAGGAGACTGAATCCGCTCCCTACGAGTGTTATGCACACTCAATCACAAGCGCCTTGCTAGTGCGTTGGTATACTCTCCTGGCTTTTGGTGTATTTAACGTATGCTTCAGCTTCACATGGGAATAATGGTATGGTCCCTGCATCTCAGTAGAAAGCACAAGGAAGGAAGAAGAATAGATTTCTTTCTCCTTAATTTGCTGAACTTTGAAGCCTTCTTGAAAATATCCTCCCCATAGAGGATTTTATTATCTAGCATTTCCATATCCTTGCTGGATAGTTTTTATTTGTATATTCTGTAGTACGCTTTCACGCTAAACACATTTTATCTTGTTTCTTGCAGAAAAGTCTTAACGAGGTTTTACCGTACATAATTATGAAATGAACATTGCTAACGGAAGGACTAGTGGTGAATTAAAATTTTATCTTACTAGGAGGTCCACCATAGTACCCTGTTGCTGCTTGGTACCCATAAGGCTGGCCATAAGGAGCCTGCGGCTGCTGCTGAGGTGCACCTGGACCGGGTTGTTGAGGGGCTGCCCCAGGCTGTTGAGGTTGTTGAGTTGGCTGTGGCTGTTGGGGACCACCCGCTCCACCTTGTCCAGCCTGTAAAACATAACACACACCATTAGATCCCTTCTTTCTGACCTACAACAAGATGAACAATATACATACGTACTGTATTTTAGAAGAACAATGATTAAAGAGGCAAACTAAACCTAAAATTCAGAAAAATTCTTTGAGGAGGAATGCATAGTATTAATTCCTCTCCTATAAGCTTCAAGAACAAGTAGCTAGCTGCCAACATGTACAGACTTCGAGAGATTCAAACCTACGCTTCACATCTGTTCAACCAGTGTTAACTAGTGTAATAACTGTACCCTAATTCTAACCCCCTAATGCGTGAATTATTTTTTGTTTGAGTTTCCACTGATCAGTGTGAGTGATGTCACCACAGTACTTAGATGCATTAGTAGGGAGATAGTGCCAGGAAAGTTCATTTTTGTAAGTCACTGCAGATTTTTTTTAAATATGTATTTTTAGTATCAACATATTATTGCTGTACATAAAAGTTACGTATTGTTAGTATGTAACAGGTTCTTGGAAGTTATCATATGGGTGCTTATTCCGGATGGTTGCTGTATAGTTTTTAGGCCAGTGCCTTTCCAGGACACAACGGATGAATGGAGGGAGAAATAGAAGTAGTTCATCTGACGTACACTTGACTTGCTGAAAGCAGATGTGAGGAAGAGAACCATTTAGAAACAATCTGAACACGACGACTTCAACATGATCCAAACTATTCAACCAGTGACGATTGTTCTGAAGATAATCTTCACAGTGATCCAGATTTATGAGCATCTGTGAAAATTCTGCAAATTGAGCGGCCACTAACAGAGAAATCTCCAAAGGTACTAGGAAGAGAATAATAAAAGTGACTACTTCAAACACCTGAGGTTCCACCTCTCAACCCCTAGCAAGAACTTCCTTGACAGTGAGATAGATGAACTCTCAGTTAAGGGTGGGCATGCATACAAGGAAAATAACTGATTCAAACAAAGGAATATGGCCAAAAATGAAGTTCATACCCAACCCGGACCTACATCGTACGTAGAAGCTCATCCACTTACATGTTTTGAATGATTCTTTAGTAAAAAGATAATTCGAACTATTCATATATGAATAGATGCTTCAGTGATATGACTTGCTATAAGCGATTAAGCATGCAATCGATCCACTTTGGTACAGTTTCCTCGCTATGTGAACTTGTGAGCTCTCTTGTTGACATTCGAAGGCAATGTCGGAGTCGATTAGTAATACCTATCAAATGAAAGAGAACAGGTTTTAGTCATTTAAAAAAAAAAAAACCACATAAATAGCACGGTCGATAGCAGTTGTTAATTACATACTATCCACTTCATTCTGTATCAATATTGCAATCGAAGAAGAATGAAGTAAACACTTTTCCACCTGATCAATACTTTTATTATTTAAAATTAGGCTAAATTATGCCATTAAAAACTGCAGTACATGTTTCAATTGATTGGCAATCTTCATCAGCTGCTTATCTTATAGCTTAGGCAAAAGAACATAAAACATTTGATAATTAAAATTTGTTGGTAAAGGACACTTAATGGTGAGGAAGGGTGGGTGGGTGTGTGTGTGTGTGTGTGTGTGTGTGTGTGTGTGTGTGTGGGGGGGGGGGGGGTGTTAAAATTAGATATACAAATTAAAAAGCCATTTCTAAACTAAAACTTCCTAAAATTCCTTCTATGGCACTACACTAGTTCTTCATTAGGTTCAGCTGTGTTTCACTCAATGCTCAGTTCACTTGTCTTGATTATGTGTTGTCCATTTTTCTAGATCATTCTTATTGTCCGCTAGAAGAATTTATGCTAACTATGGTCGAATTTGTTCAGTATTTCATTTAGACGGATAGTTTGAAGTACGACCTGTAACCGGCAGGAAAGATATAATTAATTTAAAAAAAAAAAATTGTTTGAGATTCTGTTGTCCAAATGAATTGTACGTATTTGAAAAGAATTGTAAAGGCTGGAAAAAATGAATGATAGAATAGAGAAGAGCCGACTAAGATGGTTTGGGCACATAAAGCGAATGAGCGACGAAAGAATGCCAAAAAAGGTGATGGAAATGCAAATCCAAGGAAGGAGAGGCCGTGGACGACCATGATTGAGATGGAAGGATACCATCCAACGCAGCATTATAGAAAGAAACCTGGACTGGGACACAGTGTTGGAGGAGGTGGTGGAAAGACCGAAGAAAGTGGAGAGGAACCATATTTGCCCCTACCCGGCTACAGCTGGATAAAGGGAAAATGATGATGATGTAAAGGCTGAAACTTACCCCTATTTAATTGTTCGTTGTGTAAATTTATTCTAAATCTTTAAAAGATAGGCACATTTGGTGTGACCTGAAACCGGCAGAAGAACGTGTTGGTTATTTAAGAGAATCTGGAAACATGTTTCTTGCACGGAGTTATTATAACGTATAGAAACTATTTTTAAAACTTACCCCTGTCCAATTTATTCTGGTTACGGAGTTTACTTGTTTGTTTCTGTCTCTACCGTCTTCGACCTAGTGTAATAGCTGTGCGACAAGTGCGTTTTACTGGCTTGGTTTGGAGGGGGAGGGGGAAGTGAATATTGCCATTTGTTGTAGAGTTTTAACTCTTGTCTTGTGCCGACTTCGACTGCTTCAATCATACCAATATAAATGGTCCGTTATTGGACATTATAAATTTTCCAGCTAACTCATTCCTGGTTGCCAGCGTTTCGCCCCCGTGTGCTAGGCTGGGCTCTTCAGTTGGTACCTAGCACACCTACCAAGACGCTGGCTAGTGCATACCGTGGAGGCCACTGCGTAGGCCAATTGTAGCCACCGGTAGTGCCAATGCACATGAGAGACTTTGTCTCATTATTAAAAATTGATGCCTGCTTGGCCACCATGACCTGAATTTTTTCATTTTAAAAATAGCGCACTGTGCATATATGTTTTCATTTGTTTTTCAGATATTGCGCTCTTTACTATATTTTTTTCAAGTCAACTGTTTTCCAAGAATTCAGCAGTAACACAATTACTCATTCAATTATACTGAATTGCGTTGTATGTATCTATATATACGTACTTCATTTCCCGCAACCGAGGCAAATACTGGATCTTAAGGCTATTCTCCATTCTACTTTGGCGTTCGAGACTACAGCGCATGACCTTGAGTGTGCCGCACTGATCACCTGGAACTGGCAGTTTGCTTCTATAAATCTATTCGTCTTCGACTTCAACATATTGATAGATCTTCATATGTTGTTCGATAGTGTTGTGACTGTGCCTGACGGTGTGTAAAAACTGACCCATTTGACCGTTCTCCGCTGTTCATAAACATTGTGAGACTTTACCTATCATTGTGTGTGCCGTACCACCATTCATAAAATTACGCACTGTTTTCTTTTAAGTGACTCACAGTTTCTACCAACCATCATCATTTTATACTGCCTCTTATACCGATCCAGAGTTCACTTCAGCTTTTTCTTTTTCATATGCATTGTTTTTCATGTTTATGTTTTCTTCGGCTGACGATGACCTGGACTATGGTCGAAACCGGTCCCAATTCTAATTACTATTAAATAAGAATGTAATCACTACATTTCTTTCTCTTATGTATTGAATAGGTTGAACCTCTTTTTCAATTATTCAATTTTACCGAAATTTATAGTGAGAATGGTAACATTTCTTTACTGGCACTTGGAATATGTTTCTTCCTGAAGGTTCAGAACACACATATCCATTATTTTGATTACTTTTTCGTAAAGATGAAATGATAAACTGAAACAAAGAAACAATTTTTTTATGTTTCCTGGATCCATCTTTATTCCCCCCACCCCCTCCGCCTCAAATTTCACAAGGGCTATGTCGAATTTTTTTAGCAGAGCATGAGAAGAAGAAAATATTTGCAAAATAAAATAACACGTATACATTTTTCCAGAGTCTGAAAACACTTTGAAAACATCTCAGTCCTAACTGCTTTCGGGATGTCACTTGGCGCACTCTCTTATGCTGCAATGGCCTCTTTTATCGGATGAAAATTCGCTGCCCATGAAATTTCCTTGGTCCTAGGGAACAGAAGTCACATGGAGCCACATTAGGTAAAGAGGGGGTATGAAGTAACACACTCAATTTTCCCTTTTCCAAAAAGTCTATTGTTATGACAGCCCTGTGCGCAGATGCACTGTCGTGATGCGGCAGAAGGTGCTCACTCTTGGACTTCGGGTGCTGTGACCTCCATGTGGCGAGGACTTAGAGAACGATCATTCACATACCTTTCAGCATTGACGGTACGACGTGTCGAAACTCAGGTAAGACGCCCCACTTTCATAAAAAGAAAAGTTGCCACCATCTTCTTTCCAGAGCTCTGACTTGAAACTTTTGTCAGTGATTGATTCCCTGGGAAACACCACACAGGAGCATGTCTCTTCGTTTGAAGGTCATAAGGGTAGACCCAGGGTTCATCGCCTGTGACGATATTGTAAGTGTCTTGGGACTGCCCTACATTGAATTTTTCTGAGACGACACCAGTCACTCTGCCTCCTTTTGGATTTCTGTCAGGGAATGTGGCAACCCAACGGGCACATCTCTTGGTAAGGCCTAAATAATTGTAAACAATGATCTGGGTCACTTCTATGTCACAAAATGTAAGATGTGGATTTTCTTTGATCATTCTCCTCCCAGCATTAATGATTTCCTAAGTCATAGCTGTTGCTGGGCGATTGGGTTGAGATTCAATTGACTGCCGACCCCTTGAAAACTCACTAAACCAATTTCCAACTGTGGCCCTAGAAGTGGAAGCCTCACCTAGCCCTGAAAATGTTATTTGCCATCGCTTGTGAAACAAACGATTTAAGTCAGGTAAGTGCCCTCGCCACAGTTGCATGAGAACGGGAAAAGGCCTCGAATTCTTGAACTTCACAGGATTAGTTGCACCTTCCGGGTGCAAACAATTAACATCGGGAATGCTGTTTTGCTCGCTGGTTAGCAGTGAGACTGTTTGTGCTTGTGTATCGCAGTCCATTCACAAGTAAGAAGTGAAGGGTAGCGAATATTTGTCGCATGATAGCGAACACAGGATTAGGAACGTAATCCTGTTAAGTTCACCAGAGTGGTGCATATTTATCTTCCGATAGGCTAGTTATGGATAAGAAAGAAGATGTGGAATTCTTTCCTAATAAAGAGAAAATTAATGTTAAAAAGTGAGCTGGATTCCCAACCTAAAAGTGTGCAGAGGTGGCGCGAATGTTGAAACTCGCACCATTCGAGTGGGTTGAAGTTTTGTCGGATTCAAAATGGCGGCCAAAGTCATTCTCTTGCAGTTGCATACCCGGGAGCTTTGATACAAAAACGAAACATGCCCATGTTAAGACAGGTACCAAGAACATACAACTGACACCGAAGAGGATATGAGAAAAGGAAAAACCGAATTTGTGATCATTCCCGGAGGACTCGCTTCTCTTCTACAGCCGCTCAATGTGTGCGTGAACCGGCGTTAAAAAACTGCAATGAAACAGTTGTACACCGAATGGATGTCTGATGGTGATCAAGCGTTAACACCAAACAGACAAGTGAAGAGGCCTGAAGGGGGACTAATATGCAGTTTGATCAAGACCGCATGGGCACGCATTCCAATGATATAGTGTCCAACAGCTTTCAGAAATGTGGAATTTCAAATTCAGTGGACGGTAGTCAGGATCACTATTCGTGGAAAGATGCCATAGACGGAAGTTCCTATGGTGAACTTCAGATGACGACTGAATTGTGAATGATCTGAGTATTGGACAGATTTAATTTATGATTTATGTGATGATTTTATGAATTGTAAGCTGTCTGAATTTATATTTGCGGTATGTTTGAAGAAAATTAAATAGGTATGGAAGTTATTTGATTTTTTTTGTTGCAGTCTTAAATTTAGGGTGCGGGTCTAATTCGGTGGCGGGCGGTATTCGGCATTATACAGTATATTATAAATCCTAGCAGAAAAGGTTTTTGTTCTCTTGCATTGTCCACATATTTTTAACACACTCTTCTCATTTTTAGAAATGATATAGTTTTTACTGCACCCATAGAAAAAAAGACAATGTGCTCTCATTTCGGAAGAAATCGTCATCTAGTGTTTCCACATCCTAATTCGATGTTTTTATTTGTGTACTGAGTACTACATTTTCTTGCTTAACAGAAATTTTTTTCCTTATACCCTGCAGAAAGGCCTTAACACTTTCAACACCCTGCCCGTACGGGATACGGGTGTGCCGCTTTCCTGCTTTTGGACGGCGCCCGTATTACATACGGGCGTGATTTTCTCGTGTGTTTATATCCAGCTGCACGCATCACGTACGGTTCCCGTCCCTTGGTTGGAGGTAATAGTTCATCTAGTGACCACTAGAATGCAGCAGTTATCGGGAATTTTGAACTGAAACGATAAACAGGGCATTTTCTCCTTGCCGTGACCTCTACCGAAGCACTCTGTGAGCCGTGTGCTGCGCGCACCAAATCTGTCACGCTGTCAGCTGTGTTACTGTGTACACGTCTTCACACCGGCTCAATGATAGTGATATTTTATCGCAAGAAGCGGGTTGAGGCATAGAAGAAAGTGATGACGACCCATCTTACGAACCGGATAACGTATCAAGCAATGGTTCAGGTATGTCACTTAGGAACGTAAGTGTTTAGCTGTATTATTTTACTCCGAATACAAATGATAGAAATAATTCGCCTGCAGAAATTTGGGTAATTTTTTTTTGTTTAGACAAAGAGACGCAGGCTGATGATTCACCTGTACCGGGAACATCTGCTAGATCATCTGAACCTGATGATGGTCAGAAACAGATGACCAACCACAGCTACCTGTCTTCCAGTCGGCATCTGACTCTGCTCAGTTTTGCGCGGGGAGTGACGAAATGGTTTGTTTCCGTAATTTTTTCAGTGACAATGTGATCAAAAAATATAAAAACAGAAACTAACAGATATCCAGGATGACAATTGCGACAATAAAATGTCAGGGCAAACTGAAGGAAAATTCCATGTGGCACCGGTGGTCTGCAGTAAAACTTCACGAAATTTATTGGTTTTTTGCAACAATTTTGCATATGTGTGTGGTGAAGCTACAGAGCGTTCCAACCTTAAATTGCAGTACAGCAGTAATGGGAAAATTCCGTCTCTTTCATTCTCCCATGTTTTGCGGGTAGCGCTGTCCTACTCTAAGGCAGCGGGTTTGCCAAATATCCGTGAATCAGAATGTTATCGGTTAAAATGGGTGAATATCGTGTTATGTACAGAATTTCAAGGCGCATTAGATGCCGTTAACAAAAAAATGTAAAAAAAATAATGTAGTGTAAAAATGGTAATATAATGGAAAGTTTCGCCAAATGCAAAATCTTCATTGCATAGAACTTATCATGCCACAACTCCTATTTTATATTAATTATTTTCCTAATTTTTTCATTGCTGGTAAATAAACATTTCAACTCGATTTAGATAAGTTTATTTTTAAATTTAAATGATAACAAAATGCAGTATATGCGTTTATTTTCAGTCATGTTCAGGGAATTGTATGTGTAGGCACGAAAAAGTCAGTCGCTGGCCAGTGTCTTTCCTATTGAATTTGCATGGGGGGTCAAAGCGAGGCAAATGGTCTTCAGATATGGAAGTTATTTTTAAAACAATCCCGAAGTCCCTAACTTGCTTAGTTATTAATTTGTGACAGGAAGAATATCTCCTTGAATTTTGGTTTCGCGCGACTTGGCTGGCTGGCCGAAGTACCGGTAGTGATCTCCCAAACATGCGCTTTTAACATTTCCAGACAGTCGCATGCAGTGCAGTGCTCATTTCGTCAGTAGTATGTATAATAGTGATTAAATACATATCAGTGACGTATGTACAATTCTTGAGGGAAAGTGTATTTCGTTTGTGTGGTTCGTGAGTTCGTGCTCGTGCGTGGGGATCTAATTTCGAAGGAAATGTGCAGAAGGATCATGGCGTGGTTAAAGCAAAGCAAACGCTCTTCGAATATGGAAGTTACTTTGAAATCGTACCTCAAGTCCCTATCTTGTTATCTCTCTACTTTATGGCAGGGAGAAAGTCTCGTTTGTTTACGTTTCAAGAGTGAGTCGGCTGCTGAGCTTTTCAATATACTGACAGCCATGTGCAGTGGTGTTCATTTAATCAGTATTATAAGATTGATTAAACAAAGATCAGTGATATGGCCTGAGGCCTCTGAAGAGGCCGAGTGCAGGTCTTTCCAGTGTTGACGCCGCATAGGCGACCTGCGCGTCTATAAGAATGAATAATAATGAATAATAATGCTGAAGACAGCACACACACACCCAGCCTCCGAGCCATTGGAATTAACCAATGAAGGTCAAAATCCCCCACCCAGCCGGGAATCAAACCCGGGGCCCTCTGGACCAAAGACCAGCACGCTAACCATTTAACCATGGAGCCGGACAGGATCAATGATAAATGTATAGTTCTTGAGGACAAGTGGATTGTGTTTGTGTAGTCTGTGTAGTTGTCAGTTTGTGCTCGTGCGGGGTTTCTTAGTTCGAAGAAAAAGTGCAGAAGGATGTATAGTGGATCGTCAAATTAAAAAGATACTTTCCGTAGGTAAACTCAGGGGAAAAGAACGCAATATTATAATGTGTCCTTGATTATTTTTTAAAGACTATGAATATGAGCAGCGCAATCAGTGAAACAGCTAAAGCTACAGGTTGTTCCGAAAGAACAATCTATGCTATAAGAAAGGAACACACACATGGTCCTTTGCGAACTCTCGCAAAAAAAAAAGAGAGAAGGACGACAGAAAAATTCAAATATGATGAAATTGTTAGACGTGGAGTGCGTCGGGTAGTTCACTCTCTTTTATTTGCTAAATACCACCGACATTGAATGTGATTTTGAGTCGCGTAAATGGAGAAGGTTCTTTGCCACGATTTTCCAAAACTACGTTGTATCGCTTCTTACATAATATAGGCTTCCGTTATTTAAGACGGGGTAATAAAGCAGCTTTCAATGAAACCGATGAAATTATTAATTGGAGGCACAGATATCTCAGGGAGATAAAACGTTTGAGGGCACAAAATAAAGCTATAATTTACACAGATGAATCGTGGGTAAATATTGGGCAGACAGCGACAAAAGAATGGAAGGATACGACAGTGAAAAGTGCACGGCAGACCGCCATTGAAAGGGTGAGTTCGGGACTTAGGCCACCGAAAAGCCGAGGACCCTGATTTGCCTTAGTCCACGCAGGTAATGAACATGGTTTTGTTCCAAATGCTGAACTAAAATTTTTATGCCATAAAAACATAAGACAATTGGGGAAATTACGTGAACGAAGTAAAGAAAAATGAAAGAGTTTTGTGGAAAGCAGACGAATTACAGGACGATGAGAAGTTTTTAATTCGACTTTCTTCATCATCCGGATCACTCTCAAGTTCATTTCCCGAACCTGTTTCATCCAAAGCGGGAACATCAGGCCTTGCAGATATGTTAGAATGTGTACGTCCAATGTCTGAGAGCAACGTCAGTGATTAAGGTATGTTGTATTTATTTTACCATCCTACAAATATTAATTTATGAATGAATGAACGTAAAATTACAAACGAAAAATGTGGAACTGTGACGCCGTTTGAGTCACACTCGAGCATGATCTTCACGAGTCGATTTCGCAACAGCGCACTCCATCTACGCTGTACTGCAATTTAAGGTTGGAACGCTCTATACCAAACTTAGTGATTATTGGTCTACTGATCCTTTTTATCCGACAGGATTTGCCAGTCTATTGTTGAGTCGTGACAGATTTTCCGGAATTTTATTTATGTTGCACCTAAATGACAATCATGACCCACTACATAAACTCAGGCTTTTTTTTTTTTTTTTTTTTTTTCCACAAATACATTGCCAGTTTTCAGCCATATGAGAACCTAACAATAGATGAGGCTATATGTCCCTTCCATGGTCGAGTAGGGTTTAGGGTTTATATGAAGAATAAGCCCAGTAAGTACGGTATGAAAATGTATGTTCTTTGCGATGTGGCAACAGGCTACGTACTGAATTGTGAAATATATAAGGGATCCGCAGGGAACGTTGACAACAGCATTCCGGCTCTTGCAGATAGATTACGTTCCCAGTTTTTCAGTAGGGGCCACTGTATTTATATGAAAAGGTACCATACTAGCCCCTCCCTACGGAATTTGCTGTGGCAAAAGAAAACCCTGGCTGTTGGAACAGTTATGGAATAGAAGGGTTTACCACCAACGTTCAAGACAAAGAAATTGAAGAAGGACGAGATTATATTTTTGAGGAAAGGGCACCTTCTTGCTGTGAAGTGGAAGAGCAAGCGGCATGTTTTATGCCTTTCAACAAAACATAAGGCTTCCACTACACTTGTTTCAGGTAGATCGAAGGGTGGTGTCGTATAGAAACTAAAGCCTGACGTAGTCATTGATTACAATATAAATAAAACTGTTGATAGAGCAGGTCAACTGAACAGTTATTACCCAATTGCAAGGAAGACAATGAAATGGTAGAAAAAGCTCTTCTTCCATTTGTTCCTTATATCTGTTGTGAATGGTTTCATTCTATATAAAGAGAACTCAAATACATCTCTTGTAGATTACATGAGAGTGATCAGTTCGCAGTTAGCAGCTAAAGGAGGAGGAGACATCTCAAGGCTGGAACCTACTCCCTTCCCCAGTGTTGACAGGACTTCTGCTTGCCATTTTCCACAAAAGGTTCCTTCAACGAACAATAAAGTGAATACTACTCGTTATTGCAAGGTACGATAAAACAGGGGCAAGAAGGAAAGTGGTAAGCGCGTAAGAAAAGAGAGTAGATGGAGGCGCAAGGAGTGCAAAATAGGGCTGTGTATAGTCCAATGTTTTCAGGACTACCATATGAAAACGAACTATTCCTAAATAGGTAAATATTATATTCCACTGCATTTGTGTTTACGGTAGAACCTCGATAATTCGAAATCGGTTAATTCAAAATCCCGCCTAATTCGAAGAAGCTCTCGTTCCCGGAAATATGAGATACAGTTTTGCATGTTGTTTCAATTGTTTAATTCGAAATACGGATAATTCGTAATTCGAAGTACAATATCGGCCCCATTACCGAAATTCAGACTTTTAATTCGAAACTGCCTTTACATTTTAAAACAATACTACCGTATGTTACAGACTAATTTCTACTCGAAATTTATCTGCTCCGCGTCATAATAGAACGCGCGTTCCGGAACGTGGAGTGGTAGCTTTCCGCACTTACACTCACTTCGGTGGGTCTACAGTGCGCTTCATGATTGCTAAGTTGAATGAAATCGGAACTCTTGTGTGTTCAACCTTTTAAGGAACGCCGTAATATCACGCAACATGCAGTGTGCGGGAAAACAGAATCCGCTAACACTGGCGATGCCGACAGTTGACGAAAAAACGTGGCAAATATAATAAATTCGTAGGCACCGAACAATACCGGTACTGACATTGCCGGTGAAACTGCATTGCTTTATTTTAATTCGAGCCCAAACGGTCTTATGGTTTTAAAGGAGAAATTGCCAGCCGGGAAATCGTACAGTGTGAGGGATGGGGGTCATATTAGTGCGTTGCAATGCACATGGAAGCGAGATACTTTATTCCCTCGTCATAGGAAACTTCGATAAGCCACAATGTTTTAAGAGCGCCGGGCACTTTCCATGCCAGTACAAAGCATCTATAATAAAAATGCAAACAGTAAAGAAATCCAAAAAATAATGCATTTGCACAGGGGAACTGGCATAATTTATTCTCGTCTTTGAATTGTGCGATTTTTTTCTTTCGTTGCGTGAGGTTATGTTTGTCAGTGATTTATTCAGGTGCATTATTTGAACATTGTAAATGCACCTTGTTGGATACATTTTGCAAATAGCTTTTTCCATGGCATTTGAAAGGTTTAAACTGTGAATCGAGGTGATTGCATGTATTAATGGTTCTTAGAATACTTCGTGGCGCGGCAAGTGTTTACATTTCTGAAGTACGAGAGAAGTGCCATGGCGGGAAATCGTACAAGGATAGAGTCATAGGAAAGTTCGATTTTAAGGGCATCGGGTACTTCCTGTGTAAATACAAGGCATCTAAAATGCACACAGTATAGTAATCCAATTAATAAAGCACTTGCACATGGGAGCGAGCATAGATGTCTCGTCTTTTTTTTTCTTTCTTTCGTTGCGTGAGGTTATGTTTACCAGTGAGATATCCGAGTGTATTATTTGAATACTGTAAAAGGACCTTCCTGGATACACTTTGGAAATAGTTCTTTCTTGATGGCATTTGAAAGGTATAAACTCTGAATCAAGGTTAAATGCATGCAGTAACGGGCCTTAGAATATTTTGTAACACGGCATGCGTTGGTACTTCTGAATTGCGAATTGGTGGTTAATTCAAAATCATGTAATTCGAAGTCCGATTTTTGAGTCCCAACGACTTCGAATTAACGAGGTTTTACTGTATTTGTGGCCTAAGTAGCCGCATTAAATGATTATTTTTTGTTTGACCAAGCTTATTGGTATATCCTCAATGTAAACATTTTTTCCGTACTATTCTTTTCATGTTTTTCATAAGACTAGTATAATTAAATTACTTCAGATATTCACTTGTTGATTAATATCTTCATTTTGGATGGTTGACACCTTCATACGGTACAAAAATCAGGCATGTAATATGTTTCGGTGTTCTATAACGACGTGTTAAAAATTAGCAAAAAGACCCAGTTCACAGCCAGGAACCATGTTAAAATATGGTAGTGTTGAAAGTGTTAATGAGGTTCCATTCCACAGCCAAAATAGTTTTTTTTTTTCTATGCTACTGCATAAAATATGTTGTAAAATTGCTTGCAATGGTCATACATGATCAAAAATTGAGCAGTAGCAACTGCAGAATGTGTACCACTATTGTCGCAGCCACCAAATTAGGCAGGTCAGAGAAATTACGCTGTTGCCAGGGTTATGTAGCAAATGACGAAATGTCTAACTGAACACATCCTTCCGGAGCGCGAGGCAAGTTGTTCCCTCTCTCTCAAGATCCTGAAGTTACTTCATACAATGTTTCAAAACAATTCATACTACAAGCTTCAGAAAAGACTGCTGATTTCAATGGTATAACTATTTTCCACATAAACCACTTCAGATAATTATTAAAAATATAATCTTCAACGAGTAATTTTAAATCCACAGAATCATGTCTTGAAAATTTCAGTAAGCGGCCAAATTGATTTCTTCAGCCAATAAAATTTTGTCTGCACGAAAAATATAAAAAATAGCCTCTCTTATATTTTTTAACTGAAACATTTCCGTGAGTCTTGCAATTTTCCTGGAAAATGGCCCAGAAAGCGATCGCTAGATGAGGCAGTTCGGGGCGCACATGCCAGCACAGGCTGCAGGACGCCGTAAAAAATTTCGGATTACATATTAATCTGTATCAGTTTGATTAGATTATAACTTTAAATATTTGAATACTGTATATTGTACTGAGTAATATAGAAAAAGAACTACTTTAAAGAATTGGTTTACATTAATTTACAGTGAATGAAGAATCTGTTTCTAGCTTCACGGCAGTCTAAGATTTATCAGTCACTGTCATCACTCATCTCACTGTTGAGTTGTCATTTACAATGAGGGTGAATGGTTCCATTCCTTCGTCCCTTACTAATTACTTGGCCCAATTGTCTGTTCGAAGATTTTCCGCGCGATTGACGCACTTTTCCCAATCAACAGCAGTCACACGGTTGATGGCTTTTGACGAGAGTTTTTCTACGTCCTTTATTTTGAATGTCTTGCTCCTCTCTGCCACTTCTCTCTTCACTTGAGCCCAAATCAATTCACATTTGCTATCCATCTATAGCTGCACTTACCGTGCGAGCTCAACAGCTACACGACACGGAATGACTCTGGTGAGGTGGCCTGGAGCGGATGGGCTTCAACTAGACAGCTCTGTACCATCAGCGTTGCCAATCCGTGCTCGGAGGTAAGCGACTCTCAACCATCTGTCGCTTCGCCGTCCCCATATCTGACGACAGCACAGTTTTCCACACCCGCCGAATTTGGTGGCCGCGACAATACGTTCCACCCCGTGAATATCTATCCCCATCAAGTTACCACAGGCTTCAGGAGTACCTTTTACTCAACCTCAAAGACATTTACTGACCTACGGTCGTGAAAGTGTACTTGTGCCTTGATACGGGTGTTAAGGTATTAGCTTCAGTTATTGGAACACATAAGACCATATGCAGTAGAGGGTTAACAATCGCCACTGACACCTTCAAATATCAGCGAGAGCTCTCTCATACACGTAGCAAGAAACCGCTTATGAACAAAAGAGGA
Organism: Anabrus simplex; assembly: GCF_040414725.1. Lineage (NCBI taxonomy): Eukaryota > Metazoa > Arthropoda > Insecta > Orthoptera > Tettigoniidae > Anabrus > Anabrus simplex. The sequence continues at coordinate 215,821,719 of NC_090270.1, read as the reverse complement.
CCGATTGTATTCAACATAAATGCTGGAGTGCATAAATATCAATAATTGAAAATGTAATGCATCCTAATTTGTTTGTAATAACGGATAGATTGAAAGGTTCTCGCTACAACTGAACCATATTACTAGGGCCCGGATTATTTTTAAATGTGCATGCGCATATGCAACTGTATATTTTGAATGTTGGAGCATATTTTGAGCGTTAGTGCATATACAGACATTTTTCTCATGTGTGATCAATTAAGGTTTCTCAACGAAATTAAAAATCTAATAAACTCTGTATGTGTACGCCTCTGTGATGTAGTGATTAGTGTGTTTAGCTGCCACCCCCTGATGCCCAGGTTCGATTCCCGGCACTGCCATGAAATTTGAAGAAGTGGTACGAGGTCTGGAATGGGGTCCACTCAGCCTCAGGTCAAATGAGTAAAGGTGGGTTTGATTCACACCTCAGCCATCGTGGAAGTAGTTTTATGTGGTTTCCCACTTCTCCTCCAGGAAAATGCTGAGATGGTACCTAAACAAGGCCATAGCCGCTTCCTTCCCTCTCCCTTGGCTATACATTCCAATCCCCCCCCCCACCTTCCGCCCCAAGGCCCCTGTTCAGCGTAACAGGTGAGACTGCCTGGGCAAGGTACTGGCCATCATCCCGAGTTGTATCCCTGACCCAGTCTGAAGCTCCAGGACACTGCCCTTGAGGTGGTAGAGGTGGGATCCCTCGCTGAGGGAAAAACAGACCCTGGAGGAAAAACAGATAAGAACTCTGCATGTTGTATATCCCTTGGCAACATAAGCAGCATTCCTTACTGAAGGAAAAACGTTTCATTCTCATGATACAAGCAGGTACACAACAGCTATTTCCTTCTCTCTGATATTCCTTCCTCCTTCCAGTAGCTTCCCCGTGTTTGCTTGAACAAGTGCGTTTATCCGTTAACATGCTCTCCGTCTATTGCAGTGTTTCACCAGAGTAAACTATAAAAATGACTACAGCCCTTGCCAGAAGAATGTTGCGAACAGTAGTCACAGCCAGTTGACAAGTATTGCCCAGTTACGTCCGTCGACGTAGGATGATCATTTTCAGCTTACAAATTAATTCTGGCCGACAACAGTGTCATTGACCCCTAAAAGCATTGAAAAACTGTTGAAACCTACTGCCACTCATTTTGCAAGTAATTATTTCACGTTTATCAATTTAACAGCGAGTTAAAATTAAATAAGGCTTGATTTATTTTAGTGCTTATTAACAACATTTTTTGTGCACATGTGCATGCATATTTTCGGATTTTTTAGTGCATATGAATCCAGGCCCTACATATTACGAACATTAATATAGGAATTCTTGAGGGACCTTACAAAAACTGCCAAAACTAACTCTTGCACTACAGAAACTGTCATGCAATCTTATATATGTGACATGATGGGCAAACAGGAAGTGTGTAGTTGCAACGACAATGGATTGCTGCTTAGGTATATGTATTGAACATGAACTTTTTGTAATGAATACAGAGGTTTACCTACCTAATCGCTTCAAGACACCGTGGATGCACCCAGACTAAGCAATGACATCCTTGATTACGTAATTATTCAACAATGGTACAAGAAGCAGGTCCTTATCACAAGGATAGCTCAAAACGACTAGTGCAGGACGGATCACAAGCTGCTAGTCTGTCAATTCAGGATTAGTCTTTGCAGTAATCGACCAAGCCACCTTCAAATACCGCCCACACAAGTCACATACATGTTAACTTGTAGATGGTTCCACTACAGTATGGTCTCTGACATGCTGGCAAATACTCCGGCCAATACAAAAATGTTGAGCAGGAATGGGCAACTCTGCAGAAAGTAATCAGACTCAGCAGAGAAACCATTGTTTTGAAAAAACAATAACACAAGACTGGTTTGATGACAAAGAAGTGTGTGAGCGATTGTCAGTGACATACGAGAAGCTCATACATTCCTTTAAGATTAATCTTCAGACAAAAAGAAAGTGCATTCGTTGGAGCTCAAGTGGAAATGTCAAGGGTAAATAAGAGAGATAGCGAGAGAGAGAGAACAGCTGGCGGCACCTATGTACACAGCGCTTTAACACTGACTGTCCTCAGCATTTTGTATATCTGGTCAAGGCTCTGCATGATTTACCCACCTGGGCAAATCATTCATCAAAATATTATCTCTGATCCATTTCTTATACCCCATGGATTGAAACAAGGATGTATGCTTCCTCAAACACTCTTCACGTTTTTTCTGGCTGCCATACTACATAGAACATCTACAGGCAACTAAGGTGTAATGATCACAAATTGCTTTCATGGAGGACTGCTCAAAATGGCTCGAGTTTGCTCCCAAAGATTACCTCCATCACTGAATTGCAATAGGCAGGTAACACAGCAACATCTGCTCTCACACCTGAAGAGCTGCAACAGTCAGTCAATAGTTTCAGGAGTGCTAGAGGTGGCCTTGGTCTCACTATGAATATTCAGGAAAGTACTTGCGCAGCCTGCACCTAGATTAAACCTTCCACATTTCAATGTATCTATTGCAGATAATACACTGCAGCAGATTGACCCAGTTGTCTTTTATGTAGGCAGTATCCTGTCAACAAATGCCGGCTGCTAACAAGATGTAGATAGGAGAATTGGTACTGCCGACTCTGCATTTGGAAATTTAATCCCTCGTGTCTTCATGAATAGGTCCTGACAGTGCATACTAAGATGATGGTTTACCATGCTATTGTCATATCAACACCGCTTCCATTTGCAAAAATTTGGTTGATCTGAACATCAAATGCGAGGACCATGTCACCAACATCGTGGTTCTTGACAAAGCACTTGCTATAAGCATTGAGACTACTATCATTTCCCATAATCTCAAAATGACAAGCCAAGTCCGTCGCATGAGTGATACCAGGCTTCCTCGTCAACTCTTGTGGTGAGCTATACTATGGAACCAGACTACATGGAGCCCCGTTGAGGGGTTTCAAGGACCAACTAAAGCATACAATGAATACAGCTTGAATCAACACTCAAACCTGTGATACACTTGCTGAGAATCATACGCTTTGGCACAATGCCGTGTTTGAAGAACAATGCAGACAGAAAGAGGTTAAATGACATGCAATGAAGCACTGTCAAGCTCAGCACCACCCTACCTCAGACACTCCATGCAATTTGTGTGGATGTATGTTTCGTGCCAAGATTGGTCACAAGAAACATATTCATAAAGCACTAAGTGTGAAAATGTGAAATGCTGAAGAATAAGTAAACTCTCATACACAGTTTAACTGAACACATCAGCAACAATCCCAATTTCTTCCCATGAAATTACCTACTAAATTAATGTTCTAAAACTTCTGCCAGAGGATTACATTCTTAACTAGTCCACCTACAAACATAACACCAACTTGCCTGTCAGTAAAGCCAAGACAAATTTAAAGTCTCTGAGAGGTTATCGTGTTTGGATAACATCTTATATGAAGGCGTCAATGCTCCACCATGCTGGTTTTATAACCGGGTTGAAACTTTTGAACTTGCTTTTATGTTCGTCCCAAATAATGGTGATTATGGTTGTAAAAGGAAGTACATTTGGATAATCGTCCTGATGCACAATCCAAAGAAGAAAACATTTTACTCTCACCTTCCCAGCTTTCATCTGCGCTTCTATCGCTTCTGCTTCTTTAACTTTACCAATGGACCGATAATATTCTGCCCACTGAGCACTGTAGTCTGGTTGCCCATTCTGTGCAGCAGCAGTTGGCTGAGGAGCTTGCTGAGGAGCTGGCTGAGCTGCTGGTTGAGGCTGAAGACCCTGTACATATTCATTCAGCTGTAAAATTGGTAAAATAAAGCAGAAACAAATAATAATAATAATAATAATAATAATAATAATAATAGAAATAATCAAAATAATAATAATGACAATAATAATAAAGAACACAACACGACTTCAAACTAAATGGTACCTTATTGGCCTTAGCTTGCTGTTCAATCATTTCAGCTTCTCGAATCATTCCCATTGACCGGTAATACTCTGCCCACTGAATGCTATAATCTGGCTGGCCAGTGGCAGGGTTCACTTGAACTGGAGCAGCTGCAGCTGAAAATTATCACAGTTTATTACTACAGGTATGTGATTTAATAAATAGCAAATTATAAAGAGATATCTAGAAAACAATTGTAAGCATGAGACCAATCAATCACTCTCTAGAAAAACCTCCTGTAGATAAACATAACTGCCAACAACTATAGAAGAAGGACCATCAAAAACTATGCCGAGACAAAGACTGATGAATACCCCATACAGTTTCTACAGGCGATTAACAATATTTAAATTGCACATTTATAAATGTTGGTCAGATGAGTGCTCCAAAATGACAACATCTATCCAGCCACACTACGCACTTAAGTTTTACAGTGGAACCTCGATTATCCGTTCCCGGAAACTAAGTTTTCCCGGATTATGCGTTCAAATTATGCGGACCCGCGAGCATAGTAATATATATATATAAGTAATATATATAATATATATAAATGATATGAGTAAAGGAGTGGAATCGGAGGTAAGGCTTTTTGCGGATGATGTTATTCTCTATAGAGTGATAAGTTACAAGATTGTGAGCAACTGCAACGTGACCTCGAAAATGTTGTGAGATGGACAGCAGGCAATGGTATGTTGATAAATGGGGTTAAAAGTCAGGTTGTGAGTTTCACATATAGGAAAAGTCCTCTCAGTTTTAATTACTGCGTTGATGGGGTGAAAGTTCCCTTTGGGGATCATTGTAAGTATCTAGGTGTTAATGTAAGGAAAGATCTTCATTGGGGTAATCACATAAATGGGATTGTAAATAAAGGGTACCGATCTCTGCACATGGTTATGAGGGTGTTTAGGGGTTGTAGTAAGGATGTAAAGGAGAGGGCATACAAGTCTCTGGTAAGACCCCAACTAGAGTATGGTTCCAGTGTATGGGACCCTCACCAGGATTACCTGATTCAAGAACTGGAAAAAATCTAAAGAAAAGCAGCTCGATTTGTTCTGGGTGATTTCCGACAAAGGAGTAGCGTCACAAAAATGTTGCAATGTTTGGGTTGGGAAGAAATGAAAGAAGAAGAGCTGCTCGACTAAGTGGTATGTCAGATCAAAAATTAGATGTATGGCTTTTCAGGCGTTTGCTCTATTAACCAGCATTTCGTCTTAGGCCTGACACTAGACTCGTCAGAGTGGGATGTGTCAGACCCTACCCACTTATGCTGGGGTGGGAATTTAGAATTACCATTTTGATATGCTCTATTGGTGAAAAATATCTAATTCCCTCCATGGGAATTTAGAATTACTAAGTGGTATGTTCCGAGCTGTCAGCGGAGAGATGGCGTGGAATGACATTAGTAGACAAATAAGTTTGAATGGCGTTTATAAAAGTAGGAATGATCACAATATGAAGATAAAGTTGGAATTCAAGAGGACAAACTGGGGCAAATATTCATTTATAGGAAGGGGAGTGAGGGACTGGAAAACTTACCAAGGGAGATGGTCAATAATTTTCCAATTTCTTTGAAATCATTTAGGAAAAGGCTAGGAAAACAACAAATAGGGAATCTGCCACCTAGGCGACTGCCCTAAATGCAGATCAGTATTGATTGATTTGATTGATTGATTGTAATTAAAACACGTAAAAATCCTGCATTATCTGTTCCTCGAAGAAACAATTTCCTGGATCAAGTGTCCTGATATTTCAGTCACAACGCTAAAACCCCGATCAAGCGTTTTTCAATAAACTGTGTCTCACAAGAGGATGACTATGGCATACTTATGGATCTTGGCATTAACGCCCCGTCGTCGTGATAACTAGAGCAAGTACTGTGCTGGAGAAGCAATTGGTGGTGACCTTGCATAAGGGACCATCTTATCGCATTCGGGTGGCATTGTTTAGAGAATCTTGGAAATCATAAAACAGAGAGTGGCCACAACAACTGTAAGGAGACGCAGCACATATCGACAGCTCTACTTTAAGCCGGAACAAGCCGTCAGATGTTTGCACTTTTTTCTATTGTATTGCCAAACAGGTTTTCGGCACTTTCTTCAGCGCACTGGGCTTTCAGGCAGGAATCTAAACTGCTCCTCCTTAACACAAGTCTAGTGTTTTAATATTCATCATCATCATTTCCCTTTATCCAGCTGTAGCCGGGTAGGGGCAAATATGGTTCCTCTCCACTTTCTTCAGTCTTCCCACCACTCCTCCTCCAACGCTGTGTCCCAGTCCAGGTTTCTTTCTATAATGCTGTGTTGGATGGTATCCTTCCATCTCAATCGTGGTCGTCCACAGCCTCTCCTTTCTTGGATTTGCATTTCCATCACCTTTTTTGGCATTCTTTAAGTCAAAAGGACAAAAAGTGTATTGGTCATACTACAGGAAACGTAAAAAAGTGTTACAGTGATGTGTGTACTTGCAGGTGGAAGGAAGATGCCAATGTATGTCATTCCTGCCCAGAAAATATGCCAAAAGGGCAGGAATAATTTTTCAATGCCATGAAAGGGAACGGATAGTAAAGGGACTTTCAGTTGTTTGCAAACAGCGTAGAACAGAAGGCGAGTTTTTCTAACACAACTTGGCATGTTAGTTCTAGATTAGAGGTGCTCAGATGGGCACCCGTAGAGACTGGCCCAATGCGGCTGGGCTGGCCTGACGTAAATTGGGCAGCTTACGCAGCAAGCATACGCCACAGCAAAGCAAGAGTGTACATTCTCTGCAGAGAAGGGAACGAAGTTCGATTGTGATTATAAAGCTCTCCTCCACTACTCAGCGAAATGCTGATTGGGGTAAGTATTTACAAAAAACGCTATAATCATAGGAAAACCAACTTTCTCTCGATATTCCGGTGTGATTTATATAGCGCTTGATATACACAGTCAGATTTCTTTTCTTATATTTATACATACCCTGTTTATGTGGTGTAGAGTTTAGTGTGATCAGCTGCCACCCGCGGAAGCTCGGGCCCGATTCCCAGCCCAGCCATGAAATTCGAAAAGTGGTACAAAAATTAGAAAGGGGTCCAATAAGCCCCAGGTGATAACACTAGAGCAGGATTGACTCCCATCCCAGCCACCCTTGAAGGGGTTTTCCGTGGTTTCCCAGATCTGCAGGAAAATGCTGGGACTGTACCTAACTGGAGGCCATGGAAGATTCCTTCCCTCTCTCTGCCCCCCACCGACCCCTCATCAGCAGACAGGTGAGGTGGCTTGGATGAAGTACTAGAAGTTTGGAAAAAAAGCCAGACAGAAAGAGAAGATTACAGTGTGTTTTTGTGTTTTAGTGGACAATAGAAGCTGACAAGTGAGTATCTGTAATGGAAAGAGACTTGACAGATGGCAGTCTCAACTGCAGGAAATTTAGACCAATAAATGCAGACATCACTACTGAAAAAAGAAAAAGTACATGCAACACTGTCGTAAGTCTAAGGCTGCAAGTATAGCCACAAACAGGCTCATACCTGTGGAGAGCTTACAATTTCTTTATGCCTAGTTGAAAACAACAATGCTTAAATGAACAGCATTATGTCAAGCACCAGGCAAAATTATTACAAGAAATCAATTGCTAGTTGTTGAAAGGTGTATTTTGATATATTTTACATATGAAGAATATAAATAAACTGGGTTAATAAAATTTGCATTCTTGAATCCCAGAAGTTCAGGTTCACACAAATTTGTTATTTCCTAAAATTGGAAACATTTGGACTTAATTCTACTGACCAAGCCAGATGCTTTGCACCGTTTTTCAATATAAAATACCATATTTCCTTGAATATTAGACCCCCTTTTTTACCCTGCTTTTATAGCTGCAAAAGTGTAGGAAGGAGGGTCCAATATCCAAGTCTTCCATTTTGTCCAGCGACTTCTGGGTACAAAAAAACAAATTGTACATGTATGTATTCTACACTATTCTTTAACAAGTTTGTGACTGTATTCTGAGTCTTACTGGTTACATACTTCGTAAGTGACAATTTTTCCAGGGCTTTTGAAAAATATTGCAGAAAACAGAAATGGAGGGGGGTAACAGTTTCCTAGCAGATGTCGCTGTTATTTAAAGGGGCCTAACATCATTGGGCCAAACAACATGTTATCTGACATTTTTACCTACGCAACTTATTAGTGCAATGCCTGTGTGACCAGAAAACCACCACTTGCCGGAGATGTCCTACATTTAGCCCTCTGTCCACCATCGAAGAGGAATTTCTATCCTATCATTGGCCATGGCTACTCCCCATCCCCCTTCAACCCCAGATTTTAAAATCCCGTTCCAGTTTCCAAGTTTCAAATTCCACGCAGCCACAAGTAGTGTGTAATTAGGGAGCATCCAGTACAATAGCAGGAGTGAAAATGAACAAGAGAACAAGTTTTAAGTCATCCCCCAAGGTGAATGTGTTAGAATGTGCTGCAAAAAATTGAGGAAGAAAGGCAATAAACTTAACCATAATAGATATTTATTTGACCCTGCATTAACTTGTCTGAATCTATTAAAGAAACTATTTAAAATAGGAATTGACATCACTGATGAAGGGAATGGATATTTTTCCTGAAACTATGAAAAAATATATAATTTTCAATCATTAAAAGTGTATTGACAACAAGGCCGCACTAGATAGACAGGCCACAAGGCTCAGACCGTGACATCACGCGAGTGGCTGGCGTTCAGCATGGCAGTGTATGGCCCGCTCTCAGTTCCACCATGATATTGTTCATGTATTCAACCTTAATGATAAAATTGAACACTCCTTCAATTGTGGCTTTACTTAGGCGTGTATACTACAAGAGTTTTATGCGGGGAGAAAACTGGCAGGGCAGTATATGTACATTTCTTTATGTAAAATTATGCTGACATCTGTCACTTGTAACTCAACACGGTGTCTTGTAAAAGATCAGAACGCATAATAGTATGCAAAACGTTTTAATCTTACTAGAAAAATGCATGATGGCAATTCACAACAATAGTCTGAAACCGTTCTTAGAAATTAAGCTGCAATTTAAAACTTGCATAACAATTCCTAAGGGGTCAGTTGATACATTTTTATTTTCCTGAGGATTTCTTCTTCTCAGCCATGAGTTTGTCTACGGTAACTTTTCTATTGTTATTCAATAATATATTACAAAAGATTTATATACATTTATCAACAAAATGTTTAAAACTATTTATTTAAACACTGCATGTTTAAACATGTTTTCGTTTTCCAGAACATTGTTGACAAGCGAAATCAGAATTTTTCTCTGAGAATCCTCGTGTAAAAACATTAGTGTACAGGTTTACATTTTGTAGCTCTAAATGTGTCTGGTACAATACCTTTTGGTCCAGGGCAGGTGCAAGCCAAGGCCGCATTAGATAGACTCAGATAGACATTTTTTTGTCTGACTCAGAGTTGTCAAAGTCAGGATAAGTTGTCAGCTTGATTAAGCCAGTTATTTATTAAGATTTTAAATAAATGACCAGTATCAAACAACTTTTTGTGTGTGTGTGTTTCGTCAAATGGATTTTGGAAAGTGGTTTGTAAATTGCTTTTGCACAGCTTTTCAAACATTTTCCTAGTAACACAGTTATTATCAGAAATTATGCATGCTACCTTATAAGCTATAGGCCTATCTGTTAATACTTTCAAGACTTGCAAAGTTAGTTCTTCTAAGAAATGTCACGTTAGGTTCTTACGTGGAAACAAATCAACAAAGTCTTTATTTTTTTAACAGGATGACAACATAAAAGTTTGTGCAGTTGTAGCCAATGTAGTGTTATTTTCTCTCCTTTTACTACTAAAAGCAACTCCCTCTACCTTTCTTCCTAGCGGGCGATCTGGCCGTCCGGTTAGGGGCGTGCGGCTGTGAACGTGCATCGGGAGATAGTGGGTTCGAATCCCACTGTCGGCAGCCCTGAAGATGGTTTTCCGTAGTTTCCCATTTTCACACTAGGCAAATGGTGGGGTTGTACCTTAATTAAGGCCACGGCCGCTTCCTTCCAGCTGTTAGGCCTCTCCTATCCCATCGTCGCCGTAAGACCTATCTGAGTCGGTGCAACGTAAAGCCACTAGCAAAAACAAAAATAAAACCTTTCGTCCTTTATAGTTCAGCTCACGTTTTATGTAGACTCCATCCAACAAGTTACAAAATATTTCATGCTCCTTTAACAATTTTAGTTTCTTTTTCAAGTAATGCCAATGTGAATCATCAATACCCGAATTTCCCGTGCCTAGTTTTGCAGTAAAAGACTGAATATCCGGGTGAGGCATTGTAAGAAACGTTGACTGTCTTATCTTCTTTTACGCCCCAGGAAATGCGAAAAATATTGAAGTGAACCATGTTATTAGTATACAGGAATAAAATACTTTCTTTGCAAAGGCTATATTTAACTGTTCCTTACAAAATTATAATTTACCAGTAATGATACACTCATCAACTTCACTTTCAATTTCATCGATTATTTTGTGTACAGATTCTATTTTGTCGTGGACAGTCACTTTTGAGTTACAAGCAGGTCTAAACAGGAAGTTACAAATACTTTTCTAATTTGACCATTTTAATATCTTGCCCCCGTCACCTAATGCACGTATATCAGGGTTATCACTCATGAAAATATCATGTTTAATGGATTTAAAATCAAGAGCCTCGTTTAATGTTAAGTACCAATTTTCGGAATATTTTCCTCAGTCATATACATTTTGAAAATACAGACTTTGGCTGTTAAAGTTGACGGAAGGGCCGATGACCTTCGATGTTAGGCCCCTTAAAACAACAAGCATCATCATCATCAAAGTTGACTGAAACTTTGTCCAAATCTAATTTGCGTTTAATACTGAAATTACCCTGAACGTCATCGAAGTCCTTGATCCTGTCATATTCTTCCTCAGCTTTCTTTCTTTCCTTCTTCCCGTTTTTCAATTTTTTCTTGTCTTTGAATAGGATTTTTGCTCGGTGTTGGAAGATTTTTAGACAGATAGGCAGGCACATTTTCAAACTTGGGAATAGCATCGTTTTGAGAGTTTTAAATGGTTAGGTTTTACAGTTACAAGAGACTCATCAGGTCTTTTAACAGAATCGTCCCCAATTACGAAACTTCGTCAAAGTGTTTTATGCACACAACTGAGCTTGCTGAAGGGACGAATTCGGTTCGATGGATGGCTATGATCCACTTTTGTTTCCGAAACAAGCCAGTAAGAAATTTAAACACTGAAATATTAGGCTGTTTTGAACTGTAGTTGATTCTACAACCAGGTGTACAATACGACGTGGCCTTAATTCACAATGTTCACACGCGTTTAAATCATTCAACACCATCGATAGCCTCACTGCTACGAGGTTCAGATCAGCCTACAAGTCACTGGCGAGAAGTGAAGCGGCTGGCGGCTCGTGTGACATAGCGCCCGAAGTGGAGGGGGAGCCTCATGGCCTGTTTATCTAATTGGCCTTGATTGACAAGGTGGACCCAACATAAACTATTTTAAACAGTTTCTTTGATAGATTAAGAGAGGCGAGTTGTAAATATGAAGTTCAGTCCTGTATGATTCGTTGCTGATGTAACCAGAGACAAATTATTAGGAGTAAAGATTTATCATCTAGTTCCTTTTGGAGTGTGTGTGGAGAAATATGGAAATATGGACAAATTCTGCAGTGCATAAAACAAGCAAAGGAACAGACACACTGTAAATCAGGAGATGATGCAGTTTCAAATGCGTGAAATTACACAAAGTCTTGGTATTGCAGTTAAGAATTTTATATAATGAGGTTGCTCAGACCAGTCTATGCCCCACAGCGGACTAAGTTTGTAGAGGACATAGCTGTGCCAGTGGATTTCATCAAGTTATATTGATAAAGTGAACAAATGTCTCCGCTTTGCCACGACTTCGGAAAATACATCAGTTTCTCTGATCTCAAATTGGCAATGCCGATGAGGTGGCACAGTTCTTTGATAAGCCATTAAATGCCAGATTCAATGCTGCCGGAACATCAAATGATTAGTTAAATTTAATGGAAATGAAAAATTACAATGAGCTGTGATGTCTGCAGATGGCAAAGACCTTCTGCCACAATGCAAGCTGTCAAAAAGCAGCTGAAGATTAAGCCATTCATCATCCTAGGAGGCCTTACTTTACTGGCGTTGGACACCTCCATAAATAGGCCATTCAAAAACCATGCTGGGGCAAAATCAAGCAACAGTCCTTTAGTGTAATCTGAGAGTGGGGTGGGGACTTACCACTTCTAGCTTCATTGAAAAGGTTTAAAGGAAACAGGAATTTCTTTTACTCTGAATGGAACTGAAGACAACGGTAATATGCCGAATAGCAGCCGCCTTCGAATAAAACCCGCACCCTAAATTGGGGACGGCAAAATACGGAATAAAATAAAATCAAATAACTTGCATATCTATTTATTTTTCTTCTAATATACCACAAATATAAATCCAAAACAGCTTACAATTAATAAAATCATCACAAAAACTTGAATAAAATCGGTCCAATACTCAGATCAATCAAAATTCACCATAGTCATCTGAAGTTTCACCATAGGAACTTTCGTCGCCGGCATCTTTCCACAAATAGTGGTCCTCACTACCCTCCAATGAATTTGAAATTCCACATTTCCTAAAGCTTTTGGACACTAGATCGTTGGGAATAAGTGCCCATGCTGTCTTGATCCAGCTGCATATTAGTCCCACTTGAGGCCTCTTCGCTCATCCAGTTGGTGTTAAAATGTGATCGCTATCAGACAGCCATTCGGTGAACAACCGTTTCATTGCAGCTTTGAAAGGCCGGTTCATGCACACATCAAACAGCTGTAGAATAGAAGCGAGTCCTCCGGGAATTGTCCAAAGATCGGTTTTTACTTTCCTCCTCATATCTTTTACGGCATCACACAAGCATGTTTCGTTTTTTGTAACTAAGCTCCCGCGCGACGCTGCCAAACGCACTGTCCCTGCAGCCGGACTCGTGTTCTAGCAATAACACCGGTTGGCAAGTTTCCATTCAGAAGTGTTTTCCTTCTCAGAACCACATATCGAGGGAGTTTGGTTTCATTTGCTAACATCAGAGGTACCAACCTTTGAAGTGTATTATCAGTAATCGCCCCCCTGCCCCCCGAGAAAAATTACGAGTTAAGTCCAAAGCATGCTCCTTCCTTCTCAACGACACCCCTTTTGCCCTTTGCTCTAGCAATCTATTCGAAAGTATATCATGTTACAGAAAAACAGTTCCACACAACCTGTTAGTTCTCTGATAAAACATTCCTTGTAGCTTGTTTCACACGCAGCAGCTGCTTTTCAGTGTAGTTTTTCTTGAAGCACCCTTCCTACTGTAATGACATTTTCGTTTGAACCATACGCGATTCCAATGCAGTTGTGCTTAATGTAGGCCTCACTTCTTTCTCAATATTTCTGTTAACTGCCAGCTACACTTAGCGCAGCAAATACAACATTACTTAAGGATTTATAGTGGAGAAGAGCAGCGCTTGGGATCCTTCGTACACTATGAATTTTAAAATGCTTATGGGTAGCGAAAGGAAGTCACGACCTAATTTATACAATAGGAACATATGTTTTATGCATATCCTTTTCTTCAAATCTGCTTGGTGGTGAACAGGACAATAACATTGACTTTCACCAAAAATTAAAAGAAGAGGATCATTTCAATTCCAGGCGAATGCCGATATATATATTTTTAGACAATATTGTAAAAAATGTACTACAATAGTTTTAACTTGTGTTTGTAACATTCGCATCAAACTTTCTAATCATGATAGTGAAAATAACTTTCAACATCACAACATCTCATTCCAATTTTATATGATCAATAATTGTAAACGTTCTTAGTTGTAATTATTTGTTTTAAGGTTATCCATTGCGCTGATAATGCCCATTAAGAAGGGCGAAACATGTTCACAACCTTTCTATCATTTATAAATATTTAACCACAAAATATGGTATTGTAAGTATTGACTAGGTTAACACTAAATGTATATTTTGTGAATTGTATGTAAACAGATATGGAACTCAAATGTGAGCGAGGTAGACTTCCATAACCAAATTCTTGATTCTCGCAAAGTACAATATCCCGCGAGATCAGCTATTCGTGCACCTAGCATGCCAGCAACACTAATGAAAAAATGACGATCGAGCATCCACCGCAGTGGCTTTCATATTTACCGCATATTACCATTATTCTTAGATATACAGTATTTCATTGCCTTACATTTCGCGTTTACATGTGACAGTAACCGTAGAGAAAAAAATCGACCTTTTTTGCTAGAACACAAGTAAAACACAATTAAGACCTGAATGCACATTTACACGTGATATATTGAGTACGGTAACCGTATTCAAATATTTCAATACTCCATGTAAACGTAGTAAATATTTACGAGAATGAATGGCCTGAATATGACCCGCACCCAAGATTTAAAACCAATATTTTGGGGAAGAAAGTGCAGGTGGTATTCGGGATTATACGGTATCTTCTCTGGGAAAGGAAGAGCGAAAATGAGGATTCAGACTGTGCCCGTTCGCATCTCGTAGACCGTCTGCAAAATGGCGGCGTAGGAAGGTATGGCCCATGCGATCTATGAGATACTATGAATTTCTAGATAGTGCGATGTCATAGAAGGCCACACGTCTCGGAATGAACCAATTTGGAAGGCACTAGGGACAGTAGACAGTCAAGGTGATTGTTTTTTTCTTCTTTTTTTTAAATATAGCAGCGAAGGGGTTGTTAAAAAAACTTCACTTAAAAATTTGCATCGCAAGAGGGAAGACGCATCTGACAAACGAGCTTCATATTGGAAGAATATATAAGAATCGAGAAGAAAATATCGAAGAATAAGGATTGTCGTTCAAAAACTGACGGAATAATTCACCAGCGGACGTTATAAGAAGAGCCGAGAAATAAAAAAATAAGTAAAATACGGTGATCTAGATCTAGCAGTTTCCCGTGAGCAATCGTCTTACGTTTGGTAAAGAAGGACCAACTGTAACAGAGGAGAAATAACTTCAAACACGAAGAAGACTATCCTAGCTCAAGGAGGAGGAGAGTAAATTTCGAGTTCTACAGAAAAAGCTGATATATAAATTCTTATATACGGAGAACTTAATGCCAACCAAAGAAAAATTTACATCCCAAAGAACAAGGAAAAGAATATCAACTGAGGAGATATCCGTAAAAATGGAAAATGTAATGACAGATTCCTTCTCCAAAATGAATATCTTTGCTGCCTACAGTACTGAAATGATGTGTGCCTGCTAAAAATGCAAGATGGACCAAACTGGGGAAAGGTACATCCCAACCAAATGACCAGCACAAGATAAGGAAGGCGATGTCCAACCTGATGTCCAGACCATGATGAGGGAGAATCTCAACCCACCAGAAGGCGGTTCTGAATGGGAGGACGGAGGATGACCAGACCCGGATTCCAACCGCGGGTCTAACCACATCCGAGCACTGGAGCGACAACTGGACCAGGTATAACATCAAACGAGCTAAGTCTTCACATTTTTTTTAGTTGCGTAGTTTTTCTTGATCTGCATGCGCACTCTAAGTTCGGCATGTGCTGATTAGTTGGTAATATTAACCGTTTAACTAAGAATGCAAGTGAATTATACAAGTGAAGTGCGAGATATTTAAGGCTATAATATAATATGGCAGTATAGAATAGATTTTTATTACATTATATACGCGCTACCGCACTTGGTCAGAATAAGCAGAATGTGGCATGAGTAAATGAATGAAGTGTCTGTATTAAGAGCTGATAGCAATGAGTTAACAGATATTGTGGAACTTCGATAGATCTCGTATTAATTTGCACAATGTTTACGTCACGTTTGGCACGCACGTCAGATATGAATGTATTTGAGTTACGTACTCGCTCTGTAACATGAGGGCATTGAACTCTGTTTTGGGTTTGAATATACATGGTTATTGAAATGCATTTAATAGAAAAGCAATTCTGAGATACTTAGCATAGCATTATAAGAGTAATCGGCGGTATGTTTGTGGTAGAGATTAATGCAAATGAAGTGATAGTTGTGTATTGAAATGTTGTAATATGGTTATTCGACGGAATGTATTTATGAATATTGAAATGTACTTCGGTGTGGATAAGAATGCTATTTGCTGAGGAAACGCTATGTCACATTTATATGAGGTGAGATTTCGTGTCAAACGAAGAGAGTATGTGAAAGAGAGCACATCGCGTGGATGACCTAATTGAGGTAAGATTGATATGTACTATAATAGAATTGAGAGTTGCGACAGAATCATATGACAGTTGTAGATGCTGTATGTTAAATACGAGAGTATGTTGATATATTATTTAACTATGTTCATGGCCAAATGTAATCATGATATTCTTTAATGCGGTAACACATTTCCAAACATGAATGCGTATTATTTTCATTCTGACTGACCATATGAACTCAGTAGCTTGCAAGGATGAGAAATACTATGTAATATGAGAAAGGGAAAGCACATTGAGCCGGAAATAGATGTGTGTGTGGATCAGAAACTGCGTACATAGATAATTTGTTTCTTTCGACACAGAGATTTGAATTGACGTTTCTTGAAAAATATAATGAATAGGTAAATGGTAGGCTGGGAGCCAGATGTCACAGGCACTAGGGAAGTATTGCCTTAGCCCCAAAGCTGTTATTTAAGTATATTTAAGAAGGACCAAACAATGAGTTCAAATTTATGAATGCAGAGTTATGAGATCAGATTTATGAGTTAAAAGTTAAGCTAGGGTTTATTTTCAGACATATATCCAAAGATATACTCGAATTTTTATTTACATTCTGACTTTTAATCTATTTAGTTATTTTTGCGCTTCATTCTGGTAAACTAAACGTTTTATTAAGACGTAATTGATTTGAATGCGATGAGAATAAGTAATATAATTAACATGACAGTATTTACGTCAACCTAATGAAGTATTTCAATGGAGGCTTGTGATTGCTCAGTGATCAATTGTGAATAGTAAGATTCATTTTGATCTCATTTCGGAATGTGAATGTTAACATGAACTGGGATATAAATCTCAACATGAATATGAACATGAATATGAATATGTGTAAATAGCTTAACGTTGCAATTACTTTTCTTTTATTTGAGCCAGCGCTGACTGAACTATTATTCAGGTATAATAAAAATACTACCCAAATTCACACTACTTTTTCGTAGGTCGATATTTTATTTAAATAAATATTATTATTTTTCTAGAACGAATGTGTTATGAATTCTTTCTCTTACGCTTAGTTTATAAGTTAGTTGTTAAGTTGAGTTGAATTGATGCATGGTAAGAATTTTTAGAGGTTTTCGGTAGTCGGTACATTCTTAGGTGTATTAATTCTTCGGTGATACGTCTTCGGTGGACCGGTATTCTTCTGAACTCACGTAAAACGCAACTTAATGTAAAATCTCAGATTTTACTTAACTGATGGATACGCTGAAAAGAAATTGAGCCGCTGGGAAAATAATTTGCTGACCGTGCTACCACGGGGCACAAGACCATTGATGTAACTAGGAAAATTGTGATAAAAGCAGAACTCGCAGAGTGATCTAATGGACACTTCCACAATAGTTAAGAAGGAAAAAGTTTTTAATAATTATATTAAAATGTAAACTTAAATTTACAAGATACATACTTGGGTCACTTGGATGCTGTTGGCCTTGCCAAGGTTGGTAACCAGCACCCCAACCCTGAGGAGCAAAGTGCTGCGGAGGACCTTGCCTGAAAAGGACCAAACTGTATTGTCTTACTAGAATTTCTCCTCACGTTAAGTAATATAACATTAATTTAGTCTTACGTTTATAGTGACCACTATGCCAAAAATATGAATGAAGAGAATTAACTTGGTACTTACCCTCCTGGAGCACCTTGACTAAGAGGGTATTGTGTAGCAGGTGGTCCAGTTGGACCAGGAGGCTGGAAAAAAGAAAAACATATTCAACCTCAGAATATTTTTAAAAACAGGAAAGAGAAGTTTAGCATATTTAGTGAGGACACATGCTTAGCATTCATATTTACAGCCAGATAGCTAAATATCGAAGAGGAAGATTACTGCATGTAATAGAGGTTAATACAGGGAGAATAATTTAAGTGTTCAGACTTCTCCTCGCATGCCGTGAGAAGTACCGAGCTAGCGCCATATGGCTTCTGTCAACACTGACAAGAAGTGTTTAGCTGTTTAGCACTGTGTCCCTCAGGTCGCTGGGACTTAGGTGTGTTGTGAGGTAATTATCATGATGGTTAAATACACTATAGAGCTAAGAATATTTCCGGTCGAGTATTATTTGCACAAGAAGAAGAAACCAGTTAATAGGTGCCTTCGAAAATTCCGTAGACAATTTCCCGGTGCGGCAGTACCATCAAAACGTTACGTGCATCAGCTCTTTTACAAGTGGCGTAGTTCTGGTCATAAGCAATAAGAAAAAGAAGCGAAGAGGAACAGCTCTCACACGGGAGAGGTTAGAAGATATACAGGCAAGACCCCAGATCAGTCCCCAGAAGTCGCTTCGGAGAGTAGCTCAGAAAAGTGGTGTTTCACCTTCTACAGCACGTAATGCAACAAAATTGTTACATTTATGATCTTATCGGACTCATTCAGAACATACTGCCTACAGAATTCAATGCAATACGATTTTGCAATTGGCTAATGAATAGTGTCCACTACAGTATTGTGGATCCGAACTTTCTTTTTATGAGCGACGCAGCCTGGTTTCATTTGAGTGGATATGTCAATTAACAGAACAATAGAATCTGGGATACAGACAACCCCCACATTTTACAGCCGAGACCTCTGCACGATGTAAAGGTCCAATATTTTTTCAGGACAAGATTACTTCTGACAGTTATATTCACAACATTCTGGAACCATTTTTTGCTGAACTGAGTTAAGAAGGGAAAAGGTACAGCTATTCCCAGCAGGATAGTGCAACGGTCCATACAGCACGTAGCTCTATGCGACAGTTACGGGAAATGTTCGATGATCAGATCAGTAAAGGCTTATGGCCCCCTCGTTCGCCTGATTTAAGCACATGTGATTTTGATCTATGGGGAAATCTTAAAGGAAAAGTTTACAGAAATAATCCTCCAAATGCAGAAAAATTTAAAATTCAAAAATTTAAAATTTAAAAAATTTAAAGTTTACTTATTTGTCCAGAGCATCAATGTAACCGGCGAGTTTAGTTTCATTTGGTTTCTATAGGCGTAATCATGCCGCTCCTTTGAGCCGACTAAGCCTGCTTGTCATTGCGGGCACTGTGCTCGCTGTCTCCGCTTCCCAGCACGCCTAGTCCTCGGCACTCTGCTCTGAACTTTCAAATTAATCACCCTGCAGAATGTCATGTGCATGGCCTGAGAAGGAACTTAAATTTTTCACAATGTCATGAGATCAGGCATGCACACTGGGACAAAATGAAACGTATTGAAACCAGTCGGCAATATAGAACAACTGCTACAAAAAGTGTCCAAAAATAGACCAAATGGATTTCAGTATGCCAGGAATTGGCAAGACCATTCAGAAACAGGATATTTTGTACAATGGGTGACCTAAATGCCTGCGACTGATTCTCGCCAACAAATTAAATTGAAATCATCAAACAAGTAAGGGTGCAGTGTAACTCATTGATATATTTATTTAGCAGTGGTGTTTGTATAGTCCATGGCCCTCCCTTATACCAAACCACAAACTGCAAGATAGTATCTATCAAAAAAGTGTGAAGCATAGTAATAAAAACGTAATGAGAAACCCTATGTCTTAATGTACACAACCATGAAATTCTATAATGAAGTGCTACAACTCTGAAGGCCGTGAATGAATGTCTGACAGTTTCAAACTCACTTGCAACAAGCCATGGCAGTTAGCACAGCAAGTGCAATCAAACCTGGCAACCTCCAAATATTCTTGCATCCGACTTCCAGAAAATCACAACTACGGATTTAGGAGAGACGGAGGAGGTAGGAAACCTACACGACACAGATTAAGACATTCCACTCAACAAGGCAGAACAATACAACAGACGAAACTTCTTCCTACACAGTTTAAAAACCTCTGGTGAGGATAATTATTCTATGGTACCATGAACTTTGAAGAGTAAGCTGAACATTGCAAGTGTCAATAGACTAGACTGAACAGATCGTGATCTCGGACTGGACCATATGAATTGCAGTGGCTACGGTGGTCTCCACAGGAAATGGCCCAATTATTAAATTCCCAAGTTACCATGAACTACAGTAGACTGCAGCTGGCTTGCCAAGCAAGCTTTTAAAGGTGTAAAGCTCCTCACCACAGGATCCCTGCTGTCTACAAGCTAGGATAATAAAGCATGGGATTCCTGGGGTATAGGTACTGTTTCAACAAAGAATGGCTGCATTACTTCTCTCCTACATGGGGTGAAGAAACTGCACATTGGCATTGGCAATATGCCATCAAAATATCATTTATATTAGGTTTATGCAAGTGACGTCTTAACCAGCCAGCGGTCTAATTCACCAAGAAATTGAGGTAAGATTTCTACCCTAATTAAAACAGGGTCCATTACCCCAACAACTACAATATCTCCCCTGACGACTGAAGCTCAAAGAACACACACATCTCAATTCCAGCTCACTGATGCCACCAGAATTTTGAAACAAGAACCTTCACTGAATCCTCTCACCCTACAGTCATGTCATTTGAACAAATCTGAAATAACAATTAGAGAAAATTGAATCTACACATTAGGAATCTCTCTTCCTCTCTCAATTCCCAACAGCACAATTCACCTTGATTGCTATGATCTCCATCATCATGACCAGACAAATAACAGGGCCCATCTTGTTCTTTACGACAAAGAGTGCCTCAAGAGCAGCATAATTTGAACCTCAGCGACCAGAGATGTTGGTGACGTAGTACATATTTGTTTAAGCAATTGTGAATGAACCTAAAAATATTAACTAACGTAGTTCATTGATTACAATTACAATGAAAAAGAATGTCCAGTTAATCAATATACATTTTATTTGTGATTATACAAATATCTCACTGTGTTACTTGTTTTGACCATAATCCAGATCATCTTCAGCCATGAATGATAAAAACTGACAAATGCATTTAACTTATTGTGTCCTTAAAACAATTATCAAACTTCTAAAAATCTAACGGTACATTATTAAACCATTATAATAAAAATATGGAGAACACAAGTTAAAATTCTATTATTTCGTAAAATTAAGTCCAAGTGACGTCACAGAATGTGTTACATTTCTTAATGAAGGATGTAATTCATTTCATCAGATATCGTTTGACTACTTCTTACTTCAAGTCTATTATTTTTCACAATTCACTATTGTTATGCAACTGGGATGCCTAGAAGGTTGAAGAAAGGATGTAATAAGACTTATGAACCAATGATACGAAGAATTTATTCCAGCAAAACTTGTGATTCATGTTCGAGCATGGTTACATTGGTTGTTGGTGTTCTACAAGGCATGCACTCGTCTCTTAACGAGACGATTTAGTGAACAGAAACTATAATGTA
This sequence comes from Anabrus simplex, assembly GCF_040414725.1. NCBI lineage: Eukaryota > Metazoa > Arthropoda > Insecta > Orthoptera > Tettigoniidae > Anabrus > Anabrus simplex. Next base: position 215,800,198 of record NC_090270.1, on the reverse strand, counting down.
ATACATTTCTCAAGATCCTCCAAAACGCTACCCAATACAGCGGAACCTCAATTCTCCGCTTTTGGAGGGACCATTAAAATAAAACGAACCTGGGAAAACTGAAAATCAGAGAATGAAAACAATCAACAATTTGGCTAAATATCACAAAGATGAAATATGCATAATTATAATCTTACAACACTCCTAAACAGAGCCAAACTACACCCCCAATGGGCCTTCGCCTGCCAAGCGACCGCTGCTCAGCTCGAAGGCCTACAGATTACAAGGTGACAAGGCAGTGTGACTAATCCTCTCGGCTGTTATTCCTGGCTCTCTAAACCGGGGTCGCCACCTCACCATTAGATAGCTCCTCAGTTAAAGAGAATCACACAGGCTGAGTGGACGTGGAACCACCTCTTATATCCAGGTAAAAATGCCTGACCGGCCGGGAATCGAACCGAGGCCCTCCGGATGAGAGTTAGGCCAAGTTAGACCGTGAAACCGGCACCACACTATTACAGGTACGAGAGTTCAAGCTTTGTCTGACCCTGTAATAGTTGAGAGGGGAGTTCCTCAGGGCAGTGTTATCGGACCTTTATGTTTTCTTATATATATATAAATGATTTGAGTAAAGGAGTGGAATCGGAGGTAAGGCTTTTTGCAGATGATGTTATTCTCTATAGAGTGATAAATAAGTTACAAGATTGTGAGCAACTGCAACATGACCTCGAAAATATTGTGAGATGGACAGCAGGCAATGGTATGTTGATAAACGGGGCTAAAAGTCAGGTTGTGAGTTTCACAAATAGGAAAAGTCCTCTCAGTTTTAATTACTGCGTTGAGGGGGTGAAAGTTCCTTTTGGGGATCATTGTAAGTATCTAGGTGTTAATATAAGAAAAGATCTTCACTGGGGTAATCACATAAATGGGATTGTAAATAAAGGGTACCAATCTCTGCACATGGTTATGAGGGTGTTTAGGGGTTGTAGTAAGGATGTAAAGGAGAGTGCATATAAGTCTCTGGTAAGACCCCAACTACAGTATGGTTCCAGTGTATGGGACCCTCACCAGGATTACCTGATTCAAGGACTGGGAAAAATCCAAAGAAAAGCAGCTCGATTTGTTCTGGGTGATTTCCGACAAAAGAGTAGCTTTACAAAAATGTTACAATGTTTGGGTTGGGAAGAATTGAGAGAAAGAAGAAGAGCTGCTCGACTAAGTGGTATGTTCCGAGCTGTCAGCGGAGAGATGGCGTGGAATGACATTAGTAGACGAATAGGTTTGAATGGCGTCTATAAAAGTAGGAAAGATCACAATATGAAGATAAAGTTGGAATTCAAGAGGACAAACTGGGGAAAATATTCATTTATAGGAAGGGGAGTTAGGGATTGGAATAACTTACCAAGGGAGATGTTCAATAAATTTCCAATTTCTTTGAAATCATTTCGGAAAAGGCTAGGAAAGCAACAGATAGGGAATCTGCCACCTGGGCGACTGCCCTAAATGCAGATCAGTATTGATTGATTGATTGATACTTTATATTCAGCTTTACAGGGGTAACTTTGTCAGTTTTCCGTGAAAAGTTCTTTCAGTTCAGCAGCTTTGATTAGCCAAACACTTTGAAAATCTAATAACACCAAGCCAAACGACAATCGACCACAAGTAGTTTTTAATTATCTCATCTAATAAAATAAAGCTCATTAGATACAAAAGCATCCAGCATGATGGCAAAAATCCCTTCTCTTAATCTTCCATTGTAATTTGGTCTCTGGTTCGTAGTCAGTTTCTGGAAATCTTGTACCGCGAACATTTGGCCTACATCGACTTTTAAAGGTTACGTTGAACTCGAGAACATGGTTTCGAAGGTAAGTATCGATTCTCAGAAGTTCTCAAATGCATTATATTCAATTCTGCCTGTCACTAATCCAATCAAATAGGAAAGAGGAAAAAAAAAAATCATAAACATCAGAAATTATGGTTATTTGTGACCTTGGACTCAGCTGGAAAGCACGCTCACTACACATGCCAGTACAAGTTGGAAATTATACAAACCCTTTACATGTAAGGTGCACAAATAAAATGACTGCAGTTTTTACTTTTAACACGAAAACGTAAAATTCCCAGTCTTATAGAAGGACCAAAGGAGTAGCAGGCAATCCCAAGACCTCCCATGGCTTTTTGCATGTAAGGTTCAACATCTGTTCTGGTCTCCATAACATAGTCGTACCAGTATACTGTGCCATATCATACAGTATATGCCCCTTGAATATAATGTGCAATACTGCATAATACTGTGGACTCATTGCAAGAGGGATGGCTTGGTATAGGAGGAAGTAAACAACGCAAGCTTGCTGGATTGCAGAGTTGGAGACCAGTCGATATCTTGCATAGCAACAGCATGCAATTTAGATACTTCATATAAGTTAGCTGGGAGTATTACGAGATTGCCTGAGTGCGGTACATTTGAAAAAGAACAATCACGAGCTTGGAGGCGTAGTTTCTGACTGCAGGAATCCACAGAACAAATGAACTCAGAACTGCCAACTTCGATTTCTAGTGTTGTACCATCATTTTATCTAGGAGATTTGTTATTAAGCCATACTCCACGGTTTTTGATATACACAAGAAGTTAATTATGAATTTATAACTACCTACAGACAGGAATATTAAATTAATTTTGATCCAGCAAAGAAACAACATTTTAATGAATCAGTCTTTTGACACCCGGTAGGCAGCTGGACCACCGAGTTGTCGTATCACTGGAATTCTGAGCCATGCCTAATGGCATGTTCATAAATGTGACTTTTTTTTTTTCAATATGTAAATGGCTTTCTATGGCCTCAATTCGAAAAGCTTATGTGTTTCTGACTATGTACAGGAGAGGGCAGCACTCTGTTATATAAACACGGAAGATCGTTCCCTTTTGCGAGACGAGATGTATTATCTCTCTAAAGGATATGCTTTGTTTATGGGAGACAAATTAACAATGGAGCCCACACAGATCAGAGCTGCATTCCTATCTCATAAATGGGTGTTTAATATATTCAAACCTTGCCCATAGTAACATGCATCTTATTATTTTGATTATTTATATCGCAGATACGTTAATTCTTGTTTAACTTTGGTTCTAGAGTTCTTTAGTATTACTATTGGCCCTATTGATTATGGCTGATCGTTATGCGTCTTCCGCCCCAAACAGCACGAATGGGACGTGTTTGTTAGTCTGTTCGTGACTATGCCATGATAACCGAGTCTCTTAATTGATTCCATTTATGTGCACTGCATCATATGGTATTTCGCCATCAAATATGTCTGTGCTCCCCGTGTCGACTGGAAGCTCCATTCTCGTCGTACGGGGCACGTGACATGGTGGTTTGGAGTACGGGATTCTTCTGATCTCATTATATTGTTTGCATCGTGCACACTGATGTCTGGTGTACGAGAGACCTGCAGTTCATGACCAGGTGAGTCACCCTATATGGATTGGTGTTTGACTTTATTAATTGGAGCGACCGCTCGTACTGCCTGCCGTGCTGGCATATGTGTGCGAGTTCGGGAGAGTGTGCGTGAGTGAGGGGAGCGGAAAGATGATGTACCGGTCAGTTCTATTTTTGTTTTTAATTCAGTTTCTGTACCTTATTTTTGTTCTCGGTACAGTATCACTTATTTTGCCTTGGTCCCTGTCTCGGGTGCTTGCAGGCCCGTGAGGCAGCGATACTTGTTTACTTTCATTCTTGTGGGCAAAGCACTTGCCTGTGTTTTCCTTTGATTTTAATGCACTTCTTTGGTCCAGAGACAGTCCTCTCTCTGGCGTGATATTGTCTTTCATATTTGTTTTACCTGCCTTTTCTTCTCCACGATGCGGAGAGATTTTTTCGTAGAGATATGGCTATTGTGTGGATAATGAGCAAAGAGAATATATATGCTCGAAAGAAGTCATTCTCGTAAAAAGAACGAGCTAACTGGGCCGTGTGAGCTGTATTAATACCTGCACATGATGTAACAAGGTTATATTTGAGGCGGCGAGCTTCTGATAATAGTTATCTGTATCTTGGAGTGTAATAACGCCGCGCTCACGTTATGTTTTGACCAAAGACTTTAATATTACTTATCTAGACTCACAGAGCGCGCTGATGCTAAGCGGAATATTGAATACTTTCGCGCATCGCCATGTTGCGGGCGCTTCAGCTTCGAATGCATGGCTAGCATGTGGTAACGTTTACAGACCCTTGCATGTTTTCGATTTGAATCATGCCTGTTAGTGGATCTGGTTAGGTATTATATGTGACGGAGTGATAATATATTGTTAAATATTTTCAAGGAATGTGGGAGCAAATACATTACGTTAGTTAAATTGATCGACAATATTAGACCTAAAGTTAGGCATTACCTGTGGAATGGAAAGATATTCACGAGGGTGAATTCGTGTGCAGCCTTCATTTGTACAGACTGCTATCAGAAGGGATCTGGTATTTTTCACATGTGAGTAGAAATTGAACTGTTAACAAATAACTTCCATTTACCATAATCGAGAACTAAACAGGTTATAGGGTGGTTGATTCAGAGAACGCTTGGACATGAAATTTAGAATATTTAGGCTTCTTTTTCTTGTTTGCCTTTTTTCCAATTCATCGGAGATTGAACCCGGAGCCTCCGGGTAAGAAGTAGACACGCTACCCCTACGCCGCAGAGCCGGGATTTCATATTCAGAAAATGAAATAAACATGTATCTGATTGTTTTAGAAAGATTTCAGCAGTCATGTACTTTTTAAACAATCTGTTCAGATAATTGGGTAAAATTTGCTGTAATTACTTATCTGAGAGGAATCATAAGCTATGTACCTTTCATAGAAATATTTTATTTCACAGGTTTTCTTTCTTGTTGATATTGAAGATTATTGTTATCGGTACAGGAGTTTGTAAATATTTAATTTATGTGTTCTCCAGTCTGCTAAGAGACAGGTAATTTTTATCTCACGATATGTAATCATACTTAAGTTGTAGACCGCTTTTTGAACATGTCTTCATATTTTCAATAAAGCTAAATAATTGTTGATCCTGGGTTTCTCAAGAGACAGATTACCACGTTGATTCTCGTCCTTTGAGTCTGGCCTTCTTGCCATACGTACAATGTTCAAACACATCAGTTACAAACATGATCCTTATATTAAAGTGAGCGACATGATCATTTTCGAGGTACCGCTAGTGTATTTTTGTAGTAGTGTATTTTTCAGTCTTCTTATTCAGTCTGCTAAAGGTTTTTTTTTTAGGTGCGCCACCTATAGGCTATCTAAAGGATTTGTGTAAATTGTTCAGTTTTTATACAGATATATATTTTAATATTACCACAGTCTTGATATTATGTATATTTATTGCGTGTGTACACGGTAGTCGGTGCAGGCTGTCATTAATTTTATAAAGCGAATGTTTTCATGTGTGCGAAATGTAAGTTAAAGCCTGAATTCCATACAATCTCCGCGTCAAGCTGAGGAGCGCCCGTAACATGGCGGTACGCGCATGGACATGTGTTCCCCAGTCATACGCTTCTGCGCAGCCAGCGGTGTGGGGCCTTGGTTTTGACATCCATTGAACGAGGTATGCTTATGTTACAATCCCTTTTCTTTTCTAAGTTATTGACATCACTATTTTGCGTATCTGTTTCAAATTTACTTTACCAATAAACCACCATTTAAGTTTTATTCGGATTTTATTGCTGCAGAATTAGATTGATATCCTTATTCATCAATAATGAGGGACGTTTTCAGTTCAAGGCTGTGTTCTCCTGGCCTTTCCTAGCCGTGGACCACGCCTCGTTTTCCCCCTACGTGCGTATCGTTTTACGTCTCACGTCATCGGTCGGGAAGGGGGTGGTGCAATTCCCGCGTCTGTTCAAGGACAGGAAGTCTTGAGAAACCATGGAGCGTGGGACCCGATCTCACACTCACTCTGCTCTGGATTCTTGAACGTGCTGGTGGTGGTGATTGTTTTAAGGAGCTACAACCAGGCAACCATCCTCTATATACCACTAATCAGAGAGAAAAAAATGGAAGGAATCAGACACTTAGACAAGGGCCACGACGGGCGTGAAAACGAAAGACACTCTAGGCCTCCGTACGTAATACCGTTGGGGTCGGAAAAGAACAACAGTTGACCAAGGCAGCTTGGATAGGATAGATGAAAGTGAGGAGCCTGGCAGAAGTGGAAGCAATGCCAGGACTCAGCTAAGGGTCCCACGATTGCCAACCCACGCTCCAAAGTTCAGAGCCCCTGGGGCCCCTTTTGGTCACCTCTTACAACTGGCAAGGAATACTGCGGGTGTTATTCTACTGCCCCCACCCACGGGGGGAACTGGTCGATAGTCGATGTACCAGTCACTAACAATAACAATAATAATAATAATAATAATAATAATGTTATTAGCTTTACACCCCACTAACTACTTTTACGGTCTTCGGAGGAGCCGAGGTGCCAGAATTTAGTCCCGCTGGAGTTATTTCACGTGCCAGTAAATCCACGTACACGAGGCTGTCGTATTTGAGCACCTTCAAATACCACTGAGCTGAGCCAGGATCGAACCTGCAAGTTAGGTTTAACACGTTGAGTGCCGAGCCGATTGTAGCACACTATTCCACTGGTGCCAAGCATGTTTTTGAATTGCATTCCGCTGGTGCCAAAGCAATTGTACGCGTTGCAGTCTGTTTATATAATCTTGGGATGTATTTATATGATGTACTAAGTTAATTTTATCTCACCATACCATGGTCATGTGTGACGCCATATGGTGTCACATCAATTTTTAGGAAAGATAAAATATAGCGTGATGGCGTCACAGAATTTTTGGTCATGGAATGTGCAATACGAATTTCAAATACGGGATATTTATTTGCTAATTCAAATTAACGCAATATTTATTAAAACCTAGTAAAATGCAAAACAAGTACTTATATTACATTACATATTGTTGTGAACAGTTTTCTGATAACTCTAAACAATGAAAATATGCGTCTCGGCACGCCCGAGTTCTTGTTACTCGTTGTAATTTTTCAAACCTTATTGGCATCGTTGTTCTAACATCGTCCATTGTACACTTGTTTCACGTGCTATTTTCATATTTACGTTTTGCACATCTGATCGGGAAGTTAAGGGGAACGCGCTAACTATACGCTACCTGGCTGCTAGCGCAGCTTGACGCAGCCCGGTTGGTTCATGTCCGCTGCTACGTTCCTCCCTACCTCTCCGCCATACCCCGATACTCCCGCGGCACTTCTAATTTTATGACTTTATTTGTTCAATTTTGTCGTTTAAACTTGCGCTGGGTACATGCAGTTTTCACCTTAGCATTCTACTGCCTCCCACGAACATTCTTACCAAATTTCAACCGAATCCGAGTGTAACACATGTATGTGTTCCCTCGTAAGATTATTACCAATATCTTCCATTTTTTATATTTTTGCACAACTATATAAAGTGAGTGATAATACGTACGTAAACGAGGAATAAACAATGCCTGGCGCGCTTTCACCTGTGACAATGACCACTGGCCAGTCAGTGGCTTCGGAAGAATACTGTGGCGCCACATGGTAGCATAGAGTAAAAATACATAGGTGGAATAGAACCTGAAGTTCGCCCTTTCACGTAGCACCAATTTTACGCGCATAGATGTCACAGGTGATTATCTATGGTGGATCGCCTGAAACTCAACTGTGCCGCCATATGGCGTCACGCCAACTCTGTTTTCAAGAACGGTGTGCCGCCATATGGCGTCACGCCATCTCAAATTTGAAGACCACCGTGACGCCATATGGCGGCACGTGGCACCCAACGTGTTAAAAGGCCATCGACTCAACTGTACCATAGATTCACAATTAAGTTCAGAGCCCCTGGGGCTCCTTTTGGTCACCTCTTACAACTGGCAGGGAATACTGCGGGTGTTCTACTGCCTCCTCAGTCTTATGACACATCAAGCCCATCAATGATGTTGAAAATACGTTTAATGTGATCGTACTTCACTTCTCAATACAAATGGAAGCTGGAGCTGCAATAGAAAACTGAAACTATATAACTCAAGGACACGAGCGATTTGCAAGGTAGAAAACTGCTGTAAAAATAAACATTTTTCCGAATTTCGGCAATCTTTAGAGCACGTGCCCGACAGGAAGAAATGAACCTATTCTGTTTCTTTTTTTACTCATGTTTGTGGGTTACTGTAGTCCTAGTTCGTGAACCATGGGCAACAGCTGAGTGACCTAGTAAGTGGTCCTGTACCATTCACATGTTGAACTTTTGTACTATTAGGCTTTCGTCAAAGTGTGAAGAATTATGTCTCGTGAATTGCGAGACATTTCAACTAATAATATGCACTATCCCTGTTCAAGTGACTAATTAAATAGGGGAGTGCACGCTGCGGTATGCCGAAGTGTGAGCTTGGCACTGGACTATTAACTGAATAACACGGTATATGTTATGGGAATTACAAAACCTGTGGACTCCGTTTGCATTCGCGTAATGCAAAACTATAATCTGTTCGCGGACCGTGGTCGCGAAAATTGAGTCAGTTTCATTATTTACCGCTCTGTATAATGCTATGCTTGGGACTCGAACCCTGAATTCACGGTGTGAACGGGAGCACCATGTTTCAAAGACTGTGATAGCAGCCACCAGGACCAGTAGTGTATTTTGTAACACCATGCAGTGTGTCACAATGATGGTGTAAATTACGAGGGCGTAGCGGTCTTGGGACCGCTATGGAAACAGTGATCAACACCAAGTTAATTTAATCATGAAAATTATATGTATGCCTTAGAAGAAATAGCCTATTTCGATCCTAATATTAAATTAATTTTAAATTTCAAGTCTTTGTGTGACTGAGCTGTGTTTCTATTTAATGTAAAGTTATGATTGATTCCAGGGGATTTGAATGTTCGAACCCTTGATTTTTCATCTTATTTTTCCTTTTTATTTGATGGGAAAGAGGAAAATTATTAGATATAGTTAGGAGTGTGTGTCTGTTACGATACTGCTGTGTATTCCAATATGTTTTACAAGATGAAGGATAGAACCTTTTATTGAGGATTCTCCGCAGCCCTAAGATTGAATGGGAACTGAGTAGAAGTCTGCTATAGTGAGCACTGCATATAGCGAAAAGCTCGTTATACCGATATCTTTTGTCCGTCCCTTCAAAACTCCAATATTAAACTGCGTATTGTCCTTCGGTTACAACGAGAGCCCTATCACTGACGCAACCGTTATTACGAGCTATTATGCGCGCTCGACTCTTGCAATTGCCGATATTTATGCACCCACTCATTATACTGCATGCAATCGATCATCTTCGGTACTGTATAGTTTCCTCGCTATGACAACCAGCGAACTCTCGGCATTCGAAGGCAATGTCGAAGTCGATTAGTAGTAGCCGTCGACTGCTCATCCAGAAGCAAAAACAAAATGATAAAGAATATGTTTTCGCAATAAATGCGTAAATAACGTGTCTGATAACCGTTGTTGACGCTTTAAAGATAAATGCTGAATAAACGATCGCGTAATTTTAATGCTAAATACTGCAATTAAGTAAGAATGAGATAGGCCTACACCTCAAGATATAGCAGGGTACGTCATTGATTACAAGGTTAGTTTATATTTTCTCGCGTCCGTTAAATTACGGAAAGGCTATTATCATGCAAATTTATAGCGACAGATTATAATTTTTCTCCTGGCGCTTGAAGTATGTTTTCATCATAAATACAGTACGAACAGGATAGATGACGCTATTTGAATAACAAAACTGAAACGTTTGCCACAAAATGCGATCGATCATCATCTGTACGGTATAGTTTTCGCGCTATGTGCATTTGCGAGCTCTCTCATGAACATTCAAAGGCAATATTGGAGTAGATTAGTAATTCCCATCGAATGCTGACCTCTAATGAAAATTCAAAATGAGATGACAACACATTTTCGTAATAAATGCATAAATAACGTGGCCGATAGCAGTTAACTCGTTAAAAATGAAGGCTGAAGTAAACGATATCTTAATTTTAATGGTATACCATATTGAATTGGGAATATTCCTTTGTAACACAGCAAGATTTCAATATATCACAAGATATGTCGAACAGTTTTATCAACATTTAACCTCTGTTGTGGATTTATTGGACATTACGCAAAATAATTCCCTCTGCGCCAATGTTGAACTTCATATCTTCTAGAACTCAACAGAAACATTGGACATTGTTGAAAATCCAGCATAACCCAAATTTTTAAATGCGCAACCTAAGACTATTCGTCAAATAGAGCTTATATTATTCAATTTTGAGATAATTGTTGATATGTAATTTTATGAGACACATATCAAAAGATTTTATTTGTCAATGATCAACATAACATTGCTACATCTACAACAGTTCATATATTCACCATTTTATATGTATATCATTCCACCACATCCCCAGTCCATTCTTTCATCTTTCATCTCACCGCACAACTCTCTTTTAGGAGTATGGTATACACGTATGTATCTTGGCTAGGCTGATGATGGCCCTATTAGGACCGAAACTAGTACCTTGTAATAGTATATTGTAATGTTTTTATAAACATTGCATGATTATCAAGTATTGATAAGATGGATTCAATTTGGTATTTATTTTATGTGTATACCGTATACTGAAATTAAGTCAGAATGTGATACACCTCAAGATATGGCAGGGTACATCACTGATTTCAGAGGATAATTTATATTTTCTCGCATCTAGTTAAATTTCGGAAAGCTATTCCCATGTCAATTTTTCGCGAAGAGGTTATTTCTTTACATGGGTTTTCATGATGCATATACGGTTAGGTTAGGTGATTACAAGTAAAAACTCATTGTAGACCGTATTGGACATCAGATATGAACATTAAAACAAGAGTAATAGTTAACACCACCCTTCCAATACTTATCTTTCCTATATTTAGGAAATAAACATTACAACAGGGCCCTGAACCTAGTGTCCTTAACACATATGGTACCCTATAAATGTTGATTCTTAGGGTGCCATATATGTTAAGGACACTAGGTTCAGGGCCCTGACCTAACTTTAGGCTAAGATTATTTTTGGCTGATTATGCTTACGACTGTTAAGCGAAACATGTCCCATCTTACAACACCTGTTGTAACGTTTATTTCCTAAATATAGGAAAGATAAGTATTGGAAAGGTGGTGTTAACTATTATTCTTGTTTTAATGTTCATAGGTTAGGTGATGCCGTTTGAAGAAAGAAACTGAAATGTTTGGCACAAAAGCCTCTGGAGTGATGCCGTATTTTTCCGAATCCAAGACATTTTTGCTCGGAATCTCATGTGAAAAATCAAGGGTCGTTTTGCATTCGCGGCCTGATAGTAATGAACAACACTGGCAACTATCACAGTAACCACGCTGTTTCTTTCCACTCAAGCGTGCACGCACAAAACTCGTTGACAAACGACAGCCTCTCTATCATACATTCGCTAGCCGCAGGGACCGGTTGTACAGTGCCTATGTGCAACGTCACTGGATCTCGGGAAATAGTGAAGAAAGAATGACATTCTATTATCCTCTACAATAACGTTTCTCAAATCTGCAGAATGACATTTGAAGAAGTAGAATTAAAACTGACATCTGCTCTTGAACTAGCTGTCTACTATGATGAGAATCACCTGAAACCCAATCCAAAGAAAACTTGGGTATGTGCATTCTATCTGCGCAACAAGGAAGCAAAAAAGGAGTTGAATGTAACCTGGAAAGGACACAAATTAAACCATTGTGATCAACCCAAATATGTAGGGGTAAAGTTTGGAGCGTGCCCTAACTTATAAACAGCTCTGTCATCATCATCATCATCATGTTTTCCACTCCAGTTGCCCGGGTGTGGTTTACGAGCACTCTCCACTTCTGTCTGTCCATGTACCACTCTTCTCTCAAGACGACATCCCAGCTGATTCCTCTTGTTCCTATGTCCTCTTTCACTTGGTCCAGCCACCTCTTCCTAGGTCTTCCTACCGGTCGTTTTCCGGCCACGACTGTGTGTAGCCATTGTTTTGCTGTCCTTCCATCGTCCATTCGTTTGACATGGCCAAACCATTTCAAACGGGCCCTTGTCACTTTTTCATTCAGGGATGGGTACACACCAGCTTGCTCCCTTATTCTTTCATTCCTTACCCTGTCCCTTTTTGTCTTCTGTACCATAGTTCGTAGGAACTTTATTTCTGCGGCTTGTAGTTTGCTGTCCACTTGTTGGGTTGTTGTGCAGGTTTCTAGGCTATATGTTATTATGGGGGTGAAGTATGATTGGAATAGAATCTGCTTTGATCTTAAGGGAACTTGTTCGTTCCAGAGAAGATTCCGAACTTGATGGTAAAACTGAGCTGATTTTTGAATGTGGTTGTTAATTTCATGCTCTATTCTGTTATCACTTGAAATGATGCACCCAAGATATTTATATTGGTCTACTGTTTCCAGTTGTGTACCTTCCAGCATTATTTTTCCTTTCTTCTTCTGCCTGTTGACAGACATAGTAACAGTTTTCGATTTATTTATTGTTAATCCGTGTGCTTTCAAATGTTCATTCCAGGTGTTCAGCCTCTCTTGGACTTCCTTCTCTGTATTTCCCCAAATTACTACATCATCTGCAAATGCAAATGCATTGATGTCCATATTGTTCTTCTGCTTAATTTCTTTCATGACTTCATCCATGACAGTGATAAAAAGTAATGGTGAAAGGGTACTGCCTTGTTGCACTCCTTTAGTGGTTTAGAACCAATCAGAATTACCGTTTCCTATCTGTACGCAACTGCAGCAGTCTTCGTAAAGCATTTTAACTTTCTGGATAAGCCCTTTGGGTACATTCTTCTTTCTTAAACATTCCCATATAGTCGTCCTTGGAACACTATCAAATGCTTTTTCGAGATCCAAAAACACTAGTGTTAAGTCTTTGCCCTTCTCCCAATGCTTTTTTAACAGTATTCTAAGTGCAAATATGAGATCGGTAGTTGATCGGTGTTCTCTGAATCCATATTGTTCTTCCTGTAGTTGTGGTTCTATTATTTTCCTTAGCCTTTTTTCAAGTATTTTCTCAAATATTTTCAAACCATGAGACAATAAAGTGATCCCCCTATAATTGCTACATTTCTTCCGGCTTCCTTTTTTGAAGAGAGGTATTATTATTCCCTTTTTCCAATCATCTGGGACTTTCCTATCCTTCCATATTGCATTAATTACTCTATGAAGCCACTGTATTCCTACTGCACCAGTTGCTTTGATCATATCTGCACTGACTTCATCAAATCCTGTAGATCTTTCTTTGGGCATACTATTAAGGGCCATCTCTACTTCCTTCCATGTTGGCGGACTCTCTTGGTCAGGCTCATCATTGCAGCTTAAACTGACCTGCGTGGTTACATCATTGAAGTCTTTCCCAGTACTGTTGTATAAATTATCAAAATAGGATTTCATTATCTTCCTTATTTCTGTCTCCTCCCTAACTATGTTACCATCTGGTTCCTCTATTGCTGTTATGTATTCATTGTCTCTTCTTATATTTCGTATTGTTCGGTAAAGTAGTTTAGAATTAGCTTTGCTGTCTTGCTCTAGTTTATCTGTGAAATCAGTCCAAGCTTTCTGTTTTTCTTCGGCCACAATTTTCTTTACTTGTAACTTCTGATCTCTGTATTTCTGCTGCAGTTCGTTTACTCTAGATTCGTTCCTTTGACTTCCTTTTTGCATTTCTTTGTCTCTGGCTTTCCTGGTTTCATTTTTTACTTTCACAGCAATCTTCACCCGATCGTTCCACCAAGGAGTTTCTTTTCCCTTCATTTTGCTATTAGTTTTACCACAAACTTCTAATGCAGCTCCGACAATGCTTTCTTTGAATCTAGTCCACTCGATGTTGCCTTCTTGTAATGCATCTGATGGTAATTTATTGGTCACTTTAATTTGTGTATTCAACTTGTTTTTCTGTCTTTTTTAGCTCCCATGTCTTAATTTTTGGTTTCCTGTATTCCTGAGGCCTATAAATTTCAATGTGCTTTATTGTTACGAGGAGAAGTCTGTGGTCACTGTCCAGGCTTTCACTTGGTATAACTCTGACATCACATATGGTCTTTCCTGCTTCAATATCAGATATAAAATAATCTATCAGAGTTTTAGTATCTCCATTCCAACTGTATCTTGTTAGTTTATGACTTAGCTGCTTCTGAAACCAACTGTTGTTTATTCTCAAGCCATTCCTTACACATAGATCTAGAAGACTTTCTCCTTCTGAGTTCCTGCCTCCAAGGTATGCTGCAGGAATGATCTCATTCGCAAACTCACACGCACAACATGGGGAGCATAGCCTAATGTCCTCCGTACATCCACCCTTGCCCCGTGTTTCTCTGCTATAGAGTATGCTGCTCCAGTCTGGAGGAATTCCGCTCATACAAATCAAGTGGATGTTGCCCTCTGTGAGAGAGGTTGCATTGTTACAGGCTGCTTACGACCAACTGCTGTTAGTAAGATCTTTCCACTTATGGGAGTAGCACCTCCAGATGTTAGGAGACAAGTTGCAGCAGAGATTGAGAATACATCCAAGACGTCCAATGTTTGGACTTCAAGCCCACCCATCGAGATTGAAATAGGGGAAGAGCTTCCTACAAACAAAAACGTCAATCCCATCATCAGCTGATTCTGTGAAAAATGCAGTTAAAAATAATATGTCCCAATGTGATTCTCCTTCCCAACATTATAAACATTCCCATGGCCAATTGATTTTGAAAACTATGAACTAATTAGGGCTGTTCCTCATCTTCCCGTCATGCGGCTCTAAATATTAGTTCCTAATTAGCGTTGACCTCTTAAGATTTTTGCTAGCATGTTCTTCCTTCAATCCCACCTAGATATACCTGCTCCCTTCACAAAGCTGCAGATTGTTCTTAAAGGGGTTCTTGGATTTTTTTTCTCTCTCTCTTCACGTGGTAGTCCTAGAGTGGAGAGTCTGGTATCATGTCTCACAAATCAGATCAAAAATTAGATGGATGGCTTTTCCGGCATTTGCTCTATTAACCAGCGTTTCGTCTTAGGTCTGACACTAGACTCTTCAGAGTGGGATGTGTCAGACCCTACCCACTGACGCTGGGGTGTATGCAGATGAACTTATCAGAAGCTTATTTATGAAGCACAGTCTGATAACTGCATACGGGAGATAAAACTCCACAATGGAATTAATGCCCGCCTAGCAATTCCAAATGGAAATTCTCCCGTATGCAGTTATCAGACTGTGCTTCATAAATAAGCTTCTGATAAGTTCATCTGCATACACCCCAGCGTCAGTGGGTAGGGTCTGACACATCCCACTCTGAAGAGTCTAGTGTCAGACCTAAGACGAAACGCTGGTTAATAGAGCAAATGCCGGAAAAGCCATCCATCTAATTTTTGATCTGATTTTTTATATGCTCTATTGGTGGAAAAGAATCTAATTCCCTCCATGGGAACTTAGAATTTCCATCATGTCTCACATTCGAAAAGTATGTGTTCAGCTTCTGCTTCATTGCATTTCCGACATATATTGTCTTTTATTCCAATTCTACGAAGGTGTTTCTTCAGATGGCTGCGTCATGTCAACAGTCCTACTACCAACCTTACATTTTCTCTGCCGAGTTTCAACAGTTCTTTAGTATACTTCTTGTTTGGTCCTTTTATCAGTTCCTTTGCAAGCCTGCATCCTGGAGTATTTTTCCAATTCTCCATTTGTTTCTTTTGTATCCATTTTCCTATGTAGTATCGGGCTTGTTGATAGAAAATACCACATACAGGTTTTGGGCCTACAAAATGTGTCTCTGCCCCCTCTTCCTGGCCAGTTTACCTGCCTTTTCATTTCCTTCTATACCTGCATGCCTTAGTACCCATATTATTTTGATAATGTTGCACTTTAAGAGCTTCAGAAGTGAATGGCAATACCAGACACTTGTAGATATTATCTGGACTGCTTCTGGTGCCTTAATGGCCGCTTGGCCGTCCGTAAAATGAAAATGTTCTTATTCCTATAGTTCATTTTCAGATTTTCTTCAAGACACGTTGTGATAGCTATCACTTCCGCTTGAAAGACTGTAGTGTGTTAGCTCAGACTCATATGAATTGATCTCTCAGGTATTCCCCCATTATCCCTCCTCCTGCGCCATACACCTAATTAGGCATAAAATGAAGTGGTCTTAAACCGAAATTTATTCACGAATCAGCAAGTAACCTAAGTAAGTCTAGCACCTGTAGGCATCTCCAAATAATAAGCATAGGTGAAACACCAGAACAACTCCAGGTATCCTACATCCAACTTCATTTATACGCTTATTTCGAGAGTTCAATCTCCTTCGCTTAACCGATTTTGTTAAAATATGTGCAATATACTCACTGCTAATATACTAAACTAAATTTCAGTCATAGGTCACAGATCATTAATATTCATAATAGGAGACAATTCATATAAGAATATGTATGTGAGATGTAGGGATAATGTGCGAGCATTTCAAACTACTCCTCGTTCATAGGAATTGGTCACAGGTTAGTGAAACTCTTGCAATTGATTGTTGGTATACCGAAATATCTGTATATTAAGGAAGTTCTTGCCCATTGTTCACCTGGCTTTCTGAGATGTACATTGGAGGTCAGGAGGAGTTCAGACACATTCATCTGTGTCACTACATCTCATATGAACACAAAAGCCTGTTCTGGGTATGCAATGAAATACGTAGGATCAAGAGAACACAGTGTACGGCATGCTTGTACCATGATGGCTGACAAGTGTACTACAGGCATGGTCAAAAGAGGAATTAAATCTAACTTTTAATGTCCCAGGACTACATTAGGTTTTTGCAGTAATACCTATTCATCTGGTACAAATATCTTCCCTATCAAAATAAATATGAATTAATACTAACCATACCAATCTTCTCACTGATAATCCTTTTTGCAGATTCTATTTGATCAGGTGTACCCCTAATGACAAAAACTTTTTCTGCAGGATTAGGAGGCGGCCTCCTATCCAATTCACAGTGAGCTCCAGTCTGTTGGTTGATTTGTTTTATAGTTTCTCCTCCTACAAAAACAAGAAGTATCAACAATAATACATGAACCATTTAGAAGGATACAATTTACCATTATGCAAGGAAGGAGGGCTTAATGATCACAATGAACCGTAATTCAAATACTGTATACAACATATGGCTCACCTCTACCAATAACAATGCCACATTTTGCAGCCGGAATGGTGAAGGTTGCTTCTTGCTTATCCATTTGCCCCCCTTGCTGCATACCTCCAGGTCGCCGATCCCAACCACCAGTGCCATTCCCATATTCTCCACCTCCACGGTTTCCCATTCGGTCGAACGGTGGGCCCCCACCTCCAGGGCCACCTCTCCCTCGACCTCTGCCCATTTCATTATCTCGACGCTGAAATACAAAAAAGATAGGAAATATTTTGACACCAGTCTCTCTAAAGCGCTAGCATTAAACCAGCAAGAACTAGGGACCTTTAGGATATCCAACATCAGAAGGAAGTTTCCAACATTAAAAAAAGGTAATATATATATATATATTAAGTAAATAAATGGAGTTCTATTACACCATCAGATCAAATAACCGATTCCCTTCTCCAGAAGTTAAGTTCCTCAATTTAAAAAAAAATACATGACAGTAATGGGCAGTATTGTTTTGCTGCTACAACCAATCACGTAGAGATTGAATACCATGCATAGCTGCCAACTTTTAGAAATCAAAAATAGGAAGATTTTTTATTCTTGGATTTCATCACCCATATTGCATCACGGTCTAAGTGAAAAAAGGACAGAATAGAAAGCATACATATCTACAGTTACAATGTGAATTGACCATTAAATTTAAAATCTTTCTCGAAATTCGGTTATACGAATTTCTCGATTTCTCGAAGCAAACATTTCCTCTCTTGAAGCAAAAATTACTCTGTAACTCGAACTGTGTGCAGCATTAACTGTACAATACGGCATTCGCGGTTTGTGAGGAACAGTTAACAAGTAAAGAAAGGGTTCCAGTGAAGCCGGAAGATAATATGACGGCAATCAAAAACGCGAACTTCTAGTGATCGGCAAATCCTCGCCATGTCTCGGGTGTCAATTAATTACCGGTCACGCACGAAAGCAAGCCCAGAAGTCGCGGATGACAAGCTCCATTTACGAAACTCGGCTGCGTGTATTAACAAGAAGTTTCAACATGAAGGGAGGAAAGGTTAACCGCAACAAACAGATGAGACTAACGGATTTTTTTCCAAATGTGTTAACGGAACTATGTTTCTTGTTTCACTACGGCGCCTACTGTATGTACTGTGTCCTGTCTTCTAAAAAGTTACTATAATAAGTGTTATAATTAAAGTGAAGCCGTAAAATAGAGTTGCTTTGTATCTTTTAAGTACCGTTAAACATAATACATTCAGTAAAAGCCCGTACATACATGATTCAATTATGTGCTATACATGCTCAAAAACGGCAAGTTATTCTCTATATCTCGAAATTTCAAAAACTTGAAATAAAATTTATCTCCCAAGGCGATTCGCATAATAGTTTCCTTTATTAGACTGTAAAATAACGGAAATTTAATTTTATAGGTATCCCTGAAGTCTTGGAGGTAACGTTTGTTACGGTATGTTTTTTGGCGATAACGTGAAGAGAAAATACCATAGACTGTCACCGACACAACTCCCTGAAATACATTCAACTCATTAAAATAATGAAGAAAGAATAAAAAAATGCACTGAAATACGCTAAATTACCACATACAAAACAGATCGCTATGTCTTATACATTATTAACATACGACTTTGACACGGCAAAAAAGCATAGAACCGCTAGAAAAAACACGCGGCATACAATTCCAACGAAATTTCGCACAGAAACGATGTTAATAGTGCGCGAACCACACAATATGAAACTCATTCCTTCGTCCCGATAAACTGAGTCGATAGCGCTCGCTAGCATCTCTTGCTTGTAGGACGATTGCCGTCCCGAATCCCCAGCCGTAAAGCACACATGCTGCTGTAGCGAGCAGGAAACACGAACACGAAGGCGACGGACGATAAACTCGCGAAATAAATCATCAAATAAAAACGCCTGAAAATGAAGGTGGGTAAATTACACAAGCACATAAGAATTTATCCTTTATCCTAGGGTACGAGTATTGACGGTACTGGAGGTTATATTGGTAAAAAATAGGAAGAATTAAAAATAAATCGGAAGAAGAGTAAAAAAACGGAAAGTTTCCGGGTAAATCAGAAGGGTTGGCACGTATGACCATGTAAGGTAACAAAGCTGGACAACTCCCTGAAAAACAGGACATTCATATGAATCTTTCAAATGCATCCATTCTGAATGGGACAGAACTCTTTTCCAACCTGCTGTCCCAGTGTCACAATAGATTTTGTATCTTTATCCCATTTCATCAACATAATAGATTATTATAGATACTAGAATCTATGGCGAGGTGACTATTTTTATGTCCTCAACAACCAATCTAAGGGAATATAAGATGCTGCGACAATATTCATTACGAGCAACAACCAATATGACAACAACGCTACCGTGCCTGCATTTGTTTTCCTCGCTTCGAGCGAGTCACTGATTCATTCTCTCAGCAACAGTAGTTGGAGTGTAGTATGATGCAAGATTAACCCTGCTGTTCTGTTCACTTTTATCTGATGAATATACTGTTTGGGTCAATATGATCCGACATACCAAAATGCCGTAGAAATCTTGTAAAAATCTGCATTTTTGCACAGTTGTTAGCTATCAACATTGTTGTTCTAGTCCAATACCTTGTTGATAATAATAATAATAATAATAATAATAATAATAATAATAATAATAATAATACACAAAAAACTTTATTAAAGAACATTTTCTATTTTAATATTCACATAAATTTGAGATAACAGACAGTTTTCAATACAATACACTACAGTTCTTTCCTTACTTTTCTGCGTTGTGCAAATATGTTTACTACATTTACCACACAACTTGTTTCTTTTACCGTCATTGCTGGATGGGCAGAACATACAGCATGCACGTTTCGTAGATTTTCTTGTTGTTACCGACTCTTGCACACCAGTCAGCTTTTGGAGCTTCTGATTATTCTCAAAGAATCTTCTGTTCTTGGAAAATGCATTCTTGATGCAATGTGTTCTCTTATCAGTGACTTTCCAAGTTCCCCCAAGAATATTCTCCTTCTAGTGAATTTATTCATATTCCATTTAGGTTCAATCCCAAGTCCACAAGATTTGCACTATAAGCAGAAACATCAAGAAAATTGTACAAAACTATCGCTGTCCACCTTTTGGTTTTTTACATGCATGTAGATGTACCTGATAGCTGATCAAGCATGTCTACACAGCCCCTTAGGTTGAATTATAGTCCAGAATCCTTTTTGCCTACTTAACAGCCGTGTTACTGATTTCCTCGTCATGGTAGAGATTGCTCATGCAGTATGTACAACATTCTTATTTCTCTTAGCAATATAATTCACCACAATAGTGCCATTTGTGAAGCAAAAGAACTAGTACATCGTCGTTGGTACTTTTATGCGGAAACTCCGGCTTATTTTTGCGTATAGTTCCCAACATAGTAAATTTCCTTTTCAGAAGCATCTGTCCAAAATTGTACGACGTAAAAAAGTTGTCACACATGATATTCCGACCATGTAACTTAAAAGTGAGATCAGATACTATCCTCATTCTCAGATTTCTTTCTGGTGCCAGTCCGATTGCCTGCTAATTCCAGGAGTACTCTTGACGATGTCCGAAGCTGGTAAGTGGAGCTGTTGTGGTGGTGGATGAAACTGCCATTTTATATTCCCATTGTTAGATAGAAAAGTCTCTACACTATTTTGTACAGGCCGTAGACTGTTGTAATTGTCATCAGAACACACTATTTCAGATACATTACTGACAAGATCTTCGAACTCAGAAAGTGATTCTTCATCCGCCTAGGCACTTGCTAATTCTTCCAACTCATCATCAGTCGATGTAATCGCCATAGTGTCACAGTTCAAACTGAGCAGAAACAAAGCATTCAGATTGTTGAGAGCTGCTAATTATGATTTCCTAGGAAGAGCAAGAAACAAGCCCAAGCCCATTGTTGTAAATGCATGGAGGCTTAGCTGACTGTTCAGAGTAAGTTGGATTGATAAAAATCAATCTCATAAAATATAACAAAAACAAAGTTCAACATTTCCATTCTTTAAAAATAAATCCAAATAACAGTAATCATATTTGTGTCAGGTCACAATGACCCAAACGTTATATATGTAACTATTACTGTTTATGCCAAAACTACTTAAACCATTTAAAAACCTTTTTAAACATGTGCTGCTCTTCTATTTTCAAGGTCGCTAACTTTCATAAACATTTATTGGTATTTAAAATATGAAAAATGATGTGTATATTCATTTTGGGTCATATAGACCCGAACAGAAATGCAGAGTTAAAGATGCTGAAAGGAAAAGGTATGTTCACTACTGAGTTTCAAGAAAGGTGCTATATTACTTAGAATTTATAGTGAATTTAATGCAATTCAACTCCCAGTAATTATCTATAGATCAACAGATATTTTCTTTCGCAGGTACACATTCATAAAGAAAACCCTGACCGATTGTGATGTTCGTTGCTACATGTATTCGTAACACCGAATCCGAAATTGTAAATGCATTTTTAAGTCCAACTTCTGCAACTACACTCGGCAACAATTGAAGGAGCCTGGACTTATCCTATGGTTGAAGAAAATCATGGCTTTTGCTGTAATGACTATGCTTTGAAACGAATAAGAAATTAATTTGAACAGAAATTCTCCTGTGGTCGTACGAAGAGTGAAGCCATTGGTGTGAACATACTTGTATCTCATTCTTAAGAAATGTTAGACAAGGAATTGAATGAAGTCCAGTCAGAGGCCGGCACGCTGCCGCCTGAGCCACAGAGATTACTATTTCTCATTAATAAACGTCGATATTTCATTTGAAAGCGGCCAATAAGCAAAGGATTTCTGGCCACTTGTGTACAAAGCTGAAATGGCGGGATTTAAATCGGGAGTCTCCCGCCTAAATTGGGAAAATTGGCAGGTATGTATATTATTGTTCGTTAAAAAAGCTATGTTGATAGGTTTCTTGAATAGATTAGCGAGTGCCTAAATTGTAGGATTATTTCACGTGGACTTTACGTACTTTTTTGTTTTGTCCGACTATTCTATCAGGTTTATTTATTGTTTATATTTACGTTTGGTGATTATTTTATTGATGACTAAGGCTAAGGCCGCTGAACAAGGCTTATTTATGAACGTAAGCAAGCTCTTTATTCCCCTTTTTCGATCATTGGTATTTCAAACCCTCTATCGACAAAACTATGACACGCGGATTTATTGTGTGAATCAGGATGTAGAAAACTTTTTAATTGTAGTTTGCGTAAATGTAGGTTTCCTGTGTATTCCAAACTGAAATTGGTTTGCTGTCAGTTGTTTTAATGTCCAAAAATTTTTAAGTGAACATCCTTCGACCGTGTACTTCATGTTTGGGTAAAGATTGTTCAGTACATTCAAAATATTTCGACTATTATCAAGATCTTCGTTTAATATTGCATATGAATCATCAACATAGCATAACCAAAAGTCAAGCCCTTTGATATGGCCTACAATCCGAGAATGTTCTAGGTCTTGTAATTATATGTTGGCAGGGATGCCTGCAGCGGGAGCTCCCATGGGGAGACCATCCTGTTTTTTGTTGTAAAAGGAGAAATAGTTGCGATTAAGTACACATTTAAGAACAATCATAAAGTCTTGTATCTCTGGGGCACTAATACGCTTGTGTACAGATTTGTTTTTATGACCGTGATAGTTTCTTCGATGAGGACGTTAGCGAACATGTCTTCTGATACCAACAAAAATAGTCCGTTATTGGATGTCTTTTGATGTCGAACGAGCATGTGACATGATATGAAGCGAGTCTGAAATCCTTGATCGCCTAACAAAAATCACTAGACGCTTTTATGAAAGTTTTGGTGTAAAAAACAGAATTGTACGCTAAGAACTTCTGTATAAATGGGAAGTTTTATAAGTGGGGCTCTTACGAAAATTAATTATGGGTCTAATAGGCACGTCTTTTTTGTGTAGTTTGGCCATAGCTCTTGCTTTTGGGAGTCCTGGGTTCATGGTTATAAGTTTCTTGCTCACATAAAAGGAAGGACGTTTGCAGTCCTCATCAGCTGTATTAGTAAAAGATTAAGTGATAATACATCATCGGTGCGACGTAAAGCCACTACCAAAAGAAGCATTTTACAAAATTCGGGAGCCTCTGTGGCTCAGGCGCCAGTATGCTGACCCCACTACTGGATACCGTGGTTCAAATCCTGGTCACTCCATGTGAGATTTGTGTTGGACAAAGCAGAGGCTGGACAGTTTTTTCCCTGGGTACTCCAGTTTTCCCTGTCATAGCAAGCCTCTTCACTATCATTTCATTTGTCAGTCATCATTGCCCCAGAGAAGTGTGACAGGCCTCGGCAGCCGGCACAATTCCTATCTTCGCCGCCAGTTGGAGGCTACATTCATCCCGTCCCTGACCCGGTCACTGACTGGAGAACAGGTTATAGGTATTTCAATCTTTAAAAAGAATTGCCGTATAAACTTATAACTAACAAATAAGCATCTAATTTGAAGGAAATACTTCAAAAGTCGGATGCACCCTTAAGTGATTTCAACAATCCATCTTAAATTTCCAAAGAAAACTCAAATCTCTTAATGCTGGCACGGAGGTTGTTCCACAGCCTAGCAAAAACGGCTACAAAGGAACAAAATTAGCCGCTGTTCACGGGAGCCTGAGGTAGATTTCCAGTACTACCAGAGATTTAAGAATGGCAGGAAGGATTATATGTAGTAAAATTGTACATGCAGATCAGATACATTGAGCGCGTGCCTTGAGCTGCACCACCTTGTAATGACACAGGATTACTTCAGATAAGAAATATTCACAGTTGTTGCTATTACCATACTGCAGCAGGCGAGATCATTAACAAAGTGATCACTTAATATCTCAAAACTCAGGCCAACGCGGGTCATTTTTGGAAGAAAGTACTTTTAAATCTTAACCATTGTTTAACTTGTCAACGTACCTAATAATAGTAATAATAATATTGGTTTTACGTCCTAAAAAAACTTTTCCGGAGGCGCTAAACAAAACATACTAGGCGATAGTAAACAATGGAGACAATGAACGTACGAAATTAATCATTATGATAAAACGTAATACCTCCATAAATGTAGCAAGATTTTCTATTTACATTTTTTTTGGCACCTGACAGAATACCTAACCTAAAAAAAAAGCCCAGTCTATTTTTCCAGTCACAGCTGTCTACATAAATTTTGATGTGACAAATGTAGAGAACAAGCAAGAAATATACAGTGAAACCTTGTTAGTGCATTCGTCATTAACAAGTTTTCCCGCTTCACAAATCGTAAATTCAAAATTCCCAAGGCTCAACTTACTAAATAATACTTCGCTTATCGAGTCACAAATTTCCGCTATTGCAGCTTAGTATGATCACATTCTTCCTAGACCTGAAAAACCTTGTGAAGGAAACGTAATTTCCAACTCGCCACAGTTGTATAAAAATGGGCAAAAGCCTTGAATTCCTGAAACTTTACAGCGTAAGAAGCACCTTCGGAGAAAAAGCTTCAGGAATGTTCAGTTTTACTTGCCCGGACAAAGTGAATAGATTCTCACTGAACTCTACAATTAGGAACAAAACTATTGCCAACATAACAAGATCTCGAACGCTCGGTAGTGAAGACTAACTCATTTTGGACGACAACTCCGGTAACAGGGAAGTTGGTGGTACAAGACTGTAATTCAAATGAAAGCAGTGATTAGGTTTACTGCACGATAGGCCTACTGCCAAACTGACCGATAAATGACTGGCCATTAAGTTTTTTGTATTATCATAATATAATAAATACAAATGTTCGTCCAACACTTATCCCTTCTCTCAGCAGGGCCGAGTACGAAGTGGGACGAGTCTTCATAGGAAGTGCTTTATGAATGGATGCCCTTCCTGACGTCAACCTTATCAGAGGAGTTGAGATGAAACTAATGACGTGATTCAAGTCTAATTAAAATTGACTATATTTACTGTATATGTAAGCCTAAGCCATGTGTTCACCGTTTGTCTTTTTTTTTTTTTTTTTAATTTAGAAATGGTGCCTTCCAACGAAGGTAGCCAGTAAGACTCAGAATACAATCACAAATTTATTACGGAATAGTGTTGAGTACATACATGTACAAGTCTTAGTTCTTTATACCCAGAAGTCACCAGACAAAACAGGAGGCTATCGCATTTTGACCCCTACCCCTACTTTTTTGGCTGTAAAACTGAAAAAAAAAAAGGGGGGGGGCTCTTAATACACAAGTAAATACGGTAAGTATAAATGCTGCTTTAACTCCAATCGAGCACTTTATTACTGTCTTGAGATATGTCTAAGTATAGTATCACAAAGTTGAACACAGATTAGACATTGTACCAGTTGTATTTTAAGATATTTTGAAAATATAGTACAGTATTGTTTGAGAGGAAAACAGAATTCGTAAGTTTACGCCAGAATTTGTCACATGTTCAGTCAAATTTGATCTCGGCCATCATAAAACTCAAATTTCTTACTGAAGTACAATAGAGCAAGACAATGTTACTTAACGTAATTGGGGTGGTATCTACTTTTTGAAGAGTTAGGGTTTCGTCAAAGTTTCTACTGGTACCAAATATTTTTCATTAGGATTCATTAACAGACCATTATTTTCTGCGATTACCGAGTCAGCTAACGAGGGCAAAACGCTGGCAACCAGGAATGAGTTAACTGGAAAATTTATTTTGTCCAATAACGGACCATTTATATTGGTATTATCAGAAGAAATCTCGACTTTCCACAAGAAAGGCTTCTTAAACAATGACTCTTTAGATTTAGACGTTATAATAGAAGTGGAAAGGGTGCGCTCATAACGTCTTAGACCCATTCTGAGGGTTCAGTCAGCCTCCGCTTCAAATGCTAGCGCTGTGCCACATCCTGTGAGCCGTCTGGTGGCGAATGAACATTGTTTAAGAAGCCTTTCTCGTGGACAGTCAAGATTTCGTCTGATGACGCAGAGCATAGTTCTCTGCGAAACAAAGAATTTCACCTTATTTTCTTGACACGGCTTAAGTCCAAAAGCCTATACAGTATCATGTCTAGAAGTACGAGTGGTGAAAGCATTAATGGCAACAAACACACAATTGTTTGCATTAACTGAAATAATTTTACTGGAATACAACCACTTTTTAAGTGTACAGTGGAACCTTGGATTACCATCATAATTCGTTCCAGCAACATGCTTGTAATTGAATGCCCTCATAAATCAAAGCAAATTCTCCCACAAGAAACTATTGAAACGCAGATGGTTTGCTTAACATTTGTCAAACAAAATATAACATGAAACAAATTGAACTGCACTTTCTACCTCACACCACTATGGGTGCCACTTCTATTGAAGTTGTCAAACCATCTCCCATTGACCTTGAAGCTTTCGATTTCTGTTGACGTACGTATACTACATGGTAATTTAGTTACGAGTCTTTGCCTTCTGGCAGATTAAATTCTCGGTCACAGTATTGCCTGCTAGTTGCTTATTTATCCAAACGAGAAGCAACTTCTCTACATCTTCCAGAACATGTGGCCGTTTCTTTGGTACTCTAGTGACTCCTTTTGCTGCATCTACTCCTTTTATCTCTTCTCTCTTCTTTAACATTATGCGAATCGTTGACGAAGACTTGTTAGAAGATCTCGCAATATCAGCCACTTGCTTACCTCGTTAGTGCTTTTCAATCATTTCCTTCTTCCTTCGTAATCATCTCCTTCCTGCGACAAAATTCCTTTTCAGCCTTCTTTTCATTCACAGGGCCCATCTTTGCAGTACAGTTAAAACACCAATGAAAGAAACAACACGTGCACTCGTATGGTACTGTATGCGAGCGAGGCATGGCAACTGAAGTTCAGTGCAGGAGATGATTACACAGACTGCCAGGAAAGAGAGAGGCAGAGGGGAGGGGAAAACAAAGAACAGGCGAGGGGATAATGTAGGCACACAGGACGCTCATATTACGGAACCTCACAGGCTTATCAAGTTACAATTTATTTTAAATGTTTGCTCGTCTTGCAAAACACTCGTAGACCAAGTTACTCACATTCTGAGGTTT
This sequence comes from Anabrus simplex, assembly GCF_040414725.1. Classification (NCBI taxonomy): domain Eukaryota; kingdom Metazoa; phylum Arthropoda; class Insecta; order Orthoptera; family Tettigoniidae; genus Anabrus; species Anabrus simplex. Next base: position 215,772,959 of record NC_090270.1, on the reverse strand, counting down.
CACTGTATTTAATTATGAGCAGAGGACTAACAAGCAACAGCATGATTTTTCTCAGCAGAACTAGAACCCAATTTCATACTAATATTGCAGGTGATTTTAGCTCAAATATTGAACTACTACTTGCTGTGACCTGCTAAAGTGCTGCCAACCTTCTGAATAATAAATCCCCCCGGCTTACTTAAATAAACCACACCCGGGAGACTGGAGTGGGACACTGATGATGATGATGATCACTTCAAGTCCTATTCCTCCATCTCATCATGCATCAAGGTTCATTTTATCTTGCGTAACTATTGTTACAAAGAAATACAGTAGAAGTCCGTTATAGCGAGAATTCACAACAGCGAAAAAATCACTCGCTATAGCGGATTGTCGTTATATCCGATTTATGTATAAAAGTCGGAAAACCCTTCATGCACATTAAAATCTGTATGAAACGGCAATAAGTTTGTTCATAACTTGTGTTTCCGCAGATGATATCCACACTACGGCCTACGTGTTTGTTATTTTTCGTAATCCGATACTAGGTGAATGTGTATGTTTAATTTATTTCTGAAAAAATATAGTAGCGTATTTCTCCAAATCCAAGATGAACCCCACTTTTCCATTCAAAAAATTTAAATGAGGCTCAAAAAGAAGTGTGTAAAATCATATGAATGCCTTGTTGTACAGTAGGCCTACGCATTTTTAGACTTTTAAATGCCGAACATTGACTTTCATCACGCCGTATTTCCTTTTTTTGCGGCTGCACAATTATTCTTTATTTCTGCGGGTTTGAGGACCATTAACTTAACATTGGCATCATAATACCGAAGAGAACTCGTTGAAAATTTTCCGGCAATACCTATTCCATGCATCTGTACAATACAACGACCCATCAAGAAATTATTCTTGCTGTCTATAAAACTGTTACTTTTACGCAGCGTCAGATATCACCGGCTAACGCTACACGCACGTCTCGCTTGTCAGGTTCGGCCAAATTCAGCGGCTAGCGATGTATAGGCCTAATCGCGAACGTTGAAAGTCAACGAACAAGTTTATTGCGCCACGGTATGGCCATTCCGCCCTTACGTTTTTCGAGCACATAGCTCACAATTTCACCTTCGACTTCTTTAAAGCGTCCATGTTGCGGGACCACTGAATGCATTTTTTGTGCAGTACGAATTTTTTTAGCTCTTTGCCTTCACGCTAACGCCAAATATTGGCTTTAGTTAGAACCTATGCCATATGTTCTTGCGGCTGCACAATTATTCTACATTTCCGAGTGTTTAATAATCATTAACTTAAAATTGGCACGATAATATCGACTAGAACCCGTTGAAAATTTGCCGGCAATACCTTTTCCAAGTATCTTTACAATATGACTATCCATCACGAAAATATTCCTGCTGTGTATAAACCTTAATTTTACTAAGCATCGAGTACAATAGACGCATTATGACCCTGCCACTGAGTAGCCATGGCTTTTCTAAGAATTCGAAGGGTCGCATGTTTTGATGCCATTCTGCAGATTTGAGAAACACACAGGCACTGCACAACCGGTTGTCGCGGCTAGCGATGTGTAGTAAAGAGGCGGTCGTTTATTGTGAACGAGTTCTGTGCGCGTGTGAAAAGAAGCAGCGTGGTTAGCGCGGTAGTTGCTAGTGGTATCCATTAACTTATTGTTAGGTCGCGAATGCAACAACCCTTGAGTTTTCACACGAGATTCTGAGAAAAGTCTTGGATTCGGAAAAATACGGTATCACTCCAGAGATTTATGTGGCAAACACCTCAGCTTTCTTCTTCTAACGGCGTCACTTAATATAACCGTATAATTAGCCTATCATAAAAGTATATTTGAAATGCATGTAGAGAAATAACCACCTCGCGAAAAATTTACATGTAAATAGCCGTAACTAGACGTGAGAAGATATGAAATATCCTCTGAAATCAGTGATGTACTCTGCCATATCTTGAGGTGTATCACATTCTTACTTAATTTCCGTGCCGGTATATAACATTAAAATTAAGATATCGTTTACTTCAGTCTTTATTTTTAATGAGTTAACAACTGCTATCGGCCACGTTATTTACGCATTTATTACGAAAACATGTTGTCCTCTTTCATTTCGAGTTTTCTTTAGAGAACAGCAGTCGATGGGTATTACTGATCAAATTCAACATCGCCTTCGAATGTCAACGAGAGCGCTCGCAAATACACATAGTGACAAAACTCTACCGTACCGAAAATCATCGATCGCATTTTGTTGCAAACGTTTCAGTTTTCTTATTCAAACAGCGTCACGTATCCTAACTTAACCGTACTATACGTATGATGAAAACACACTTCAAGCGCCAGTAGAGAAATGAAAACTTTCTCGCTATAAATTTTCATAATAGCCTTTCCGTAATTTAACCAGACGCGACAAAATATAAACTAACCTCTGAAGTCAATTAAGCACTCTGCCATATCTCGAGATGTATCCCATTCTTACTTAAGTGCAGTATTTAGCCTCAAAATTAAGCGGTCGTTTAGTCAGCCTTAATTTTTAACGAGTTAACAACCGTTATCGGACACGTTATTTGCGCATTTATTACGAAAATATGTTCTCTTTCATTTCAAATTTTCTTTACGGAACAGCTGTCGACGGGTGTTACTAATCGACTCCGACATCGCCTTCGAATGTCGACGAGAGAAATCTCTGGTGCACATAGCGAGGAAACGATGCCGAAGGTAATCGATCACATGCAATATCCAATTAAAAATAGGAAAGAATTTCCACCAATCAATACTTGTTTTTTTATTGCTTATATTAAACTAATATAAGCAATAAAAAACAAGTATTGATTAAGCAATAAAAAACAAGTATTGATTAAGCAATAAAAAACAAGTATTGATTGGTGGAAATTCTTTCCTTTTTTTAATTGTGTAATTCGTCAATACGGAAATGAAGATTATAGATTACGACACATGCAATATCATCGCTGGGGTGCATAAATATCATTAACTGAAAACGCGCGCACGCTTAATCGCTCGTAATAACGGATGCGCCAGTGATAGGGTTCTCGCTGTAACCGAAGGATGATACACAGTTTAATATAGGAATTTTGAAGGGACAGAAAAAAGTCGCCGCTATAACGGAGTTCTTGTTATATGCCGTAATCGCTATAGCGGACTTCTACTGTATTTATCATGTGCCAGATTTGTCGTACCATGCAGTGTTGTGTTACATACAATTCCTGCAACGTTCTGAATCACTGTCGAGAGGTTCCGAGCCTAGGAGTATTATCGCAATGCCCCAATTGTCTGTCAACCAACTTTCGACGGTCAGTTATATCAGGTTGTACTTGCATTTCAGGAGAGGGGATCGACTGCTTCTCAGATTTTAGCATTATTTCCCAACACAACCTTGTTTGTGTCATGGTCTACTTCTGGGATCTACAATAGCCTGCAATACATCCACATATGAAAAGAACATTGCCAGTTCAATAAAGAAGCTTTATATGCCCAGCGTTCAACACACAGTAAATGGCAACCATAAACACAACACAACAAGGTGTCGAATCTGAAATCTAAGTTGTGACACCAACATCCCATCTTAGTTTCAGGCAGCGCCCCACGTACTTTATAAATTATATCCTTACAAATGGAGTCTTCACGCACAGATTTTTCTTTCTTTTTCCTTCTTTCTGAATTAAAATAATGAATTTTGTTTTCTGGACTTTAAGGCTAAAACTTCTTCCTTACTTTGCTGATCCTGTTGAAGAACTGCAAGTATTTAAATTGTTGGCTAGAATCATGGGTCTTCTGCTTAGAAGGGAGTTTTATTTGCTTCCACCGATCTTGATTCTTAAATCAACATCAAGGAATCCATCAATAGAATCAAACTATGAAGTGAAAAGGGGAGTAATAAAGCCTCCATAAGTTCGAAGAAAATGGTACCTTAGATAAGGGTTTTGTTGTTAGGAAGTGAAGCAAGTGCAGTTCAGTCATCCACAGACCAAAAGACTTCATACTGTAGGTCACTACATTTCCAAAACCCATTTCACGATTAGGAACAACATTAGGGTGTTCATCATGAAGGATAAAAGCAAATAATCATTATAGATTGTGTGTATAACAAGTATTTTCAACATAGTTTCAGTTAATATACTAGAAACCCTATTTAACGTTTTAACAGGGACGTGATATTTTCTACCCTAAATGGTTTCAGAAGAAAGCACAACTTTTCCAGAGGTATTTCCCTCTATTTACATAAAATGTACTATCATAACATAATCTACACAGTGAATAAATCGACGAGATAAATCGCGTAGGGCTTCTAGTGCCGTGAGTGTTCAAGGACGTGTTAGGCTTGCCAGATGCAATCTTTTGTTTGACGACCGTAGGCGACCTGCGCGTCGTGGTGAAGATGAAATGATGAAGACTACACATACACCCAGCCCCTGTGCAGCGAAATAAACCAATTAGGGTTAAAATTCCCGACCCTGCCGAGAATCAAACATAGGACCGCTATGACCAAAGGCCAAAACGCTAACCATTTAGCCATGAAGCCGGACAATAAAGAGATATCTACCCTACACACTGTACTGTAGTTGCAACTTTGTATGGTTTGAGCTAAAGACTACCCTTGTGTTAAACTGCCCCCTGCTATCTAAGCAAGAAACCTATAATGCAGTATAACTAGCTTTGGCTCAGATTGCTCTTTGAAAATAAATAAATTTAATCAAATAAACAAATAAGTAAATAACCCCTTTGACAGATTATTTTCGGTGAATGCAAAGCTGCTTCGGTTTAAGATTGTTCTTATTAAGTTATAGGTGGTGGTGATTATTGTTTCAAGAGGAAGTACAACTAGGAAACCATCCTCTATATAACACTAATCAGAGCGAAAAAATGGAAGGGGTCCGACACTTCGAAAAATGAAGTTATCAGACAAGGGAAGACAAGGGCCACGAAGGGCATGAAAATGAGACTCCCTAGGCCTCCATACGTAATACCGTCGGGGTCGCGAATGAACAAGAGTTGACCAAGGGAGGTCAGATAGGATAGATGAAAGTGAGGAGCCTGGCACAAGTAAATAGAATCAATGCCAGGACTGAGCTGAGGGTCCCATGGTCGCAAAGCCACGCTCCAAAGTTCAGAACCCCTGAGGCCCCTTTTAGTCGCTTCGTACGACAGGCAAAGTATACTGTGGGTGTTATTCTACCGCCTTTACCCACAGGGGGTTACGTTATAGGGCCTACATGATTTTCCATAAAAATCGGGAAAGATACCACCACTGGACAAACAGGTTAAAATCGGTATGAAGCAGCAACTGGTTTGTTTAAACAAATTTCCGGATGTTTTTCAAGCAGCGGCTTACTCATTAGCATATTCAGTTTCATTCTTGAAAATTGCAACAGCAACACTCCAGAGGCTTGTGGCAAAACATTTCCATTTTATTACCTAACCTAGGTTCACCGTGCATGTATTCTGAAAACATACCTTAAGCTCCCAGTAGAATAATGATAAAACTTTTTACTATAAATTTACACAGGCACAGCCTTTTTGAAATTTAACAAGACACAAAAGTACATAACCTAATCTCTGAAATTAGTTATACATACCACTGCATCTTGAGAAGAATATCATGTTCTTATTTTATTTCAGTACACAGAATTAAAATTAAGCAATTGTTTACTCCAGCCATTATTGCTAGGGAGTTAACAACTGCAGTCATTGCACTTATTGCAAAAACATGTTTTCCTGATCTTTGTTCACACCAGTCACAGTTGCGAGGAGATACCTGGCTCACTCAAGATAGACTCACTCGTGCACAGCGAGGAATTGACATGGAAGATCATTCATTGCATTCAATATAATCGCTGGAGTACGAATATTGATAACAGATAAAAACTAACACGCACGTAATAACGGATGAATAAGTGAACGAGTTCCCACTGTAACCGAAGAATATTGCAGATATATATAGCAATTTTCGAAGGGCATAATAACAATGTCACTAAAATGGGGGTTCTATCCTGTACTACAATTGCCGTGCTCGGATGTGTGTCTTAAAATTTGCCTCAAAATATGAAGATTGTTTCCATTGCCATCTCACTTTAGCCATACATGCCTGCACTCTAAACTCCTCTTCCGCCTTGAAATCATCCTTAGCAAGCTTATGTTTTTTTTCATAGGTTCTTAATGTCAAATAATCGAAACAAATAGAAGTAAATTTCTGAGAATTGAAACATTTCCTTAAACAAGCTCATATGAGATTGAATACTGTTTAAATATACAAGCGACAATTTATCATGCAATGCTTGAAGGCACTAGAATTTCTAAAGCTTTAGTTGATAGAATTGTAAAGAAGGAAACCTAGTATTTCGTACAGAAGAAGAATGTCAAGTTATTCACAACTTCTACGAAATATGCCAGTTTGCTGTTCTTTCAGGTGCAACAGATACAAAGTATAGATAAGAAGTGTTTTTCCACCAATCAATACACAATTTATTTTATTTTAAATAGATTAAACTAGTACCGGTTTCGGCTCTTTAACGGCCATCATCAGCTAGTACATGATTTGTTTCAACCATTAGACAATTCACAAGTTGTTATTGTATTAGACATCCAGATGTCTAATGGAGGATGGAAATGTATACAGTAGCATGTAATTAAAATATCAGTAGTCAAGGTAAAAAGTTACAAGTTAGAACACGAGTATGTAGGACATATTAAAACATATGGGTCATAATATAAAACACTTAAAAAGTTTTAACACATTAAAATTTGGTAAGTATAGGTAGACACTTGTTGAAAATTTTTAGTTCATGTTGCATAGGTTCCATTCTTCTATCTTCTGTGTAGTTCCATTGCTTTTATGTTATGTTGATTTTAGCTGTGTATGGTAATCTTCGAGAAATTTCTGAAGCTGGTATGCGTCATATTGATAAGAACCTTATTCCAATTTGTGATGTACTCTGGTAAGTTTTAATATAGTAAACAGCAGGTCTTGAGTTTGAATTAGTAGTAGTTGGTGGCAACACCTCTCTCGTCTATGTTTGTGGTTGTAGTTTTAGTTGTTGTGGAAGTCTTGTGCCGATGTGTTTGAAGGCTTGTTTATTTCTTCAAATTTTGAAAGTACTGCTCATTGGGTTCAAGCATGATTGGATTACATGTTCTAAAAGCAGGTAAGAGCATTTGATGTGTTAAGAGCGACTTAATGTAACGAACAAGTACCAGTGACTCACTTGGACCATAAAAATAAAGGACTAATCTGTTACAGTAGAAGTCCGTTATAGCGAGTACGGCATATAACGAGAACTCCGTTGCAGTGACGAACATTTTATGTCCCTTCAAAATTCCTACATTTAACTGTGTATCATCCTTCGGTCACAGCAAGAGCCCTATCACTGAGGCATCCGTTATCAGGAGCGAGAAAGCGTGCAAGATTTTTTCGTTACCGATATTTTTACACCCCAGCGATGATATTGAATGCGATCGATTACCTTCAGCATCGTTTCCTCGCTATGTGCACTAGTGAGTTCTCAAGTCGACATTCGAAGGTGATGTCCGAGTCTACTAGTAATATCCGTGGACTGCTGTCCCATAAAGAAAATTTGAAATGAAAGAACATATTTTCGTAATAAATGCGTTAAAAAAACTTGTCCAGTAACGGTTAACTTGTTAAAAATTAAGGCTGACTAAACGACCACTTAATTTTAAGGCTAAATACTGCAATTAAGTAAGAATGGGATACATCGAGATATAGCAGAAGGCTTAACTGATATCAGATGATAGTCTGTATTTTCTCGTGTCTGGTTAAATTACGGAAAGGCTATTATATTTCTCTACAGGCGCTTGAAGTGTGTTTTCATCATACGTATAGTACGGTTAAGTTAGAATAGGTGACGCTGTATTAATAAGAAAAGTGAAATGTTTGCTACAAAATGCGATCGATCAACTTAAGTATGGTACCTCACTTTGTAAATTTGCGAACTTTCTCATTGACGTTCAAAGGCAATGTTGGAGTTGATTAGTAATACCGTCGACTGCTGTTCTTTAAACAAAATTCAAAATGAAAGAGGATAACACGTTTTCATAATAAATACATAAAGAAGAGGCAGATAGCAGTTAAGTCATTAAAATTAAAGACTGAAGTAAACAATATCATAATTTTAATGTTGTATATGGAAATTAAGTAAGAATGTGATACACCTCAAGATACGGCACAGTACGTTACTGATTTCAGATGACATTTCATATCTCAATAAGAGCCACATTGTGATAACTGGATTTCTTCATTTCGACAATTACTTATAAATTGTATCATTTTTAATTTATAAATTGATCTTTTTTCATGAATTAAGAAAAGAATATTCATTAGGACATATTCTCTATGGAACATTGTACAAAGAGTTTCCTTCACGACTGCTTTCAATTGTAGAAATAATTTATATATTTTCTCTTGAGATTTTTGTTTGTATTAATGTTGTCAATCTTATGTTAAGTTTAAGGACACTTCCTCTAGAGCATTACTTTGTCAATTTATGTACTTTTTCATCTAAACAGTGTTATGTGGCTGAAGATGTTGATAATATATGAAACATGTACCACTTTTAACCATTAAATTGCCTTAGGCAATCATTGTATCGACTAGGTGGAAAATAAAAAAATACTTAGTTGTGAATCTATTGAAGTGCGATACAGACCATGTAATTTCATACGAAAATCGAATATAACGACAATCCGCTATAGCGAGTAAATTTTTCGCCGTTATGAATTCTCGCTGTAACAGACTTCTACTCTATTTGGACAAAACCTGGATATAGGCTATACTGGGCTTAATGTACCAAAACTCAGGAAGATTAGCATAGTAGTAAGCAAATGGAACTCTCAGTCAGCATACCATTGTCACTGAGTGTCAATGAAAAGTGTCAGGAGTTAACCAGGGTGAGGAAGACCTACAAGTGGCAGATGAACATTTTCCTCAGTTTTTGATCGACTTTCAGAATAACACATAAATGATAAGTTAATCTCCTACCATACCATCTTATCCAATGTCAACCAAGGAATGTTAACCCTCCGTTACACGCGCCGCGGAGTGAGAGTCCGCACTTTATTATTCTTTGGTATCATAGGCCGAAAATACAAGGCAGAACGGGCTGCCTTCTTGTAGCTTCCTTCTGCAACAATACAAAGGCCGTGACGGCCCGAGAATGTCTGAGTAATCGCCGAGCTGTCAATTACAGAAGTTTATATTGTCAACTGCAGACTTGCGGAGTCTGAGTCTGCAAGCGTGTATTGGTGAGTTGTTAATCTTACTCACTCTTTTGGTAAGTCATCCATTCTTTCCTTACTATTTATTATAAAATTATATACTTTTACTACCTATAAGTGTAGTAGTGGGCTCATTTTGATATATTTTCTACTTGTAATCATTTACAGTGGGACAAACATGATAATACAAATGACCTATGAATAACGATTTTGCGTCGTCTTTCCAAGGAGTTGATTCCGAGAGTTATGGATCAAATCGAGCAGTGGTTGGACGACGATGAAGTTGGTGCGAGTGGTGACAGTGATCGAGACGTCGTAAACGATAGTGATCATAATTCTTAGAGCGAACAGTCCACATGTGAAGAGGACATGACTGAAAGTGAGCAGCATGAAATATATGTTGGAAAGGAAGGGACCGAGTGGAATCATCGGCCTGCCAATAGAAAGGCCAGGCAACCTGAACATATTATTACAAAACACTTGCCTGGAGTAGTAGGAGTTGCAAAGAATGCTAAGCACTGCATGTTCTTTACCGACGAAATGCTACAAGAAATCGTAACATGCACAAATGGCTATATATACACTTGTGTCATACATGTCAAGAAAAGACAAAGTTGTATTGGTTCTATCTACTTTCCTTGAATACTATTCTGTTGATGAAGATTCAAATGGATGAAAACCCTCAATGATTACCTTCTACGACACGAAGTCGGGCGTTGATAAGGTGGATGAAATGAAATGCACTTACTCCATGGCAAGAACATCACGACGTCGTGACTTCTTCCGTGCGATATATATCAATTTATAGAATGCAACGATTACAATTTGATTCCAAGAAGCAAATTAAGAACCAATTATTGTTAATTTACAACTAGTTTCCTTAAGTCCCGTGATTTGCGGTTGATAACTTCTAATTTATCCTAAAGGACTGAAACGTTACTGTAAATGTAGATTATCAATATAAATAAAATCAAAATAAAGTAATTACGGTGTAAGACAGATTGAAAAAAGAGAGAAATAAGGAATTCTTGGAAACAGAATTGAAATGAAAGGAATGAAAGCTTACAAACAGTCTCGGACTGTTAGTCCGCGCGCGTGTAGTGGTGTTACAACAGAGCGCGCGTTTAACGGAGGGTTAAATACACATATTACTTCACTTTCAATAGTCTTTTATTTTGAGTAGCGATTTTGGAATTAGTGACAGAAGATCCTGATAATCCTACATTCATGGGCCTTCAGATTAGTTCTGCCTATATCGGAAATTATGAACCATTGTAAAAAAACAAGAAAGGTCTCATTTGTCATGAAATATACAGGCAAATCAGAAGGAAATTGGGTTGTGATTAGCAATTTGCACTGCATCTGAATCATTTTATACTAGCTGATGTACCCATACCTCACTATGGAAATCTATACTATATACAGAATTCTAGGTAAAGTTGTGTACAGATACGATTGTATTAAATTGCATAGATATTAACGTTACCCCAGAAACGAGACTGGGAAGTCACCATAAATCTTTTCTCATGTGAAGACTGGGTTAAGACTTGTCGAAATGGACGGACGACCATGTGTGTTTACAGCTCAAGACAATCATGACAAAATTCATGCCAGTTAACACGATTGAACATTTCCATACCAGCAATGCTTGGTATCGATATGTACTAAATGACTAAAGTCTAAATTCATTTAAATTCATAAATTCTCTCATTATGGTCATCCCCATGTGGATGAGGGCGGTAAAATAACACCCACGATATCCCCTGCCCGGCATAAGATGCGACTATATGGACTTGGGAAGGGGGGTTTGCAACCACGAAACCCTTCGCTTAGTCCTGGCATTGTTTCCACTTGTGCCAGGCTCCATGCTTTCATCTGACCTCCCTCCGTCCACACTTGGCCGTTTCTGACTCCGACAGTATTACGTATGGGAGCCTAGAGTGTCTCATTTCACGCCCTTAGTGATTGTCTAGTTATACTTCCTCTTAAAACAATCACCACAACCACTTTTACAGTCAGTACTGTTAAGACTGAAGACATAAATGATCAGAAATTGTATGCTCTATTAAACTTTCGTTATGTAGTACTTTGATAGAACCAGTAACACAGGTAATTAAAAAAATTTTGGGTGCCTTCCCTTAAACTACAGTGCTATTTCAACCAGAGTAAATGAAATTATAGCATATAGACTGCAGTTCCTTACGCCTCACTCTACACACCAATTTTCATTCAATTCTCGTCACCCGTTTTCTCGCGATGTTACAGGACATTAAGAAGGGCATTTCTTTCTTACTGTCAATACAACCGAAACAGAAATACCATTCTTTTTAAATTCTGAGCAATGTTCAAACAAAACTCTTATTTTTATATATATGTTTGAGGGTGACAGGAGGAGACTGAAAAGACAGAAATATTCAACGAATAAATAACAAGGGGGAAATGTGCTTATATCGCTCCAAAGGATGAACATGTTTATGGAACAAGCATATATGAAGTAGACCTAATTGAGAAATGCTGACTGTTTCACATTTAAAGAACTAGGCATGACTAGGTGATGTTTCAATGTAGGTGATTTAAAAGAAATGCTGACCTGTAGACCTTCCAACTAACAGATAAATGGATGACAGATGCTAAGATTAATTCTGTACAATTCCAGTGCTATACTATCCAAGTTTTAAGAATGCCCCTTATGGTTTTCGCTATGAGTACTAATCAGCCATGTAGACCAAATTCCTATATATTGCTATGATGATAAGAGAATACCAAAGATATTGTTTCTGTTTAATCAGAAGAAACTGAAAAGTAGCTCTGAACCATTACATTGGCATTACTAGAGAATAGCAAGCTGCTTCACAACAAAACCATAGTAAAAAAGGAATTAACTTTAAAAATTACAGAAAATTAATGTGCATGAAGGAATAAGTTTGACAGGTCAGAGATGGGCTTACATGCATGTGTGTGAGATTAAGTTAAATAATATCTTCAATAAGAGAAAAGATTGAACGATATTCCAGAATGGAAGTCACTACTAAGAACTTCAACAAACTACATATTGTGGTTCTTCGCTATTTCAAAATAAATGCCAGGAACAGGATTTAAAGCCAGAAAACAAACAAGCAAGCATTATTACATGACTAGGTAACATGTGGGAAAGCCAATTTCATGTGGAATCGTTACCAAAGAGGCACAATATTTGTATTTAAAAAATCCCACTGACATTGGCTGCGATTTGAACCGGTCACACTGAGAAGCCAGCGACTATGCCACATGATTATCACACTCAATTTAACATTTTGAAAGTTATTGTGCCTAAACCATAGTGAATGCAATATATACATTATAAAATGAAATTCACATTTCCTTACTTAGAATGTAGGCAGCAAAAAAATCACAGCCTTGGAAATTACTCTTGTATTGCTATAAACACAGTTTGTAATAATTGATAGAATTCTTCTATATCTGCACAGAGGCTGGGTGGAAGTATTTATGGCTTGAGCGTTTCAGCCCCTTATGTGGAGCAGAATAGAACATTGTATTCCTCTGCACACTTACTAATATTGTGCCATTCTTCATCTAGAACTAACTGTACACTGATATCTGGTCAAATTTTGGAACACCATCGGGGAGCACTCACTGGCAGTACATACAAAGCTTTCATTCACTCACACACTCATGTGCAGCAAAGCATTTCATTTTACAGGAAAAATTCTCTGGAATATATCCTAGTGTGGTAATTTCAAATCAGTTTTATTTGATTGTGTTTCTTCCTATTGTACAAATTGAATACTATCCTAGGAAGGTCAATTCCAATTTAATTCATGCATCTCTGGTGCAGTCACTCTTGTCCGTTTTTAATTCTTAACACTAACCGCTCCGTGGATTAGACAATGTAGAAAAGGGGAGTGGACAAACTAAGGTTCGTGCAGAACATTCAAAATTTCAGCCAAATCTATTTCCACTCAGAGACCAACACATAAAAGCAAGATTTGATGAACATAGCACGGATGGAAGAATTTCAGTCACTGCTGTTTGGAAGCAAAGATGTCTCCAGCAGTGACCATCTATGTCAACAATGATTAAGGTACCACAGGTTAACAGATACAACCAAGAGGAAGGTTGGGGTCATTAGACACAGAAGGGTTGAGATATCAAGGAGAAAGTTCTCAAAATAGGACTGGAGTTTTTAAGGATATAGAAACTTAAAATGTAACAAATAAGATTGGAATTCATATCATTGCAACACACAACAGTCACCAGGAAGACAGAAACATCAGTAGCAATTACGTAGGACCAGGAGAAAGGAGAGAAGACAAGGAATTGACGAAACAGGATCTGAGGTATCAATTGCTGAGCTGTTAAAATAACCAAAGTAAAAATTAAACAAAAAGCTGCTCACCATAACGCTCTCAATAAGTTCCTCTATCCTCCGGCGAGCTTGGTCAACTTGGTTTGGTTTGCCTGTCAACAGACAACGTCTCTCTCCAGGGCCATCGTCACGTCCTTGTTGAAACTGCACACGGGCCCCTGTTTCATTCTGAATTTTTTTAATCATGTCTCCTCCTTTCCCTATAACAACACCTACTGCAGCTCTTGGGACAGCCACCTGAGCAAAAGAGATGACTATCTTATAGGACAAATTTTACTGGAAAAACACTACTATTTGCAATGACTTGAAGCCCATCCTTAAAGCATGTTTAAGTCAAAGAAGGAACTGACAGGTGGGAGGAAGCAAAGTGTGTGGTACACACAAAAATAATAATCCAACTGAGCAAGAGACCTACTCTCCGAAATTCTAGTCACTTGACACATGCATCTAATGACCAGGAACTGGGAACAAATGGAGAATTCTTGTGGGAGAGAGGGAAAAGAAGATAACAAAAATGATAAAAGTACTGAACTCTAAAATTAGTTTTCTTGGAAGATATGAGATCTGTACAAACAGTTAAGGAACAATAATTAGAGCATTTGTAAGCTACATGATCTGTCCCAATAGCAAGTTAATATACAAATAGCAACCAATTAGTATGTAATTTGTTACAAAGGATTATCAACAAAAGAACGTTCTCTTTGTTGCAGAAAAAATGTGTTCCATGTTAATGGCCAATGCTTCTCTGAATATGTGCCCAGTACCAAAAATCTTCCACACCAATTTTATCAAAAGAAATACCTAGATATCATGTCGCATTCTATGCAGTGTGTGTCACTTATTAAGAAAATTAGGTAATGCTTTATCAGCTTGCACAAACTCCAGTACAACAAAGCAAATGTTTGCATTAAAAGGTTGCCTGATAAAAAGGCTGTATGCTGCATCTACTAAAGGAGAAACACAAGACTGCGTTATGACAATTCATGAAAGATGCTGAAGACAGGCACAATAGAAATCCGAGTCATTGCTGCAATGAAGTAAAGTGCAAGGGCATGAATTTGATAGCAGAAGTAACCATACCAAGCAATAATCACCATTTAGCAAAGTAATTAGGGGAGAGAATGAGATCTTTGCAATACACGAACTATACAAGTAATAGGGCACCCCAAGTCAAACATAACATGCTCTGAAACTGAAGTAATCATGAGCAATGCACATTAGCATTTTCTGCTACATGTAGAGGAATGTTGCAGCGGGTTTTTTTTTTTTTTTTTTTTTTTTTTTTGCGTTCACTCCCAGTTACTTTAACGAGATTTGAATTCTGACCTGACTGAAAATTGGGATGAATATCTACTTATAGAAGAATGAATGTGGTTCAGATCAATGGAAACATCCATCAACCCTCAGAAACCTATAAACACATTCTTCAATTTTATATGGAAATTTTCAACTACCTTTCTGGACACCTAAAGGCACTCGGCACTGTCAAATACTAAAACTAAAAATGGAAATATGAAGCGAGAAAAAAGCAAAGGTAAGGAAGAATTTGAAAAGGAACCCTGAGTTGAAAGCAAAATATTTTTAACAAGACTTTAAGACAAGCTCTTGGAGAAGAAAGGTAGAGTATGATACTTCTGAACCTGAGGGATTCAATAATATGGAAAAGTAATACCACCATATCTGTTTTCAGATACTGAAGTATTCCATACAAGGCAAATGTGCATCTATGTTTCGTTTTCGTCAAAACAAAATACTAACACTGTGAAATATTTATACACTGCTCTGAGTGGAGATCTGCTAACCAAAAGATAGTGATTCCATCTGAATACGGCTCAGTAAAGAAAGCAGCATAAAATCTACACCGAACAATAGAGCGTGCTAACAAAATTAAGGGAAGAACCAGTAATGCAAATGTTAAGGATGTTTTAAAAGTTCACAATTTACAAATATTGAGACACTTTCCTGATTTGTCCAAATATCAAAGAAAGTGGCAAGGGTCTAAAATCAACAAAATTACTGTATTTCTTGCTTTGTCAGTCAGCTCTCTCTACAGTATGTTAGTAATGGAAAGCAGCAAACACGTGATAAATAGAGCCAACATGAATAGGAACACAATAGGATAAACAATGACACATCAGCAACGGAAAAGGGAGGATTAGAAGAGAGTAGGATAAACGTAAACACAAGAAAGGACACTGGCAATCTCTGTATCTTCACAGACTGCCTACAGATAGGCACTCTCCTTATCAAGCCCAATTCTTTTACAGTAGAAGCCCATTATTTAGTTGCAATAGCAGATTTTTCATACAAGTGCAAAAAGATACTACATAAGTATTAAAACCAGTATGACAAAATTTTCCTTACAAGTTATATTTTCACAGACGATTCCTATACTGCAGCTTACTCATTAGTTGTGAATTACATGTGAATTCAAGTGATCAATTCCATTCATAAAAGAGGCTTTTGGGGCAAACATTTCAGTTTATTTAACTCAAACAGCATCATCAAATCTAACTTAACTGTGCATGTATCCTGAAAACAAAATTCAAACCCCACTAAAGTAACCATAACCTTTTTGCTACAGATTTACGGCCTTACTGTAATTTAACCACATGTAAGCTAACCTCTTAAATCTGAAGCACATCGTGTAACTTATTAAGAATCCATTTCTTCATTTCGGTATCTGACATTACAATCAAGTAATTATATACACCAATCTTTATTTCTAACATGTTAACAACCGTCATCAGCTACATTATTTCTGCACCTAATAAGAAAATATGTTCTTCCCTTTTGCTTCAAATTTGAATGTTTGTTTACACCAGTCAACTGGCGTCACTAACACATTCCTGGCCTTATGTGCGCTAGTCTTGGCCATATTTGGCAGTTTAAACAAATACTAAACTACTACTTCTTCTTTGACCACATAGGATTACTTTAGTCAGTCCGTCGTTCAGGTCTCTTTGAAGGGATTGTTCGGGCTTTGTGATCCTCCCAGTACTTCTTCATACGCTCCGTTCTTCGTGCCCTTTCCTCAGTTGAAAATATGCGTGTTGTTGGTTTGTTTCGTGTAAGGGTAAAGCGAAGGTTTGTATTCTTGAGTTTTGTATTCAATTTTATCTTATTTGTGGTGTCTTCTGTTGTAAGGCCTATTTCCTTCAGATCCTCTCTTCTCTGATCCATTTACATCCTGTTGTGGTATTTTTTTAGACTAAACTATACTACTAAACTAAAATTTTGAAATTTCTCCTCACCACAAGGAATTTCTAAAACAAAATTAAAAACTGGAATTATTTTGTAAAATAGCTTTTTAAAAAATACTCTGCATATGCCAAAACATAAACCTAAACAAAATATCCTAATTTCTTACCTTTATATTTCATTACTTATTTTGCAGTCCAAACATAATATTAAAGAGAAGGCTCAAATACCTATCTAAAGTATGAGATAGTTTAAATTATAAATAATATAACATTTCAATTATTTATTTTTTCAGTTCCTTGTCACTTATCCTACACAACAGATGAGAGAAAATTCTAGGAAAAAACTTGGCAAGAAATCCTGCTTGGATAATTGCACTTTTTAATTAGTTTAGTTATTCATTTATTTAGTTCTACATTTTAGAACCATCTATTAAGTTCTCAAATAAAAAAATTGGGCTTAATATTAGCATTAAAAATGAACAAATGCAAACTTTTCAGTCTGTCAAACACACAGCAATTACAATATAAATTATAACACTATAAACATACCTGCAAAGTACACACTAATATACAATGTATTTTACAGGTATGTTTATTGTGTTATTACAATAAATAAATATAACAATTACAATATAAATTATAAACACTATAAACATACCTGCAAAATACACACTAATATACAATGTATACAATCAGTTCAATGCACACAAATATACAATGTATTTTACAGGTATGTTTATTGCGTTATAATTTATATTGTAATTGCTGTGTGTTTGATGAACAGAAAAGTTTTTATTGCATTTAACTAAGTCGACACCGGAAAATGGCTTCAATCTTAACAAATTAAAAATGACACTTCCACATATTATTACACTACCTGTGTGGCAGTGGATAGAATTTCCAACTGTCCTGACCTTTGTGAAAAATTTCATACGGGTCTCATTCTCCTTTTCCTATGAAGACTGTTAACTGGTCAAAAAGCAATCTCAAATTGGCATTTAATGCAAAAGTAACCCTACCAGAATCCATTACCACCCAATACAAACAACTTGTTTTGGACAGATAATACTACCTCTGCCACAGTGTAGCTGTATGTAATAAATGAATTATAGATCACCTTAATTCAATCAGTTCAATGCCAGGTATTTATTCCTTGGTACACAGCTTCAGTGTCTGTGCTCTTAACCAGTAACTCTAGTACCTCAAGTTTTTTTGGTGAAATGAAGGAGAATACCATTTTCTGTAAGTGTTCATGGCCTAATTATCTAAAACCTTGTACACTACTTGACAAAAAAAGTCAAGCACCCAGGAGTGTTCGAAAGTAAAGGAAACTATATATTCTCAAAGGTCATGTGCCTTTACTGAACTGATTACAATATGGGATGAAAGAGACAAGGCAGTTACAGATGGAATGTGTGCGCAAGGTCAGTAGGGTGCCGCACCCAGTGACCGCAATGCATGCCCTTACGCGGTTCAGACTGGTGTCAGCCTTAGGATCCTCTCCTGGGGCAAGTTTGTCCATAGTTGAAAATGTTCTGCACATACCGCAGGTTAGTAGTGGGACGGAGTCCCCCTTCCGAAGTCATCCCGTGAGAGTTCAAAGATGGAGAGGTCCGGGGATCTTGCTGGCCACGGGAGGACCCAAACATGCCCGAGGCAGTCCACAGACACACGTGCTATATGTGGACGTGCATTACCTTGTTGGAACACTGTTCCAGAGTACTGTGCCATAACTGGTAGGATGTGTGAACACAGAACGTCTGACCAATTTCTGTGCCACCAAAGTCTGCCGAAGCACTATTAGAAGTTACCTTTTCGCACATCCTACGGCCAGGGATGCAAGGGATTACGCCTGTGAGTCTTTCCACAATATGGGCAGGATCTATCCTCTGCCCTCGACGACGCCAAACCCACACACGATGGTCACCTGAGGTTCTGGAGAGGTGGGACTCATCACTGAACATGATGCAACACCAGTCATCCTGTGTACATGCTTCCCGGGCAAGGCGCCACTTCAAGTGCAGGCTTTGGTGTTTTGGTGTCAATGGAAACAGGCTTATGGGGCGGCATAACCCCAATCCAGCGGATGCGAATTGTCTAGACACTGTGTGGGAATTGTCAATGTTTTAGAGTCTCCAGTACATGTTTGCGGATGGCGGGTGCCAAAAAAGTTATGGGATCCCGCAATGCTTGGTGCACCATAGAACGGTCCTCCCTCAGGATGGTGTTTCCTGGTCGACCTGAACATGCACGCGATTGGAAGCCCTCATGAACCCAGCTAGTCCAACATCCGGCCACTGTGATATCTCAACGGCACCCATGCCTGGCAATTGCGCAATACGACCAACCGGCCTCACACAATCAAACTATGCGACCTGTGTCAAATGCGATCAATTGGTTGATAGGCTGTGCAACGTCTGAGACATCGCGGGTGGTTAGTACTGTACGTAGTCCTCTGCACGTCTTGCATAACCATGTGACTGACAGCAGTTGGCAGGTAACAACAGGATGGTGACGTCAAGAATGCACTCTGGTGGGCGTTCTACACATTACAGATCCTTGTAAATCTAATGATTTACTCACACATCAATGGTATGAATGTATACCAAAATGGGATAATATTGGAGTGCTCCTGAGCGCTTAACTTCAAATTATCAGGCAGTGTATATCTACGGACTAGAAATTTAACTCTTCCGATAACCACAAAATGTTTCACGAATGAAAGTTAAACTTTTTTACAGTGATAAGGTGTGGCGACACATTCTTAACACAATTTAAAATTTGAATTTTAACTCAAAATGTGAATGTAGCAAATGCATGCCAAATTTTATGTAATCCATTATAAATCCACCATTTTATTTGTAAGAACTCTACTTTCTAACCACTATTAATTGGTATTAACTGTATTTTTTAAAATGCTATTTGTTCGGGGCATCGACCTACAGAGATTTTTTTTTCCGTACTTGCACCCTGTGATATGAACCTGCATGTAATTGGAATGGAGGAAGTGTAGTGTGCTGAATGTAAGGAACGGAACATTAAGGATGACACAAACACCCAGGCCAGGGATATCAATCATTTACAATTAAAAACCCCTGACCCAGCCGAGAATCAAACCCAGAGACGTCGGGCGACAGGAGTACGCGTCCCCTACACCGCGGGGCCGGACTATTAATTGAATTAATCAATTTACAGACCTATCTATACAATGCAATTTTTAATTGATTATCACAAAGTGATATCTACAAAACTCAAAACTTGTATTACGCCCTTCATTTCAGGTTACATGCGAGTTGTAATTGATTATTACTGGGAAACTAAAGGGGGGATCAGCAGAAGACAAGACAAGACAAGCTGTGCATTTCCTTTCACCTTGATTCGTGTTTGAACATCGAGCGCAAGGTGAAAAGAATAAATCTGCGTTAATCGTTGAGGTTACGAGGCACAGAGCTACAAATGCTCACGAGTGGGCTCTGCAATTTTCATATGAAGGTTTACATATCACAGATTCTTTCAGAGTGCTTTCTCCCTCTGTGGATCAATGGTAGTGTTGGACTCCAGATCCCAATATAGCAGGTTCCGACCCAGGAAAGTTAGTCTGATTTTTGAAAGGCAAAAGGACCTAACTTCTTCCTCAAGTACGGAACATATTATGGGGCAAGGAAATCAGAGGGCTAAACATACCCTGCCTAAATCGCATCTCCTGCCCATCATGATATAGTCTGGACACTTGCATCATCCAGTGGTTTTTTTTAACAAGCTGTTTTCATCGCACCAATATAGACAGGTCTTACGGCGAATATGGGAGAGGAAAGGTGCCTGTGAGAATGAGAAACCATGGAAAATCACTTTCACAGCTTCCGACAATGGGGTTCGAACCCACTATCTCCCAAATACTGGACACTGGCCGCACTTAAGCGACTGCAGCTATCGAGCTCTGTCTTCATACATAAAAAAGAAGTGTCTATTGTAAGCTTGTGAAATGAAGTTCCTTAGATGGGCTGTACAGAAAACAAGGACAGACAGACATAGGAATGATCAGATACAAAGAGACCAGCAGGTCTGCCTGACCATGCAAGAAAGGCTGAGTGTTGCAAGGCTTTAGTGGATGCAGGCAACTCAAATTTCAAGGTAGTATTTTGAAAAAATCGTTCCGGGACGAAGACTGATTGGACACCCTAGAAAAAGGTGGTTAAATCAGACAAGAGGAGTACTTGTGCAATTCTTAATCATACACTCCATCTTTACAATATAAATTGTTCAGTCGACAAATAAACGTACAGACCTTAAAATTGTAACAAGGATACTAAACATGTTGAGTATAAAAATTCAATGACAATTACGTCCAGTTAAATTGTGACGTATGAATTGTCATGTCATAACATTCATTCTTGGCCTTAAGTTACCATGGTGGTGAATGATTGTCTTTAGGAGTGGTTGCATAGGCTGGTGGAAATGAGACGGGATTAGAAACAAGAGTTAACCCCCCTTCTATTGAAAACACCTACAGTTTTATTTTATATCTTCCTTATGGTGCAGTGTTGTCATGTGACACCACTTCCATTGCCTCAGTGAGGTGCCATTCTCTAGTGATGATTTTTGGAACTAATGAAATCTGATATGTATAAAAATGCCACGGAGATATTTTGTGCTTGAAGTATTGTGTAGCACTTGTTTTGAAAGCACAATTTTCTTTGGAATAATTTTATTTGATTGTTTGTATTTCAGGTACGTTTATTGTAGTGATATCTAAGAAACTAATTGAGAATAAAACAGAGGATAGTTATAAGTTTAGAAAGTTTGCGGAAATGTGGAATGGTTCCAACTGAAACCACTGCAGCATACCGCATGTCGAATAATATAACCTTACATTTTTTTGCAGAACATAATATTGAGAAGTTGGACAAGAAGGAAATAATTGAACTGTTGGAAGGTATTACATAAGATGGTGAATCAGAAGACGATGACAGGGAACCGGTGCGTGATATGAAGACAGTGAAATATATGCTGACGAGAGTGATGGTGACGTGTGAACAAGAACACCAGTCGTAACCGATGGCTTAGAAAATAACAGTTACCACATCTATTTCGTCAATTATTTCACAAGCTTAGTACTAGTCAAGAAACTAAGGTCAAAGGGACTCCCTTCCTGTGGAACAGAAAGGAGTAACCGGAAAGGGATTCCAGCTCTGAAACATGACAAAGAACTCGAGAGGGGTGAATGACTGGCAAGTTAGATTTGATGGTATAGCTTGTGTGAAATGGATGGGCAAGCGTACAGTGATGTTCTTGCCAACTATTGAATCGCCTACCGAAGTAACCACATTAGCCATACAAACTCAGATGGTAGTGTTAAAGAAGTAACTCGCCCAAAAATAGTACAATCTCACACAGGAAATATGAGATGTGTAAACAAGGCAGACATGCTAAAATCCTTCTGTGCTTTTGATAGAAAGTCAAAAAGAGCATGGTTGCGATTATTTCGGCATTTCATTGACGTTTCAGTTGTGAATGGTTATATTATGTACCAGTTATGTAATGCAAATAATGTGTGTCTGAAGGATTTCCGTAG